>NC_048602.1:6153561-6827864 GCF_003668045.3 Cricetulus griseus | reverse complement strand
GCCGCCCTGTTTTTTTTTTTTTTTTTTTTTTTTTTTTTTTTTTTTTTTTTTTTCCCCTTGCGGCCCGCAGCAGGTGCTCTTCCCGCTGCCCACGCCGCTGCCAGTGTTCGAGCTGCTGATGGCGCCGGGCTCCGAGCTGCCGGCCGTGTGCATCGGCGTGAGCCCCGGGCACGCGGCGAGGTCGGTGCTCTTCCACACCGTGCGCTTCGGTGCCCTGTCCTGCTGGCTGGACGACTCCAGCACGGGTGAGTGGGCTGCGCCACAGAGACTCGGGGCTGCAGGGAGATGATAAGGGCTGCAGGGGAGAGGAGGGGCTGCAGGGAGATGATAAGGGCTGCAGGGGAGAGGAGGGGCTGCAGGGGAGAGGAGGGCTTGCAGGGGAGGGAGGGGCTGGCAGGGAGAGGAGGGCTGCAGGGGAGGAGGGGCCTGCAGGGGAGAGGAGGGGCTCAGGGGAGGGAGGGGTTGCAGGGAGAGGAGGGGCTGCAGGGAAGGAGGGTGCAGGGAGATGATAAGGGCTGCAGGGGAAAGAAAGCGGGGCTTGCAGGGGAGAGGAGGGGCTGCAGGGAGCAGGAGAGGCTGCGTGGAAGAGGAGGGGTGCAGGGAGATGAATAAGGGCTGGCAGGGGAGAGAGGGGCTGCAGGGGAGAGGAGGGGTTGCAGGGGAGAGGGGGGCGCGTGGGAGAGGAAGGGGCTGTGTGGAAGAAGGAGGGGCTGTGTGGGGGAAGGGAGGGGCTGCAGGGGAGAGGAGGGGTGCGTGGAAGAGGAGGGGTGCAGGGAGATGAATAAGGCTGCAAAGGAGAGAGGGGCTGCAGGGAGAGAGGGGTTGCAGGAGAGGAGGGGCTGCAGGAGAGGAGGGGCTGCAGGGGAGAGGAGGGGTTGCAGGAAGAGGAGAGGCTGCAGGGGAAGAAGGGAGGGGCTGCAGAGAGAGGGGTTGCAGGGGAGAGGAGGGGCGCAGGGAGAGGAGGGCTGCAGGGGAGAGGAGGGGCTGCAGGAGAGGAGGGGTTTGCAGGGGAGAGGAGGGCTGCAGGGGAGAGGAGGGGTTGCAGGGGAAGGAGGGGCTGCCAGGAAGAGGAGGGGCTGCAGGAGAGAGGGGCGCAGGAGAGGAGGGGCTGCAGGGGAGAGGAGGGGCTGCAGGGAGAGGAGGGGCTGAGGAGAGGAGGGCTGCAGGGGAGAGAGGGCTCGTGGGGGGAGGGAGGGGCTGCAGGGAGAGGAGGGGCCTGCAGGGGAGGGGGGGCTGCAGGGGAAGGAGGGCTCAAGGAGAGGAGGGGCTGCGGGAGAGGAGGGGCTGCAGGGAGAGGAGGGGCTGCAGGAGAGGAGGGGCTTGCAGGGAGAGGAGGGGCTGCAGAGAGGAGGGGTTGCAGGGAAGAGGAGGGGCTGCAGGAGAGGAAGGGGTTGCAGGGGAGAGGAGGGGCTTGCAGGAGAGGAGGGGCTGCAGGGAGGAGGAGGGGCTGCAGGAGAGGAGGGGCTTCCTGGCAGGGGAGAGGAGGGCTGCAGGAGAGGAGGGGTTGCAGGGGAGAGGAGGGGGCTGCAGGAGAGAGGGCTGCAGGGGAGGGAGGGGCTGCAGGAGAGGAGGGGCTGCAGGGGAGAGGAGGGCCTGCAGGGGAGAGGAGGGGCTGCAGGGGAGAGGAGGGGCTGCAGGGGAGGGAGGCCGGGTTGTAGGAAGAAAGAGGTGTGCCTGCTGCAGATGAAGGCCCTTGGGCACAAGTTGCAGACTAAGGCAGGGCTGCGAGGATGGGGTTCAGGCTGCAGGGGAGGGGAGGGTCAGCGTGGCTGGCCTGTGTGGCAGGGAGGGGTGCCAGCTGAACAGAGGGCCAGGCCGCTAGTTCTCAAGCCCCTGCCTCTCGCACAGGGCACAAGGGACCAGTGCAGGTGACCCAAGTTAAGGAAGACACGGTGATGGTGTTGATGGACGGTAAGCCCTCCCTCCCTCCCTTCCTGGTCTTCCACCCAGGACTTCCTGTTCAAAACCTTCCCCCACTTCCGCCCAGGCTCTCTGAAGCTAGTGACCCCGGAGGGGGCCCCAGCTCCCGGGCTTCGAAACCCTGAGATCCCCATGACCGAAGCGGTGGAGGCTGTGGGTATGTGCCGGGAGGGGAGGGGTCGGGGCCCAGGGTGAGAACTCTGTGACCGGGAGGGTCACGGGCACCTCTGCTCTCTCGCCAGCTATGGTTGGAGACAAACTCCAGGCCTTCTGGAAGCACGGAGTTCAAGTGTGGGCTCCAGGCTCGGAGCAGGTAGGCCCCCTTCAGTTCACACCACTGCCTGGCCCTCGCCTCAGTCTTCTCATCCTTTAAATGGGCTCACAGAAGCCCTGGGTCGCAGGAGAGGGACTGCTGCTGGGAAGCTTTGGGGCAGTGCCTTACCACCCTTGGTGGGAACAAGCTCCTTTTTTTTGTTGTTTGTTTGTTTTGTTTTTGTTTTTGTTTTTTTGAGACAGGGTTTCTCTGTGTAGCTTTGGAGCCTATCCTGGGCACTCGCTCTGTAGACCAGGCTGGTCTCGAACTCACAGAGATCCTCCTGCCTCTGCCTCCCGAGTGCTGGGATTAAAGGCGTGCGCCACCATCACCACTTTGCCTGACTCTTTACAGCTGCCTATGAGATAAGGCACTATGTGTGTGTCTCTTGGACACAGAGCAGTTAAGTCACGTGCTCAAAGTCACACAGCTTCGCGAGTGGCTCTGGGGTTAGACTTCTCCTTAGGAAGCCACGTTTGTAGGGAGAGAGGAAATCCTACAGCCACATGCATGCTTGCTTTCTCCACAGCTGCTGCAGGAGCTGAGAGACCCCACACTTACCTTCCGTCTGCTCGGCTCCCCCAGGTATGGACAGAGGATGGGGGGGCTGCGGCTGTTTCCTCTTTGGCTTCGAGCACCCTTCCACACTGGTTTGCTAAGTTCCCTCCTGAGGCTCCAGCTCCACGCTGATTCTTGGATCCTTGGCCAACCGCCTGGGGTAGCAGCCCCGAGTCTCTGAATTCCTTTAGCTTACCATTCACGTTGGGAGCGTGGACACCCCAAGGCTCCTTCACTATTGCTGCTGGGAGTCAGTGTCTCACTGGGAGGCCCCGCTTGTGCTCCAGTTCTCGCTTTTATTACCCGGGAGGGCAGGGGGTGCCACACAGGGCACCTGGAGGTCAGAGGACATCTTTGGGAAACGATTCTCTCATTCTACCATGCGGGTCCCAGGGACTGAACCTAGGTCATTAAGTTTGGTGGCAAGCACCTTCGCCTGCTGAGCCATTCACCAGCCCTCTTCAGACTCCTTACTTTTGTGGCTGAGGACAGCCTTGAACCCCAGATCTTCCTGCCTCCACCTCCCAATTGTTGGGATCCTAGGCATGTGCCACCATGCCCGCTTAGTCATCGTCACAGCCCAGAATCGGAACGGCACACTTTCTATTAACTACTTTGAGAATGAAATAATGAATGAACGAATGAATGAATGACTCGGCCTCTCTCTTCTTCAGGCCTGTTGTGGTGGAGACACGGCCCTCGGATGACCCCACCGCCCCTAGCAACCTCTATATCCAGGAATGAGCCTCTGAGAGGGCATGAGACGTGGACCCCTGCAGACTCTAACAGACACCAGTGGTCACGACATGTCCTTATCTTCCAATAAACACGACCTCAGTCTGTTGTCATCTTGCTTTTCTTAGGTAGGGGGGATTTTTGGATGCCCAGTCCCCCCAGATTTAAATGATCCAACACAATGATGCTGGGGTGTAACATAGACTTTTTATTGGTGCCCAGCTACCTGGACAGGAGCTTACAGTGGGAGTGAGTGAGGCACTTGAGGTGGGGGGAGGGCCAGCCGCAGAGCTCAGCTAAGCTGGTCCTCATACTGCTTGCGGAAACAGTCCCCAGCAGGGAAGAAATCCCAGCATCTTTCCTGGTACATCTTCCAGACATAGGACTCCTAGGGTTGGGGACACAAGAGTCCTCTCTCTGAGACCAGTGTATGATACACTCAGGGTGTGACTAGAGTACAGCCTGCTGGAATGGCTTCCCATCAGCCATGTTCCCACCCATTAGCCTCCCTTACCTGACCGGTGTGCTCTGTCTCATCCTTGTTTATCAAATACATCAGGAAAAACCTGAGGGACCGGGGACCACAGGGGAAAGGTAAGAACCATAAGTGTATTGAGGGTTCCTTTTGTTTTCAAATGCTGAGGATGGAACCCAGAGCCCAGTGCATGTTAGGCAGGGGCTCTACCACTGAGCCACGCCCCCAGCCCCTCCCTGGGGGGATTCTGGGCAGGGGCTCTATCACTGAGCCACGCCCCAGCCCCTCACTGGGGGGATTCTAGGCAGGGGCTCTACCACTGAGCCACGCCCCCAGCCCCTCACTGGGGGATTCTAGGCAGGGGCTCTACCACTGAGCCACGCCCCCAGCCCCTCACTGGGGAATTCTAGGCAGGGGCTCTACCACTGAGCACACCCTCAGCCCCTCACTGGGGGATTCTAGGCAGGGGCTCTATCACTGAGCCACGCCCCCTGCCCCTCACTGGGGGATTCTAGTCAGGGGCTCTACCATTGAGCCACACCCCCAGCCCCTCACTGGGGGATTCTAGGCAGGGGCTCTATCACTGAGCCACACCCCCAGCCCCTCACTGGGGGATTCTAGGAGGGGCTCTACCACTGAGCCACATCCCCAGGCCCTCACTAGGTGATTCTAGGCAGGGGCTCTACCACTGAGCCACACCCCCAGGCCCTCACTAGGGGATTCTAGGCAGGGGCTCTATCACTGAGACATGCCCCCAGCCCCTCACTGGGAGATTCTAGGCAGGGGCTCTACCATTGAGCCACGCCCCCAGCCCCTCACTGGGGGATTCTAGGCAGGGGCTCTACCACTGAGCCACCCCCCCAGCCCCTCCCTGGAATATTCTAGGCAGCTGCTCTACTATTGAGTCACGCCCCCAGCCCCTCACTGGGGGATTCTAGACAGGGGCTCTATCACTGAGCCACGCCCCCAGCCCCTCACTGTGGGGATTCTAGGCAGGGGCTCTATCACTGAGACATGCCCCCAGCCCCTCACTGGGGGATTCTAGGCAGGGGCTCTACCACTGAACCACACCCCCAGCCCCTCACTGGGGGATTTTGCTTTATCACTGAGCCACAGTGATACTTACCTGCTGATTGGCTAAGAACCATGGATGCCCACACTCCTTTCCATAACCGGCCCAGGCTCTCTCCCTGCCCTCACTCCCACCCCCCTGAGCACCCACTACTTCTATCCTCACATGTAATTGGCCAGGTTGTGCTCTTCCAGAGTGTGGGTCTCAAAGCCATGTGGGGTCGTATCAAAGTAGTCACTGCCTATCCCGCAGATGAAGCACTTGGTCTGAGGAGAGTGAAAGATGTCAGAGTCAAGGCGTACGTGACATCCCTGGTGTCCCATAACCCCTCAGATGCATCCTGGGACATGACGTACCTCCATGTCTTCCTTCACTTGCTCCTGTTGGTCTCGGAGTTCCCCAAAAGCATCAATAATCAGACCTGGGGTGGCAGGACACAGGTCAGGACCCATGTACACCCAGCACCTCTGGGCCTTGCCTTTCCTGCATGGGTTCCCTAATCTCACCACCCTTCCCAAGCAGAATAGAACCAGGTGGCTATTGGGTACTTCCTATGGGAGGACACTTCAAAGCAATGCATGGCTCCATCTTCACGGTGATCTTAAACACCGGAGCCTTGACTGGCCCAGAGTGCGGACCAGGTTGTCCTCAAGTTTATGCAGGCTTCCAGCCTCTGCTTCCCGAGTGCTGGGATTATGGCCATGTACCACTGTGCACAATGTTTTCTGTCTGTTTGGTTTTTTTGGTTTTTTGAGACAGGGTTTCTCTGTGTAGCTTTGGAGCCTATCCTGGCACTCGCTCTGGAGACCAGGCTGGCCTCGAACTCACAGAGATCCACCTGCCTGTGCCTCCCGAGTGCTGGGATTAAAGGCCTGCGCCACCAACGCCCGCAATGCACAGTGGTTTTAACACCTCCGTTTTTCAGATGGGGAAACTGAGGCTCAAGACACCACCCATCTGAGGTCTCATAGCAGGAAGAGGCTAAGGCAGGGAGGCAGCCAGTCCCCAGATACTGGGCACACCTCACACGCACACACCCAGCCAGCACTCACCCTGGATGATGGCCAGCAGGATGACGATGACGAAGAAGAAGAAGGTGATGTCAAAGACAACCCGGTAGAGTTCATATTCGTCACCCGCTGGGTCCTCAATCTCGTCCCCGATGCCTCCACCAGCCCGAACACCCACATACATGTGGAACAGGTAACACTGGGGAGGAGGGGACAACAGCCACCGTCACGCATCAACGTGACAGGATCTGGACTCACCTAGGAGGCCAACTTCTGGGCACGCCCATGAGGAAGGTTCTAGATTGGGTTAACTGAGGTGGGGAGATCCACCCTGAATGTGGACCCAGTGTGGGCTGGGGTCCCAAAGGAGAAAGCATTGCCTCCCTTGCTTCCTCACTGGAGACTCAAGAGTGACCAGCCACCTCAGGCTCCGGACATCCTGATGGGCTGACTGTGCTCTCAAATCAGGAGCCAAACTCATCCCTTTCTTCCCTAAGTTGCCTTTGTCGGGTATCTGGTCACAGCGGGCAGATATGTGACAAATACCAGGGGGTCAGAGCTGGGGATCTGCCCCGGTTGGTACATCTTGTGCTTGCCTGGCATGCATGAGGCCCGGGAGTCGATTCTCCAGCCCCACATAGCCCAGAGATGGTGGCACATGGCTGTCACCTCAGGTGGTGGCAGGAGGACCTGAAGTTCGAGGTCACCCTTGGCTACACTGGGGATTGGAAAAAGGATGCAGTGACAGAGGCAGAGGGGCCGGCAGAGGCACACTATGCCCTCACAAGCTCAGACGGCCTCAGAGCGGCAACCAGACTGGCTTGGTTCAGGAGGGCGGCGAGTCTCCCAGCTGGAAGCTGAAGGAGGTGCCGTGAGAACGGGTGATGGTAGGGTGTGCGGGTGGTCAAAAAACACACCATCTGGGAGGAAAGGATAAATTTTGTGGGCTGGGTGTGTAACAAGGCCTGGGCTCCAACCTTATCACACACACACACACAACAAAGTATTTTTTGTTTGGTTTTGTTTTTATTTCCAAGATGGCGTTTTTCTGTGTGTAGTCCTGGCTGTCCTGGCACTCGCTCTGTAGACCAGGTTGACCTCAAACTCACAGAGATCCGCCTGCTGCTGCCTCTGGAGTGCTGGGATTAAAGGGGTGCGCCACCACTCCCCAACCACACCTAAGTTTTTATATTTCTTTTGGAGTAGGAGGCTAGAGAATTGCGTCCATGGTTAAGAGCACTGGCTGCTCTTCCAAAGGAACCAGGTTCAATTCCCAGCACCCAACATGGAGGGTCACAAGGATCTGTAACTAAGACATACATGCAGGCAAAACGACATACATGTAAAAGGAGGAGGAGGAGGAGGAGAAGCCGGGCATCGGTGGTGCACAGGAGGCAGAGGCAGGTGGATCTCTGTGAGTTCGAGACCAGCCTGGTCTATATATAGAGCAAGTTCCAGGACAGGATCCAAAACAATACAGAGAAACCGTGTCTCAAAAAAAAGAAAGAAAGAAAGAAAGAAAGAAAGAAAGAAAGAAAGAAAGATTGTTTTTGCTTCCACGAGGAACTGAAATAAAGTTGGTGGCAGGGACTGACCAGTTCTACAGGCTCTGGCCCCAGCAATGGTCTGAGAGAGGAATCCCTCCCTGTAGGAGGCAGCATTTAATCTGGAAGGTAAGATGTCAGGTGAGGGGTAGAAGCTGTCTGGTCAGGGCAGAGAGATGTCAATGCAGAGGACCAGAAATGGAAGGAAACACAGTCCTAAAGGAACTGAAAAAGAACCAGGAAGCCAAAAATCGAAAGCAAAAAGGATTGTGGTTAGGCTCAGGTAGAGCCAGCTCTTCCTTGTTTTTGTAAGCCATGGTGACATGATTCAAAGCCTGCTTCGCTGGGTGTGTGGGTCACCAGAAGGTTCTAAGTAGAGGAGGGGGAGGGGCTTGGTCCATCTGGCACATGGGGCAGACTTCACACTCCCTTTTTCTGTATTCCTAGGAGGGGAGAGAACCCAGTTGTGTTGTCTAAGAGCTCAGGCCAGTGACAGCTCAGAACAGTGACTGGGACCCGTGAGCAAGGGCCCATGAAGCCATCTTCTGGCACAAACCCCAGGAATGATTCTCTCAATTGTGGTCTTGCCTCTAGCACATCAAAGTCAATGTGAGTTATGATTGTCATCGTTGGAAAAAGAGGAATATGCTCTTATGACTGAATGATGGGAGAAAAGAAACCTTTAGCCAGGAGGTGGTGATGCACACCTTTAATCCAAGCACTAGGGAGGCAAAGTCAAGAGGATCTCTGTGAGTTCGAGGCCAACTTGGTCTACAGAGCAAGTTCCAGGACAGCCAGGGCTACACAGAGAAACCCTATCTTGAAAAACAAAAAACAAAACAACAACAAAAAAAGGAAAACCTTTGGAGTAGTCTCCCTATCTATGTAGCTCAGCCTGGCTTTGAACTTGTGCCCCAGTCTCCAGAGTACTGGGATTGCACCAACACATGTTTGTTGAACCAAGGGCCTTGTGCACACTTACGTGTGTTCTTCCACTGACTCACACCTCTGACCTCTAGGCTAAGACTTCCAAGGCTCCTGAGGCGAGGAAGTCCCTCTCAGGCCTACAGATCCCTCTGAGACATCACAGGTGGCCCAGCCAGAGGCAGTAGGTGTGTTGCTCACTCTAGGTCACCACACTCAAGGGGTACAGAGAGCACACTGCCACCTTCCCAACAGTGATACTTCACTGGCGCTAAGGATGGGCCCAGGCCTGCTGGGCCACACAGTTTCACTACCCAGCTATATATAGCCTCATGACCAACAATCCGAAGGCCTTTTGGTGCTTTGAGACAAGGTTTCACTGTGTAGCTCTGGTTGTCAAGGAACTCTCTTATGTAGACCACGCTGGCCTTGAACTCACAGATTCCCTTGCCTCTGCCTCTTGAGTGCTGGGATTCAAGGCAAGTCATGGTTTATAGGTGTTTGGGTTGTTTTTTAGTGTTTTTTTGAGTCAGGGTTTCTCTGTGTAGCTTTGGAACCTATCCTGCTGGAACTCGCTCTGTAGACCAGGCTGGCCTGGAACTCACAAAGACCCGCCTGCCTCTGGCCCCTGGAGTGCTGGGATTAAAGTTGTGCGCCACCACCGCCCAGCCCAGTTTACAGTTTTGACAGCTGAAATTATGCTTGCGGCTGGTCCTACTCACAGCATCTTAGCTGCTCCAGCTGTCTAGCTCTCCCCACACACCCACCACACAGACGGTGTTACTTAACCCCGCCCAGATAGTCCATGGAAGCTTCAGGTTCTGGCTAGTCTTACGTCAACTTGACACAAGCTAGAGACATCTGAAAGGAGGAAAACTCATTTGAGAAAATGCTCCCGTAAGACCTGGCTGTAGGCATTTTCTTAATTAGTGATTGGTGGGGGAGGGCCCAGACCACTGTGGGGGGGGGGCGCCACCTCTGTGCAGATGCTCTTGGTTCTGTAAGAAAGCAGGCTCTCTTATGGCCTCTCCATGGCCGCTGCATCAGCTCCTGCCTCCAGGGTCCGGTCCTGACTGCTCCTGATGATGAACTAACTGTTCTATGGAACCGTGGGTGGAATAAACCCTTTCCTCCCCAGGATGCTTTTGGTCACGGTGTTTCATCCCGGCCATAGTGACCCTACCCAAGACGTCTACTTAGTACCTTTACAGGCGAGCGTGGCCAAGGGGCTCACTCACCGTCATCATGTCGTCACATTTCATGTCAGGCTCGTCCTCGTCTTCGCTCTTGTTGTAGAATTTGCGGAAGAAGTTAAAGGCCACCACCGTGTACAGGTAGACCACTACAGCCAGGAGCCCTACGGTCATCACCAGCTGGGGACAGGCAGGCATGGGTCACCTTGTCGCTCCTTCTACACAGGAACCTCAACTCTCCGCCCCTTTGGATTCTGGGGACACGTCTATGCCCCAGCCGCTTGGCTCCCCCTCTCCCAGAATGCCCTATCCTAGGCCAGGCGCACGCCTTTAACCCCAGCAGCACTCGGGAGGCAGGGGCAGGTGCATCTCTGTGAGTTAGAGAGAAATCCATCTCAAATGACCTCCCAAGAAAGCATACAAACAGCCGGGCGTTGGTGGCGCATGCCTTTAATCCCAGCACTTGGGAGGCAGAGGCAGGTGGATGTCTGTGAGTTCGAGACCAGCCTGGTCTACAAGAGCTAGTTCCAGGACAGCCTGGAACTGTTCCAAACTGGACAGTTCCAAAGCCACAGAGAAACCCTGTCTCGAAAAACCAAAAAAAAAAAAAAAAAAAAAAAAAAAAGCATACAAACAAACCAAAGAATGCCCTAACCTCCTGCCCAGATTGCCAGGCCCTTTGCCCTGCCCCCAATAATGTCTCCCTTGCCCCGCCCCTCGAAGATGACCACGCCCTCTCCTGCCCCTCCCAGGCACCCTATCTTCCCCCGTAGCTCTTGGCCGCCGCCCCTCCCCTTCTGCCACTCCCAGATTTCCCACTCCCAGGTCCCCGCCAGGTCCTCTCCACACCTGCTTTCCGTTGTGGGTCACAGACGAGAGGATGGTGCGCAGCGTCTTGACCCCCATGGCGATGTCCAGAAGGTGGGCAGCGAAGAAGAAGTTATTGTAGTGTCCCAGGAGGGACATCACCATGTACCAGCCCAGATACAGGAAAGACTGAGCATAAAAGGGACGGGGTCAGGAAACATGGAAGGACCACTCAGAGCATGGACAGAGGCCGTCTCTGCCCAGGGGAGTGTCTGCTCCAGAGCGCGAGGGAGCCACAGAGCGGTGGGGACACTACACAAGGACCCTCCACAGTGGATATTCCGGGGACGGGGACCTCAGAGTGACAAGGCACCCTAGGACCAAGGGTACACAAGGGCTTAGGAATCTCTGGAGTCAGGGAGACCTGGAACCCTCCCAAAGCCCTTCAAACAACCGGAACATTGCTATCCTAGGGGCTTTGCGTGGGCTGTCCCCTCATCCGGACATATTTCTCTCCTGCTGCAACCCCCCCTCCACTCGTAGCCCCCCTCACGTTGTCTGTGAAAATGACTCCAAACTTCCAGATCTGGTACTTGACATCGATGGACATGATCCTGAAGGAACAGGGAGGGGCCCGGTCAGATGCCTGGGCGTCAGACAAGAGCCCTGTCCCCTGGCCCGCCCCTGGTTGAGGGTCCCTCTCACCATGTCAGCAGCCCAGGTGGAGGGTCGGGTTTGCGCTCATTGTGGGCTGTGATCTCCAGAGAGGCTAGATCCATACCCAGCAGCTCCGCAATCCGTTCCCGCCCGAAGATGTCCCCGTGTTTGTCCAGAACCTGCAGGAGAAAGTGTCAGGCTGTGAAGACAGGCTGGAGCTGGAGAAGGGGACATTGCCTGTGTAGGGGTTCCAGGGACACTCAACTTTGCATGAGAAATAGGGGGAACATTTTTCCGGGAAGAAGGATGTGGTTTCTGCAGGTCACCGGGAGGATCCAGCAGTAGCGGTAACCAAACTAATGGGGAAACTGTATTGTCTGGGACCCCTGTCCCCTACAGCTGCTGGGTGGTAGAACGCCCTGTCATCCACCGTCCCAACCACACACCAGCGATCTCATCATCCCCACATTTCTACTCCAGGCACTCTGCACGAGCTGTTCCCTCACCTAGACACATTTCCACCTGGCTCACTCCATTTCCTAAGGAACTCCAGGCCTCTCTAATAAAACAGCAACCTTCCCTGGCTAGTGCACACTCCTGCACTTTCTCAATGATTTAGTTTTTTATATACGTGTTGTTGTTTTGAGACAGGGTCTCAACATGCAGCCCTGGCTGTCCTGAAACTCACTCTGTAGACTAGACTGGCCTCAAATGCACAGAGACCCACCTGCCTCTGCCTCCCAAGTGCCATGCTATTTTTTTTTAAGTTTTACACATATGTGTGTGCAGTGCCCATAGGAGCTGTAGGAGGGGCATCTCAGCCACTGAAGCTGGGGTTACAGGCAATTGTGAGCCACCACGTGGGTGCTGAGAACCGAACCCCGGTCCCCTGCAAGAGCAGCCAGGGCTATAACCACTGAGCCATTACTGCAGCCTCTATGATTTTTCCAAATATTTATTGCCAAGGTCTCATTTGGGTTTTCTTCTTTCAAGATTTATTGTTTATTTAGCTGTTATGTGTGTTTGTCTGTATGTGCGCCATATATGTGTGGGTGCCCATCAAATCCAGAAGGGGGTATCAGATCTCCTAGAGCTGGAATTACAGGAAGTGATAAGCTGCAGATATGGTGCTGGGAACTGAACCTGGGTTCTCCAAAAGAGCATCACAAGTTTTTAACTACTAAGCCATCTCTCCAACCCATCTATCGATTCATATACCATCTATCCATCCATCCATCCATCCATCCATCCATCCATCCATCCATATAGTTGCTGGCTTGGGTTTTTTTGGAGATGGGATATCATATAGCACAATTTAGCCATGAACTCACTGTGTAGATAAGGACGACTTCGAATTTATGATCCTCCTGCCTCCACATCCTGAGTACAGGCATGCACCACCATAATTTTATACAGTGCTGGGGACTGAACCCAGGACTTTGTGCGTGCTTGGAAGCACCCTGCCACCTGAGCTACCAAAGACAATTCTTCCCTGTGCTTACCACACTGTTGCTCATCTCCTCTCAGATGCCTGCAGACTGAGTCCTCACCCTGTACCCTTAACTTACAGCTTCTCTTTTGAGAAGGAACTATGCTCATCACTGTGCCCATGTTCCCTAGGGGAAACTTCTCAGAGTGGCACAGCCCCTTGCTCATACAAAACAAGCACTTGGGAAGGCTTGGGGTTGGTGTGCTGGCAGCAAGGGACTTAGTCCAGGAGACCTCCCGCTCCCACGCTGTCCTCTCACCTTCCGCTTGACAAACTTGTCCCAGTAGTTGCTGGGGAAAGACCTATCAAGAGAGAAGTATGGGGAGGTTAGGGTGGTGTGGTGGATTGAATGAGATTGACCCCAGAGGCTCATATATTTGCACGCTTAGTCCCCAGTTTATGAGCTGTCTGTCGGGGAAGGATTAGGCAGTGTGGCCTTGTTGGAGGAGGTAGGTCACTTTGAGGTTTCTAAAGCCCACACCAGGCCCATCCCACGCCCCCATCTCAGCCCCTCAGCCCCCACTGCTTCCTGGGGATCAGGATGTAACTCTCGGCTGCTTCTCCTGCACCATGCCTGCCTGAATGCCACCGTGATCCCCACGATGATAACAGATTTAACCTCTGAAACTATAAGCAAGCCTCCAATTAAATGCTTTCTTTTACAAGAGTTGTCTTGGTCATGGTGTCTTCACAGCAACAGAACATAAAGACAAGTGAGAAGGGTCAGGAGTACTGGCCAGGCCAGAGGACCGAGAAACGAGGCAGAGCTCGATTTAAACTCCTGGGCTCAAAACATCCTCCTGCCTGGAGCTTCCACGTGCAGAGGTACCAGTGTGAGCAATTACACCTGGTCTAGACTCTATTTAACATGTATTATTATTATTATTATTATTTATTACTATTATGTGTGTATGGTTGTTTTGCCTGTATGTGTGTTAGAGGCCAAAAGTAGGGGTCAAGTCTTTTGCAACTGCAGTTACAGGATGGTTGTGGGCCCCCATGTACCTGCTGAGGATCAAACCCAGGTCCTCTGAAAGAGGAGTCAGCGCTCCTAACTGCTGAGCCATCTCTCCAGCCCTCTCCACACTGCTTTTTGAGACAGGGTCTCCCGCTGAATTCCAAGGTCACCAATTGGCTAGACCAGTTAGCCAGTGAGCCCCATCCATCCTTCTACCGTTGCCTCCGAGCTCTGGGATTCTAAGCACCGGGTAGCCACACCCAGATTTTTATGTCGCTGCTTGAGGATCTGAGCTCAGGTCCTCAGGCTGAGCCGTCACCCCCCATCTCATATCCACAGGGGCTTTAATGTGTCCGTTGGATGGAGAGAATGATCGGGCTTAGGGAGAACAAGCCGGGCCATGGGGGTGCAGGCTTTCTCTTTGGAAGTCCAGGCCTGGACTGGAGTGGAAACGCAGCCCTGCTCCCTCTGCCACCCCGAGGCTGGGCTGGGCACTCACGGTGTGTTGAGCACCAGTCGGTCCCACTGTCCCTTCACGTCGTCATCCTCAGGCTGTTCCGTAATGTAGAGGCCATCAAACTCCAGCTTCCGGGCCAGCTCCTTCTCACGCTTAAAGATCACCAGGGGCACCTAGGCATGGAGGGAGGCAGAGGGGACGGCTGGCATTAGGTACAAAAGGAGACATGGTCTCTGCAGAAAGCCACGGGGTCCGCCTAGAGCCTGTGAGTGACACCAAGGGAGCTTTCTTAGAGTTTTCGGGGTAGAAAGATGGAGGCTAGGGGTGGGCGGGGAGGTGCAGGCAGAGGGTGGGTGACATTATTGGGGGAAGCGCAAGCTGGGGGAGCCCCAGTTGTCTGCTGAAGGCTGGGGCTGCGGAGGAGAGGTGTTAACTCAGGCTGTAAGGTGAGTAAGACGGGCAGGTGGCATTGAAGGAGGGCCCAGCAGCAGACACGGCGCTCACAAGAACTGAGCCAAAGAGCTCTGTTCATTCAGCAAACTTTCCAAGATTTACACAAACTTCCAGACACGTGAAACCTATGAGACATGGCTTGAGACATGCCTTGGGGGGCGTGGCAAGCCTTGGTCATATGTCATATGAGAATCCACTCTCCAGTCACATCTGAGACCCCAGAGACACCACAGGTGATAGACAGATCTATGTATCTCTGTCTGTCTGTCTGTCTGTCTCTCCTTTCATTTAAACCGGTCTGGTCTTGAACTTACAGAGATCTGCCTGGCTCTGCCTCTTGAGTGATGCTGGGACTAAAGGTGTGTGCCACTATGCCAGGCCTTATCTTCTTTGTTTTATTTTTTAAAATATAACCCACGAGTCCAAGTAGTGTTTTCCATCTACACACGGGTGTGGGCCCCTCCAATGGAGCATGGGCAACCTACCCCAAGACCACACTCCTGAAGAAAATGGTCTCTCCCGTCCCCTAGCCATCATTAATTGTCAACAGTTATCTGGCTAGGGGGTGAAGGCTTGTATGCCCAAACCCCACTTATTTTGGAGACAGGATCTCCCTCTATAGCCCAGGCTGGCCCAGAACTTGCTATCATCCTGTCCCCTTGGTATTCTAAGCATGCGCTAGATTGGGCCTGACTTCACAGAGATCTATGTGTCTGTGCGAGTGCGTGATAGTAAGTGTATGGAGGTGACCACGGAGGTCAGAAGAGCACACCAGGTCCCCAGTGTGCTCACAACACTGAAGCTGGAGTCACAGCCATGTGTGAGCCACTCTCCGTGGGTGCTGGGATGCAAACACTGGGCCTCTGCAAGAGCAGTGCGTGCTCTTTACTCTTGAGCCATCTCTCCAGCTCCCACTTTGCAGAGATGCTAATTCAAATGACCAACAGGCAGGAAATACCATCCCCCATGGTAAATTTGCCCCCCTCGACGGGGAAAGGAACACAGCTACATATGCATGTAGCCCAGATAAGCCGGGGCTTAGCATGCCAGTCCAGGTCTGCATTAGCAGCTCCTATTTGCCAAAGCACCCTGGCTGAAGACCTCAGTCCTCTATTGGTTGGCTATCTTTACCCATCCTAAAGCCTCCGGTCCCAACCGCTGTCCTTGGTCCCCTCTCGGCAATCACTCTAGCATCTTCCATAGTCCCCGCCCGAGGACCACAGCCACAGGTGGCGTCTCACCTTGAGGCAGTTGTAGCCGATGATGCAGAGAAAGGCCACCAGAGTATGCAGCAGGCTCAAGCACCACAGGGCGGGTTCCATGTAACCTGTGCTTTCCTCCAGGAAGTAGTACACCATGTTTTCATCTTCATCGCCTTCCATCTCCTCGCCGGCCCCGGAGCCCCAGCCAGAGCCACCGCCAGACCCTGCCCCTGACATGTCCCCAGCTCCAGAGCCTTCTATGTCGTCCTCCCCTGGTGGAGAGTCTGAGACCTGAAGCGGGGTTCAAAGGTAAATCAGAGGGGACCCTGGTGGCACCCTGCCTGTGATGCCCAAACTCACCATCAGTAACCAACACCGACACAACGCTTTCTTCTGTCTCCTCGCCTCGATTCTGTCTTCGGAGACAGGGTCTCACTGGGGAGCCCTGGCTAGCCTGGAACTCACTATGTAGACCAGGCTAGGCTCAAACTCAGAGCGATCCACCTGCCTCTGCTTCTCTTTCTTTCTTTCTTTCCTTCCTTCCTTCCTTCCTTTCCATATATATATATATATATTTCGAGACAGGTTTTCTCTGTGTAGCTTTGTAGACCAGGCTGGCCTGGAACTCACAGAGATCCAACGCCTCTGCTTCCCGAGTGCTGGGATCAAAGGCGTGCGCCACCAGTACCTAGCTCTCCTCTGCTTTCTTGAGTGCTGGGGTTAAAGGTGTGCACCACCGCTTCCATCAACACTTTCTTTTTTTGACATAATACCTTGATAGCATAGGCTTGCCTGGGATTTGCGGTATAGCCCAGGCTGGCCTCAAACTAATGACCATCTGTATCAGCCTCCCAAGTACTAAGATTTATGCAGAACTTTCCAGATTCAGAGACTGGTGTGCTTTACATTTCTTTGTTTGTCTGTTTGTTTGAGTCTAGGTCTCATGTAGCCCATACGGCCCTCACAGACTCTCTGTATAGCCAAGAATGGCCTCAAACTCTTGATCCTCCTGTATTGAGACACTTTTTGAGATGTAGTCTCACTATGCAGACCAGGCTGGTCTCGAACTCACGGAGACCTGTCTGCCTCTGCCTCGCAGGTGCTGGGATTCAAGGCATACATCGCCAAGATGGAGCCCGGTTCCCTCTTTCAAGTTCCACGAGTCTCAGGTATAAAGGTGGTTTCTACCCCATTTTGAGGATGAGGAGACCGAGGCACGGAGAAGTTAAGCAGCATCACCTGTCTCTAGCACACCCTATGTGTTGTTATCTAGCTCCCTGGCAGGAACATGAAGCACCCTCTAGCTTCAGGAGACCTGGTTCCTAGCCCTCCCTCTCTGTTCTGTGAGCTGCCCACTTTGTCCTCCGCACACACTTCTCCTTAGCAGGCCTGAAAGCAAAGCAGCCTCGCTGGGCCTGTGGTTGCTGCAGAGGGGACTCTCACACCGGGTACTGCCTGGCAGGTGCCTCTGTGTCTTGTCCTGATTCTGAGTGCACATAGACTCATATGGGCCCAGCCACCTCCCCTCAGCCCCACAGGGTGCCCAGACCCAGCTGTCTAGTCGGAAGGCTCAGTCTGGAATCTCAACCCATCCCTCAGGGGCCCCTGTGGTGTGTTGAGCCTTCTACTTCGCAGCTGGGTGAAGATCTGATCCCCCACCCACCCACCCACCCCCCACCCGAGCCTGGGGCCACAGGATAGACACCTTATAAAACAGCAAGATGAAGTTGATGGCAAATGCCAGGAAGAGGGCCAGGAACCGCAGTGTGTAAAAGTTCCTTGACAAGTAGTTCTAGAAAGAGAGAGGAAGAGAGTCCACAGTGTGGCCTCATCCCTGACCACATCTTACTGCTAACCCAGAGCCCAAGGACTCAGATTGCTGCTCCCACAACCACCTTCTCACGGAGGGCTTGCTGGGTACCAAGAGTTTGGCTGAGAGCTTTATATGCAAGCCTTGTTTGGCTCTCAGTGCCGTTGTCACTGAGAGTCACTTTACAGATGAAGAAACTGAGGCTCAGGGAGGTGCTGTCTTTCTCAAGTTCCTATAGCCAAGGACCTGCGAACCTATTATTTGGGAGAAGGGATCCCAGAGGTGCAACTTGGAACTCCCCTGTTAGGCAGGCTCTCTGCCGCATTCCAACCCTACACCTGGGATTTGAATTCAGGCAGAGTAGAGCCCATACCCCCAGTCCCCTGCCTCACTGCTTCATCGTCTGCATTACTGGAGGTAGAAGATGGCTTCTTCATCGGCCACCTTTTTCTCCCCCATTTCTCTTATCCCAATTCCTCCCAGAGCCTGTCTGCCTCACCCCCAACTCAAGTCAGGACCTGCAGGGACCTTTGAGGGTCCAGACCTCCCAGCCGGGCCTCGGGACAGCTCTGCCCTGTCTTGAGTGGGTTCCTCTCTGAGATGAGCTTGGGGCGGGGAGGTGGGGGTCCTCCCAAGAAGAGAAAGCTTTAGTGTAGCCCTGCTGGGTCCTCACCAAGAATTTCACCCTCTGTACTTCCAGTTCCCCCCAGAATTCTTCCAGGCCTGCACCTCCAGCTTCCTCCTTCTTTGGAGGGGGTGGAGGGGGTGTCTTCTTGGGGGGTTCCGGAGGAGGCTCTGGGACTTCTTCCTTTTCTCCGTTCTCAGTACTGCGGGACACAGAAGGGGACTCGGTGGGCATGCCAGGCCAGGTCTGGATGGTGCTGGGGACCCAGACAACATAGGCCCTGCCCTCATAGTGTGGGTGGGGGCGGGGCTCAGTGGTAGAGCACTTGCTAGCATGTGCCAAGGCCCTGGTTCTATCCCCAGGCCCGGAAAGGAAAGCAGTACAAAGCAAAGCAAAACTTCCGGGTTTACAGTAGTAGGGATTAAAGCTGGGGCCCTGAGCATACGGGGCAAGGGCTCTGTCTCTGAGGAGCACCTGTGTTTGTTTGTTTGTTTGTTTGTTTTTCGAGACAGGGTTTCTCTGTATTGCTTTGGATGTCCTGGAACTCTCTCTGTAGACCAGGCTGGTCTCGAACTTACAGAGATCCGCCTGCCTCTGACCCCCAAGTGCTGGGATTAAATGTGTGCGCCACCAATGCCGGGCAGGCGCATCTGTTTTTCACACATGGTTTTGAGACAGCGTCTCAATAAGTTGCCTAGGATGATCTTGAACTTGCTCTGGCCCAGGCAGGCCTTCAACTTTTGACTCTTCTGCCTTCATCAGATGAGATTACCACACCTCATCAAAATAACTTCACATGTGAGGCATGGGGAAAGACAGAAGGAACCCCGTGCATACAGATCTAAAGCTAAAAGGAATATCCTATCTCTGTAGCCTTTCTTGAAGTCTTTCCTCTGTGCCCAGGTATGGACTAGATGGTGCTGAGGGCAGAGGGCAGAGAGTGACCAGTGCAACTTTGGGCCTTGACCTCTAAAGACTCTCAATCCAGAAGGGTCAAGGGTCTGGCCCCTTCCACTCCGAGACACTCACTCAGCCTTCTCCGGTTCCGGTTCCGGCTCTGGCTCTGGAGGGGGCTCTTCCTCTTCTCCGTCCACCTGGGGAGAGGGCACAGGTCCGAGCCTTCGTGGGGCTCGCCAGCCTCTTTCTAGTCTGTTACTCTCTGGCCTCACTTCTTTCTCCCTGGGTAATCAAAGTATTATCCTTGCTCCCCTCTACCTGGGGAAGGGGCATTGCGAGTCTCATTGTTGAGAGGGGAAATCGAGCCTCAGGGAGATAAAATGCCTGGCTCACAATCCCAGGCAGACGCAGTCTGAATTCAAAGAACTTTGTGTCTGTGGTGGGTTCTCGCTATGTAGCCCAAGCTGGTATTGAACTCCGGATCCTCCCACCTCAGCCTCCCCATTGTGGGAATCACAGGCTTGTGTCAGCATGCTTGCCCAAAGGATGCTCCTGCCCCTCGTGGCTTCTCATCACCTTGACAACCACAGGCAGCAGTCAGAGCGCCAATGTGTGAGGATGTGGGCCGGGCGACCTTTCTCTCAGACTACTCAACTCCCTGCAGCCCTGTGCTTCTCTGAGGACCACGGGCACTGTCTCCGTGGGTCTTTTCAATCTGGTCCCTCCCCGGTTTCCTCTAACTTGGTTCCCTGTAGCCCA
Source organism: Cricetulus griseus (assembly GCF_003668045.3). Taxonomy (NCBI): domain Eukaryota; kingdom Metazoa; phylum Chordata; class Mammalia; order Rodentia; family Cricetidae; genus Cricetulus; species Cricetulus griseus. The sequence goes on along the minus strand of NC_048602.1, from coordinate 6,808,006 downwards.
CAGTACATGTTTCTGTCCCCAATCTTTTGACCTTCTCCTCTTTCAGTTCTGCTTTCTCTGAGGGTTTCCGTCAGCCTGTCCCCCTCTCTCCATGCCCTGGAGCCTGGCAGGCCTCGCTCACCCCCAACTTCCTCTTGAGGATGGGCGAGCCCTCTGGTGTGGGAGGCTCCACGGGCGTTGTGTCACCCATGTCCCCGAGACCACCGGCGCCTTCTGGCCGGAAGGGGCTCCCGTCGGCCACCGCCACCGCCCCGTCGGCACCTCCAGTGCCAGCCTGGTCGGCGGCCGCCTCTTCGTCTCCCGCGCCGTCGGCGGCGTCGCCCTCGCCCTCGCCCTCGCCCTCTCCATCCGCATCACTGCCCGGGCCGCTCGGCTGCTGCCCGTGCACCTCGTCGCCCGTGGGGTCCGGCATGCCGGCCAGGAGCTCGGTCACCGTCACCTTCTTGGCGCTGTCTACCAGCCCGCCGCCGAAGAGCGAGCCCCAGAGCAGCCGGAGCGCCCCGGCCGCCGCCCCGCGCCCGCGCCCCCCGCGCGTGCCACCAGCGCCCAGAGCAGCGCGGCCACCGCCCTGGCCGCCTCCGCGCCGTCAGCCTCCGCAGCCTCCGCACGCGCCGCCGCAGGCTCCGGTAGCTCAGGCCCCGCAGCGCCCGGCTCGCCCCCGCCGCCAGCCATGCCCACACGCCCGCCGCCGCCGCCACGCCCGTCCCGTCGGGGCCCGGCGCGCCCTCCTCCGCCTCCTCCGCGCCCTCGTCGTCGTCCGCCTCCGGCTCGCCCTCGGGCTCCGAGATCTGAGCGGCGATCTGCATCTCGAAGATCGTGTCCTCGCAGAAGCTCACGAACAGCTCCATCTTCTCCGACTCGCCGCCCTCGTTCACCACGTCGAAGATGAACTGGCGCTTGGACTCCTTCACCTGCAGAGATGGAAGCAGACGGGCGGGGCCCGGGCGAGCGGTCCTTGGAGAGACCCGAGCTGTGGGGCTTGGACTCCTGATCCGCCTGCTGAGTTGCGAAGCACCACCCTCCACGCTATTCCTTATTATTGTTTTTGTAAATTCCGTGTAGGGCTGGAATCTGCGGTTGCGGTTGAGCGCACCGGCTACTCTTCCAGGGGACCCCAGGTTCGGTTCTCAGCATCCCTAGGGCGGCTCACAACCATCTGGAACCCCAGTTTAGGGGTTTCAGCGCCCTCCAGGAACATACATGCAGGTGGTAAATGTATTATGTGCAAGCAAAACACTCACACATGAAATAATCTTTAAAAAATAAAATAAAATTACGTGTGTCCGAGTGCACGTGAGTCCAGGGGACCTAGGGTTCTGGGAGAGGGCATAAGGTCTCTAGACCTAGAGTTATAGGTCAGAGGGTTGTGAGCCACCCAACTCTCCGGGTGCTGGAAACCAAACTCGGGTCCCCTGCAAGAGCAGTAAGCCCTAGTAACTGCTATTATCATCACTATTGTTATTTTATCATCACCATTACTTTGTATGTTAGCCTAGAACTCGCTATATAGACCAGGCTGTCCTCAAACTCACAGAGACTGGCCTACCTCTACTTCCCAAATGGTAGGATTTTGGTTGCTCCATCATACCCCACAATTTCTTTTATTTTTATTTAAGGAGTCATGGTGTTGCTGCCTGGGCTGGTTCTGAACTCATGGTTCTCCACTCGGCCTCCAGAGTGTCTGGGTGTACAGGCGCACACCCCTGCACACAGCCCACAGGTTATTAACAGCAGCTAATTACAGAGCATGGTCCAGCGGGCCTGTCATCCGAGCACATGGGAGGCAAGGCAGTAGGATCCCAAGATCTAGGCTGCCCTGAGCTGCTCTCTCTCTCTCTCTCTCTCTCTCTCTCTCTCTCTCTCTCTCTCTCTCTCTGTGTGTGTGTGTGTGTGTGTGTGTGTGTGTGTGTGTGTGTGTACTCATTTGTAGGTAATTATGTTACCTTAACAAAGCCAGGCAGAGAATTAAGAATTTACACAGACCTAGATAGGCACCCAAGGTGAGCACAGATCATAAAACAAAAACTAGAGTTTGAGCTGCCAGCAAGCTCTATCCAGAAGCTAGCTTTTGTTTATTTTTTAATGATTTATTTTATTAGGTAAACAGTGTTCTGCCTGCATGGATGCCTGCATTACAGAAGAGAGCACCAGATCTCATTACAGATGGTTGTGAGCCACCATATGGGTGCTGGGAATTGAACTCTGGACCTCTGGAAGAGCAGCCAGTGCTCTTAACCTCTGAGTCATCTCTCCAGCTTTTGTTTGTTTTGCTTTCATTTTTGTTTTTGTTTTGAGACTGTCTCCATATTTTGCATGTGCTTTTTTTTCCCCCTTACTTTGTACATATGATCTTCCCTCCTCAGCCTTTCCCGTGCTGGGATTACATGAATGGGCTTGTACATGTCCAGCACACATCTTCTAGTTGTTTTGTTTGTTTTGAGACAGGGTCTCAGGTATCCCTGGCTAATCTCAAATGCTGCGGGTCAATGAGGATGACCTTGAACTCCTGCCTTCACTCCCCAAGTGCGGGGATCACAGGCATGCACATGCCAGGCTCCTTCTAGCCTTTCTGGGAAGACAGAAGATGGTGGCTGAGTGCAAAAGCTTTGCAGCTGCCATGGGGGTTCAAATCCTGATTCTCCTACTGAGAAGCTGGGTGATTGTTCTATTCGATTCCGTGGGCCTCAGTTTCCCCCTCCATATATGGGGCACAATGGGAGGACCAGGCTACAGGAGGCAGTGAAGATTTAATGATCGACAGGCACTGAGCGTTTAGACCAATGCCGGCCTAGTATCTCACAAGTAGGTAGTGCTCACTGGTGATATGCTCCCCTGAGGCCCGTGTGGACATGCGTGTATTCTCAGGGAGCACAGGAGGGTGTGCCCAGGACGAGTGGGTGTCCAGGGAGATCACAGGAAGAGAGGGTACGCATTCGGGGAGCAGGTGAGGAGCACATGGGAGGAGGGAGCACTAGCATCAGAAATACCAGCAAGGAGGACATGGGGAATGAGGGCTCCCTGCAGACACACACTCGCAGACATTCTGGGGGCTAGGACGTGTCCCCAGTGGGACGTGATGCAAGCTTGTGAGGGTTCTTGTGGAGAGCAAGGGGGCACCAGGGACCAAGAGAGGACCCAGGTGTGAAACAGAGCCTTGGTATCCAGGGAAGATGCAGAGGAGGAGACAGGCAATCATGCAAGGGCCTGCATTTACACAGTCTATGCAAGGGGGGTGTGTGGGAGTCAGTGTAAATGGGCCCGAAGCACGTGGGCAGGACACCGTGGGACAGGTCCAGGTGTGCCTGAGCTGGGTTTCTGCAGAGGAGAGATACCAGCCGTGTGGCAGTTAAAGAGGCCATGCGTAGCCGGGCGTTGGTGGCGCCCAGCACTCGGGAGGCAGAGGCAGGTGGATCTCTGTGAGTTCGAGACCAGCCTGGTCTACAAGAGCTAGTTCCAGGACAGCCTCCAAAGCCACGAGAAACCCCGTCTCGAAAGAGGCCATGCATGGCCGAGGAGAGAGGAAACAGAGTATGAGCACGTGTGAAGGAGTGTGCAGGGGCTGGGGGGGGGGGCATGCCAAGGACATGTGTGTGCAAGTGTGTGCAGGAAGACCCCAGGGGCGACAGAACAGGGCAGCACTGAGAGTGTGTGAGGGCCACATGGGGATGCAAGAGAGAGAGAGAGTGGCGCTCCCAAATGAGCTAAGGGAACCCAGCAGGCTGCCAGTAGGCTGTGAGTTTACTCTGGGGGGAGTGTCTGGGACATATTCAGTCGTTGGTGGGGTTGGATGCGTGGGGTTGGGGTGCACTGAGACAGGGCTCCAAAGGCCCAGGCTGCCCCCGGCATGCTTCTGAGGGGCATATTTGACAGGGTGGTGACCGGAGAGGAGTGTGCTAGCATGCCAGGGCACCCCAGAGCCATGGAAGTGTGTCCGGGGGAGTGGGCATGGGCCAACCAGGCCAACCAGAGGGCAGGTGAGCAAGGAGGTGTGTGTGACCATGCAGATTCAAGCGTGGCCGTGACAGAATCAGGGTGGCAGATCACACCAGAGTTCCCAGGGTGAGTTGCAAGTCATGATGTACCACTGCCGGGACCCTGAGGGGCACCCATGCGACTGCTGCAATGCACAAGAGACGCACATGCAACAGAGGCGGAGCCAGGTTTGGGTTGTGCAAGATCACAGTAGGAACCACAAAGTCGCTCTGAGGAGGGATGTGGGGTTAAGATCAGTGTAGGTCACTTGGTAGTGTTTGCCTAGCACGCAGGAAGCCCTTGGGTTTGGTTCCCAGAAGGCCAAAAGCCCCATGTGGTGGCGGCACACACCTGTAATCCCAGCACCGGGAAGGGGGAGGTAGGGGCTAGCCTCAGCTACAAGGTGAGTTTAAGGCCAGCCTGGGATATATAAGACCTCATCTTCAAACATGATACAATAGGAGGGGGTGTGGGCTTGTCAGGGCGGAGCAGGGACTCCAGGCACAGGCACTGAAGAGGTACACAACCCCACGTAGGGTATGGACACTCAAGGCAGCAGGGCGTCAGGCGCGCACACGCACAGGCCTACTGACCTGGGGCATCTCCCACTGAGCACGGTTGGTCTCTGAGATCTCGAAGTAGATCCGCTCTATGCGTCGCGATGAGCCCATAATCTCGATGCGGCCCAAGTAAGGCCGGAAGTACTCCAGGATGCTCTCAGCCAGCTCCAGGAAGTTGCGCAGGCGCGGGTCGTGGGGCACATGCTCTGACAGGTTGGTTAGCAGCACCGCCACGTTGAAGCCAATGTCCCGCGCTGGCTCCTGGAAGCGGTTGGCGAACTCTTCGCAATTGATCATTTCATTCTCATCCGCTTCGGAGCAGGAAAGCAGGAACTGGATCTCTGGGCCAGAGAACTGTTTCTGGCTGTCCATGGCCTGTGGGCGGGCAGGAGAGGTCATTTGTGTGCGTGTGCGTGTGTGTGTGTGTGTGTGTGTACTCAGGTCTCAGCATCAACAACAACCATTTAAAAGGGCTGTGGCTAAACTGAGCATAGTATAGTTGTGTTTCATCCCAGCACTCGGGAGGCACAGGCAGGCAGGTTTCTATGAGTTCCAAGCCAGCCTGGTCTACACCGTGAGTTCCCAGACAGCCGGGGCTACACACTGAGACCTTGTGTCAAAAGCAAACATAACAACAACAAAACAGCACAAAACAAAATGAAACCAAGGCTCAGTTGATAGGGTGCTCGCCTCAGATGAATGATGGCTCCCCAGCACCCCATAAACGGGGTGTGGAGGTGCATGTCTGAGATCCCAAAACAGAAATAAATACGCTCCCCTGCTCTTGGTGAAATAATGGTGTTTGTTTGGTTTTGTTTTGTTAGTTTTTGGAGACAGGATTTCTGTGTGTAGCCTTGGTGCTCCTGGAACTCTCTCTGTAGACCAGGCTAGCCTTGAACTCAAGAGATCTTTCTGCTGGGCGTTGGTGACGCATGCCTTTAATCCCAGCACTCGGGAGGCAGAGGCAGGTGGATCTCTGCGAGTTCGAGACCAGCCTGGTCTACAGAGCGAGTGCCAGGATAGGCTCCAAAGCCACAGAGAAACCTTCTCAAAAAACCAAAAAAAAAAAAAAAAAAAAAAAAAGATCTTTCTGCCTCTGCCCCAAGTGCTGGGACCAAAGGTGTGTGTCAACACGCCCAGCTGATAATAGTGGGTTTTTTAAAATTAAAAATTAATTTTGCTTTTGTTTGTTTGAGACAGGGTCTTTCTATGTAGTCCTGGCTAGCCTGGAACCCACTCTGTAGCTCAGGCTCTCCTCTGATTTATAGAGATCCACCTGCCTCTGCCTCCTGAGTACTGGGATCAAAGGCGTGTGCCGCTATGCCTAGCTGCTTTTTGGTTTGTTAAGACAAGGTCCCATGTAGCCCAGGCTAGCCTGAAACTCCCTACATAGCCAAAGCTGGCTTGAAGCTCCCAGTCTTCCTGCTTCAGCCCTCCGAGTGTCGGTATTACATGCACGAGACCTAGTTTATGCAATTCTGGGAACCAAACCCGAGGCCTTGTGCCTCTAGGCAAGTACTCCACCAAGCAGGCTGCGCCCCCAAACCTGCTGTGCATTTTTAGGCAGTGTCTCAAACCCCCTTGGCCACCCCAGCAGTCAGAAAGCATTTTCCAGTTCAAGTTCAAAAAAAAGTTCCAAGACACAATTCTGACTTTTGCTATACGCCATGGTTCTCGGTGTTCTGTTTTATACTGAAAGGTGCACGGTGTGTTTTACTAGGTGAATTTCTGACCAACCTAGAGATGGTCTGCAGAATGCAAACGGAGAGACATATAGCTCTGGGGGTATGAACAGAAGCGGTATTTCCTGGCCCTGGGCTGTCCTTTGTGAAAAGCTAGGAGCTTTGCAAAAATGTTTTCTAAATGAGTAAGAGGCTTTGCAAATCATGAAAGGCTCTAAAACCGCAGAGCAAAGAGACGAGTCACACAGGAACTTCTCATCATGTACCCTGGTGCATCCACCAGCACCCCCCTTCCTCCCCCACCACAAGGGCCTGGGATCCCCCCCCCCATCCACTCTTGGACTCTACTCTGCAGATTTGCTGGTTTCTCTTGGTCATTGTCATCTGTCTATCCGCCTCTTCTTTTGTAAAGCCTTCTCTGGCCACTGTCAACCTGGGTGGAGGCTGGAGGTGGGTGGGTGCGGGACTGAGAGCTACACCTTTCTTTTTTCTTTCCGAATTCCCTAAGATAACACTGGGATTCCAGGCTCCAATGTCACTCTGCACATATGATTGTCAGGTCTCCCTGTCTGGGAGTCTCTGACTGCTTTCCAGAATCTTGACAAATGTGACCACTGACATCTTAGTGGATGTCACCTCACAAACAAAATTGCTCAGAAATAAGTTGTTTTCTATTCCTTTTTTGGTTTTTCCAGACAGGGTTTTTCTGTGTAGCCTTGGCTGTCCTGGAACTCACTCTGTAGACCAGGCTGGCCTCGAACTCCCAGAGATCCACCTGCCTCTGTCTCCAAGTGCTGGGATGAAAGGCAAGCGCCACAACCACGCAGTTTAGTAACTTGTTTTCTATTTAGTTATCATTATTATTATTTTAAAGACTGTCAGCCAGGTGGCGGTGACCTTTAATCCCAAAACTCAGGAGACAGAGGCAGGTAGAGCTGTGAGTTCAAGGCCAGCCTCTTTTATAGAGTGAGTTCCAGGACAGGCAAAGATACAGAGAAACTCTGTATCTTTGGGGGGGGGGGAGCAGGAGGAGACTTTGTCTTGCTATGTAGCCCTGGCTAGCCTGGAACTTCCTATACAGACCAGGCTGCCCCTGGATTCCTGGCCCCTCCTGCCTCTACCCCCAGAGTGCTGGGATTATAGGCATGGAGGACCATATGCGAATCCAGAAGTGAACTTTAGAAGGTACAGTCTCCCCTCCCCCAGCCTTACCCATTTCAGGAATAGCAGCTCCCACCCACTCCAAGTGCTTAAGTTAAAATCTCTGAGTCATCCTGCCGCCTCTTTTTTGTCTCGTCACCCACATCTGATTCCTCAGCATGAAAGCTGTCAGCTCTGCTTTCAGAACCCATCAAGGACCCATCCACATCTCCCTCCACGCTCCCCACCTTCTCCTGTCTCCCTCCATCCGGCAGCCTCCTCCCTGCACCCCTGCCGTTAGCCTCTAACATAGTGGGAGGGGCTCTGAAAACACCTGCTTCAGGTCTGAGCTCTCTGCACCCATTACACACTGAATGCCCAAGTCCCCCCAGCTGCCACCAGGGCCTGCCAGCCGCCCCCTTCCCTCCCACCTCCTCCCCTCTGCCTCCTCCTTTCTCTCAGCCATCTCTGCAGCCACACTGCTCTCCTCGCTGCCTGCTCTTGTTTGCCAGCCTTCACACTTGCTGTCCTTTTGCAGGGGACACCACACTCTCCTCCTCTTTCGTGGGGTGCTTCTCAGATCTCACCATCCGTATCCCGTCCCTCAGAAGGGCCTTTCCCTGTCACCCCCATTCCCATGCTTACTTAACTTGTTTTCACTAGGCCCTCCCCTCTCAGATTTAAGTGGGTGTCTCCAGTTTGCTCACTGGCATGCTCTCATGACTAAGGCTGACACCCAGGAGAGGCTTCACCCAATGTCATGGTTTGGATGTCCTCCAGAGGTCATGGCATTAAAGATCCAACCTATATGGGAAGGTGCTGTGGCCATTTAAGGGGTGGGACCTAGTGAGTTGGCCTGAGGCTCTAAGGATCTGGCTCTCTGTTCTGACCTTCCCAGGCACTGTCATGTAGACAAAACACCCATACACATAAACAAAAGTCTTGGATCAGGGAGATAGCTTAGTCACTAAAGTGTTTGTCTTGCAAGAACAAGGCCCCCAGTTCAATCCCTAGAGGGGGAAAATATGTCTATGAGTGTTTGGGCTGCATGTGTGTGCAATACCCATAGAGGCCAGAAGAGGGTGTTATGTCCCTGGAACTGGAGTTTCAGGCAGTTGTGAGCTGGTGCTGAGAACCCAACCCAGGTCCTCTACAAGAGCAGCCAATGCTATTACATGCTGAGCCATCAGTCCAGAGACCACAAAAAAAAAAAAAAAAAAAAAAAAAAAAAAAAAAAAAAAAAAAAAAAAAAAAAAAAAAAAAAAAAAGCCAAGCACTTGCTTGTCATCCCAGAGCAGGGGAAATGGAGACAGAAGGAACCCTGGGCTCACTGGCCCGTCTACCCTAATTGGTCAGTTCTAGGCCAGAAAATGATCTTGCCTCAACAAACAAGGTGGTCAGTTCCCGAGGAGTGACCCCCTGAGCTGACACAGGGGAACATACACACATACACACACATCCTGAAAACTGTGTATGGGACTTCTGCTTAAGATCCCAGACCTCAGAGCCGGGTGTTGGTGGCACACGCCTTTAATCCCAGCACTCGGGAGGCAGAGGCAGGCGGATCTCTGTGAGTTTGAGACCAGCCTGGTCTACAAGAGCTAGTTCTTGGATAGGCTCCAAAGCCACAGAGAAACCCTGCCTTGAAAAAACAAACAAACAAACAAACAAAAACCAAAATAAATAAATAAAATTTTAGCAGGGCAGTGGTGGTGCACACCTTTAATTCCAGCACTTGGGAGGTAGAGGCAGGTGGATCTCAGAGTTTGAGGCCAGCCTGGTCTACAGAATGAGAGTGAGTTCTAGGACAGAGAAACCCTGTCTTGAAAAACCAAAAAAAAAGGTTGTCTGCATGTATGTGTGTGTATCACATGTGTTCATTACCCATGGAGGCCAGAGACGAACACTGGATCCCCGGAAACAGAGTTAAGGATGGTTGTGAGCCACCATGTGGGTGCTGGGAATTGAACCTGGGTCCTCTTGGAGAGCAGCCAGTGCTCTTCATCACTGAGTAGTCTCTCTAGCCCTGGTCGTAGATACTTTTTATTTTATTTTGATGGTGTGGTTTTTGTTAGGAGTGGTAATGTCCCTATGGTTTGTCAAATCAAATGAAGGCCTTGTGTGCACACACATGCTGTATGATACTCCAGATAAGCAGTGTCTAGAACAGGCCAATATTTAGAGACAGACACTGGGCTCATGGTTCTCAGGGGCTGGGGTGGGGGACATGGGCAGTGACTGCTAACGGGTGTAGGCTTTTTTTGGAAGGTGACATTTACACCATTCTCTCAATACCCTCACACCACTGAGTTGGAAATTTTCAATGTGTGAGCCAACAGCATGTAAATTACACTGCATTGAAGATGCGGTGTTCAAAAGGCAGTCTTAGCCGAGCGTGATGTCTTAGCCCAAGGCACTCAGAGGTCAAAGGAGGATTACAACTTCAAGGCTAGCCTGGGTAACATAGTGAGACCCTGTCTCAAAACTGGAAAATGTAATAAAAGTGGGGGCTTGGGGTGTAGCCCTGAATCCAAATCCACACACTCACTCACTCAATAGCCTAAACGTTTCAACCACCTGAAAGAGGGGCTGGGGTCAAAGACAAGGAAGTCTTCATGCTTGACAGCCAAGTCCATCTCTAGAACAACAGGCTGTATTTTTAATTCATTTCCCACCAAGTAGCCCTGTTGCTGGATGACTATCCTGTGACCTAGCTGTGTGTGCATCAGGAGAGTCATCGCACCCAGCCCCGATGGCGCCACTCAGAGCCATCTTTTAGCTTTTACTTGCATGTGCTGTGGTTCTTCGGTAGCTTAGGTTTGCCCAAGGATGGATTGCAGAAAAGATAACCCGGATACCTCTGTCTGCCAGCAGCCTTCAGAGGGGTGAGAGCCTGACTGGGACTGGTACTCAAAAGAGACAATCAGTGGATAAAAGCGATTGCCAGCACAAGCCTCGTGACCTGAGTTTGATTCCTGGAACCCACAATGGAAGGAGAGAACTGACAGCGGTCCTGTCTGACCTCCATATGCATGCCATCACCCACAATAATGATAATAATCAATAAAACAAAAACCTGAAAAAAGTGACCTAGATACAAACTCTGAATTCTTCTCAAGAAGAATAAACATATTCTTGTTTGGTTAGTATTGTCTCTTTTGCTAAAAGTTAATGAAAGTTTTGAAATGAATTTCCACATGAAAGTAAAATACTCCACATGGCTAAAATAACATCATAAAAGTGTTGGCACAAACTTATAGTCCCAGCACTAGGATGCTGAGGCAAGGGGATTACCATGAGTTTCAGGACAGCCTGAGCTACACAGAGATCTAGACCAGTCTTGGGTGCCGAATGAGATCCTGTCTCAAAAACAAACAACTAAACAACTAAACAGGCACCAGGGATATGAAGTCAGCTCACAAAATAAGAATATGAAATAAATAACTCCACATCCCCACCATAATGATAATCAATAAGGCAGGATGTGAAGATCCTTTAAATCCTGCACTGGTCTCTACATACAATCTCATGGAAGCACAGACTGGCCCATTCCACCGGCATGTACCCTGCCCCAACACACACACACACACACCACACACACACACACACACACACACACACACACACACACACACACACAGCACAAATAATCTTGACAGACGATACAGCATCCTATGTGTTAGGCAAGAACTCACTGGGGGATTCTAGGCAGGAGCTCTACCACTGAGCCACACCCCAGCCCCTCACTGGGGGATTCTAGGCAGGGGCTCTACCACTGAGCCGCACCCCCAGCCCCTCACTGGGGGACTCTAGGCAGGGGCTCTACCACTGAGCTACACCCCCAGCCCCTCACTGGGGGATTCTAGGCAGGGGCTCTACCACTGAGCTACTGTAGGGATCGCCTGGGAGGGAAAAGTCTTAGCAGCCACACAGGCTCACAGAGCAGACATTGCCCAGTAGGGCTAGGGGAGGATCCTGATCAAAACAGGCAAAAATCTCTTCCACAAGTAAGAACAGAGTGAGGTCTGAGGGTTGGCTAAGGAGCCAGTACCACTGTTAATTTCCTGGTTTGTATCACTGCTTAGCAGTTATGAAGAGAGTGAGCTTCCTCTGGGGAAACACAGGCAGTGGAGGGGACACAGAAAGTGTGATGGAGCCGATGTGATAAATAGAGAGCCGTCAACGGCGTGGAATCCCAGCACTGCAGGATCAGGAGTTCAAGATCATCCTTGGGGAGCCTGAGGCCAGCTTGGGCGACAGGGGACCCAGTCTCAAAACCCAAACCAAAAAGCAAACGGTTTGGGCAACAGGAGAAAGGGTCTTCAGAAATTCTGTTTTGGCTACTTATCCGTCAGCCTGGGGTGGTTTCTGAACACAGAGTCACAACAGTGACGGGAAATACTTTGTGTGCACAAGGTTCCCGTCCCTCAAACTCACAAACTCACCTGCCTCCACCTTCCAAGTGCTGGGGTAAATAATGGCTTATATAGTAATAACGGCTCTCATAGTCGTGGGAACCTACGCATTGCATCCTAAAGGCAGCTTCAATCACCGGTCCCAAATCACAATCTTCCTGCCATAGCTTCCCAAGTCCTGGGATCCTAGGCATAAACCACCGCCCTCAGATCATCCCCATGTTACAGACAAGGAAACCGAGGCCGAGCAAGAAGCCTCTCGCCCACCCAGAGAGGTGCTGCTGGCACTTGGCAACCCCACCTGGATCTCGGGCTCACCTGCTAAGGAGAACCCACCTTCTGGAAGTCCTTCTTGGAGATGAGGCCTCGGGGGTCTGTGACATAGTCCTGGAAGGCCTCCGAGCCCACGATGTCCTTGAGTTTCAGAAACATGTCGAAAAACTTGAGGATCATCTCCACGTTGGATGAGGACTCCACGAGCATGTCCACCATCTGACGAGCGATCATACCGTTTACCACGTTCCCTGCAGGAGGCCCCGGGTCAGTGCAGCCCCGCAGAGCACCGGCTCTGGACCCGGGTTGGTGCGCCATATCTGCGGCTCAGCGTTTTCTCTCTCTTCAGCTCAGAAGCCGCCCATGGTTCTCCAAGACCCACCCGGCTCCCTCCCACACCTCTGGGAGGAGGACCATCTGGTAATCAAAGATGTAGCTCCATGGTCATCCTCTTTTGATAATTTGCCTGCCCATCTCACTGGCTGGAAAGATCACGGCTGAAGGCAATGGTGACACAGGTTGACAGGGGAGACCCCCATGCCAGAGGCTGTGTCAAGAGTTACCCCAGGAGAACCTTGTAAGGGAAACATATCACTGTACATTTCCACAGGTAGGAAAGACTTGGAAGAACTTGCCCACTAAGAGCTAGCTAGCTGGTAAATAGGCAAGGACTTGCACCTGGAGCCTTGTGACTTCAGAGCTCACACACCTAAAAACTTTATAGTAATTCGGCTGGCTGTGGAGGTGCATGCCTGTAATGTCAATGCCCAAGAAGCTGGGGCAGGAGGATAGTCATGAGTCCGCTCCAAGCCTGGGCTACAGAGTAGGACTCTGTCTCAAAAACTAAAGGCTTGAGGCCTGCAGTGCAGTTCAGAGGCCTTGGGTAAGGTCCTGGGTTCTTGCCCCAGCACCTCGGGGAAGAAAAATGACTTGAACGCCCACCAATAGGGATTTAATTAAGCGATTTTACCCAATACCTCACAATGGAGTGGTCTGTATCCATATAAAAGAATGAGGAGGTAGAGAATTGATTTTTAACAGAGCACTAGCTTGATAAATATAAAGCCCTGGGTTTAATTCCAGAAAGGGAGAGAGAGAGATTTGAAAGAAGTATTTTGTTTTGTGGTTTTTGAGCTGTTGTAGCCCATGTAGACCCGGCTGGTCTCAAACTCTGTGTAGCTGAGAAAGGTGATGAACTCTTGATCCTCCTGCCTCAGCCTCCTGTGCGCTGAGATGATTGTCCCAGCTTTATTATTATGGCTGTCGTCATTAGTGTCGTGGATGGTGCGTGTGTGTTTTGTAAACCACACCCCTGCAGAGCCCTCAGGGCCAGAAGAGGGCACTGGAGCCCCTGGAACTGGAGTCACAGACAGTTGTGAGCTGCCATGTGGGTGCTGGGAGTTGAACCTGGGTCCTCTGGAAGAGCAGCCAGTGCTCTTAACCACTGAGCCATCTCTCCAGCCCTTGTTTTTGAGACAGGGTCTTGCTATTAGGGCAAGCTGACCTGGACTCGCCATGGAGCACAGGGTTAAATTATTATTATTATCATCATCATCATCATCATAAATTATCATCATCATCATCAAATAAAAGGCGTTTCAAGTTGCTAAATTTGGTGGATATTTGTTATGCTTCTAAAACTAATTGATACATTTAGTAACTATTCATGCATTATCTTGGTATATCTAATAAATGAATATTACGTTCATAAAGAAAGTATTCAGGTAACTCATCTCATTAAAACCTCTCTGTGGAATCAAAAAAACATTAGCATCCATCCAGTCAGGGCCTGGCTCATACACAGTACTTGGTAGATATTTGTTGACCTTGTTCCAGCAGATGAGGCTCAAAGTCAGGGTCTTTTGGGTCTCAAGCACCATTCTTGGCTTTGTCTGAACCTCTGCACCGCCCCCCCCCACAACCTCTGGGGGCGTCTACCTTCCAGGAGGGACAGCAACATCACCACCATGTCCTTCTGCAAGTCCAGCAGCTCCTTCAGCAGCTCTATCTGGCTGGAGTCCTAGAGGACACACACCCAGCAGTGAGAGATCCGTCTCTGCAGAATGCCACGCTACTGTGGGTGGTTTGGGGCTCCCTCACCTACCTATCCAGCAGGGCCTACGTTCCCTTCTTTCTCCCTCTTACCTCTGAGGGGGCCTGCGTCCACACATGTTCCTCGGAAGCAGAGGAGGGACAGAGAGACAAGATTGTGGGGGTGGGGTTGGTACCCGGGGGAAGTGCTTTGGGGGCGGGGGGGGGCGTGGTGCCGGCAGACAAGAAAGCCACGAGCCTTGGTGAACAGACATTCAGGCCAGAGTGGGATAGACAGACGCGGACAGATATTCAGGTCTTAAAAGGATGCAATCCCAGCGTGGTGCCTGGTCTATGGGGGTTTGGCCTTGTCGAATCTGGCTGTGACGGACGGGTGGTACCATGAGGGAGTTCAAGAGGAAGGGCTGCTGGAGCATGCACTTTTTGATATGCCATTCGGGGGAAATAAGAAGCCAGTGCATCCCCTGCATGGTGTCTTATGGAGCACTCACAGAAACCTCCATCAAAGTTCCCCATTGCAGCATCTGTATTATTTTCAGGCACACATAAGTGCCATTTGCGACCCATAGTGTAATTTTCCTGGGCTCACACAGGCGCTGTGAGGCTCCTTTACCCCATGCTGGTTCTAGGAGTTGTTCATTCTAATCCTAACGCATCCCACAGTTGCAAAGTTTGGTATTCTAACTCCAGGCTCCCAGCATACTAGAATCTAATATCTCTTGGTTAATCGGTTGCAGGCTTTGTGCTTTCCCACGAGTCTGTTTTATCTTAGCTGCCAGGGTCGAGGGGGTGAGCTACAATCCTGCTGGAGCTCATGGAACTGACTCCACATCTTGGCTTTAGGAATGAGTACATCACTGAGTCTGGCCAACCGGACATTTCTTTCCTCTGGCTGAGATCACTGGATCAACAACAAACACATGGCCCAAGACTGCAGTCAGAGAACGCAGGTCTTTTATTTAGAACTTTTAGGCAAGATGTGCTTCACACTGCCTGGAGCTGTTAGCGGGGTGAAGGGAAGCCTGGGCACCTTTTTTCCAGCCCCTCACTGGGGGATTCTAGGCAGGGGCTCTACCACTGAGCCACACCCCAGCCCCTCACTGGGGAATTCTAGGCAGGGGCTCTACCACTGAACCACGCCCCAGGCCCTCACTGGGGGATTCTAGGCAGGGGCTCTGCTTCTGAGCCACGCCCTCAGCTCCTTGTATTGAATCTCCCTTGTAACCTGCAACTGGACTGTGAATGATGAATTATCACAGTAGTACCTGGAAAGTTCATTTCCACCAGTATCTTAAGATTACATCAACATCACACGCCCAGCTGTACCGAGACACTGAATTCTCCATTCAACTCCTTTCAGAGTTAGAGGACATCAAATTGCGAGGGGAGGGTCTCCTTCCTCAAGTCATTGGTTGGTGGGAAATTATTCAGAATGCTGGACTGCCACCTGCCGGACAAGTACTGCACTACAGCAATGTATTTGTGGAGAGGATGCGTCTAGCGCTCGGTGGCAGCTTGTCCTTACTTCATGCAGTGCACAAACTTGCCCAGCTGTGCAAGCCTTGACTAAGTCTACCAAGCAGAAGCACACAGATGGATGGAGTGTGTACGAGGCATTCACACGGCTGCAGAGGATCGAGGCAGCGGGGGGTGGGGGGAGGAGAGTGCAAGTATTAGCAGGATCCTTACATCATGGGTACCCGACACGGGAGTCATCTGCCGCGGGCACGGTAAAGAAGGAACACTCCTTCATTCCCAGGCCCTAACCTAGAAGCACGGTCCCATCCCATCCCACAGCTGCAAGAATCTGGGATGACCTCATCAGAGAGAGAACAGTACCAACCGGTCATGGGAGCGCTCTGGGCAATTGGGGGCCGGGGGGGGGCTGTCTGGAACAATCCCCAGAGCACTACAGATCTGCCCCCGAGTGGCAAGGGACCCTAGGCAGAGGCAGGGGGCCAACAATGGAAGAACTCAAACCTGAGCCAGTTTCATCATCATGTGTGCGAACACGTGCAGGAACCCCACCACGGCATCCCAGAGGCGGCTGTGCGCCAGACTCTGCTGGTTCCCAGTGCAGGGTCCCTGAGGACAGAGGGTGGCATGAAGCCCCAAGCAGGGGTGGCGGACGCGGGCAGCTCCCCAAGACCTGGCCCTACCTGGATGTACTCAGTGAGGCTGTTGAACACTTGCTTAGCTACCGACATGGCTTTGGAGAAGTTCCTCTTGCCCTGCTCCTCGATGACGTCCTTGCCCGAGTAGTACCAGTAGAAGTCACTAATGGACTCCTGCGGGGCCGGGAGGCAGGAGGGGGATGCTGGAGCCGCGCGCATCCCACCAGCGCCCCCCCCCCACCCGGCTCAGGCCCTGCGAGGCTGGTCTCCCCTCCTGACCTGCAGCCGCAGGAGGTAGTCCACCGTGCAGATGATGATGTTAATGGTGGTCGTGTTCCCAGTCTGTGTCCGCAAGTAGTTTTGGAAATCTAAGGAAATAAAGCATCCAGTTATTCAGTGCGCGCCTGTGTCTGGGGAGATAACGGTGGCTATTACTTATGCAATGTTTGGCTTTATCGCCTACTGTGTGCCACAAGTCCTTAGTCTGTGTGTCGCACAGGGATGGGGCGTCATTTATATATTTATCCAAAGACACCGAGGGCCTCCATGCAGCAAATGCAGTCAGGGATTCAGCTTCTGCCTTCTCCTTTCTTCATTTTTTGGTAAATTTTTAAAAAATAATTTATGGGCCTGGAGAGATGGCTCTGTGATTAAGAGCACTGGCTGCTCTTCCAGAGGCCCTGGCTTCATTCCCCAGCACCCACAAATTAGCTCACAACCTTCTGTAATTTCAGTGTCAGATAATCTGACGCCCTCTCCTGGCCTCCTCAAGAACTGCATGCTCATCGCGCACATACACACTTGCAGGCAAAATACCCATACACATTAACTTTTCTGCTTTTATTTAGGATTGGGTATGATGGTCCCCACCTTTAATCCCAGCTCTGGGGAGACAGAGGCAGGTGGATCTCTGTGAGTTTGAAGCTTACTTACTGCACATAGCAAGTACCAGGCCATTCAAGGCTGTAGAGTGAAACCCTGTCTAATTTGGGTTTTGTTAGTTTATTCCTTGGGGTAAGGGGGAAGGCTTGCACTGCTAGATGCTAATGAGGTCAGAAGTTAGCTCTCTCCATCCACCACATGGGTCCTGAGAACCAACTCAGGTCATCAAGCTTGGCAGCAAGCCCCTTTACCCACTGAGCCCTCTAAGCAGCCCCTCTCTTTTTGTTTTCTTGAGACAGGGTTTGGAGATGTGCCTCAAGCTAGCCTCAAATTCTCTTACCTCAGACTCCCAAGTACCAGAGTTACAACCGAGTAACCATCAGATCCAACATCAACTTTCTTTCTTTCTTTCTTTCTTTCTTTCTTTCTTTTTTGAGACAAAGTTTTTCTGTGTAGGCCTGGCTCTCCTGGAACTCACTTTGTAGACCAGGCTGGCCTGGGACTCAGAAATTCATCTGCCTCCACCTCCCAAGTGTTGGGATTAAAAATGTGAGCCACCATGCTTTTGTTTTGTTTTCTTTGGCTTTGCTTTTTGTTTTGTTTTTTGAGACAGGATCTCATGTGGCTCAGGCTAGCTTTGAATTTAGTATGTAGCTGAAAAGTGCTCCCCAGTCAGCCAGTCTTGGTGTGTGTGGCGGTGGGGGGTGGGAGTGGGGTTGTTCTTGTTCAGTGAGAAACTCTGTTTCAAGACGATAAAGTAGAGAGTGACAAGAGGAAGGCACCTGAGGTACCACAGACAGACACAACGTCACAGTCACACATCAGACATGGACCACACAGTCACCCAGTCACCCAGATCACCCAGTCACACACATACAGACAGACATGCAGCACACAGTCACACATACAGACAGACATGCAGCACACAGTCACACACACACAGACAGACATGCAGCACACAGTCACACACACAGACAGACATGCAGCACACAGTCACACACACACACAGACAGACATGCAGCACACAGTCACACACACAGACAGACATGCAGCACACAGTCACACACACACAGACAGACATGCAGCACACAGTCACTCACAGACAGACAGACATTCAGCACACAGTCACTCACAGACAGACAGACATGCAGCACACAGTCACACACACACACAGACAGACATGCAGCACACAGTCACACACACAGACAGACATGCAGCACACAGTCACACACACACAGACAGACATGCAGCACACAGTCACACACACAGACAGACATGCAGCACACAGTCACACACACACAGACAGACATGCAGCACACAGTCACTCACAGACAGACAGACATGCAGCACACAGTCATACACAGACAGACATGCAGCACACAGTCACACACACACAGACATGCAGCACACAGTCACACACACACAGACAGACATGCAGCACACAGTCACACACACAGACATGCAGCACACAGTCACACACACACAGACAGACATGCAGCACACAGTCACACACAGAGACAGACATGCAGCACACAGTCACACACACAGACAGACATGCAGCACACAGTCACTCACAGACAGACAGACATGCAGCATACAGTCACACACACACAGACAGACATGCAGCACACAGTCACACACACACAGACAGACATGCAGCACACAGTCACACACACAGACAGACATGCAGCACACAGTCACACACACACAGACAGACATGCAGCACACAGTCACACACACACAGACAGACATGCAGCACACAGTCACACACACACAGACAGACATGCAGCACACAGTCACACACACACAGACAGACATGCAGCACACAGTCACACACACACAGACAGACATGCAGCACACAGTCATACACAGACAGACATGCAGCACACAGTCACACACACACAGACATGCAGCACACAGTCACACACACACAGACAAACATGCAGCACACAGTCACACACAGACAGACATGCAGCACACATTCACAGTCACCTATATTACACAGTCACATAGATCATAAACACACAGACAGACAGCCGACAGACAGACAGACAGACAGACAGACAGACACACACACACACACACACACACATACACACACACACACACTCCCTCTGGGTAGTCTATGGTTTCCTATGTACTGTGAGCATTGCACACATGACTGTGTGACATGTTTGTAATGGGAAATGACCTTGTGGGGAAGGTTGTTCGGGATTTGGGCTGCTCTTTGTTTCTGGTTTTGGAGATAAACTCTCACTGCTCAGCCAAGGCGGCTTTGAACTCATCACTGTCCTGACAGGCTGCCGGAGCCCTGAGATTACAGGCCCTTACCACCGTACCCAGCTTAACTGTTCCTTTAGCGGAAGCTGTTTGAGCCACATGGAGTTCTATTTTTCCATCAACACCATGTTTAATTAACGGGCCGTGTCGCCCTGGATTTTGTTAAGTTGGCACAATGAGGACAGAGCCTGTGAAAATTCTCGCTTCTGTTAAGAAAGACTCTGGACATCTTCTGGGAAAATGTTTTATGTGATAAACAAACGAATAAATCCAATAGATACATTTCTAAACACCAAGCAAGTTCATCTGTGGATGCTGAGTCCTGGAACCCAGCCCTCAGTGAGGGCTGCCAAATGCCTGTGGGAAAACGGAGGGTGACGAATTGCCCATTTGGGTAAATTGACTTCAGGCCAAACTGGATTTTGGCAGATTGCCTCTGGGGAGTTGGACTGGCCAGAGGAAATGAAAGTGAAGCTAAGTGGTTTGAGTCTAGAAATTTCAGAACTCAGAGAAATTTGTTACTGTTCTTTGTGTCTTTGGGGCAGGATCTCATGTAGCTCAGGCTAGCCATGTAACTAAGGTGACCTTGAACCCTTGATCCTCACACACTTCTTCCTCGAGTAGAGGAGGGTAGAGAGTCCAAAGCTGGACAAGGCCAGCATGGCTGGGGAAGTCATCACGGGGGAGGGGAGGAGGGGGATTGGAGGTCAGCTCAGGTGACTTTTGGAACCCCGGTACCTCAGTGTCCTCTACACCCTGCCCACTGTCCTCCTCACCGTTGTTGTGACCCTCGCAGAGCAGCTGCAGGAATCGGAACAGGTCTTGTGTGAATTCATCATCTGCCATGACCTTCTCTCCTGGGTGGGAGGAAAGGGGCAGGGCCCAGGGGGTCAGACGCGCCAGGACACAGCACACACATGCACACAACCCATGCACACTGCACACGCATGCACACTGGGTGGGGTGCTGAGAGGAGCGGCCACTACTTCAAAGACACTATGAGGGCCATGGGTATCCAAGACACCAGCCAGTGACATCCGCAGATGGAGGCCCGAGGAGCCCCGCGGGGGGTCATGAAGCTGGGGCCTCAAGTGTCTTTCTACACCAGTGTCCCTCCAATGTCACCACTTGGGTGACATCTAGGAGTGACCCAGAAGACATTCAGCAGCTGGTATAACCCTGAGCCCCACTCCAGGCTGCAGGGGTTAATGGATTATAGGGGTTGGGGTCACTTGCACACAAGGCTCTGAGCGGAAGTGGGGGGGGGAGCTGGGCTGGGAGGAGACAGGGACTGCAAGCCAACCAACTGGCCCCAAAGCCTCA
The DNA here is from genome assembly GCF_003668045.3 of Cricetulus griseus. Classification (NCBI taxonomy): domain Eukaryota; kingdom Metazoa; phylum Chordata; class Mammalia; order Rodentia; family Cricetidae; genus Cricetulus; species Cricetulus griseus. Next base: position 6,787,313 of record NC_048602.1, on the reverse strand, counting down.
AAAGCAGCCAACCCAGGAGAAGCAGGGGGGGGTGTGTGTCAACATGGTCCAATCAGAATAGACATCTGAAAGAAACCAATCATGGTGAGCTATAAGAACTAGATTGGGAATGGGCCAATCAGAGCAGGCGCAGAGGGCACGCGCGGCACCAGAGTGGTTGCCTCCCGCAAAAGACTGACCACAGTCTGGGCTTCGGACGCACAGCGCAGAGGGTGGGAGTGGGAATCGGGGAGGGTTCAGCCCACCCTGGACTGGGAATCTGGGTCGAGAAGCCCCAAAATATCCAGGTGAAAAGGGATCTTGGCTGTCTTTTTTTTTTTTTTTTAACTTATGTGTTACACTCGGGGAAACTGAGGCTTAGATAAAAGACTTATTCGCAATGCCACCGGCCTCTGGACTAGGGGATCTCAACCTTCTCCATAGGAGTCACTGAAGGGTCCACCACCCTGGCCTCCCTGATCGTCCCAGATCCTCAGCTCCAGGGGGCATGGGGTTAGAAGGGGAGGGGTGGGCTCAGCACAGCAATGGATGGCGGGAGAATTACCGTTCTGGCGATTGATGACTGGGGCAGCCAACGGGATGGGAGGAGGAAGCAGGAGAAAAGAGGAAAAAGAGACGGGGACAGACAGAAGTACAGTGACACAGTTGGGGACAAAGACACAGACACACAGAGACACAAGCGCAGAGAGAAAGACAGCCAGAAGGAGACAGAAGGGAGTGGGTTAGCGAGGAAGAGGAATGAGGGGAAAGCCAGGGAGGGGGGGAGGAGAGAGGGAGGGAGGGAGAGAGAGAGAGAGAGAGAGAGAGAGAGAGAGAGAGAGAGAGAGAGAGAGAGAGAGAGAGAGAGAGAACACCCAAGAGAGGCAGGAGGCAGAGGTCAGGGTGGAAAGTTAGACACGTCAAAACACGGCAAAGAGAAGACTCGATTAACTGGATTAGGGGCATCATTAATGAACAGCAACCAGAGTGAGACTCGGGGTACGTGGAGGGCAGGTCCACGAGGTGACGGGGGAGGGGACACCAGACAGAATGACACCCAGGGGTGGGTCCCATGGGAAGGGAGACCCTGGAGGGATGGAGGGGTCCTCAGGACTGGGGATCACAACCCTGGGGAGCCCAAGGGAACTCTTGGGAAGCGGGGTGCCTTGGAGGACCGGGGCTGTGGGCTGGGCAGTGACGGTGGATGGAGAGGGGGACCCCGAGGAAGGTGGTGCCCCGGGGGGGAGGGGCACCCAGAAGAAGGTCTCACCCGTTCCGTCCTCGTTCACCATGCCCAGCCCCTCTGCCTTGTTCTGCCTCTCAAAGGCATTGAGGTCCAGGACGCTGAGGAAAGAGATGGTGGACGTGATGAGGGTCTGGCTTCTGTCTCCTCCATGGCCTGGCAGCCCCCCACTGTGCAGCCCCCACTCGCAGCAAAACCTGAGAGCCACTGGAAGCTGCGTTCCCCGGCCCCACCCCCTCACAGAAAACACCAGTTAGCAAAACCTACAGAGGGGTAGGGGAAAAAAATCAAGCAAGATAGCAAGACGGGAGGAAAGACAAATGACAGAAGAGCCACACAATATAGTATCCAGGAGTGCCCAAGCGCCCTGCTGCGCCCTCCCGGAACTCTCAATGACCTCCTGTTCTGCTTGCCTAAACCCATCTTACTCCTCCCTCCTCCCCTCCCTGTTTTGAGACAGGGTCTCGTGTAGCTCAGGCTATCCTTACACTCTCTGTAATCCTCCTGCCTCTGCTGTCCGAGTGCTGGGGTCCCAGGCACTCTTCACATCTCCTGTCTGCCCCTCCATGCTGGAGAAGGAACCCAGGCCTTGCACAGCCTAGGCAGTCGCTCTGCCACCAACGCACAGTGCCAAGCCATAACTCATTTTTTTAAATGTACATTGGTATTTTGCCACGGGGGTCGGGTTCCCTGGAACTGGGAACAGACCGTTGTGAGCAGCCATATGGGTGCTGGGAATTGAACCCGGGTCTTCTGAAAGAGCAGCCAGGGTTCTTAACTGCTGAGCCATCTCTCCACTCCCCCCCACACACACACTCTTCTTCTTCTTCTTCTTCTTCTTCTTCTTCTTCTTCTTCTTCTTCTTTTTGGTTTTTTGAGACAGGGTTTCTCTGTGGCTTTGGAGGCTGTCCTGGCACTCGCTCTGTAGACCAGGCTGGTCTCGAACTCACAGAGATCTGCCTGCCTCTGCCTCTGCCTCCCGAGTGCTGGGATTAAAGGCGGGCGCCACCAACGCCCCCCCCCACTCATTCTTAAAACTTGTGACACTCTGCCTTCCACATTTATTCCTCCAGTCAAGTCTCTAGACCTGGACTGGGACAGTATGAGTAGAACAGGAGTGGCCCCGGGCCGGAGGACACAGCCACCCCACTAGCGCAGAACGGGAAGATAGACACGGGGTCCCACCTGCATGTCTGCATAAGTGCCTGGATACTCTGGAAGAAGCCCACTTCCTTCTTGTCCTTCAGATAATCCAGCATTTTCTGCAGGGGAAGCAGCAGGAGATGGGGGTGGGGGGAACCTGGGAGCCACTCGGGAACACCCACCCACACCCACACCTTTCACCCTTCTCCCAAGATCCTGTGTGCGTGTTACCTGCTGCACTTCAGCGTTCCCTCCATTGAGGATAGAGATGCCCAGCTTCAGGGTGGAAGACACCATGGCACCTGTCTCCCCTGGAGGTAGCGGAGATGCCGTCAAACAAACGGTGTGTTGAATTTGAGGCCTCCACCCACCAAAAAACCAAACCGAAACAACAACAAAATCAGCCCTCACAGGGCCCTCAAGGAAGGAGATGAAGCGTGTGCTCAGCCCGGGAGAGGTGTGCGTGGAAGGGAAATTGAAAGGCAGGCATGAACAAAGAATTTGCAAGAGCTGGGGTGTCTGTGCAGGCTGGAGGCAAGCAGAGGTGTCAGGGAGCCCGCGGGGCCGGCAGGGGTTGGGTGCATGCTCACAGGGGAAAAGGGACGATGCCTAGGGTTGGGGTGGGGGCTCAGACGGCACCTTTGCAGGCACTGATCATCTGCAATACCATCTCTGCGGCACCCCGGTTGTGCAGCCGTGACTGTTGGTACAGGAGCCTCTGCTTCTCCATCTCCTTCTCCTGGGGTTGGGTGGGGGCAGGTTTCAGTGCTCAGCAGCCTAGCCTGGGTCCCCAGGGCCTCAGCCTTCTCCCTGTGTGTCTCCCCAGCTCCAGCTACCCCTGCCACTCTCCAATTGTGAGATCTCTCCATCCCCAAGGGGCTCACATCCTGTTTGTGTCCTGTATGGACCTCAGGCAGGTTTGTCTGTGCGTGGAATCTCCCCATGCTCCGGCACGTCACTTTCTATGGGAAGCCTGGCGTTCCCTCTTCTGTGGAAGTGTCAGAGCTCTTGCTTTTGTCACCAAGAGGAATCACAAGAGCATCCGTGGTCCCATCATTGTCTCAGACATCTTAGTGTTCATCACAGCCTCCTACATCTTGCTTCAGATCCAATTACAGATTCGGTTTTGACAAAGGTCTTAGAGTGTAGCCCTGTACTGGCTTGGAACTTCTGGCCAGCCTCTCGCCTCAGCCTTCCAAGTGCTGATATTACAGCCATGAATCGCTATGCCTAATTTATGGATTTTGTTTTCATGTATATTTTAAAAAGTTATTTATTTTCTCTGTGTGTGTGCGCACACGTGAGTGTATGTGTAATGTGTGCAGTACCCATAAAAACCAGAAGAGGGCAAAAGATTCCCTGGAGCTGGAATTACAGCAGGTTGTGAGCCACCATGTGGGTGATAGGAACGGAACTCAGGACCTCTGGAAGAGCAGCCAGTGCTCTTAACCACCAAGCCATCTCTCCATCCTTAAATATCTTGCCCCTCCTTTTTTAAAGCCCAAGGTATATCACAGGCAGGCCTCGAACTTATGCTTCCTCTGACTCATCCTCCTGAATGCTGGGATTACAGGTGTTGGACACCACAGCTGGCTGCTGATTGTACTTTTATCCTGCTTAGCCACTTCCTTCTCTGAGCTCACTCTCTGATACTCTCCCAGCAGGCTGGGCCGGACACTGTCTGGGCTGCTGTACCCACTCCCCAGTTAGCCGCATCCTGGCTCCACGCTCTACCCAAGCCTCACTACAGCACAGTGAATACCTTGCATTGCTAATGTTTGGGTCCTGTGTCTTTCACCCCTGAGGACTAACTTTACCGTGTGCCAGGTGTAGTTCCCTGGTCACATGACGGGTGACCGGAAGTCAAGGGAGTCCCCAACCCTTCCTCCAGGGTCACCCATCCACCTACCTCGAAGGACACTTCGGATGCCTCCTCTTCACCTTCTTCGCCATTTTCCCCGCCCTCCTCCAGGTGGCAGCTCTGGGGAGCAGCATGGGTTGATGGTGAGAGTGAGCAAAGGGGTGCCCTGCCCCCACTAGCCCCTTCAGTGCAGGGGGGGCGGGGCTGCAGCAGGGGAGAAGGGAACACTCCAGAGAGCAGAGGCTGGACTTACCTTTGCCATGATGTCCGCATACGCCATGTACAGGTAATCCTCATCCAGTTTGCTGAGGAAGGAAGCAGGGAGACAGGGAGACAGATTCAGTGGGACACTTGCCAACTTTTCCCCTTTCTTTTCCTTTTCCTTTTTTTTTTTTTTTTTTTTTTTTGAGACAGAGTTTCTCTGTGTAGCCCTGGCTGTCCTGGAACTCACTCTGTAGACCAGGCTGGCCTCGAACCCAGGGATCTGCCTGCCTCTGATTCCTCCTTTCCTTTTTTTAATTGAGATAAGGTCTCACATAGCCCAGGCTGGCCTCAAACTCAGTATGTAGTTGAAATGACCCTGAACTTCTCGCCGTGGTGCCCGCACCTTCTGAGTCCTGGGATCCCAGGTGTGACCACTGTGCCTGGTTTTTATGGTGCTGGAGTCTACCAACCGAGCTACACCCCCCCCCCAAGCACCTTCAACTCTTATCTCATCGTTCTGAGTGCTGGGATTACATGTAGGTGGCACTATGCTCAGCTTGGGGCCACCCATTTTATATCTATAATTTTAGAAAGCTGGCAGGTATTAATCTCCATGTATTAACTGACTTATCTTACAGGGACCCCATCACGTAGGTAAATCACCAGCCCCATTTTACAGATATGAAAACTGAGTCACAGACACTCTTGACTGGTTGAGGCTGCACAGCACACACTGGGGTTCAGTCTACATAGACCAACTCTGGAGTCATGCGTCTCCCTCAGATGGGAAACAAGACATGCTTCCCCGTGTCCCTTGCAGTGACGATAGGTGGCTGTCTGAATCTCGACCCATGAGCCATGTGTATGAGCTTACCAGGGAGAGAAAAGGTCAAAGGTCTTGCTGGGGGTGGGGCGGAGGAAGGCTCTCCCTTCCTCCTGTGTGGCATGGGGTCAGAATGTGACTAGTAGCCTCTGCCACACACTCCCACTGCCATGACTTGCCAGCCACGATGGACTGAAATCTACGGAAACTATAAACCAAAATGACTTTTGGAAACAAGATTCAGATGCATTCAAAGCTTGCGATCAGGAGGTCGACACAAGCCAATCATGAGATGCACCGTGAGACTATGTCTCAAAAAGAACAAAATCAAGCCGGGAGGTGGTGGCACACACCTTTAATCCCAGCACTCAGGAGGCAGAGGCAGGTGGATCTCTGTGAGTTCAAGGCCAGCCTGGTCTACCCAGAGAGATCCAGATAGAGCTACACAGTGAGACCTTGTCTCAAAAGGGCGGCCAGTAGAACAGGAGAATAGAAAATACTTCATGCTTTTCGGGTCATAAAAGTCTCAGTTGCATCCTCAGTGCTGCCTTGTGTGAGAGCAGGCATGACGTGTATAAATGAATAGGTGTGGTTATGTTCCTGTAAAATGTTCTTCAACAAACAAGAGCAAACAGAATACATCTTCCCTTAACTATCTCTGTCAAGTATGGTGTAAGAGACTAAAACAGACCAGAAGACTCCAGCTAAGACTGACCAGCATAGAAATTATAAAGGGTGTGGGTCCCTGTCTGCCACCCTGCTCAGCCCCTCAGTCAAGACACTCTAGATCTTGACCTCATGTTAGGTGAGAAAAATAAATTCCTGTGGGTCTTCATTTCCTCATCCACAAACAAAAGGAAATGGTAAGAGTAGTCAAAAGAGTAAGTGAGCCAGTGCACATGCCCAGTGACTAGTACTGTGTCAAACATAACGAGCACTTTATAGATATTGCTCTATTGCTCTATTATTAATTTTAAGTGTGTGTGTGTGTGTGTGTGTGTGTGTGTGTGTGTGTGTGTGTGTGTGTGTGTGTGTCTTCAAAACAGGGTTTCTCTGTGTAGCTTTGTCTATCCTGGACTTTGCTCTAAGCTGGTCTCAAACTCACAGAGATCCACTTGCCTCTGCCTTCCGAGTGCTGGGATTAGAGGTGTGCACCGCCACACCCAGCCTAATTTTAAAATGTATTTTAAAATGAATTTTAATGTGTGTGAGCTTTGTGTGAATGGGCATCACGTGCATGCAGTGCCTACAGAGGCCAGAAGAGGGAGCCAGATCTCCCCAAACAGATGGTGGCCAGCAGATGTTCCTACTCAACTGGGGTACTACTGTGCAAAGCAGCAAGAGCCCTTAGCTGCTGAGCCGTCCTTGCAGCCCCCGCTGGAAGCATCCTCACCGTCATTAATTACCAAGATTGTCATTAACCCATATGAAAGTCTTCAAGTGAGTTAGGAAAAATTTTCATATATATTGATTTCCCCCACAGCAGCCTGCTCTTTGTCAGAAAAAGGAAATGTCTTTATTTCTGTTGTTTTGTTTTATTCCGGCCCTGGAGGTTGAACCCAGGCCCTTGTGCATGCCAACCGAGCATGCCACTGCTGAGCTACAGCCCCAGCCCAGATGCTATGTATGCAGGATATGTTCTTCTAACAAACCCCCGGGGTACCTTCTGTGAGCCCCTCAGACCTCAGACCGTGCAGCAGCGCACAGTAGCTGTGTACTGTATTCGATGTGGTGCTAAGAGGTCCCAAGATTGGGGGCCGGTAAGATGGTTCAGAGGGTAAAAGAGCTTGCTGCTAAGTGGCGTCTTGCCTTGCCAGGGAACTTGCAGTCGTGGCCACACCCTTTGGGCGTGATTTCAGGCGCAGACATGGCCCATTATAAGATACGGAGGGGATGGCTCAAGCTCTCTTGGGTTTTGGAGAGCTTCGGAAGGACAGACTGCATCCCCTGGAGCAGGAAGACCGTGGCGGTTATTTACTCTTCTCTGTGTGAGTGCTTCCCTAATAAACACCTATTTATCATTTAGCTTGGTGGACTCATTTAAACCCCCGCCTTCAGCCATGGAAGGCTGAGTTTGATTGCTCGGACCCACACGCGGTGGAAGGAAAGAACAGACTCCTTCAAGTTGCCCTCTGATCTCCTTATGAGCACTCAGCACACATATGTACATACGTGCACACAATGAATACGTCCATCTAATTTTTAAAATTGGAGGTCAGCATTTTTTCTTTCTTTCTTTCTTTCTTTTTTTTTTTTTTTTGGTCTGGGCGCTGCCCTCACCTCTTTTCAGTCAGGGCAGTGCGGCTGAAGTGCAGGACCAGCTGGTGTAGGGGGTCTGGCTTCTTCTCTTCCACTTCCTCCTCCTCTTCCTCCTGCTCCCCAGCTTTCTGGAGGGATGGGGTGAGGGCTGAAGGATGGCATTTTTTTGGGGGTCCCCTTCAGTCTCCTCTCGTAGCCTTACTGGATAAGAATTTTCTCTATTTTCTCAAATCAAGCATACGGGGTCCCATTTCTTTCTTTTTTACTTTTTATGATTTATTTATTTATTATGTATAAAGTGTTCTGCTTGCCTGTGTCCCTGCAGACCAGAGAGAGCAACAGCTCTCATTACAAGTGGTTGTGAGTCACCATGTGGTTGCTGGGAATTGAACTCAGGTCCTCTGGAAGAGCAGTCAGTGCTCTTAACCTCCAGCCCCCCCCATTTCTTTTTTTATGTCTGTAAAAAAATTATGTGCATTGGTGTTTTGCCTGCATGTATGTCTGTGTGAGGGTGCCAGATCCCCTGGAACTGGAGTTACAAACTGGTGTGAGCCACCATGTAGGCGCTGGGAATTGAACCTGGGTCCTCTGGAAGAGCAGCCAGTGCTCTTAACTACTGAGCCACCTCTCCAGCTCCCAGGGTTCTCCTAGCCCCAGCCAGCCCTGCCCCACATCCCAGGGGGTCCCCAGCTCACTGATAGGTCATCTATCATGCGGTCCTCGAAACTGTGGTCTTCAGTCAGGATCCAGGAGGCCTTGTAGCTCTCCAAGAACATGTTACATGCTCGGTGCCTGCAAGGGCAAAGGTCTCCAGGACACCGAGTCTCCCCCACTCCCCGCGCATCTGCCGCCCTCAATCCCAAGACTCAACCCTATTGGTGGTGCTCCACCCTCCCGACTCCCCTCCTCCTTCCCTGCTCCCCTCCTCCCTGGAGGCCTTACGTGGGCAGGTTGTACAGGGGCGTCATGCGGAAGCAGGCTACCACTGCCCTCCGGCGCTGCTTGGACAAGAGCTTATGCCACACCGCCTTCTTGGACTTGTAAGGGTGCTCCGTCTGGAGAGTGGGGCAGTGTGTCATGTCCTCAGGTCATGGCGCTGGCCCGAGTCCCGCCCAGCCCTGAGTGGAGGAACTCGTGGGCTCCTCCTCCAACAGAACCAAGGCATCTTCACGAGCCCCCACCCTAGCCCCAGCGCTTCGTCACACTTGTCCCCTGGGTGCAGTAGGCATTTTCCCCAGATCTACACACCGCTCCTTAGAGTCCCGCCCATCACCAGCAGGCCCCGCCCACAGGCTTGAGACCAGGTCCCGCCCACAGACTCAAGACCAGGTCCCGCCCACAGACTCAGGACCAGGTCCCGCCCACAGGCTCAAGACCAGGTTCCACCCACAGGCTCAGGACCAGGCCCCTCCCACAGGCTCAGGACCAGGCCCCTCCCACAGGCTCAAGACCAGGTTCCACCCACAGACTCAAGACCAGGCCCCGCCCACAGACTCAAGCTCAGGCCCCGCCCACAGACTCAAGCTCAGGACCAGGCCCCGCCCACAGGCTCAGGACCAGGCCCCGCCCACAGACTCAAGACCAGGTTCCACCCACAGACTCAAGACCAGGTCCCGCCCACAGACTCAAGACCAGGTCCCGCCCACAGGCTCAAGACCAGGTTCCACCCACAGACTCAAGACCAGGTTCCACCCACAGACTCAGGACCAGGTTCCACCCACAGACTCAAGACCAGGTCCCGCCCACAGACTCAAGACCAGGTCCGGCACACAGACTCAAGACCAGGTTCCACCCACAGACTCAAGACCAGGTTCTGCCCACAGACTCAAGACCAGGCCCCGCACACAGGCTCAGGACCAGGCCCCGCCCACAGGCTCAGGACCAGGTTCCACCCACAGGCTCAGGACCAGGTTCCACCCACAGGCTCAGGACCAGGTTCCACCCACAGACTCAAGACCAGGCCCCGCCCACAGGCTCAAGACCAGGCCCCGCCCACAGGCTCAAGACCAGGCCCCGCCCACAGGCTCAAGACCAGGCCCCGCCCACAGACTCAAGACCAGGCCCCGCCCACAGACTCAAGACCAGGCCCCGCCCACAGGCTCAAGACCAGGCCCCGCCCACAGGACTCAAGACCAGGCCCCGCCCACAGACTCAAGACCAGGCCCCGCCCACAGACTCAAGACCAGGCCCCGCCCACAGGCTCAGGACCAGGCCCCGCCCACAGACCCAAGACCAGGACCCGCCCACAGGCTCAAGACCAGGCCCCGCCCACCTGGTCCAGGTGATAGAGCACAGCGGACACTTCCTGGACTCTGCGCACAATTTTCTCGGGGTCATCAGCGTCTTCCTCGCGGCCTGGGACACCGCGGTACAGTGCCATTTGCCAGCGGAGAGACGGGGAGCCTTCGACCTGAGGGGAACGGAAGGCCTGCGTGAAGGCTCCTCCCCGGCTGCCCGCCCGCCGCCTTTCTCCTGGCACGCTTAGGTGCGGCCCGAGAACCAAGGTCCTTCTTCAGGGTTGGCAAGATGGACCAGGGCCCTTGCTGCTAAGCCCGAAGATCTGAGTTCAATCCCTGGGACCCACGTGGTAGAAGGAGAGAACCGATTCCCGCAAGTTGTCCTCTGACTTCTACATGCTTGCCAACACACACACTAAATACACAAATGTAATTTAATAATAATAATAATAATAATAAAAGGTCCCTCCTTCCATGCCTGGTGCTTCACACACCTCCCCACGAAGGACGTACCTTTCCCTGAAGGTTGAGGTTGTTTTGAAGGAATTCACGCACCTCCTCATCTGTGTCTTTCTGGGAAGACAAGGTCCACTGGGTCACTGTGGAGGCCTTACCCTCCTCCATGACCCACAGCCCTCCCCCTTCTAGGTCTGACCCCAGGACCTGATGGGTATGACCTAGGAAAACGGAGAAGAACATAACTGCGGGCCTAGGGCTGATGTCTAGGGAGAGCCACGGGCTCACCATGAAGGGACAGAAGGGATTAGTGAGCCTGGAGTGTGTGTGTGAGAGAGAGAGGGGACACCATCAAAAACCAAGCAGCCCAAAGAGGGGCTTTTCAGGGCTGAGTAGGATGGGGAGTTTTGGAGGACCAGGGGAGGTGACAGGGTGCTATGAGGGTAACCGGCGAAGTCACCAGAGGTTATAGGAAGCTGGGAAGGTCAATTAATTGTCTGGCTACACGGGGCCAAAAGAAGAGTTAGCTGGGTGACTCGAGGCTCAAAGTGAGGGTCATGGGGGCTCTGGAGGGCTCCACAGTGTCCTGAGGACACTGCATCTCCTAGGAGGTGAAGGCTGAGGAGTGGCCTCCAGAGTCCCAGGAAAGGGGTTGCTGCAATGCAACAGGAGAATTCAAGTGCCCTCAGGAGCCTAGTGGGTACGAAGCTGTCTGGTGCTTAGAGGGGTCTTGGCAGAATCCTGGAGGGCTTCTTAGTGGTCCTGAGGCTGAAAGGAGCTATCATCTTGCCATTCTATGTATGGGTGAGAAGTGGGCCCTATGGTGTTTTTTGTTTTGTTTTTTTTTGTTTGTTTGTTTGTTTTGTTTTTTGAGGGGGATTAAGATGTTCTAGAGGCTGGATTAGTTGATCCTTAGGACCCTTTGGGACCTCAGAGGTTGGAATGATGGTCCTGGGGAAGGGGGCATTAGGATTCTGGGAGGCAGTGCTTTGAGCCACAAATGTTGACTGGGTGTCAGCAGAGGTCTGAAAAGAAAAGGAGGTTAGCAGAGGGTCTCCCAGGATCCCAGACATTCAGTCATGAGGGTGTATGGAGAATTATAAGGAGTTCAGTGAGTCTTGGGAGATTTGGGTGGGGGGCATCTTGATGGAGAGTTCAGAGACTCCAGGTGTCTTGGAGGGCATCATGAGGGTGTTTATAACATGGTTGTGGGGGACAGGCCAGTGGGTCCTGACAGCTTAGTGGAGTCCTATGGGTCTCTGGTTGCATTTGAGCACTAAAATATGCCCTAATCCTTAGGTTTCTTGGGTGGAGGTCCTCAGCAGCCTGGGGCAAGGCTCAGAGCATCTTAGAGGGTTCAGGAAGTGTTGGGGTCCTGCGTGGCTTTAGGGAATCCTACAGTAGGATTCTGAGAAGTTCCCTTGGATCCTAGGGGGTTCACTGGGGTCCCAGGGGCAGGGTGGGGTACTGGGCGGGGCTGGGCAAGCACCAGGGCATAGCGGGCCTTGGCCAACACAATGAGGTCCTGGTCAGTGGGAGCACACATGTTCAGTCCGATGGGCAACATTTTCTTGAGTGTGGCCACAATTAAAGATGTCTGCACCGAGTACCGGTCACCCCGGCGCTTCTTCTTGGTGCGCTCCTGGTCCGAGCCACCTGACTGTAGAGACACCAGACTCAGTGCTTGCCCAAGTCCCCACCCCACCACCTCAGCCCCAACCTACAGCCATTTTACACAACCCAGCCCCTCGCCTGTATAGCAAGCAACCCTCTCTAACATCAGAGTACCCGTCTATTTCCACCCTGACCTTACTCACCTTGTGCCACAGCCCTGACCACAACCGCCCCACCCCATCCAGAACCTGCGTTCCCCACCTATAACTAGAGCCCTGTTTGCCACCCTGATTTTTTCAAGCTCCAGTGATCTCCAAGAAGATTCTGGACTCCCATGTCTATCATGCTCCACACCACACTTCACACCCCCAAACCAAGTTTCCAAGAACAAAACAAAGATGTCGGTCCACAAAGAGCCCCAAGAGACGAGATAAGTTGGAAGAGAGGGGGAGACACTGAAAGACTGGGGTAGACAAGGGCATGATGGGACAGCCGATGCAAGAGAGATCTGTTAAGATCTGGAAGCCAAAACACGGAACACAGAGTCCCACAGCCATGTTCGGGAGTCTTGGGTGCAGACCTCTTCCAGGCCAAGGCTACTCTTCAGTCATGCCGACAAGAAGTCCCGGTGGCAAGCTGCGGCCACAGCCCCATCCATGGCAATGCCGAGCATGGCCCGAGTGCAAGATATGCTCCCCCCCCCCCAGTCCTCACATGCAGCATTTCTGAATCTTTAAAGAGCCCTGGGCCTGGGGACCATCGGCTGGATGCTATCAGAGGCTCATAAAGATGGCGTTTGGCAAGAGTCACACAGCTCACAACCATCACTGGGCTCTCCCCATATCCATTGGATTCCAGAGCCCAAAACATTCACCTGTGCACAGCCAGGGCTGCCCCCAACCATGCAGCCACTCCATCCCCTGGAAATCAGCCCACAATGCATTTTTTTTTTTTTTTGGTAACAAAACCAAAAAAAAAAAAAAAAAAAAGAAAAAAAGAAAAACAGAAAAAGAAAGAAAGAAAGAAAAGAAAACCCACCAAAACCCCGAAGAGAAATAATTCAATTCAACAACTGGTCAAAACTGGTCAAAGCTGGAGAGTGGGGGAAGGAGTGGGTGGTGGGGGAGGAAGACAACAACGAGGATAGAGGGTGGGGGCCAGGAGCTAAGGACAAAGGGTGGGGACAGGGGCGGGTTTGAGAGGGTGGGGCTTTGGGTGGGAACAGGTATTGGCCAAAAGCCATGCAGAAGGTTCCAGATGTGGCGCTGACCTGTACGTCTCCCGCCTGCTACAACAGGTTGCAGACAGAGACAAGAAGGGTTACCCCGGCCGGACAGAGAGCCCCAGACCCAACTCCAAGCTAGCAGGACCCTGGATCCTCTGCCCCCCACCCACCCCCAGGACCCATCCTTTAGTTGAGCATTTCCAGACCTTGACCTGGCGGGGGGGCTGTTCTTTATGACCCCAAAGAGGACAGTCGTGAACAGAGAGAAAAGAAAGGGAGGGTGTGGGGTAATGGGGAGAGAACGGAGAAATGGGAGACGGGGGGGGGGGGGATGGAAGGTAATGGGGGGAGGGAGGGAGGGAAATGAGGAAGTAGAGAGGAGGGCGATGGGGGGGGAGGAGGGAAGGGGGGAAAAGTGACTATAGGGAGGTGGGGGAAGAGGAGGGAGGAAGGAAATCCGGAAGATGGGGAGATGGAGGAAGATGGAGTTGGGGGAGGAGGAGGAGGAGGAGGAGGAGGAGGGAAGAAGAAGTGTGCCCTGAGAGCTAAAGGAGATATGACTGAAACAGGAGATGACTGAAACAGGAGGGGCCAAGGAAGCAGTCCTGGGAGTGCTCCCATCCCCTCATCCCCAGTTCTGCTAAGTACTCGCCTTGGCCATTTTGCTCTTATTGTCGGCAGTCAGAAAGGACATGTTGTTGATCTCGTTCTGGACCACAAAGTTCTGTTCCTCGCGCTTAAAGTTCTGGTGGAGGAAGCATTGTGGAGCTCAGACCCCGAGACCGAGACCGGGAAAAAGCGCCCACAGGTATCAGCTCCCAGGGGGCTGATGGGGAGGAGGGTGGCAGGGCAGGGGCTTGCGGCGCGGGTGGGGTCTCCTCATGGATGGGCACTCACGTGTGACTTGGACCAGTAGATGAAGATTTCACCGACCATCCTGAACAGCTCCTCAGCGTTGGGATTGGGCTCTGTCAGCCAATGTGCCCTGGGGTCCAGGAAGGGATGGGTGAGGTGTACAGAGATCCCCAAGGGAGAGGCCCACCCAGAGAGACTCAGGGGAGTTCATGGGAACCAAGAGACATTCAGCAGAGGGGTGGAGTATTTTAAGGGAATCTGGTCAGTTCTGTGAAAAACTAAAAATTCAGACTTTTTTTTTTTTTTTTTTTTTTTTTTTTTTTTTTTTTTGACAGGATCTCAATTTGTAGCCCTGGCTGGCCTGGAGCTCACTATGTAGACCAGGCCAGGAGCTTACCTCAAAGTCAAAGAGATCTGCCTCCTGAATAGTGGGGTTCTTTTAATTCCACAACCATGTCCTGCTAGACTTTTTTTTTTTTTTTTTATTCAGACCAGGAGGACTTGGAACTCAGAGCTTCAGCTATCCAGTTTGGAATCTTCTATTTAATTTTTTAGCCACTATGAACTGTAGATAACTGATGCCGTGGACAGGAGGATAAATGCGTCTTTTGTAGCATATTGCTCTTTTTGTTTTGGTTTTTCGAGACAGGGTTTCTCTGAGTAGCCTTGGCTGTCCTGGAACACACTCTGTAGAGCATGCTGGTCTTGAACTCACAGAGATCTGCTCGCCTCTGCAAGCCAAGTGCTGGGATTAAAGGCGTGCACCACTGGCGATGGGTCACAGTTCACGTGCAGTCAAAATCTGGAGTGGAGCTTATACAGCGTGCACACCACTGCTTCCTTCCCATTTCTGCCCCCTGGCAGACATAGCTAATCAATCATGCAGCCCAAGGCAACCTTGCAATCTTTTTCAATCTGGGTGGGAATTTGGAGTTCATGCTCCCTAACTAGTGCTTTTGGTTTTAGGAAGATATCAGTTAGCAACTGACACCTTCGTAAATCTTTTTCTTGAAGACCTATGTTCCTGGGGGATTATTAGGCTGAGCAGATGCCACCAACACTCCTTTCTTCTCTCCAGGAAGGAAAGCCTGACCATTGGGCTTCACTACATTAAGCCAGGCACTTAATTCTGCACACAGGTAGACGCAGTGCCGGCATGCGTGTGCGTGCGTGCGCGTGTGCGTGTGCGTGTGCGTGTGAGTGTGCGTGTGCGTGTGCGTGTGCGTGTGTGTGTGTGTGTGTGTGTGTGTGTGTGTGTAATAAGTCTCCCTGTAGTGGATGGTATAACCCTCATGGGGTAAAGGAACAGAGGGGACAAACCAGGAAGGCTGAATGTGTGTGTGTGTGTGTGTGTGTGTGTGTGTGTGTGTGTGTGTGTGTGTGTGCGTGTGTGCGTGTAGACACTTGCCACCGTGCACAGGGAAGTCACGGGACGACCTCAGGTGCTGGCCCTTGCTACCTTGTTTGAGACACAGGCTCTCTGTTGTCCACCTCAGCGGGCTTCAGGCTAGGAGGCTACAGGTTTCCAGACACTGGCCAACCGTCTCCACCTCCCATCTCACCACAGGAGGACAGTGATTCCGGATGTGTGGAGCTGTGTCCACCTCACATGGGTCTGGGGGTTCAAACTCAGGACCTACCACTTTAGCCACTCAGCTAGCTCCCCAGCTCTAAGGGAGGAAGGAAGGGCTGGACAGGGCTGGGGTGGGGTTGGAAGAGTCCATGGCGGGTGAGGAAGTCGGAGTCAGGCCAGGGCCTTGCTGACCTGTTGTTGTCCACGTAGCGGATGAGCAGCGGGTAGAGGGCGTACAGGTCACGGCAGAGCACGGAGAACTCATCCCGCACCAGGAGCTCGCCCTCCTCAGCCTCGGCCTTGGCCTCCAGGCGCAGCTGCTCCTCCTCGGCCACCACCTTCCCTGCACGCTTCCGCAGTCGCCCAATGGTAGGAATGAAGTGAGAACGCAGGAGCTCGGGCCTGGCACGGCTCACAATGGGCTGGGCAAACACTGCAGGAGGCCGGGCAGCGGGGGGTCGCTCGCACCTGACCTCTGACCTCCAACACAGCCCCAACCGATAGATACTCTCTCAGGGCCTCCTATTTATTCTAGGGCCCCCACCTCACTGCCCCCCTGGGGAGAGCCACGGCAGACCCACCGGCCAGCCGCTTCATCCACGAGGCCTCATCGATGCCTAGGTTGTTGACGATGATCCGAAGGATGTTCCCCAGCAGGGAATTGAGGTGATCGGAGGTGACGGCTGTGCAGGGCGGTGGAGCCCCTGCAGGCAGGGCTGGTGGGGGCGCCTCAGGCCCTCGCTCCCACCAGCGGGGCAGGTAGCTGCACAGCATAGGCAACGTAATCTCGATGACGTGTGGCATCTCCGTGTAGCGGGCCCCGGACTCGGCCAGCCCCCCGATTTCTGCCATGAGCCGCTCTAGCACCGGGATGTCAGGACACATCTCCTCCACACTGTTGGGGAGCCCCAGGACTGGGGTACAGGGATAGGTCAGGGTGTGCCAACTGTCACTCCCAGCTGACACCCTGTACCTAGAAGGGTCTCCGCGACCCCGTCCCTCCTGTCTCACCCACCAACCCAGGTTCCTTTCACAAGCCTCCCACTGAGACCAGTGGCCCCCCAAAGTACTTTACACCCCAAACCTGATCCACCCCTAAAGTCACAGTTGTATGCAATATTTGACCCCAATCCTAAAATATACTTCTGACATGGAACTTGTCTCACTATGTAGACCAGGCTGGCCTTGAACTCACTTTGTAGACCAGGCTGGCCTTAAACTCACAGAGGGCCACCTGCCTCTGCCTCCTGAGTGCTGGGACTAAGGGCGTGTACCTATGCCTGGAATGACATGGAACTTCCTCACTGAACTTCCGCAGCAAGGATCCCAGTTTTTAAAAACCCAGACAGGGTCTCAGGCACGGCTTGAACCCTAAGAACCTCTCACCCCTAAGATCACCAAACGCTACCTCTGTTATGTGGCAATCTGCAAAGAGCATGTTCCAACCCTGACGCCCCTCCCCTTTTGAGGTAAGAGACAGTGAAGTGGCCCAAGCTGGCCTGTAGCTCGGCATCTCCCCACCTCAGCCTCCAGAGATGATGGCTGTGCCGTCACAGCCAGCTGCGTGTGCTGGCTTCACGTCTCAGAGTGCTACACTCCAGTTTTGTCCCTTGACACTCACACTGTTCCCCTCCATGGGCTGGGGAGGAATGGGGGAAACTGAGTTTGGGGAGGAATGGGGGAAACTGAGTTTCATGTAGCTCAGGCTAGACTAGATTTTACTAAGGAGTGAAGATGACCTTGAACTTCTGACCTTCCTGCCCCTTCCTCTCTAGATGCTGGGGATGCAAGCTCATGCCAGCACACCTGGCTGGGCTTGGGGAGCACAGCACGACTAAAGGACAAGTCTCCTGCTTGGATATTTTCTGAGACCCACACCTGGCTCTAACCCCGGGTCTGTGAAGACAGAACTCACAGCCCTGAGTTCCTCTGGACCCCTAATTCTCCCCCACGGAGTGGCTTCGGGTGGCCCCTTAAAGCATGGCCAGGACTCCTCAAGCTCTGGCCCTGCAACACTTCTATCCCGGAGAATCCTCAGACCCTCACAACACAGATTTAGGGACAACCCTAGCCGGAGGGCGGCTCTCACGTGACCCTGAAAGCTGCCCCTGCCCACACAACTCACTGGCCCGCTCTCGAGGAGACTTGGTGGTGTAGACGGAGCAGGCGTTGTATTCGTTCAGCTGAGGCTCCAGAAATGCCACTGGCATGGCTGCAGCCAGGCGGGCTAGGCATTCCCCGAGGGCTGGCCGCAGCCTGGAAGAAGGGCTGCAGTTAGCTTCCAAGCGCCCCTCGGCTGAGTCTCCAGTACCAGCCCCACTCAGCCCAGAAGCTCCCCTCGGGGCCTCTCCGGAGCCTCTCCCTCTTGGGCGCACCCTTCGCTGCGTGCCTTGCAAAGACTTGTACGCAAACTGAAATGCTCCCCTCTAGTGATCCCCGTTTCTGCAAGTCTCCTGCAAGGTCAAGCTGGTTCCCCAGGGAGACGCCACTCAAGCATCCTTAGTCAGCGAAGGTCCGGTTCCCACTCTCTCCCGGACCCTGTTTCTACTCCTGGCCTTTCTACTGCGCGCCCTCTTGTGGCTTCTGGAGTGAACTTCGGCTACCGTAGCACAGTGGCCGGTCCACGATTTTAGTATCTCCAGTTTTGCACCCCCACCCCACTTCACATGTTCCCTCCCTCCCTCCCCCCACAGCCTCAAAATGCCCGTCTAAGCCCCACAGTGTGTCCCAACTTTCTTACTTTTCCACGTAGGGGTTCCTGGTGGTGCCCAGAGAGTAAATGCTGCACAGCGTTCGGTAGCAAGAAACTTGCACGTCGTCCACTGGGGAGAGGGGAAGGAGAGTGAGGGTCCGGGTTGTGCCCACCCACGCCAGCCCGCTCCTTACCACCTTCTCTTGTCACCACACGGCTGGTGGGTAAGAGATGAAGCCGTAGAGCCCCCTGCCATTTTTGCTTTGCAATTCGGGCAAGGCCCATTTCTCTTTTGGCCTCAGCTTCCTATCTGTAAAGTGGGATCGTTATAGTACCTGCCACACGGGACAGTTCAAGGATCAAATGAGTTCCCTTTTTTAAAATTATTTTTGGTGTTGGGGATGGAACTTGAGCCTCACGTAGGCTAGGCAAGTGCTCTACTAGTGGACTACACCCGATCCTCAAATGCATTAATTCTCAAAAAGCAGTTAGAAAAGAGGAACCAGGAACAACACACACACACACACACACACACACACACACACACACACACACACACAGGAGTGTGTGATTTCGGGTGTGATTCCACCTCCCAGAGGGCCGATGTAAGAACCTCACTGACTGTACAAACGCCGTGAGGCAAATACAATGGAAGTGACGTCACAGCATGTATATTCCTTCGATATGTGTGTGTGTTTGTGTGATACAAGTATGTGTCCTGGTGTGTGTATGCATGTGGAGGCCAGAGGTCAAAGCAGCCAACTGCTCAATTTCTTTCACATATATATATATATATATATATATATATATAATATATATATATAATCTCACTATATATGATCTCACTATGTAGCTAGTGGTGAGCTATTTAGCTAGATTGGAGCTCACTATATAGCCCTGGCTGACCTGGAACTTTCTATGTATATCAGGCTGGCCTTGAACTCACAGAGATTCACCTGCCTCTGCCTCGAAAGTGTTGAGATTAAAGGCCCAGCTCACCATGTTTTTTGAGGCAAGGTCTCTCACATTTTCTGCTAGTGTAGCCGACCAGTGAGCCTCAGGGATACCCTTGTCTGTCTCCCCAGCACGGAGATTGGAGGTGCATGCCACTGCATATGGTTTTTGTCAGGACAGAAAGGATCCAAGCCCAGGTCCTTGGGCTTAAATGGTACTTTTCCAATTGGTTCTTGTCCCCAACCTCTGGGATTATGAATTTTTAAAACTTAAGGACAGCTGGGTGTGGTGAGGCATGCCTGTCATCTTAGCACTTGGGAGGTGGAGGCAGGAGCATCAAGAGTTGAAGGCCTGGGCTGGGCATGGTGATGCACACCTTTAATCCCAGCACTCAGGAGGCAGAGGCAGGTGGATCTCTGTGAGTTTGAGGCCAGCCTGGTCTACAGAGCGAGTTCCAGGACAGCCAGGGCTGTTACACAGAGAGACCCTGTCTTGAGAAACTGAAACAAAACCTAAAATAGTACAACAAAACAAGGGCCAGCAGGATAGCTCAGTGAGCAAGTGTACCTTCCATCAGGTCTGACAACCTGAGTTTAATTCCAGAACCCACATGGTGGAGGGAGGGCACCAACTCCTTCAGACTGTTCCGTGACCCCCCCCCACATGCACTGTATTGGCATGCTTACACCATACATATTACACAAAATAACAAATGTTTAAAAAACCACCCCAAGCTAGAACTGCCTCTAATGCTCTACACTCTCTACAGACCCACACTTTTTTTTTTTTTCTTTCCCGAAGCAACGGGGCCTGCTACAATTTGGTTGTGAAGTGTTTCCCACAATGGCTCACAAGTGTCAGGCTCAAGGCAGTGATGTTCAGATATGGAACTTTTGAGATCTGATTGGATCATAAGGGCTCTGACCTCACCAATGTGTCATGCCATTGGTGGATTCATAACTGGATGGAGCCTGTGGAAGGCAGGGCCACATTGAAGGAAGTAGATCCTGGGGGACAGGTCATTTGGAGGGTATGTCTTTCCCCTGCCTCTTTATCTCAATGTCACGGATTCCTGGTTCCCATGAGGCCAGCAGCTTGCAACCCAAAGTACTGAAGCCAAGTGACCAATTACTGAAATCTCTGAGAGTGTGAGCCAAATAGATCCGTCCTCCATCTGAATTGTTTCTTTCGGATAGTCCATCACAGTGAGAAATTCTGACTAACGGGGCCACTTCTAGACTGCTCCTTATAGGAGCTGAAGCAACTCCTCAGTACTTTCCACCTCTCCCCCTGTCTGGGATATTACACCATGAGGGAAAGACAACGCTTTGGAGAAGGCAAAGCAATGAGACAGAGGGAACTTCACCTTCTGCTCTTAGGACTTTATGTTCTACCTTGGGAACTGCTACATTCATGAGAACGAAACGTCTAGCTAGTTTGATGTACAGTGATCAAGGGTCATTAGGTCTCTGGTGCAGGAAGCTGAATCTACTTTGGGTGAATGTGTGGTCTGGGGATGGAACCAAGTGCTGTGTGCATGCTAGGCAAGTGATCTATGGCTGAGTTACTCTCCCAGCCCCTCACTGGGGAATTCTAGGCAGGAGCTCTACCACTGAGCCACACCCCCAGCCCCTCACTGGGGGATTCTAGGCAGGGGCTCTATCGCTGAGCCACACCCCCAGCCCCTCACTGGGGGATTCTAGGCAGGGGCTCTACCACTGAGTCACACCCCCAGCCCCTCACTGGGGGATTCTAGGCAGGGGCTCTACCACTGAGCCACCCCCAGCCCCTCACTGGGGGATTCTAGGCAGGGGCTCTACCACTGAGCCACACCCCCAGCCCCTCACTGGGGGATTCTAGGCAGGGGCTCTACCACTGAGCCACGCCCCCAGCCCCTCACTGGGGGATTCTAGGCAGGGGCTCTACCACAGAGCCATGCTTTTAGCTTTTCTTTTTGAATTCTAGGAAAGTTATCACCGAGACTTGCTCCCAGCTCTTTACTGCTCAGTACAGCCCAGTAATCTACCACTGAGTTGCATATCCTCAGTCCTTGTTTTTCTTCTGCTTTAGCCCAGGCTGGCCTATAACTCACTATATATAGCCCAGACTGGCCTCAAACTTGCAGTAGTCCCCCTGCCTCAGCTTCTTGAGTGCTGAGGTGATTTACAGGTGTGCACCACCACTGTGGTTTTCTAATTCATATCTTAGTTAATACCTTCTGTTCCCTACATTTGACTGACTGTGTGCTTTGGTCTACAGCAAGAAAGCCTATGTTCCAACACCTGATGACTGCACCACACACCTCAGGATGGACAGTGTTGGTCAAGCTGACACCCACCCCATGCCCCTTGCCCTCAGTGTCGGGAGTCCTTACAGATGACATCGTCTCCGAACTGGTGCTGGGCGATGTGCTGGAAGAGTGTGGTGAGGACAGGCAGCAGGGCCACCGTGGTGTAGGTGAGGTTCTGGCCCACGCCCTTCACCTGCGTGCGCGCCTGGGACACCTTGCCCAGCCGCAGGTTCTCCACCATCTTCTCAATGTCCTCGGAGGCGCTCTCGAAGAAGGAGCGGAGCCCAGCCTTCACGATCTCAGGGCCTGACTTCATCACCGTCCTGGGGGGGGGGGTGTGCAGAGCTGAAGCTGCAGAAGCAGAACGGTTCCCTCTCCTCCTCTCCCCTTTCTTTTCGCCCCTCTCCTCCTCCCCTTCCTCTTTCTTGACATGAAGTCTCACCATGTCACCTAGGCTGGGGTTCAGAAAGCATAGGAGGACTTGGGTTTGGGGACACGATTCAAGTGTGTTTGGGTACCCTCAAGCCATACCTGGCATCCAGGGAGCGTGCCAATATGTGAAGACAGTTGACCACAGCTGGGGCATCTGTCCCTGGGAACCAAATACGGGTCAGGATGAAGGAGGGGCCCCAAGGCCAGCGCCTCCTCACATCGGTAACACAACCCCTTTCTCTCTGACCTCTCTGCCTGACCAGGTTTGTGTTACCCACATCTACCCAATCTGGGCTTCCACAATCCCCTGGGTGTCCGTGCCCGCCCCCACCCCCCCCCGGCTCTGACTGTCCTCCTTTCCTCCCTTCTTCCTTCTAGCTCTGACCTCTCAGGGCTGTCCCTGAGTGGGACAGTGACCTGCATGATTAACTACCCCACCTCCAGAAGGACCCAGTTCAGGTTCGGAGAAAAAAAATAAGCATCAGAAGGAGGCTGGAGCTGGAGCTCTTTCTTCCAGGTGGAGTTGGTGACGGAGGAAGCAAGCGAGACCCGGCAGAAAGGCTCAGAGGCAGGGCTACTTACCAAAGAGAGAGACTCGGTGGCGGACAAGAGCGGCAAGTTTACAGAAGAGGCTGAAGAAAGAGAGAGAGGGACAGAAGGACAAGGGAGCAGGGAGTGAGGAGACCAACTAAGTGACATGATCAGAGGAGACAGGAACCAAAAGGACAGAACACAGAGGTGGGATGGCAGGCAGAGCAAGGGATAAAGAGACAGGGACCAAGCTTGAAAGTCACAGGCAAGGGCTGCAGGAGTGGCTCATTCTTAGAGAGAGTGATGGCCTAGAATCCCTCAGTGAGGAGCTGGGGGTGTGGCTCAGTGGTAGAGCCCCTGCCTAGAATCCCTCAGTGAGGAGCTGGGGGTGTGGCTCAGTGGTAGAGCCCCTGCCTAGAATCCCCCAGTGAGAGGCTGGGGGCGTGGCTCAGTGGTAGAGTTCCTGCCTAGAATCCCCCAGTGAGGGGCTGGGGGCGTGGCTCAGTGGTAGAGCCCCTGCCTAGAATCCCTCAGTGAGGAGCTGGGGGTGTGGCTCAGTGGTAGAGCCCCTGCCTAGAATCCCCCAGTGAGGGGCTGGGGGCGTGGCTCAGTGGTAGACTGCTTACTTAGTATATGTAAAGTTCAATTCTCAGTACTTCAAGGAAAGACAGTCACAGCAATAACTGGACAGTAGAGGTGATGGCAGTGAGGCTGCCTTTGTCAGAGTGACCAGTTTGTGTCACACTTAAGTCCTGGGAAACCCCTTTAGTGTGGGGAAACTTGGACAGTCAGTCACTCCAGAATATCTCAAGGCAGAAACACCCATGAGAGCCCATAAGAGTTGAGGTCAGGAATAAGAGGTTTGGGATTATAATCCGGTAAGGTCAGAGGTCACGGGAAGCCCACCTGGTGATCATTTCCTTCTCCTTGTTGGAGGCGTGGCCACCACTGCCCAGCACTTTGGCCGGTGTGGACAGGAAGTAGAGGCAGTGGTTGGTGAAGTATTGGTTGATCAAAGGAAGCAGAATCTAGGTGGAGAAGGAAATGGGGGATGGGCTGGGGAAGAATACAGGGACTCTCTCAGACCACACCCCTGCAGCTTCTGAGCCCACCTCCCACCTTAGCGAAGAATTTAATCTCCTGTTCATGTGGCGACTTCTCCACTCGTCCACTGCTGACCACGGCCTCTGTGGGGAAGGGAAAGAAGGGATCATTGTAGGTTCAAGTGAAGGAAGCCAGAATGTTCTGGTAGGAAGGATACAAAGGGCAGAGTCAGGGAATGATGGCAGATGATCCTCTCTCTCTTTCCTTCATATCTGCTCTGGCCACAGTCAAGACAGAGAGCCTCTGACCACCCGAGCAAGGTCCCTGCTCAGAGCCCTCCTGTGGCTCCATCTCTGCCCAAAGGACAAGCTTCTATCTCCCTTCTACCCACAAAGCCCAGCTTGCCTCATTCCATGTCCTAACACCGCCCCTGTAGTCACGCTGCTCCAGCCTGAGACCAGGGGCGGGGGTTCACAAGCCGTTTGCTGGGACACCCTCCAGATGCCCAAATGCCTCCCTTTGTCCCCGGTGTGTTGGTATAAATGTCACAGTGTCATCCATTTCCTCCTTGAATGCCCTATTTAAACGACAGCTGGCTCCACACTCCCCCTGGTTCTCTACATCCCCTCCCCCCAACAGTGGACACCTCCTAGAACACACGGTTTAGTTATGTGTGACTCTAAGTGTCTGACTCCGGAACAGGGATGCAGATGTGGGTCTTTGCCTTGCTCCCTGTCATCCATCCCCATCGTCCAGGGCAGAGTCTGGTCCATAACTGATGCTCCGTAAATACCAGTTGGGAGAAATGGGTGCCCCGGTGCCCCGGTGAGTTTTTACAGGTGACATGGAAATCAGGGAGGGACTTCTTCCTACCCAGATGCGCGATGAACTCTTGGGAGATATCCATCCAGCGCAACAGCTGCTGCAGGAAGCCAAAGGCAAATCGCTTCTCAATGGACGACGTGTCCAGTTCCATGTCCTTAAGGCCTCTGCATGGAGACACAGGGAGAGGTCAGCTCCAACACAGGTCCTGCCCTGTTTCGCACACCTTAGTGGACAGCCTGTGTGTGCCGCCCACTTGCAGGTCCCTCCTCCAGGTCCTCCCTCTACCGGCCTCTTCCCAGCTCCATCCATCCCCTTGGCCTCACCATTGTAGCCTTGTCTCCAGTCAGAGGCCACGCCCTTTAGCATCTCTTACGGTCAGGACTTCACCCTCCAGGCTATCTCTGCCACCCCCAAAGGGCGCCCTAGCTGCGCCGTTGTTCTCAGCTCCAAACTTTAGCTTCCTTATGGCCCCGCCTTCGTTCCCAAGCCCCGCCCCCAAATCGCCTTCCTTCCAGCCCAGGTGTCGAGCCCTGTCATGTGTGTCCCCCACGTGCCTGGTGACGGCGTAGCCATTCATCTGCAGAAACTTGAGCAACTCCTGGGCCTTCTCTCGGTCCCGAGCCTTCTCCTTGGCCGTTAGCGTGTCGTAAGGGACCAGCAGGGGATGGGACCCACCCCCTGGGGACAGCAAAGATTAGAAATCAGGGGCCAGAGCAACCCAGGACTCTAACCGAGGCCCCGTGCCCGCAGCAGGACTTAGGAAAGGGAGACTAAAGAGAAGGGAGGAGGAGGAGGAGGAGGAGGAGGAGGAGGAGGAGGAGGAGGAGGAGGAGGAGGAGGAGGCCGGCCGCCATCCGTGGGGAGGCATGGGTGTCGTCCTCACCTTTGGCTTCCAGCTCTTGCTTCTTCTTTCGCCCCCACGTGTTGTGGTAATTTTCCGCCAGTTGTTCGGCCATGGCCTGGAAGTGAGATGCAGAGAGTCAAGGACCAGTTTCAGGCCGCCCTGTGCTCCTCAATTAAAGGGCCCCGCCCGTCCGCGCATCTCACCTGCAGCTCCCGGGACAATGTAACCCCGCTGAGGTCTGGGGGCTGGGGGTTGTAGCCTTCTCGAGGGTCATAAGTCTGAGACGGCAAGAGGGAGAGGGAAACTCAATTAGCTCTGACCCTGGCTCCGGAAGCCTTCCCTGCGCTAGCCCTTTTAGGCCCTGTCTCTGAGCCACCCTTGTCTGCTCTTCAGTTCCTCATACCGGTGGCTGTCGGTTTGGCGCTGAGATTTCTGCTCAGGGCGGCCCCTTCTCCTTGCTTACCTCCCCTCTGCCAGGCCTCGTACAGCCCATCCAGCCCACCCCTTTTCATCACCGCCTCAACCCCTCCACCTCTCACCCCACCCTTCCTGGCCCCTCCCTCCCCTTGCTCAGACCTGCACTCCCTCCTGGCAAGCTCACCTGGGCAGTTTGGGATATCTTTCTCGTTTTTTTCTTCTCTGTCTTTTCCTCCTCACCTTCCCTGGCCTTCTCCACTGTCCACTCCCAGGCAATCATGGCCTTCAAGGACTCCTTGATGGGCCAGCGGTAAATCTCTTTGTCCTGGGGTAGCCAGCGGAAACACAGTTGGTGGAAGGGGACCAGAAGGAAGGCCCCTTCAGCTTCCCTGGTCTCTACAGGCTCAACGGGGAGAACCTCCACCAGGGGCTGGGAAGTAGGAAGTGGGGCGGTCAGGATTGGAACCCAGGACTCTAATGTCCTCCGTAAGCAAGTGTCTCAAATACGGTACCATTCCGCATTTTCCAAGAGCCTCAGAGAGGTCTTGCTACCAAGGACTTTCTAAGAGAGGGTCATACGGGCTCTAGGGTCCTCCAGGGGAAGCATCCTTTCTTGATAGAAGACAAAATCCATCAACCTATGAAGTGTCTCACTCCTCCCTAGGCCCCTAGATTTTGGAGTTCCATTCTGACCTCTGACCTCAGGCCCTAAGATTTGGTCACCTTCTCTGAAAAGGTCTTGTAGGGTCTTAGCATGGGGTGGGTCTTCAATTCTTCATCAACATTCTCGCCATAGGACCAGTTGTTCTGAATCTGGAGGAGGGAGCGGGGTGAGAGGCAGCAGACTGGTGGGGACACCCTGCAGGGACCGAGGGCTCTCAGAGAGCAGTGAGGGTCCTAGGGATGGCTGCAGGTCTCAGACAACCCGGGGTCTCAGAGAAGCTACGGGGCTGGGGAAAGGCAGGTAGGTAGGGGTGGAGGACCCCGGTGCTCGCCTTGTCAAAGGCCCACTTCTCGTGGGTGTACTCGGCAAACTTGTTAATGAAGGAATCCAGCTTCTCCGGGATAATGACGCTGTAAGTAGAGATGGGGACACCAGGCATTGGGGTGGGGCTTTCGTCTCTCTCTGGAGACTTCCCTCATCCAGCCTAACCCCACTGCTGTCTGTCCCCAGGTCTCACTTGAGGGTCTCCACAGGCCGGGGATCAAAGTTGCCCTCAGCGTCCACGGTGGCTTTTTTCTCCGTCTTGGATGAGTACGAGGCATCTACATAGTCAGGGGGCAGCGCCCCAGCAATGGCACACAGACAAGGCATGGCTATCCGGTAGAGCTCCTGGTCATATTTCTGAGGGTGCCGGGGATGAAAGGAAGGACCATGCAGGCTTCACTTAGCCCATAATGCTACAGTCCCCAGCCCACCCTCTAGCCATTAAACGCTCCTCTCTGGACCCACAAATCTGCCCGTCACTCTCCCTACAGCCCGGGCCTCTTTTCGTTCTGTTTTGCTTGTTTTCTTTTAATACAAGGTGTCGTGTAGCCAGGCTGTCCTTACACTTGGGATCTATAATCCAAGAGTAATTTTGAATTCTAATCCTCTCGCTTCCACCGACCCCTGTGTGTCACCACACCCAACAGGGATTTCATTCCAGATCTTCAAGCTTGAACCCCCAAACCCTCCACACAGGCTCCTCTGAGATCCCATGGGTGCCCAAACCTTATGCGCCAGAGAGTCAAAGATGCCCCAGAAGAGCTTGCGTGTGAGGTGCAGCTCTTCCTCAGAGGTGACCCCGAAGTTGGCCCAGCCTGTGGGAAGGCAGTAGTACTTCCAGCAGCGTTCATAGTGGTTGGTAAGGAGCTGAGAGCAAGAGACACACAGAGGGAGGCATAAGCAGACGGCGGGCAGTGAAGGCCCCGGGAGGCAGAGGGTGTGAGCACCTGCAAATGAGATACTAATAAGGGAAGGATGGCTTGCTTATTAGAGAATGGTCCTCAATAGCTTTCTATGCAGAGTTGGTATTCTCAATGAGAGCCAGGATGGGCATTACACTACGGCAGGGTTTGTCTGTTGTTTTTACAGAAATAGGCAAGCTAACAGTCTCCTGGTAGAGTTTGTGTGCGCACTCATGGGATGATCTGTGCTTATGCAAATTAGTATGTCAAATAGAAACACAGGCAGTGCCCCATGCAAATATATGGTAATCAAAAAGGCCTCCACTACCCACTATGCAACATGGAGTTGGGGCTAATTTAGGCTTCTTAGGCAGGGCAGTCTTAGTTGGGGGTGGGTAGCTCCTTATGGAAATTAGCAGGCAAATGGAAAAAGTAGGAGAGGCAGTATGCAAATATTCAGAATAGCTATGGTACTGTTTATTCAAATAAACGCACTCATTTGAATACTGGAAGGTTGGTGGTCTGGGCATGCGGATAAAATGCTAATTAGGGAAAACAGTGTGCCCGTGAAGATATATGTTAATTGAGGCGGGGGCCTGCTTACTTAGTTAGGCAAATTAAGCGGTAATTAGGGAATGTCAGCAGCGCCAATGACGCAGAGCGAATGTCATGGGAATCCTAGCTGGCAAATGAGGATGCTAATTGCCTTCCTCAGGGTTCGCTGTCCTGAAGCCTGGGTTAGCTGTGATTGGTGTGGCTAACACGAACGAGCCCACTGTGGGTGAGGAAAGGGCAGATGGTCCTCAGCGGGACCACCCTCACCTTGAGTGGCATCTTGGCGAACTCGTTGAGGATGGGCACGTCGAACACCAAGCGTCGAAGCAGGTGCTGCAGCATGGACGGGCGGATGTACCTGAGGAGGGCGCGCCCAGAGGGGCGGAGGTATCACGCGAGGCTCCGCCTAGCGGCCCCGCCCACCCTGCGCCCCTGCGCCCTGGCCTCACCTGCAGAGCGCCATGAGGCAGTCCTCGATGACATCACGCTGAGCCTTGGTGAGCGAGCGGCCACGCGACAGGCGGTACACCGTGTGCAGCATGGAGTCCACCATGATGGCGCGGTGCTCGGTGCCCGCAAAGAGCGGCGCGCACTTGGTGATGAGCGGCAGCACCGCCAGGCACAGGTAGCGGTTCAGCGCCAGCGCCATCTCCGTGGTGCTGAAAGTAGCCTGGGATGCGGGGTGAAGCCATCAGGCCCGCGCGGCACATGCCCGGCGTTGCCTTGGTACCCAGGTTTCTCCTAAATCTCACTCCTCCAGATCTGTACCAACATCCCTGTTACCTGGGTAATGAGTAATTCTCTCTCTCTCTCTCTCTCTCTCTCTCTCTCTCTCTCTCTCTCTCTCTCTCTCTCTCACACACACACACACACACACACACACACACGATTTAGCTGTTCTGCAGTGTCAATCTTCTGCACAGAATCTCATGTATCCCAGGCTAGCATCCTGCCTCCTTC
This sequence comes from Cricetulus griseus, assembly GCF_003668045.3. Classification (NCBI taxonomy): domain Eukaryota; kingdom Metazoa; phylum Chordata; class Mammalia; order Rodentia; family Cricetidae; genus Cricetulus; species Cricetulus griseus. The sequence goes on along the minus strand of NC_048602.1, from coordinate 6,758,407 downwards.
CCAAGTGCTGGGATTACAGGCATGCCCAGTTTTTTTTTTTTTTTTTTTTTCCTGTTGCTTTGGCTTTTTGTTTTGAGACAGAGTCTCATTATGTAGTCCTGGCTGGCCTACAACTTGCCATGCCTAGAACTTGCTATATAGACCAGGCTGGCTACATAGACACACAGACAGGTTGACCTGCCCCTGCCTCCTGAGTGCTGGGATTAAAGGCACCCATCACCAGGCTCAGTTCTGCTTTGTTTTTTTAAGGCCCAGGAAACTCACTGTCCTTTGGCCTCCATCTTTCTGATATTAGATTAAAGGTATCACTACACCCCGCCAATGCTTTCTCATCACTGAAGGTATTGGGGATTCCTGCCCACCCTTCGGCAAAAGTGTTTTTCATGGGTTTTGTTTTCTGTCACAAAGGTGGAGGCGAGCTGGGGAAATGCATGCAATCCCAGTTGTGCAGATTCTTTCTCTCTATCACATGTCTTGTGTAGAGGCACGTGGGTGACTAGCTGGGTGGGGCTGCTCACCGTGTCCAGTGAGGCAGCTGCCCTCATGTCAGGAAGGAACCCCACATCCAGCACATGGAGCAAGAAGTCCTGGTTCTCAATGCCATACACTCGGTCCAGGAAAAGCACCATGGACGCCTTGTGGTCAGGCACGAAGGATGCAGACATCTTTGGCTGTACCAGTGCCCCATCTGTGGGCAAGGAAGGCAGGCTGTTAGCGTGCATTCTGCTCCTGCTTGCTCCCTCCCAGCGTCACTCCTCCAATGTGTCCTGTCCCCACCTACCTTTGCCCAGGGTGGGGATCTGCAGTGGGAGGCTGATGATGCCCACAAGGTCGTCCAAGGGCACAAGGGACCGAAGGATGGCACGGATTCTCAGGGCCTCGCCCTTTCCTGCTTGGATCAGCTGGATATGGTGGACAGGGGAACAGGTGTCTCATCAGACAACTGCTCCATTTGGGAATTGTTCTATTCCAACCATTTCTGACACGCTGACAGTAAAGCAAGCCTCCTTTGTGTGTTTGTGTTGTAGGCATGTGTGCATGTGTGTATGTGTGTGCACATGTATATCTATGCAAGTATGTGCACTTGCCCCTATACCCCCCAGTGAAGGTCAAAGGTCTTTCCTTCTCTATTGCTCTTCCCTTGTTTCTGAGACTGAGTCCCTCACTGGACCTGAAGCTCATTGTTCCAGTTAACTTGTCTGTCCAGTGAGCCCTGGCGATGCCATTTTGCTGGCCATTGCTACTTTATTTTCAGAGGGGGTGTTTTATTTTGCTTTGAGGCAGGATTTCTTTGTTATGTAGCCCAGGCTGGCCTGGAACTCAGAGATCCACCTGCCTCTGCCTCTTAAGGCATGCATTCCCATACCTGGCTGTTTATTTTCGTTTATTGGGGGGTGGGGGTACACATGTTATGGTATAGAGATCAGAGCACAACTAATGAGAGTTAGTGTTCTCCTACCACGTGGGTCCTGGGACCAAAATCAGGCCATCAAGCTTGGCGGCAGGCACCTATACACACTAAGCTAGTGGCCCCTTGTTTGGTTTTTGAGGCAAGGTCTCAGGTAGCGCAGACTGGCCTCCAAGTTGGTGTGTAACCAAAAATGACATTGAACTTCTGACCCTCCGGTATTCCCTTCCCAGGCCTTGAGCGACATGCCTGTGCCGCCACACACAGCTGTGCTGAAACAGGGTCTTGTTATGTGACGCAGGCTGGCCTCCGACTCCCCGGACCCCTGCCTCTGCAGTGCGGCGACGGAGGTGTGTGTGACGGGGTGCAGCGTGCCAGCATTCCTGGCTCAAGTCTCCTTGAATGACCCGTCTGTATGCACCTTCCACACCCTACCCCGGGCCCTCTGGGTCTTTACTTCTTGTCCGTTTCCACTGGGTTCCATGGGATCAGGACCCGAGGGTGTTTCGGTCGTGATTGTGTGCCAGCATCACCCAGCCCAGGACACACTCACAGCATCACCCAGCTCAGGACCACACTGACAGCGTCACCCAGGACACACCCACAGCGTCACCCAGGACACACCCACAGCGTCACCCAGCCCAGGACACACCCACAGCGTCACCCAGGACACACCCACAGCATCACCCAGGACACACCCACAGCAGCACCCAGCCCAGGACACACCCACAGCGTCACCCAGGACACACCCACAGCAGCACCCAGCCTAGGACACACCCACAGCAGCACCCAGGACACATCCACAGCGTCACCCAGCCCAGGACACACCCACAGCGTCACCCAGCCCAGGACACACCCACAGCAGCACCCAGCCCGGGACCACACTCTCCGTGAGCTACACGAGTGCTGCCCAGTGTCTGAATGCTGAGGCTGAAGGCTGGCCATTCACACCTGGACCTTTCCCAGCCCACGTGACCTCCCAGAGCTCACATGCATCTCAGGTGCGCAGCGTCCCAGCAGGTCGATCAGGGCAGCATAGAAGGACATGATGGCATGTCCCAGGTGCACCCGGTTCTCTTCAGGAGGCTCCTCACCAAAGCTGTAGAGGAGACGGTGGCGGTGGGAGGGATCCTGGGGCATGTAGTGGTGGCTACCACACTGGGAAGAGGACAGGAACTCACTGCTCACGTCGCCGGTCCCTGCGGACGCCTGGCCCATCTCTTGCGGGGTCCTCAGAGATGCGGATGGCCTCTTCGATGGCAGCCAGCAGCCCTGAGCCACCCTCACCCCGCAGGGCAGGTCCAAAGCACTCAGGCTTTCGGATCAACAGCCGTACGACCACATTAGCGTTCTCTTCCACACTCTCGCCTGGCACCCAGAAAGGTCAGGAGAGCTCTTGAGGGGACCCCTCGAAATCCCAGAGCCCAGTGCGCCCATTGACCCTCAAACACACTCAAAGGGATCCCCTCCTGGGAAAGCCTTCAGCTCAGGGTGTGGATGTCACCAGAGGGAGGCTTTAGCCGGTGAGCCTCCCATCCTGCCTCACCGTTGACAAAGACAGCAAAGCGCAGGAAGTCCAGGTAGCGTTCACCCCCGCAGGGATTCCATCCGATATCAGGATATCCTTTGGCCAGGAGCATGGGGCAGCTCTGTAAGCCACAGCCTGCCAGATACGACACAACCTGCAATGCAGGAGGGAGCTCAGCCCAAGACCACTCCCCGGAGCTCCGCAGCCCCATGAACCTCCAGATCTTCAGGATCTCCTAGTCTTATCTGCCTCATCTCCATCCGCACTGCCCCCTTCCTGGGCATCCTTCTCCACCCCACAACCCACCCCACAAACATGAGTGAGGCCATCATCCATCCATGCCCACCACTGGTCCTGTCTCACTTGGGACAAAATCCAGCATCCTGGCTACTAGCCTACAGCACCCCCACGTGACCTCCACGACTTCACCTCTCACCACTCCACCTTCACTGCCTCTATCCCAGCCACAGTGGGCTCTCGGATGCTCCAGGGCCTCTGCACTGCCCCTCCCCCTGAGGTCTAACTGGCCACCCAGCCCAGATTATTCTGACCTTTATTCAAATTTCACTTTCTCAATGGGGGCTTTCTCTAACCAGTCTTCGAGCCCCCATTCCCTGAAACAAGGTTTCTCTATGAAACCCTCCAGCCTGGAACACCCTCTGTAGACCAGGCTGGTCTAGAACTCACAGAGGTCCACCTGCCTCTGCCTCTGGGTTCTGGGATTGTATCTGGCCTATAAATGCTTTTAAGGACGACCTCATTAACACTCCATGGAAATCACGATTATGTATTCACTGAGCAGATTAAGTGACAGAGGTCAGAAGACACCGTCTCTTTCCTGGGCCACTCAGCAAGGGAGTGGAACCGTTGACTTTAGTTGCTGAACTCCAAAGCCCCCTTGTAGCCCTGCTCAACCATGACAAGCACCAAGGCCACCCAGCAGGGGAGCATAGCCCATAGACCTGTTCCCAGCCCCTCTTGTATAGAGTGAAGGAGCCACTGGCTGCTGGCTGCTCCTTCCACGTTAGCCCTGGGATGTCTGACTTCAGTCTGAACAGGATGCTCAGAGCCAGAATGTGTCCACACAGACAGGAATGGCCAGGCCTCTTCCCCAACACACCTTTTCCAGGTCTTGCTCTTGTAGTGCTAAGGCCAGTTCGTTGTTGTCAATGACAGAAGCAGCTGCGACATCCAGGGGTGTGGAGCCCTGCATGCCTGTGGGGACCAAAGGTGATCAGAGTGGGCTTTTGGGGTACACTATGCCTTCCCCACTCTACCTGTCTTTTTTCTTAAGGTGTATGTGCATCCGTGTGTGTGTGTGTGTGTGTGTGTGTGTGTGTGTGTGTGTGTGTGTGTGCAGGTGGACAGGGAGACCAGAAGAGGGCACCAGATCCCTTAGGACTGGAGTTACAGGTGATTGTGAGTCACATAAAATGGGAGCTGGGATCTGAACTCTGGTCCTCCTGCTAGAGCAAGAAGTGAGCATTCTCTCCAGGCCCTCCCCTGTCTTGATGGTGCCGCCTCCTCTGGGAAGCCCTTCCTGAACACCCCTTTTCCACAATGGGCTAAGTGCATCAGCCGGTCTGTGCTTTCTCCATCCCAGCTCTCAGGCCTCTGGGTTGATGCTGTCTGAGACTGAACTTTATTCCCTGCCTATTCGGGGAGCTGTGGGTCAGTCAAGGTTGTCTGAGCCAGCATCCTAGTTTTTTGTTGTTGCTGTTTGTTTGTTTGTTTGTTTGTTGAGACAGAGTCTCACGTAGCCCAGGCTGGCCTCAAACTTGTTATGTAGCTGAGGATAACTTTATGGCCTCTGGGGTTTCTCACCCAGGCCAATGCCACTGTTCTCCAGCAGGTAGCTCAAGTGGTCAAACATAGAGCGCTGGTTCTGCCGGCTGATTCGGCAGAAGTAGCAGAGGAACCGGCAGCAGCTTGTCACCATCTTGGGGAAGCGGATCTCCTGCAGAGAGCAGGCAGGAAGGGCCAGTTGTGAGCGCCCGCACACTGCGTCCCCTGCCTGAGCTCCGGCGCCCGTCCAGGTCCCTCACCTTCGACTCACCACCTCCAAGGACGTTCACCATGACCTCCATGACGGTTTCATGCATTCCCAGGGCTCTCATCAGGTTTGGGTGCTGGTAGAAGACTTTGTTATTCATGATGTTCCTGTGAGCAGAGTGTGTGGGGTTAGTACAGCCTGGGGGGTGCGGGGGGGGGGGAGAGCGCATCCAGAACCACGGTCACCATGGTGATAACAGTCCACACTCTCTATGTGCCTTTTGTGGATCTAAATTCATCTATTCTTTTTTTGTTAATCTTGTTTTAGTTAGGTTTTGAGACACAGTCTCACTCTGGTACCGCAGGCTGGCTGGGAACTATGTAGCCCAGGCTAGCCCAGAATTCACGGTCACCCTCCTGTGTCCTGCCTCTCAAGTGCTGAGGAGACAGGTATGAGCCACCACCTAGGTCTTCATCCATCCTCACATGCACTCTGGGAGGCAGGAATTAGGATTAGTTACCCACTGAGCCATCTCACCATCCCAATTATTAGTATTTATTATTATTCTGAGACAGGGTCTCACTATATAGCCCAGGCTGGTTTAGAACTCCCGGTGTAGCCCAAGATTGCCTGGAACTTATGATCCTCCTGCCTCAGCTTCCTGAACGCCACTCCAAACTTGCTATCTTGTTATTACGACAAGCACAGGCCCCTGAAGCCTCGTGGCTACTCTGCAGGGTAGGCATGGCCATCCCCTTTGTTACGGTAGAAGACTTTAAGCTCAGAGGCAGCAAACATGTCAAGAGTCAAACGTCACTGTGACCGTGACCGAGACCCGCTGAGAGAAGGGTTAGCTGTTAGGACAAAGGGACACCATGGGGACGGTGGGGCAGCCAGGCCAGGGAGGGCACTCACCCAATGCTCTGGATCATAAGGTTCTCCTCCTGGGGACCCATCTGCACTATAAGCAGTGAGCGGATCTGGCCCAGGCACTCCAGCAGGCTCATGGTGTCCTCCACCGAGGACAGAGAGATCGTGTAGGCCCGGGGCAAGGCGCGGAGCAGCTCGCCAAGCCCGTCGTACTGCCGGTGCAGGAGGCTAAACATGGCACGGACCAGCTCAGGGCTCTGGACAAAGTCCTCCTGGGCCCAGCGCACCACTGTGTGGGACACCAGCTCCTGCAAGGACTCTGAGAAAGGGTTGGGACACTAGGCTGTGTCTTTGAACCACAGGAGGGGGAAGCCTTTCTCTGTCACTAACTGCCATGTCCTCCGCCTGCCACAAGCACATGGATCCAGATAAATTTTCCATTATCTCAAGAATCAACCCCTCCTTCCCTTCCTCCGTCCCTCCATCTTTCCCTTCCTTGCTCCCCTGGCTTCTGCAGCCACCTGTACTCATGTGCACACATGCGCGCGCGCGCGCACACACACACACACACACACACACACTAACTAAATAAATAATAATAAATAGGGCAGACTGTGGTAGCACACGTCTTTAATCCCAGCACTCAGCAGGCAGAGGCAGGAGGATCTCTGTGAGTTTGAGGCCAGCCTAGTTTACCAAGCGAGTTCCAAGTCTACATAATGAGACCGTCTCTCAAAATAATGTTTTAGGATCAAACTTCTATTAATGTCAGGGACTCTGTCCAGGGTGTGGCTAACACAGTTGGCATTGTGATGGCCAACACTGATCATGCTTTTCTGGCGATCATCTCATTATGAGAAAAAATGAAAGCAAGGACCACGAGGAAACAGAAGCCACCATGCTGCTGGAGCTGTCACCATCCAAGGCTGGATGCACCACTGCTCTGGCAGATGACACCACCACATAGTCAGCTGCAGCATGGACATTTGGGCCACATCTCCAACACCCTCTTCCTCCCCCAACTCTTTTTGTTTGTCTTTTTGAGACAGGGTTTCTCTGTGCCTTTTGGAGGCTGTCCTGGAACTAGCTCTGTAGACCAGGCTGGTCTCGAACTCAGAGATCCTCCTAACTCTGCCTGCTGAGTGCTGGGATTAAAGGTGTGTCCACCAACGCCCGGCTCTCTCCCCATCTCTCCCCCCATCTCTTGCTTTCTTGTTTTCCTTTGTCTACAGTGCACGTGCGCGCGTGCTCACACACACACACACACACAGACACGTTTAAACCACAGACAGTCTCTTAGCTATAAGCTGCCTGCCCCACCCTGTCCTTGCCCCTGTCCTCAGCCCTCACGGGGTTTGTGTTCCTCAGCTGCTGGCTCCTCCTCCAGTTTCTCCTCTTTCTTCTTCACCAGCCTCACTTTCTCCAACAGGCTCATCAGGCGGCTACCCAGCGTGGTCTCTTCCTCCGGCTCCTCCTCCTCTCCCTCCAGCTGGATTCCTGGAGGCCGTCAAGAAGGCATGGGTGTCCCTCTAGTGCCTGACAATTCATCCAGTCATTCATTCACGCATCTGACTATTTCTCCTCTTTCTCACTCAAGCATACGCTCTGGAATGTTCCATCCTCCTCTTCCTGCGTCCATGTGTTTGCCCATTTGGTCAGTCTATGCAGGACTTGCCAGTTGTTTGTTGGGTTTGTCTGCCTTTTTGAGACAGTCTCATATAGTCTAGTCCCTGGTCTTCTTGCTTCCACCTCCCAAGTGCTAGAATGACAGGTGTGTGCGGACCGGCCTGGCTCTGTTTATTTTCATTAATGTGGAAAATAATTGTTGGATTTCTTTGAGATGGAGTCATGTAGACCAGACTGGCCTCGAGCTCGCTAGCCTCACACTTGCAGTGATCCTTCTGCTTCAGCCTCCTGAGTACCAGGATGAGCCATCAAAGGCGTGTACTACCACATTGGGCTGAGTAGAGAACATTAATAAAAGCCGGGCGTTGGTGGTGCACCCCTTTAATCCCAGCACTTGGGAGGCAGAGGCAGGTGGATCTCTGTGAGTTTGAGACCAGCCTGGTCTACAAGAGCTAGTTCCAGGACAGCCTCCAAAGCCACAGAGAAACCGAGAAACCCTGTCTCAAAAAAAAAAAAAAAAAAAGAACATTAATAAAGAGGTAAAAGAACCCCACAGGTAAGCATAGAGCTGGGTTTGTGGTGCACATCTGTCACCCCAGTACCCAGGAGGTGGAAGCAGGAAGATAAACACTTCAAGGCTAGCTGGGGATGGGGGGTGGGGGGTGGCACACGCCTTTAATCCCAGCACTCGGGAGGCAGAGGCAGGCGGATCTCTGTGAGTTCGAGGCCAGCCTGGTCTCCAGAGCGAGTGCCAGGATAGGCTCCAAAGCTACACAGAGAAACCCTGTCTGGAAAAAACAAAAAACAAAACCAAAAAAACCCCAAAACAAAACAAAAAATTAAAAACAAGGAAGGAACCAACCCCTGCAAGTTGTCCTTTAACTTCTGCACAGATGTACACACATCCGAAGTCACACACACATAAAGACACAGGTATGCACACACACACACAAAGACACAGGTATGCACACACACACATAAAGACACAGGTATGCACACACACACACAAAGACACAGGTATGCACACACACACATAAAGACACAGGTGCGCGCACACACACACACACACACACACACACACACACGTAAATATTTTTAACAGTAGACTGTAGAGATTTACTAGTCTAAAAACCAGGAAAATAAAAGAATTTTTTAAAAAGCAAGAGACCCTGAGAGACCATGAAATGGAATACACTCACAGTGAGATTCCCAGGCAGAGAAAAGAGAAAGAAGCAAAAGCAAATTGAAGAAATAACTGCTCACGACTTTCCAATCTTGACTTAAAAAAAAAATACTAATTCGAATTTCCAAGAAAATGAAATTCCAACTCAATGAAATAAGATCAACTCAAAGAGCTCCATGTCTAGACACTACAACAACACAAGCCATTGAAAGGCAAGGACAAAATCTTGAAAGTTGGGCAAAGAAAAAAGGACTTATGGACAAAGGAACCTCAATAAGACTGTTGGTGCTCTCCCATCAGAAACAACAGAAGACAGCCACCTGCCTCCCAAGCCAGCCAGCTCTCTCCCAGTGAATTTTCACCCATTTTTCTTAAAAATCCTTACTATATTTATTATCTATCTATCTATCTATCTATCTATCTATCTATCTATCTGCTCACATGCCAAGACACACATGTGGAGACCAGAGGATGACTTGTAGGAGTTGGTTCTCTTCTTTGACAATGCAGGTCCTGGGGATTGAACTCGGGTTGTCAAGCTTGGCAGCAAGTACTTTTTTACCTGCTGGGACATCTTGATGGACCTCATCCATCCATCCTTCTATCCGTCAATTCCCACACCCATCCAATCACTTGCCCACAGCCAGCTATTCACAAGCCCATCCTCCCAAATACTCATTTAGCTCATCCTCCCATTCATTATTTAGCTATTCAACAATATATTCATTCATTCATTCATTCACTCACTCACTCACTCACTCACTCACTCACTCAACCATTTTATAGCACCAATACATGTTTTTCAGTTTTGTTTTTTGCTAAGACAGGGTCTTACCATGTAGCTTTGGCTGTCCTGGAACTCACTCTGTAGACCAGGCTGGCCTCGAACTCTCCGAGATCTACCTGCTTCTGACTCCTGAGTGCTGGGATTAAAGGTGTGTGCCACTATTCCAGACTTAAAGATTTATTTTTGATTTTACATGTATGAATGCTTTGCCTGCATGTAAGTCTGTGCACACGTGTGTCTGGTGTCTGAAATGGCCAGAAACCATTGAATACTCTGAGCCTGGAGTTGTGAGCCACCAAGTGTGGGTGCTGGGAATCCAGCCCAGGTCCTCTAGAACAGCAGGTGCTCTTAACCACTGAGCCATCTCTCCAGGCCCTACATGGCTGTTTAACATCAGCAAATCTCACTGAAACTTTAGGAGAGGTCGCAAAAGAAAGTTGGGGGGCGGGGCTCTCTCAACTTTCTTACCACAGTGTGCCAGTAGGTCTTGGTGAAAGTTAACCAGATCCTGTCGGACATCTTCAGGGAGAGGACAATCTTCCTCGTCTGCGCCATTCTTGAATTGTAATAGCATGTTGATCTAGAGAAAGATTAAACGCTAGAATAAAGGCTTTCGGCCTCAGAGCAGGGTCAAGGGTCATAGATCCAGCTGTAAGAATCTCTCTAGGATTATGAGCCCAAATGTGAGCCAGTGAAGACTATCTGAGAGACTAGAGGCAGAGGTTAGGTATTGACGCGAGCAGTCTCAGGTGACTCAGTGGTGAGCTCATGAGAGCAAGAAGTTAGTACGTAAGTTCAAGGGTCAAGCGCCAGTTTCGAAGGTGACCCGACATCAGTCGGTTGGGACTGGGGGAAACTGGGGTTCAGCCAGTAAGACCAGGCGGAGTTAGGGGTCAGAGGACCTGCTCCTGGGGTGGAGAGCGGAACTCTCGGGTGCGTCTTGCCGTCTCGGCTGCACTCATGGTAAAGGCTTTCATGAGGAGGCCATAGCGGCCCCGTTGGTTGGCCTGGAGCTTGTCCACATAGCACTCTGCAAAGGCCGCCAAGGACTCCACACGGTGCTGCAGCTCTTGGTCACAGAAATACTCCAGGAGGTGGCACATCTATGGGGAGGAGGCGGGCAACCACGCGGTAAGAGGTATGGTAGGAGGTGAGACCATCAGGGCTTCCGACAGGCGTGGTTCCGGTGTCGCCCTCCAAACCTTCCTCGCCAGGGCCCTGCCCGGGTTCAAACACCATCACCTGCTTGGGTCCCCAAGTCTCCTCTCGGGTGGAAATCAGAGCGGTCATCCCAAGCCACACCACCCCTCTCTGCCTTCTGCATTTGCAAGCTCCCCACTGCCAAGGGACAAAGTCCTGACCCTTGCAAGCTCCGCCAGGCTGGGTATCTCTGAGCCCGGATGGCTGGAGGCTGAAAGACAAACGCAGCCCACCTGCAGCTTCACAGACTCCGGCAGCGTCATCTGCAGCAGCCCTTCCTCCAGCTCCGCCGCCTCCTCTTCTGCAGCCTCCTCCTCCTCCTCCTCCTCTTTTTCCTCATCCTCCTTCTCGTGCGCCTCCTCCTCCTCCTCGTCCTCCTCTTTCTCCTCCTCGTCCTCCTCTTCCTCCTCCTCCTTCTCCTCCTCCTCAGTGAACACTTCAGGCTCAATCATCTTCAGGATCTGCTTCACGTCCTCGTCGCTAAAGACGCCCATCACCTGCAGGACAAAGGCCTGAGTCCTTCCCAGGGGCCTGTGGGACCGCACGGGTCTTAGCCCAGCTCCGATTTCCTGACCTCCTTCTCGCGCATATATATATGGTTGAATGCTATATGAGCATATGAATAAAGCAAAACAGGAAATAAATGGTTCATAGAAGGATGGATAATGGCCATGTGGGCAAATAGATAAAAGGTGTAGACAGTTGGATGGATGTACACACAACGGATGGACATATGCATTTATGAAAAGGTGAGCAGAAGGTTGAGAAATGGATGGATCCGGGCCTGGGATACAGATGGATGCCCGGGAGAAAGGAAGATGACTATTGGCTATATGGAAGGGATATATATTAATAAAGAAAGAGGTATGTGGAGAGAAGAATCTGGGGTCACGTGGATGAATGACAAGATAGGTGATTGAGACACTGAAAAGTGGATGGATGGATGGATGGATGGATGGATGGATGGATATGTTGGTGGATAGAAAAAGAGAAAATCGGGGGTACTCGTAGGTGGGAAGATGAGGGTGTGTGTAAGTGAGCGGATGATTGATGGGAGAATGGACGAATGATCTGTTGGATAGGGAAATGGGGTCAAGGAGACACCAGGAAACATAAACAGGAGACAGGTGACCGGACCAAAGGGGAAACGAATGATCGATGGGTAGATGGCCGGTAGATTTAAGCAATGCCGGAGGGCGGGAGCCATTACCAGGAGGGTAGACACAAGCTTGAGCACCGGCACGAACTGGAACTCCACAGAGCCCCCGACTGGGTCGCGAGCATGCTGCCCTCCATCTCGCACGGCTTCGCCCAGCATCCTGAGCGCCTTGTCTCGGAGAGCCTCCAGAGGGATGGCAGGGCTGAGGCGGGCCGGAGCTTCGGCGGCCCCAGCGGCCGGCAAGGCGGCCACAAAGCACGGGGGCGAGAAATGGTGTGGGGGTCTCAGCGAGGTGGTGACGCCGACGCCAGGCAGGCCGTGGCGGCGGGGCCCGTCTTCCGCGCTTCGCCCCGGTGGGAAGAGCGTGATGGCGCGGGTCTCCGGCGAGAGGGGCACGATGTACTCGGAGAGCATGGAGCGCCGGCTGCGGCAGGCGCTCTCCAGGTGGATGCTGATGAGGAGGTCGTAGTAGCCGGCGCGCAGAGGACCCGGCAAGTGCGCGTCCTCCAGGGCGTGCAGCAGCTGCGCCTGGTCCACGTGGCTGCACAGAGCGTGGGCCACCCGGTTGTTGCCCAGGGCGCACACGGAGCGGTAGAGAGAGAGCGTGTGCGAGTGGAAGCGTTGCAGGTCCAGCCGCTCTGACAGCTCCAGGATGTCCAGGCACCTGCAGCAGAGATAGGATGCCGTCAGAGGCAGCAGCGGTCGGGGTCAGTAGAAGTGGATGCCGGGCGGTGGTGGCGCACGCCTTTAATCCCAGCACTCGGGAGGCAGAGGCAGGCGGATCTCTGTGAGTTCGCGACCAGCCTGGTCTACAAGAGCTAGTTCCAGGACAGCCTCCAAAAGCCACAGAGAAGCCCTGTCTCGAAAAACAAACAAATAAACAAACAAAAAAGAAGTGGGAGTTGGAGACCTCAGAGAGACCAGGGGTAAATCGTTGGCTGTAGGAGGGACTCTCAGCATCCCGCAGGGTCAGGCTTCAAGGGGGCTCTGGCTCTGGTCCTGCTAGACCCTAAGGGGCTTGGGTTCTCTGCACCCTATACTGGGATTTCTAGAATAGTTTAACACTCTGGAGTTTCTGGGACAGCAGAAAATATCTGGTAACCCCTAGATGTAGCTGAGATGTCCCAGGTAGGGCTTGAGCTCTTTCTGGAAGATTCAAGCATCCTGGTGATATCTGAGTGCGCCAGCATGAGTAACTTAATCTTTCAGGTGTGGTGGGAGACACCTGTAATCCCAGCACTTGGGAGGTGAATGGAGAAAGGTGTTCACAGCCATCCTCAGCTACATAGCCAGTTCAAGGCTAGCCTGGCTACATGAAACCAGGACCTTAGCGAAGATATCTCAAGATAACAATAACTTTCAAAATATTCTAAGAGAGCCAGGCGTTGGTGGCCCACACTTTAATCCCAGCAGAGGCAGACGGATCTCTGTGAGTTCGAGGACAACCTGGTCTACAGAGTGAGTTCTAGGACAACCTCCAAAGCAATAGGAGAAACCCTGTCTCCAAAACCCAATATATATATTCTAATGCCTAGAGTGGATTCCAGATCTCCATGAGACATGCCTGAAGTCCCCCGGAATGTGCCCCAAGACCCTGGAATACAGTCAGACCTTTCTGAGAAATGTCTGTCTTGGGGAGTTTGATGGTAGTCTGAGCTCTCTGAGATGGATTTATGATCCTGCAGTGTGGCCTGGGGTTCCCGGGGTGTAACTGTACTCTATGCAATGTATATGAGGTTCACTGGATCTAAGGGGTTCCCTAAGGTGGGTCTAGAGCCCCCTGGGGGACTGACTGACTATCTGGGGAGGCTGGTACTAAGTCAGGGTCCTCAGATCAGACCTGGAACCTCCTGGGGCACGTGGAGCCCTGGGGTTGTAGCTGGGAAGGCACTGAGACCAGCAGGGCCCTGACCTGTTCTCCTCTGGTATATGCAGCGCCATCATCATCAGCGGCTCCTGGCACTGCACAGCCCAGCCAAGCCGCTCTCCAGCCCGCCGAGTGTCCACATGTAAGAAGTGGTTGGGCATTCGGCTCCAGGAGACGGGCGTAAGCATCTGGACCTCCAGCCTTGGCGGGCACTGAGGGGCAGGGTTCTTGCGCTCACTCTGGAACATGGCGGCTGACAATGGCATGATGTTCTGTGGATTGGGAAGAAAGAGTGGGCCAGGAGTCACAATCCTCCCAGTCCTCCATGGGGACCCTCTGCACACGCCCAGCCTTGGCCTGCACCTATCCCTGTCTCCTTGCCTTCTGCTTCCCCAACTCAAACTGGACCACGTTCTGGTGGGTGGGCAGGACAAAGACGGCAGGAAACAGTTTCGTGTTGGGTTCCACCTGGCGAGGGAGAAGAGGTCAAGGTGTGAGAGACAGTGGACTGGAGGCAGCGTGGACTCTGGTCCCATTTTGTAAATCCAGACTTGGGCACTGGAGGTCCACAGTGGCTGTAGATGACCCTTGGGCGGGGCCACCCTGATGCAGCTAGGCCAGTCGTCTCCAACTCCTTTGGAGCAATGTGTCTGTCACCTGCATCACTGCAAACCATGGCCCCTCCAGGAATGCCTTCCCCTACTCACTCTTCAGAAGCCAGAGCATCCCCCATGCCCGACTTCCTCCAACTCTCCTAGTGAAATCCACCCTCGACAGCCTTCCTTTACCCCAGACAACACTGGTGAGGAGCCTTACCAGAACTAAACTGGAACCTGACTGCACCCATAGGCCCATCCCAAACCCTACCCATTCACTGGAAATACAAAGGACAAGAAAAGTGTTAGTGTGACAGCCGAGAGGCTGTAGGCAGCTAGGCCAGAAATGTGCACAGAAATCCCCTAAAAGCTCAATAAAATACAGATTGGAAGTCAGCAGGTCTGAGGAGGAGTGAGACTCTGCGGATCTAATGACAGTCCAGATGATGCTGGCCCAGGGACCACACTGTAAGGAGCCAAGTGCCACAGCACAGCCTGCCTCCCTCACCAGAGGCAGGGGCCACAGGAAGGAGGGAGGAGAGAGGGAGGACACAAGTGATGTGTGGTGGCACACACCTGTAAGCTCAGCACTTGGAGATGGAGGCAGAAGGAGCAGGAGTTCAAGGCCAGCCTCGGCTACATAGGCCAGCCTAGGGTATGGAAGGAAGGGAGGGAGGGAGGGAGGGAAGGTGGGAGGGAGGGAGGAAGGAAGGAAGGAAGGAAGGAAGGAAGGAAGGAAGGAAAAGAGGGCAATGTGTGAGGAGATTCACAGGATGTAGGAACTCATTAAAGGATACAGCTCCACTTAGATTCTGATTTGAACAAAGAAATGGCAAGGAAACAATTGCGAGACAATCAGAGAAATTTGAACATGAGCTAGATATTTGATGACAGTCAGGAACAGTTAAGGACTTTTTTTTTTTTCCTTTTCAGTGATAGCGGTATTGTGGTTCTGCCTTTTAAAAATAATCTTTATCTTTTAGAGAGATGAAATCATATGATGTCGGCAATTTCTTTCAAAACCCTCCGGTGGGAGTGGAAGGGAAGTGGGCGTAAAATGAAATGGGATTGGCTGAGTGGGTGGCAGTTGAAGATGCTAATGGGGACCTGGTGGCTCATTGTGCTGTTCTGCTTTTGTACATTTCTGAAATTCTCCATTTAAACTTTTGCAAGCTGAGCATGGTGGCACAGGCCTGTAATCCCAGCACTTGGGGGCGCGGGGGGGGGGGGTAAAGGCAGGAGAATCAGGAGTTTAGGCCATCCTTGGCTACATGCTTAGTTTAAGGCTAGCCTGGGCTACATAATAAGATCATGTCTCATAAAATAATGCAATAGGGACTGGAGAGATTGCTCAGTGGTTAAGGGCACTTGTTGCTCTTGAAGAGGACCCGGGTTCAATTCCCAGCACCCACATGGTGGCTCATAGCCATCTGTAGCTCCAGTTTCAGGGGATCTGATGCCCTCTTCTGACCTGGAGAGCATAGCATGCTCATGGTACTTTTACATACATGCAGGCAAAACACTCATACACATAAAAATCTAATGAATGAATAAGTCCTCCAATAAGGAACTCCATTATTAAAAAATAATAATAAATAAAAATTTGAGAAGAACCCCTTAAAGGGGTTCTGGACTAAAGGATAGGTAGGTAGGGCATATATGTGGCAAAGAATTAATGATAGAGTTTGGCAGTGAGCTTATCAATAGGGACTTACTGTACAACCCTTTCGGTGTCTGTGTACATTCAAAGTACATGTGAACATTTAAATAATAATAATGAGATGCTGTAAAGGAAAAACCCACTTGAAGATTTTAGGCCATCCTAGGTGTTTGCTAATTGGTAAGATGGTGATGACTGATGTCACCCAGCCCATGAGGGACTAAAGAGACCTCTCTTTTATACCAAGGCTGGGCTGTCTCCTCCATTCTGGGCATACGTTAATGGAAGGGTCAACTAGACAGCCTCCCGGTGACTCCCAGAGTGGGCCTGTTTTATGTCTCCAGGGTCTGGCCTCAGGGGCTATTATAAAGAGTCCTGGTATGCTGGGAAATGCCGTGAGGGGCTGAGCTCACCTGGAAAAAGGTGTTGCTCTCTTTGCCGTTGGCTGTGAAAGTCATTAAGCCAGTGGCCAAATCCACCAGGCAGCCAATGACGAGGTCCGTGTGGCTGATCCGGCCTTGCTGCCCGGGACTCACAAAATCGCCGCCCCACACCATGTAACAATTGCTACACTTGAGGCTGGAAAAGACAGGTGTGGTTACAGCACACATCCTCAGCCAGGGAACCCTGGGCACCTCCTTCCCCTCACTCACAGGATACCATGACCTCAGAGCCCTACTCCCAAACACCCTCTCCCTGCAGACTGAGCACCGAAACCCCACACCCCACACTCCACACCCCACACCCCACACCCCACACCCCGACGCCCCGGAGCTAGAATACTTAGGTTAGCATGGACATCTTGGAAAGAGGAGTCAGAAGAACAGAGGGGAAGAGAGAGGCAGATCAGAAGTGGGGGCCAGAAGAAATGGAGGGGAGAACAGGAGGTGACGAAATAAATAGAAAAGGGAGAATAGAGGAAAGCAGAACAGAGAATTAGAGAGAAATGAGCATAAACGGGGAGAAGAAAAGCTTCTGAAGTGAGCGCCATGATTCCTCTTGTTCCAGAAGGTTCTCAGGAGCCCCAGTCAGGCAGCTCCAAAGCTGCTGGCTGGAGCCCCTGACTCTACTCATGCCAACTCCCCCCCCCCCTGCACCCAGTCGCGCCCCTGAGCCCCAGTACCTGCTGTGGACGTTGCCTTGTTCGTCCCCCATGGTCACCGTCACTGCCCGGACCTTGCTGAGGTCGAAGTTCATGTCGTGCTGATGGTAGTCGGGAGTGACCCAGCCCACCCACACACAGCTGGGCTCCTGACCCGCGAAGACCCTCACAGAGTAATAGTACTGGGGACACAAAGCGAGAACCAGAAGTCAGTCAGGAAGATGGCCTTTCTGGGGACTCTAAATACATCTGGTGGAGTCTGGGATCTTAACATGAAGTTACCAGATGAGGACTTGTGTTGGTGTCACTTTTCTAGATTAGGGGATCCCTTGGAGGGATATTTGGTGGCACCCCTACACTTAGGTCCCTCTTTAAACTACAGCAAGACAGTAAATAATAGCTCACAATAATGGTTTGCAGCTCTAAGTGAGGCTCCTCTCACAGTCTAACCACAGTCTCTGTCCAGACACCTCACTGGGGAGTGGAGAGGGCGCGTACCATTTTTACCCTTTTATTTACCAGTGAGGAAACCACTGTCCTTCCATTAGAAGGCACGGAGCAGTGAAATGACTCGGCCAAGTGGCACCTAGGTGGCCTACGATTCTAAAGTCCCAAGTGCTAAGATATGTTTTTCTTTGTTTTTTTCCCTTCCCCTGCCCTCTCCTCCCCTGCCCTCCCCTCCTGGACTAAGGGTAGAATCTAGGATCTCATAAATCCTAGGCAACTGTTTTATCTACGATCTACATTCCCCAGTCCTCTTTTTATATTTTGGGACTATGTTGCCCAAGCTGGTCTTGAACTCCTCTGTAGCCCAGGCTGGCCTCAAATTTATGATCCTCCTGCCTCAGCCTCCCAAGTAGCTGGGATGACACTCCTGTGCCAGCAAGCCCAGCATGAATAAGATTTCTGCCTTAAGAAATTATCTGAGGACTCAAACTATAATGGGATAACTATGGATTTTTACTTCCGGGAATATTAGTTTTTTTTTTTTAATTTCAAGTATTGTGTTTATGCTATTGTTGATCCCAAATGTTGATCTATATTGGCTTGTCCTCTGGACTTTGGGGTCCCTAAGAATTATATTAGTTTGTCTTATAGTTTCACTGAGCCCCCTGCCATCTTCAGGTCACTAACTACATGAACACAGGGGGTTCCGAGGATTATATCTCTACAATCTATCCGGGTATCCCAAATATAAGGAGGACAGCACTGAACTGGAAACTTTGGTGTTTCCCTATTGTGCTAAGGGGTCCCCAAAGTTGAGGGTTCTAGGTTCACACCGTGGTGGTGTTGAGAATGATCTCAGGGTCATCGCGGTTGTCTGCGGGTACCACATCCCGAGGCAGTCGGGGAAGAGAAGGGGTGGCAGGTGGTTGGGTCATCATGGCGACCTTCTTGGCCTTGAATAAGAACCTGGAGGTCAGAGGAGACAGCCTGCCATGAGAAGCCGCTCCTAAGCCCAGCCCCTGCGTTCCCATCACAGCCATCATGCTGCCCATATCTGTCCCGGTTAGACCCTTCTAACCCCGATATTGTCTCTGGAGGGCAGGGTTCCCGATTGGCCCAGCCCAGTCTATTCCGGAGGCTCTGTGTGCTGTGCTTGTGGTTGCCGGGCCACTCACACTGAAAGAGCACTACCAATAGCTAAGTGTGGTGGTGTACAGGCCCTGGGGAGGTGAGACAAGAGAACTGGGGGTTTAAGGCCATCAGCAGCTGCACAACCAATTCAAGGTCTGCCTGGGCTATGTGAGACCCTGTCTCACACCAAAACAACAGTAAAAACAAAGCAAAATAAAGAGGGAAACCAGAAATATGGAGGTCCTCCTTGGGAACACACAGTGGTTTCCCTAAATCAATGCTTGCCCTCTGTCTTCCTTCCCTCCTTCCTTCCTCCTCCTCCTCTTCTCTCTCTCTCTCTCTCTCTCTCTCTCTCTCTCTCTCTCTCTCTCTCTCTCGTGTGTATGCATGTGGGTACCAGAGGACAACTTTGGGGGTCTTCAGGAGGTGACACCCACCTTGTTTTGTGAGATAGTGTCTTTTGTCTTTTTCCTTTCCTTTTTTCTTCCTTCCTTCCTTCCTTCCTTCCTTCCTTTCTTTTGCTAGCATGGAGTTCTATGGCTTGGGTAGCCATAGAGTCATGGTAACCTGCCTGTCTACGCTAGCCTAGTCCTGGGACTGCAAGCTCCTGCTGCCACCACTAGCACTTTTATGTGGGTTCTGGGGCTCAAATGGAAGCCTTGTGCTTTTCAGGTTAGCGCTTTACTGACTGAGCCATGCTCCCAGACCAGTTCAGGTTTTTGTTTTGTTTTGTTGTTTTAATTGATGTTATTTGTTTGTTTTAGAGATAAGGTCTCACTACATAGCCCTGGTTGATCTGGATTCGCTACGTGGCTCAGGCTGGCTTCAAGAGACCAGTCCTGCCTCTGCCTTGTAAGTAAGTGATGGGATTTCAGGTGTGCACCTCACTTGCTTTGTTTTTTAGGTTTTTGTTTGTTTGTTTGTTTGGTTGGTTGGTTGGTTTTTTGAGACAGGGTTTCTCTATGTAGTCCTGGCTGTCCTGGAACTCACTCTGTAGACAAGGCTGGCCCCGAACTCACAGAGATCCACCTGCCTTTGGCTCCCAAGTGCTGGGATTAAAGGTGTGCTCAACCACCACTTGGCTCACACTTGGCCTGTTCTTGAGGTAGGTTCTCTCTATGTGGCCTAGGCTGGCTTTGAACTTATGATTCTCTTGCCTTCACCTCCCAAGTGCTGAAGTTAACAGGTGAAGCCACCATGCCTGGTAAGTCTTCATCTATACACTGTCTTATACACTACAAGGTGTGTGGGATCTTCCACCAACAGCCGTCTCCAGCTGTGACAGATACCAACACTCCATCATTGCCAAACAACCTCCAGGAGACAGAATTGCACTGAAGCCATTGTCATAACAGGGGAAAGTAGGTCCCCTTTCAATCCTGTACCTCCTAAAGGCCTTCTTTGAAGTTAGTTCGGTTTGGGCTGTTTGTTTGGATTGTGTTATTGTTTGTTTGTTTGTTTGTTTGTTTAAAGACAGAGTCTCACTGTATAGTCCTGACTGGCCTAGAACTCATTACATAGACCAGGCTGTCCTTGAACTCATAGAGACCCACCTCCCTCTGCCTCCTAAGTGCTAGGGTTAAAGGCATGCACCACTATATCTAGTTTTGGGGGCCACACTGGGGACACAGAATGGATCCCAACTTAGAAGGCCACTCTGTGTCCACTTAGGCACGGGGGTGGGGGGTGGGGGTGGAAGACACAGTAGCTCCAACAGGATAAGGAAGCACCCCTCAGTGCTCATGGATAATGACATCCATTGAGCACCTTGGGGCCCACCAGACCCTCCGAGATAACAGCATTCTACGTGCTGTGCAGTCAGGCTCTCCACACTTGTGTGGAAATGACAGCGTCACTGGAAAATAACAGCATTCCCCTGAGAGGAGCTCTCTCCATGTTCTGACCTCACTTGGCACATAAAGACCCCTTTGGGGTACAATGGGGGCTTCTTAAAGCATTGAGGTTGCGTGACTGGGGGATCCCAAAACAGACCCTCAGCCCCATTCCAGTCCCAGTCTGGACTCACCCTCTCTTCTTGTTTTTCTCAGTGGTGGCGTCTTTCTCATTCTCCGCCCTGGTGGGTTGGGCCTCTGCCCCAGCCTGGGCAGTACCTCCGGGTGCCCCCTCTTTGGCAGTCCCTTCTTTGCCCCCCTCGGCCTCCCCCCAGCCTCCAGCTGAGCGGCGAAGGTTTTCATAGTCCGTATCAGGTTCGGCTGCCCGGGCCTCATCTTCGGCAGGCGGCTGCAGGCCAGGGGATGCTAGGGGTGTGGCCCCTGCAGTGCAGCGGAAGTGCTGGTGGAACTGGACCGGAAGGCTTAGCCGGAGGAACAGCATCTCCACCAGACTGTTCTGTGAGCCCCAGGTGCGATGGGTCAAACGGAGGCAGGGAGGTGTATCCACAGTGCCGTCCATGCGGGCCACCTTGGGAGAGGAGGGCAGGAAGCTCTGAGCCAGACTTGCGAGCTAGGCCAGGCCTCTGGTCCTAAACATGGTTACGTGTAAAGTCGCTATTGGGGATCCGTGTGGGAATTGTCCAAAGATGCCCTCTCCTCTGGGCGAATGGGGCTTGGCTGTGGAATGCTTGCAGCCTTGTGCTAAGCTCTGAGCCTTTCAAAGTGTAACAGCTTGGTCCCATACCGGCATCACTTGTTGGAGGGATTTTCCGGGAACCTACCTATGCCCTCTGGAGCCCACATATGCATTTAATGCATAACTCCATCCATGCATGCATGCCCCTGTGCTTCATCCATCTGCCCGTCACCCCCCCCATGCACGCATCCCTGTGCATACATACAGACATGACACACTCACGTGAGCATCACCATTCTTCGACGCATCCGTTCATCATCCATGTATTATCCGCCCATCCACGCATCATCTAGCCACGCTACACCTATCTCAGGAGCACCTACTGTGTGCCAGGCCCTGTTCTAGGAGCTAGAAACTCAATGGTGAACACAATGAGGGCTCTGCCTTCCTAGGATCCTAGAGGGAACGCTGCGGAGAGAAGGACTCAGAAGAGTCAGAGTTGTGGAGAGACTCCCCAGATGAAAAAAAAAAAAAAAAACATGATTGCTCAGAAATACGAACATTATAATGACACGGTGTGGTGATGGGTCGTTACAGATGGAACACGGGGTGAACTCCTGTGCAGCCAGCACCATAGAAATGGACCTAGGTTCCTGGGAACCACTTGGCCAGTCTGGCTTAAATAAAGGGGCAGGACCCGAAAGAATCCTGTGTGCTCAAGATAGACTTTCACGGATTCACGTGCGTGCGTGCGTGCGTGTGTGCGTGCGTGCGTGTACATATGTGTGTTGCTGGAGATGGAACCCCAGGGCCTTGTACATACTAGGACAAATGATACACCACTGGGCTGCACTCCAGGACTTAGATTTATGAGACAGGGCCTTGCCATGTAGCCCAGGCTGGCCTCAAAGCCTTGATTCTCCTGCTTCAGCCTCCTGAGTGCTGGGTCCCAGGCTGGGCCACCAACCCGGGCTTCTCATAGATTTTCTAGAGATTAACCCGCAGGCAGCAGAAGTGGAGTTGATGTCTCCAAGTACCAAATCCTTACTTGGTCCTGCGCTCCTCAAGGTCTGGAGAATTCCAGCGCTCAGGAGGCAGAGGCAGGCAGATCTCTGTGAGTTCGAGGCCAGCCTGGTCTACAAAGCAAGTTCCGGGACAGGCTTCAAAGCTACAGAGAGATCCTGTCTCGAAAAACAAAACAAAACAAACATCTGGAGAATTCACCCAAACTGTGCCTACACAACCCCTTTTTCTCACCTCTCCCTCCCTCCTTTCTCGGGAACCCTCCTTCGCCATTGTTCCCTGACAACAGAAGACTCCTTCCTGTGACTTAAGTGTGAAGACACCAGCAGTGACTTCGCAGTCTGTCACTCCACAGACTGGCTTGGCCGCCTCTGGAACGCTCTATGAATGGACTCCCAGAGCCTGGGCTCTGCTGTGCTTGACTTCTGTCGCTCTGCATTGTGTTTGTGAGATTCATCCAGACGGCTCTGTGCGTTTTGGCTTCTTCATTCTCAACTGCTGTAATACTCAGTTGCCTGCGTTGGTTCTACTCTCAGGAAGAACTACATTTGCACCCATTCCCCTCCCGTTACAGCCTCTCTGGCCATTTGGGCTCCACCATCACTCCTGGAATCTCTTGCCAAAAGAGATGCCTTTCCAAAACTCTGATCTCAGTTAGACACACCCTACTAAAAATCTTCTATATCCTTAGATCTAAAATATCTTCCCGACATCACTGATTGTGTTGGTACTGGAAGTAGAGGGAATGGAGATGGTGGTGGTGGTGGCTGAGGTGGTGGAGAAGGTGGGTTTCTTTGTGTGCTGGTTTTTTTTTTTTGTTTGTTTGTTTGTTTGTTTTTGAGTTAGTGTCTTGCTGTGTAGCCTATCTAGCCTGGTATTCTCTCTGTAGACCAAACTCACAGACAGTCCTCAAACTCACAGACAGTCACTTGCCTCTGCCTCCCAAGTGCTGGGATTAAAGTCACACGAGACCACACCCGGCTAGTTTTTGTTTTGTTTGTGGGTTTGTTTTGCTTATGAAACAGGGTCCCGTGTAGCCCATGCTGGCTTCAACCTTCCTATGCAGACAAAGATGACCTTGAACTTCTGAGTTCCCCATGCTGAGGGAACGGGCATGCAGTGCCGAGGCTGGTTTTGTTGTTGTGTTTGATCACTTACTGATTACAAAGAGAACCACAGCAGCTCCTCGACAGGGGAGCAATCTGACAGACTCTGATCAATTAAGCAGTCCCCGTCAACAGTCAGCAGAGCTGTGTGGAATGTTCAAGCCACTTGCAGATGCCCGAATGGTTCCTGTGTAAAGCGTTCACATCTAACTCACACACATGCGCCTCCATGCGCCGTTTACACATCTGCTTGCTTCTTCTAGTGCTGGTGATCAAAACCAGGACCTGGCACACACTAGGCAAGCATTCTACCACAGAGCTGCGTTGCCAGCCTTTTCTCTTCATGCTTTCAACATACACACAACACATAACACAGCTCCATGCTATGGGAACAGCTGTTCTGCTGGGAAATAACGGCGAGAAGAAAATCTGCACATCTTCATACAGAGGCAAAGTCTTTTCCAATGTTTTTGATGTACAGCTGTTTGAAGCCAATGATACAGAACACGTGATACATGGTTCAGAAGGCTGACTGCAATAAACCATAGCAACCTCCAGGCTGGAGACATGAGAGGGCTCAGCAGTTAAGAGCACACCGGCTGCTCTTCCAGAAGAGCTGAAGAGCTGGGTTTGACTCCCAGACTCCACATGGTGGCTCACAGTCATCTGCAACCCCATTTCCATAGGGACCAGGAACACATGAGGTGCACAGACATCCAGGAAGGCAAAACACCCATACATATAGAATAATCAAATTAAAATAAAAGCAAAAAGGAAATAGAAACCTCATACATTGAAAGGCACAACTTCTGTGATATTTCTGTAGAACTCTCTCTCTCTCTCTCTCTCTGTCTCTCTCTCTCTCTCTCTCTCTCTCTCTCTCTCACACACACACACACACACACAATATGATCCTGGTTATAATAAAATAGCTCCCAAACCCAAATTGAAGGACATTGTATAAAACCTTTGACCTGTAGTCTTCAAAAACATCCAACTCAGGACAGGAGAGATGGCACTATAGTTAAGAGCACCAGCTGATCTTGCAGAGGACCCAGGTTCTATTCCCAGCACCCACTGGAGGCTCACAACGTTCCATAACTCTAGTTCCATGTAATCTGATGCCCTCTTCTGACTTCCACAGGTGCCAGGCACACACATGGTACAGAGATATGCATCCAGACAAAACAGTCATACAAATAAAATAAATCTTTAAAAAAATGTATTTAAAAAAAAAAACAGGCAGTGGTGGCACGCACCTTTAGTACCAGCACTTGGAAGGCAGAGGCAGGGGGATCTCTGTGAGTTCAAGGCCAACTGGTCTAAACAGCGAGTTCCAGGGCAACCAGAGCTACACAGAGACACCCTGTATTGAACTGCCCCCCCCACCAAAAAATGTATTTAAAGTCAATGTCATAAAAGACACAAAAGTATCAGGAATGTTCTACACAGAGACCTATGTAGCATGTAAGCCTGCAGTGGGGCCTGGTCCAGGAAAGAAAGGGCGGGAAATGATTGCCACAACTGGACAAATTTAAGTGCAGGCTGCTGGGGATTGGGCCACAGTGCGCCAGTGTCCAGTCTCCTGATTCTCACCACTGTCCTGCATGCTCTCTGCTCATGCACACTGCTGTATTTTCGGGAGAAGTGTCACAATGCCTCAACTAGTCAGAATGTCCCTTGATGGGGGAGGTCCTTCTGTGTATATGTTTGTCTTATTGGTTGATTAATAAAGCACGGTTGGCCAATAGGAAAGCAAGATAGGTGGGGCTAGGAGTTAAGGAGGATTCTGGGAAATGTAATAGAGGGGAGTTGCCATGTGAGCCCGGGAAGACAGGATGCTTGCCGCCGGCATACTCAATAAGTTTATAAAACATAAAGATTAATAATTATGGTTGATACTTAAGACAGAGATAGCAGACAAGAAATCCTAGTCATTGGTCAGCAACACTGTAATTAATATAAGGCTCTGTGTGTTATTTCGGGCGCCCACGTGGCAGCGGGGCTCGGACTGCTTGGCGTAAAGATTTATCGTTACAGTCCCTCCTTTGCCTCTTCTACTCATCCTTTGTTTACTTGAGACAGGGTCTCATGTCACCCAGGCTGACCTCAAACTCTCTACACGGCCAAAGATGGCCTTGAACCTCTGCCTTCGGCTCCCAAGTTCTAGGACAACAGGATTGTGCCACAGCTGGTTCTGCTGGGGTCACTTAATTGTGATTTTCTTTGCTCTCATCTCTTGTTTTATAGATGAAGAGGAAAAGTCATTTGTGGAAGCTGTACTTTCAAAGGCAACCCCAGGAGCTCACTGTGCTGACACTTCTATGACGTTTATGCATAGAAGAGACAGAGAGAAGGGACTTGTGAGAAGAAGAGTGCAGGTGGAACACAAATTATGAGATGTTACTCTAGGGTTTGGACATGTATTTCAGCAGGAGAGCCCCTGCCTAGAATCCCCCAGTGAGGGGCTGGGGGTGTGGCTCAGTGGTAGAGCCCCTGCCTAGAATTCCCCAGTGAGGAGCTGGGGGTGTGGCTCAGTGGTAGAGCCCCTGCCTAGAATCCCCCAGTGAGGGGTGGCTCAGTGGTAGAGCCCCTGCCTAGAATCCCCCAGTGAGGGGCTGGGGTTGTGGCTCAGTGGTAGAGCCCCTGCCTAGAATTCCCCAGTGAGGAGCTGGGGGTGTGGCTCAGTGGTAGAGCCCCTGCCTAGAATCCCCCATAAGGGGCTGGGGGCGTGGCTCAGTGGTAGAGCCCCTGCCTAGTATGTGCAAAGCCCTAGGTTCAATCCCTAGAACCACCACAAAAGAGAAAAAAGAAGATATGTTATCTGTCATGCACCATGCCCTGTATTTGAGCCTTGGCAGCACAGAATACTAATAATTAATAATAATAATGTGAACGGGGGCCAGTTCTTACCTCATAGTGGGGGTGCTCAAGAGGCACAGGCTCAAACTGAGGAAGGCTCTTGCTAAACCAGGTGGTAACAGGGCGTTGCATGTTGATGGCAAATGGCTCAAAGCCTTCCTGGAGGCCACAGATGGCAAAAAAGCGCAGGGAGCTCACATCCTGGCCCAGGTTCAGGTGGCCCACCTGACCAGGTCCCAAGCTGCAGACTGGCAGGAAGCCTGGGGGGGTGGAGAAACGTGTGGGGTCAGAGGGTGGAAGATGGGAGAGCTAGAGGCAGGAAGACCATGTAACGAGGCCTTGGCTCTCACCGTCCCCAATCTCGATGTCACGGAAGGCTGTTTCCGAGCCTGAGTCAGACATAAGGACCTCGCCATTGAGGGTGAAGATAATGGTGTTCTCTGTGAGATCAATCATGCAGCCAACGACATCACCTGGCTGCCAGGGGCGTCCGAATGGCTCACTGCCCAAGTGCCAGCGCTGGCCCTGTGAGGAGAAGCCAGAAACACACGATGCAGAGACACACAAAGAAATGGAGACGGGGGCTGGAGAGATGGCTCAGTGGTTAAGAGCACTGGCTGCTCTTCCAAAGGTCCTGAGTTCAATTCCCAGCAACCACATGGTGGCTCACAACCATCTGTAGTGAAATCTGGTGCCCTCTTCTGGCCTGCAGACATACATGCAGACAGAATGCTATGTACATAATAAAGAGCCAAGATGGGGCTGGAGAAACCCGCAGAAACAGTGGAGCTGACCTAGTAAGAGCACGGAGACCCTCGTCATAAAGCTAGGGAAACAGCATTGGACCAAACCAAGCCCTCTGAATGTGGTGCCAGCTAGGAGGCCTGACAGTCTATGGGACCTCTAACAGTGGAGCCAGTCATCAACCCTAGAGCACAAATGGACTTTGGGAGCCCATTCCCTATGGAGGGATACTGTTGCAGCCCAGATACAGCAAGGAGTGTCTGGGCCCTCCCCCAAATGATGAGACAGACTTTGAAGGTCCCTGGTGGAGGGCCACACAATCCCTGGGGAGGAGTCGGGGGATGGGTTGGGGGGATTGGTGGGGGACACGGAAGGATGGGAGGGGGAGGGAATGGGGATGACGGATATGTAAATATGAGTGGTAATTAAAGAATTTAAATAAAAAATAAGATTCAATGAAATAAATTGTTTTTAAACAAAAGAAAAAAAGGAAGAAATGGAGACAAAGGGCAGCTGGGAGACACACACAGTATCGACTTCAGTGCAGGTGAGACAGAAGGCCACCCACAGCATCCCCATCTTCCTCACAGTTCCATCCATGAACCCTGAAATTGTCTTCCCTAATCTATACCCCATTCCTGCTACCTGCTTCCTGCTGTTGAGCCTGTGGCAGGGGCAGGCAGACCACCAAGGTGGTACGGTAGGACTTAGGACAGAAGTGAGTGAAGGCATAGAAAGAAAACGGAGTCTAGGAAAATACAGACCCTTAGGTTCCCAGAATTGATGGATAGTGATTCGGATGGAGGAGAAGGTTGGTACAGGGCTGGGTGGGAAAAGGGATGGAGAGTTGAAAGTCCACGCTGTTTGATGGAGGGGAGGGAGAAAATGTGCGGAGATGCACACATAAATAAATGGGCACACAGATGGAGTGGATGGGTAGACTGATGGGGGGACAGACAGATAGACGGATACTGCTGGACACAGTGATCCGTGCCTGTAAACCTAGTACTCAGGAGACTGAGGCAGGAGAATTATGAGTTTGAGGCAAGCCTCAGCTAAATAGCAAGTTTCAAGTCATCCAGGGGTCTACATCAAGGCACTGTCATAAAACAAAAAATAAAAGACACTGAGCATGGTGGCACGTGCTTCTAATCCCAGCACTCAGGAGTCAGAGGCAGGAGGATCTCAGTGAGTTTAGAGTCAGCTTGGTTTGCATAGTGAGTTCCAGGCCAGTCAGGGCTATGTACAAAGATTCTGTCTCAAAAAAAAATTGCATAGGTGGATAATGGTGAATAGGATGGAAGGATGAGCAGTCTGGTAGATGCACGGGTCAGTGATTATCGAGACACAAATGGACAAAACTAGAATGTATGACTAGGAGAAACCCCAGGGCCTGAAGCCTGGAGCCAGGGAGGTACCCACTCGGTGCCCATTGAAGACATAGGCCAAGTCATCAGCTCCCAGTTCAACATCCGGTCTCAGCTCAGGCCTTGCCCAGCCCACCCGCATCTCTCCTGTGGTGACGGCTTCGAACTCGAAGTACCAGCGGCCGCTCTGGACTGCATAGGACTTCTCTGCCCGGAAGATGCGGGCCCGGTCCCCACGAGACTGGCTGTCCACCTGACCTACAGGGGAGGCAAGGAAGAGTTAGAGAAGTTGGGCAGGAAGTGGATCTGAGGATGTCAAAAGATGGCAAGAGGCCGGCGTTGGTGGCGCACGCCTTTAATCCCAGCACTCGGGAGGCAGAGGCAGGAGGATCTCTGTGCGTTTGAGGCCAGCCTGGTCTCCAGAGCGAGTGCCAGGATAGGCTCCAAAGTTACACAGAGAAACCCTGTCTTGAAAAATGAAGAAGAAGAAGAAGAAGAAGAAGAAGAAGAAGAAGAAGAAGAAGAAGAAGAAGAAGAAGAAGAAGAAGAAGAAGATGAAGAAGAAGAAGAAGACAAGAGATCAGAGAAAACTGAGGTCTTCACACTGTCTCAAGAGTTTTTTGTTTTGTTTTGAGACAAGGTCTCACCGTGTAGCTCTAGCTGGCCTGTGACTTGCTATATAGACCAGGCTGGCCTTCAACTCACAGATCTTGCCCGGCTCTGACTCTGGAGTGCTGGGATTAAAGCCACCATGCCCAGCATCATTGTTTTGAACGTATAGCTACTGGTAGATGTCCTGTGCTCCAGAAGGTCCCACACCTACACACACATGAGCAGCGCTCAGTGGACTTAGTGACTTGTCAAGAAAATAAGAGAGGACACAAAGTTGGGAAAAAGAGAATATCAGGGAGTTAGGGGGATGTTGGAGTATAGATGTGATTTTATTTCATTGTATACGTGTATGAAAGTCTCAAGAATAAAGACAACCTATGGCAGGCATGGTGGCACACACCTTCAATTCCAGCACCCAGGAGACGAGAGGTGAGAGGATCCTGTGAGTTCAAGGCCAGCCTCAGCTGTACATGTTGGAGGCTCACCTGACCTACATGTACTACACAAGACACCATTTTGAAAATAATAATAATTGGCTGGGCGGTGGTGGCACACACCTTTAATCCCAGCACTCGGGAGGCAGAGGCAGGAGGATCTCTGTGAGTTCGAGGCCAGCCTGGTCTACAAGAGCTAGTTCCAGGACAGCCTCCAAAGCCACAGAGAAACCCTGTCTCGAAAAACCAAGAAAAGAAAACAAAAGAAAAGAAAAGTCACAGTCAGGCATGGCAGTGCATTCCTGTAATCCCAGTGCCTAGGTAGCTGAGGCAGGAGACTCATGATCTTGAGACTAGCCTGGATTACATAATGAGCACAAGGCTAGCTTCAGCTATTGAGACCCTTCCTCAGAAGACAAAAAAAATAAATAAATAAAGTGTGCAGACAAGAAGGAAGAGGGAAGGAGAGACTGGGGACGATGGCCAGTCTTTGTTTGGGTCAAGCCTTGGCTTGGGAATTGGTAAAAGATCAAGTTATAGCTAGGGGTTAGAAACTCAGTCCATGGTTCCTTGTTTGAGTGGCATCATGTTATAACTATACCAAGGGATTGCGGTTAAAGGTCAGATGTGGAGGTCAGCACCCACAGGGCACATGGCATGGTCCCACAGCTCAACATTGTGGTCCTGGCCCACAGAAACCCTGAGGCAGATCAAGGCCAGTGGTCAGACTGGGGTCAAGACAAGGACGATGGGTAAAGGTCGTGGTTGAGGGGAAGGGTCAGTGTTTCTCAGCCTTCTGAGCAGTTCACTCAGTGTTAAAGATTGGAAATGGCAACCACTTGAGGCTGACTGGGTCAGAGATCAAGGGTCATGGGTCAAGTTTATGGGTGGAGATAGAGGTTGGCACTCACTAGGCTCCTGGTCAGGTGGTTCAATGTTGTAGCCATAGCCCAGCAGGGTGCGCACAGCCTGGCAGAGACTGTCCCGATTGCTGCGCTTGGTGGCCTCATCCAGCAGACGGTAGGGCACGAGACGAGGGTTCCTGCGTGCAGGGATGTCCTGCACGGCGCTATAGCTCCAGCCCTGTGCCACACGGTCTCTCGCCCAAACATTGTGCCCATTCTCTGCCAGCCGATCCACCAGGGTTGTCTGTGCAGGCGTCAGCCTCACGTGACTCAGGTCCAGCGGAGCCGGCTTGTATCCATTGCTCATCATATACCTGCAGGTATGAGAGTTCTACTCTGTAACTCTGGCTAACCTGGAACTCACTGTGTAGACCAGGCTGGCTTTGAACCCACAGAGATCCGCCCCCTGAGTACTGGAATTAAAGGTGTGCACCATCCACACTGGGCTGGCTGTGGAATGTTGGCCTGTCCCAGGACCCTAAGATCTTGTGTGTGTGTGTGTGTGTGTGTGTGTGTGTGTGTGTGTGTGTGTGTTCGTGATATGATATGTGTGGGGTGGGGATCGAGTATGCCATGGTGTACACGGAAGTCAAGTTTGTGGAATCAGTTCTTTCCTTCCAACTTTCTGTGGCTTCCAGGGATTGAACTCAGGTCATCAGGCTCACACAGCAAGAGACCTTATCTCTAGGGCTTGGCACTACTGACCTCTGCGACCCCTTTACTTTTTAAAAATTAATATATTTTTTATTTGTGTGTGTGTGTGTGTGTCTGAGAGACAGGGAGGGAGAGAGAGAGAGAGAGAGAGAGAGAGAGAGAGAGAGAGAGAGAGAGAGAGAGAGAGCAAGTGTCTGAGGCCTAAATAGGACATCAGCTCCCCTGGAACTGGAGTACAGGTATCTGTGAACCTCCATGTGGGTGCTGGGAACTGAACCTGGGTCCTCTGGAAGAGCAGTCAGTGCTCTGAAACACTGAGCCACACCAGCAGGACCCCTTCATCCTGATACTGAGAGTTTTATCTTTGCTCCTTTGGGGGTTTGTGGCTGTTTTTAGGATGGGGGTCTCACTATATAGCCCAGATGACCCCAAACTCACACAGATGCTTCTGTCTCGGCCTCTGGGAAGTTGGAATGACAAAAGAGTGTCACCACCACACCCAGTTTAGGACTCTTTCCTTTGACCCGGATACCACATTTTGTGACTTCTCACCTCTTGCTTTGGGATTTCTTACTTCTGACCAATCACTCTTTTTGTTTTGTTTTTTGAGACAGGGTCTCTCTGTGTAGACCAGGCTGGCCTCGAACTCCACCTGCCTCTGCCTCCCGAGTGCTTGGATTAAAGGCATGCACCACCACCGCCTGGCATGAACTCAGGATTTCTATTCCCTCCCCATCATCCTAGGACTTACAGCTCCAGAAACCACTGGCTACTCACCTTCTGCTTCTGACCTTGGACTCCACCTTGGATTTCCCAGGACAGATCCTGATCCTGCACCCCTGGTTCAGTCTCTGTCTCTGGAACTCCTAACTCCTCAATCCTGGAGGCTCACTTCTGACCCAAAGGCCCTGACCCCTGACCCTACAGACTGCACCCTCACCCACTTTCACCCATGACCTCAGCCTCACCACATGGCTCTTTGGTCTCTTTAGACCTCACTATGTATCCTTTCCCCAGCCAGCTCCCCCTCCCCCCGGGGCCACCCACACTCACGTCTTGGGGAGTTTTGTCTTCTTCAGGTTGTCCTCAGCCTTCTCGTCAGCCATGCCCACATGGCAGCCCAGGGCCAGCAGAGTCCTGAGCAGGGGGGAATTGAGCAAGGTCACAGCCCATAGAGCTGCCTGCCCCCATCGCTTGTCTCTGGGTCTTTCTTCCTTTGGCCACTGTGGCGCCTGCATTCCCTCTCTTTGGGTCTCATTGATGTCAGTCTTCCTGTATACCTTCATCTCTACATCTCCTTGATTATGGTCAGCTTTCCCTGGATACGGCTATCTGTCCTTCCCTGTGACTTCCTGCCTCCCCTCTCACTGGTTGGGCTAGTGTCTCACTGTGTCACCGGGCTAGTCTCAAAGTCTCGGGCTCAAAGCATCCTCATGGCTCAGCCTCTCAAGGATCTGGGATGATGGACCCACACATCACCGCACCTGCCTTTCTCTTGTATGCTGTTTTCCGTTTCCTTCTCTGCGATCCCTCCTCTCTCAGATACTGTCTGTGCACACATGTGCACAGACGTACGCACACGTGTGTGTGTGTGTGTGTGTGTGTGTGTGTGTGTGTGTGTGTGTGGAGGCCACAGGTCAATGTCAGATGTCTTTCCTCACCCATTTTCTTCCTTATTTTTCGAGTCAAGATCTCTCACCGAAAGTCCACCAGCTGGGTCCACTGGCTGGCTGTTAAGCTGCCAGGCTACTCCCCAGAGCTGGTATCTCGGGTACACACCACCACACATGCTTTTTAGATGGAGAGCTAAACTCTGATCCTCACACTTGTGCAGCAAGCACTGAGCCATCTCTCTAGCTCCTCATATTCTTTTCCTTATTTATTTATTTATTTATTTATTTATTTATTTATTTATTTATTAATACTATGCCATAATCTAGGACCTTGTGTATTCCCCAAGCTCATTCTAGCATGACCCACACACCCCAGCCCCTCTGGCTTCATTTCTTCCAATCTCTGCCTCGGTCTCTCCTTTGCCCCCTCCTGACCATCAGTCATTCCCACACCCTGCTCCCCTGAGCCCTCTCACTTGAGTGTCTCCCCTGACATCTGCAAGTTGTAATTCCTCTCCGGCTCTGGCAAGCTGTGGAAATCCACAAGACATGGATGCAGCCTCTTGTTGTCATCCCGAACCTAGAGGAACACTGGGGTCAATCTTTGGGCTCCCCTTGACCCCTTACTGCCCCACCGATCTCCCGCCTGCAGCCCAAAGGTTGCTGGGTACCCGGAAGTCCAGGCGCTGATCCTCTCTACCATCCCTGCCCCTCCCCCTCAGAGTCTAGGCTCACCGGACCGTAGGTCCATCCCTGCTCAATGCGAGTCAGTGCCCAGAGTTCATGAATGTTCTCCGCCAGCTTCTCCCGAATCCGCTCCAGGTGAGGAGGCAAGACGATCTGGGGACAGGGGACATTCGTGAGATCCTATTGAACCTCCACTGTGACCTATTTTCTCAAAGATATGAATGAGTCCAGGCTAGCCTCCTGCCCCAGCAGCCATACTCCAAAGCCCTGTTTGCACACTTCGCCTTGACTAGAAAGGTAACGTCCAGAGGAGCAGGGATGCGGCAGCATCAAAGTTAAGGGGCACCCGGGGACAGGCCCATGTGCCCCTGTGGACTGGGAACCCCTTAGAGACAGAGTTTGGACTGCTCTAGCCATTGGGCTTCCAGCACCACCAACGAGAGCTAGAGTCAGATCCACAAATCTGTTCAGAAAATCACTGGCTGAATGAGCAGTTATTTCCTTCTCTCTATAGACAGTGATGAGATCTTGTCAAGAGTTCTAGCTGGGCGTTGGTGGCGCATGCCTTTAATCCCAGCACTCGGGAGGCAGAGGCAGGTGGATCTCTATGAGTTCAAGGCCAGCCTGGTCTCCAGAGCGAGGGCCAGGATAGGCTCCAAAGCTACACAGAGAATCACTGTCTTGAAAAACCCCCCAAAAAAAAAAAGAGCTCTACACACACACACTGGTGAGACTGGAACCCAAAGCTTCATATATCAGGCCCTACACAGCTAAGCCACATCCCAAGCTGCTCACTAGGAGATTCTAGGCGGGGGCTCTACCACTGAGTCACACCCCCAGCCCCTCACTGGGGGATTCTAGGCAGGGGCTCTACCACTGAGCCACACCCCCAGCCCCTCACTGGGGGATTCTAGGCAGGGGCTCTACCACTGAGCCACACCCCCAGTCCCTCACTGGGGGATTCTAGGCAGGGGCTCTACCACTGAGCCACACACCCAGCCCTTCACTGGGGGATTCTAGGCAGGGGCTCTACCACTGAGCCACGCCCCCAGCCCCTCACTGGGGGATTCTAGGCAAGTGCTCTGCCACTGAGTTCTTGCCTCAAAGTTCCTGCCTTGAGGCCTCGTCCTGACTTCCCTTACTGAGGGACTACAGTGCAGAAGTGTAAGCTGAAATAAACCCTTTCCTTGCCAAGTTTCTTTTAGTCAGTGTTTTATCACAGCAATAGAAGAACCCTAAGTTAACATAGAGACAAATAATTCTGTTTGTTTGTTTGTTTTCAAGACAAGGTTTCTCTGTGGCTTTGGAGGCTGTCCTAGAACTTGCTCTGGAGACCAGGCTGGCCTCGAACTCACAGAGATCTACCTGCCTCTGCTTCCCAAGTGCTGGGATTAAAGGTGCATGCCATAAATAATTCTTTAAACAAATCTTTAGAAGAATGCCCTTGTAGAGCAGGCCGTACCTGGATGGTGTCCACAGGACAGGGCACAAAGTCCAAGTGTGAGAGGCAGCGACTGGGGCCCACCAGGTGGGGCCCCCGAGGCCCTTCCCGGCGGTACTCCTTGATGGGTTGGAGATGGAGTCGCTCCCGAGGGAGCACAGCTTCATGGCATGGAGCATAGCCGGGTGGGGGCAGGAACTTGAATTCACCATGGCGGCCACCGAGGAGGAATCGCACTCTGGGAGAAAGAAGAATACCAATTGTGGGAGACGAAGGAGAGAGCTTGCAGTTAGTGGAGAATACGGAAGCAACACTGGGGTCAGTGGAATGTTCTCGGGGATGAGAGGACCCTGAGCAGTCTTGGGTTTCCCTAGGATCACAGAAGTCATTTAGGGGTCACTTAAATTCCACTATAATTACAAAATTAACAGGATTTCCATTGAATGGGAATTCAGGGAGTTGGTGGTGCTTGGAAAGTTCTGGGCCCGTGAACTGGGTATGGGGTGATGGGGGAGTCACTGGACAAGTCTGAGCTTATTAGATCACTGATGGCACTCTGAGGCCACTGGGCTGTCAAACAGGACCTTAGATCACTTTAAAGTCACTGGAAGAGTCTGAGGTCACTGGGAGGTTACTGGAAGAGACTTGGATCATTGAGACATCTCTGTGAGAGGCTGAAGTCGTTATGACATCATTGTGAAATTCTAGGGTTACTGGAAGGTTCCTGGAAGGGCACAGGAATCCGAGATCACTGCGGTCGAAGTCTCGGTCACGCTGAGGTCATGGAGACCTTCATGTAAGGAGGGGTTCTGGCCCCTCCAATCAGTCATGAAGCCCAGGCTACTCTGTCCCTGCCTTTTAGGAGGACAAATTTTGACTGGAGAAGCCAAGTCGAGTCAGTTCCCAGACGTGGGACAGACAGTGGGGCAGGAATGGGTCCTCACTTGATGCCAGCTGAGAAGCTCACGACCGGGAAGAAGAGCCCATCCAGGTTAAAGGATTCGAAGACACCCTGCACCGGGCAGCCATTAATACGGAAGGAGATGGAAGGCACGCTGAGGTCCAGGCAGCAGCTGACCACATCCTCCGGGGCCAGGAGGTGCTGTCCTGGAGAAGTCACCGGGCGTGCCACATGCCCTACAAAAAGCCGCCAGAAAAGGGTCAAGGGTCATAGGTTCCACAAAAGCAGTTTTACTGGGACAAGGGGTCCTGTGGGGACCCAATATTAGAATCTGTAAGAGCAAAGGCTCCCATGGATAGCCCTAAAATTAAGAGCCGACATCAGGGTTCCTGGGAGATACACAATAAGATGTTAGTCTTCCTAGAGTTTGAATTCTGGAAAATTTGAGGTCATAAATCAAAGGTCAGAGGTCAAAACAATCAGGGCAGTCTTCTGGAATCACCCCTGTAGGGTCAGAATTTTGAGGCTAAGAGAAACAGGTGACGGCCAGAATTCCGAAAGTTCTAGGGTTAAGGTGAAATGAGAAGTTGGAAGTCAAAAGTTTGCCTCTTCTAGGAGTCAGGATTCTTTTATTATTACTATTATTATTATTATTATTATTATTATTACTATTATAATTATTATTATTATTATTGGTCTTTTGAGACAGGGTTTCTCTGTGTAGCCCTGGTTGTCCTGAAACTCGTTCTGTAGACCAGGCTGGCCTCGAACTCACAGAGAGCCACCTGCCTTTGCCTTCTGAGTGCTGGGAAGAAAGGCATGTGCTTAAATCCCAAAGAGTGCTGTCAGAATCTTGGAAACTCTGGGGCCAATGATCAGGGGTGAGAATCTCCTGGGAGGGTATAGATACCTGTCCAGAGATGCAGTCCATCAAAGCCGTAAGAATAGAGGTCATCGCCAACCCCATTGCCGCCCCAGCCCTCGCCGCCTCCAGGGTAGGGGCTGTAGCCCTCACTGAGGGCCCAGCCCACCCGCAGGTGAGTGGCCTGAGCTGTCAGAAACGGAGCCACTTCATCCACCATCACTTCAAAGTACCACTTGCCATACTGTGTGGAGCCCTCTGCCCGGCCCACAAAGATGTTGGGGCGGATGCTGCGGAGAGACAGGACAGGAGAGGAGAGCCAGATGGAGGGGAAGGAAAGAGAGAGACTGATATCAAGGGATAAAGAGAGGGACTGCGGTGGTGGTTCAGAGGTTAAGAACACTGGCTTCTCTTGCAGAGAGGACCTGAGGTCAGGATTGAGGTTAGAGCTGAGGTTAGAGCTGAGGTTAAGAGCCCCACCTGGTGACATAGTTGATGAGGTTTGTCTGCAGGAGAAGTTCTCGGCCCGGGAGCAAGTTCTCAGTAATGAGATCTTGGTTAGAGCGCACAGCCACACCATTGCACACACACAGTGAGCACAGCACATCCAGGACCTGGAAGTCAAGTTCAGAGGTCAAGAAAAGTAAGGCTAGCCAGTGTGGTGGCGCACGCCTTTAATCCCAACACTCGGGAGGCAGAGGCAGGCGGATCTCCGTGAGTTCGAGGCCAGCCTGGTCTACACAGTGAGTTCCAGGACATCCAGGGCTATAGAGTGAGTGAGACCCTGTCTTAAAAATGAAAATTAGAAAGGGAAGTGAGGACACCCGAGTGGGGAGGCTATGGGAGAACTGCAGAGGAAAGCCAGAAAGCAAGGATAGAGTATCCAGATAGAACACCGACATCCTGCTTGGGAGGATGGGGTGAGAAAGGTCAGGAGGTCAAGGAGGAAGGTCAGAGGTCAAAGAGGAAGGTGAGGCAAGAGGCCAGGGGTGGTCCTCATGGGTTGGGATAGAGCATCATTAAGTATAAAAAATTAGGGACTCGGGTAGTGAAGGAAGAGGTCAAAGGGCAGAGTGTATGATCAACTGGAGTCTCTGGGGTCAAGGTAAGATTTGGGATTAACAGGGGTTCTAAATCTTGGCCTTCATGGGCCAAAATGGGGGGATGTAACTGTATGAACTGGTTTGGAATTGTACAGTGGGCACTGATAGGGCCTGTAGCAAACTGTAAAAACCTATCTATCTGCCACCCACTGATGGCTGCAAAATGTCCATTTCAGAGATCCAACTAAGTGTATCCGTGGCCCAGAATCCACTGCAGAGCCATGGATTTGAGGCCCTCAGTGGGATGGGAGTGCATTGCAATTAAGTTCAGTGAAAGGTCAGATAACAGGGAGGACCACAGGGAGAGGTCAGGGTTCCAGGAGTCAGGGATGGAGGCCCAACCTTGTGATTCCTCCCATGCTTGTCCAGGAGGGAGATGATAGACTTGATGTGGTTCTCCTGGATGATGTTCAGAACCTCAGGACTCTCGATCAGGACACAGTACAGAACTTCCAGGATGCCTGCCGGGTGCCCACAGTAGAGGTGAGGGGGGTGGCCTTTCCTCCCCACCCTTCCCATCCCCCCTCCTGGGTTCTCCTACCAGAGGAGGCCTCCAGACGATCCAGCTTGCTGACCAGCCAGTCCAAGTTTGTGGAGAAGAGGGCACAGTTGGTGCGATTGCCACGGATCAGAGAGGCTGCAGGGGGCACGGGGGTGGGATCTATTAGGACAGGGTATCTGGGTGCTCCCGGGGAAGTCAGCTCTGAGTGTCCTTACCTAGGAGTTCATACAGCAGGTTCACAATCTCTTTCCAAGACTCAGCTGCCTCCTCCCCTGCAAATTCGGCAAAGTGGGCGGCGGTGGTGTAGACATTGAGGCGGTCAATGCAATTCAGGACCAGGGAGAGCATCCCCTGGGGTGAAGAGATGCAGGGGTTACAGTCCCAGGCCCACACTTCTTTCCTGGATTTACTAAGTCATATGCCCGCAATAGGCAAAGATTGTGTTCCCCAGAGGTAACCCAGCTCCCTTAACTCCCTTTCACCATTCAGTCTCATTACCGTCCTCTCCTTGAGTCACCAATGCCTCTATTAACAGTAAGACTGAATTAGTGCCTTGTCGTCTATGGTTTTCTCCCCATTTTACTTGGTTTCAGACACCCTACTCCTGGTTGCAATTTGGACCAACTCACTTTACCAACTACTATAAGAGATTTTTTTCACTCTTTGCCCTCTGACATTTTTTTAAATATTATTTTTCGAGACAGGGTTTCTCTGTGTAGCTCTGTAGACCAGGCTGATCTGCCTGCCCCTGCTTCCCTAGTGCTGGAATAAAAGGCATGTGCTGCCATAACCCTGCTCCCCTCTGACATTTTAATGTTTACTTTTTCTTCTTTTACGGTGATTTGTTTTTATTTTTATTTTGGAGACAGGGTCTCACTATGTAGCCCTGGCTGGCCTGAAACTCACTGTATAGACCGAGCTGGCCTCAAATTCATGCGGATCCACCTGCCTCTGCCTCCAGAATTCTGATGCTAAAGGTGTGCGCTAACATGACCAGCTATTCTGAATTTTATAAAAGTGTATCCTGCACAAGTGGTTTGCCTGCATGTGTGTGTGTTCCATGTCTATGCTGGAGAAGCCGGAAGAGGAAATTGGATCCCCTAGAATTGAGGTTACACATGGTTGTCATCTGCTGTGGGTACTGGGAACTGAACCCAAGTCCTGTGAAAGAGCAGCAAGCGCCACCATTTCTCCACTCCAGCCCCTATTCTGAGTATTTTATTTGTGTGTGTGTGTGTGTGTGTGTGTGTGTGTGTGGTGTGTGTATGTGTGTGACTGTGTGTGTATGTGTGTGTATGTGTGTGACTGTGTGTGTATGTGTGAGTGTGTGTGTATGTGTGTGACTGTGTGTGTGTATGTGTGTGTATGTGTGAGTGTGTGTATATATATGTGTGTATGTGTGTGTGATTGTGTGTGTATATGTGTGAGTGTGTGTCTGTATGTGTGAGTGTGTGTGTATGTGTGTGACTGTGTGTGTGTGTGTATGTGTGTCTGTGTGTGACTGTGTGTGTATGTGTATGTGTGTATGTGTGTCTGTGTGTGTTTATGTGTTTATGTGTGTCTCTCTGTGTGTGTGTGTATGTGTGCATGTGTGTGTATGTGTGTGTGACTGTGTGTGTGTATGTGTATGTGTGTCTCTGTGTGTGCATGTGTGTGTGTTCATGTGTGTGTCTGTGTGTCTGTGTGTGCATGTGTGTGTGTGACTGTGTGTGTGTGTGTGTTCATGTGTGTGTATGTGTGTCTGTGTGTGCATGTGTGAGTGTGTGTGTGTGTGACTGTGTGTGTGACTATGTGTGTGTGCGCGCGCGCGCGTGTGTGTGTGTGTGTGTGTTCATGTGTGTATATGTGTGTGTGTGTGCATGTGTGAGTGTGTGTGTGTGTGACTGTGTGTGTGACTATGTGTGTGTGTGCGCGCGTGTGTGTGTGTGTGTGTGTGTGTGTGTTCATGTGTGTGTATGTGTGTCTCTGTGTGTGTGTGTGTGTGTGTCTGTGTGTGTGTGTGTGTGTGTGTGTGTGTGTGTGTGTAGGTAAGCATGCGCATGTATGCACCAATGTGTGTATGGAGACCAAAGACAACTTGTACCTCCTTTGAGACAGGGTTTCTCATTGGCCTGGAGCTCACCCATTAGGCTACACTGGCCATCAAGCCTTGGGGATCCTCCTGTCTCTGCCTCCCCCGTGCTGGGAACACAAGTGCCTACCACCACGCCTGGAATTTTTACTGTTGGATTCTGAGAATCTACCTCAGTTTCTCATACACTTTGACTGAGCTCTCTCTCCAGCCCTTTCATTGTGAAATCTAACACACACAGAGTGTACAATTAATTCTCACTATTCACAGTAACATTCCGTAAAATCTCATGAACAATCAATTATCAACTATCGAATCATTACTCATAGCAAAAATACAGGGGATTCCTGGGAATGTCTGGATAAATATAGATTCGTTTGTTTATTTGAAAGAGGGCCTCATCCTATAGTCCAGGCTGACCTGGAATTGGTGGCAATCCTCAGAGTCAACTTCCCAAGTGCTGGCAACACAAGTGTGAGCCTCCACACCTGACTCACCATAAATTTTTTGAAACAGGATCTTGTTGTGTAAGCCAGGCTGGACTGAGATGGCTCAGCAGCTAAGAGCACTGACTGATCTTTCAAAGGACCCAGGTCCAATTCCCAGCACCCACATGGCAGCTCACATGTATCTGTAACTTCAGTTCCAGAGCTTCTGACAGCCTCACAGACACACATGCAGGCAAAACATCAATATACATGAAATACATTACAATTTTGTTTTAATTTTTAAAAGATGGAGTCATGAGCCCAGCAGTGGTGGCGCACTACACAGCCTGGGTTGTGTTTCGAAAAACCAACTCCCCCACCCCCACTGCCAAAAAAAGATGGAATCATAGCTGGAGATGTAGCCCAAGTTTAGCACAAATGAAGCCCTGGGGTTGGTCCCCAGCACCACATAAAGTAAACATGGCGACACACACTTGTAACTCCAGCAACTAGGAGGTGGAAGCAAAGGAACAGGGCATCCTTGGCTACTGCAAGTTCATGGCTATCCAAGGGCAAGAGGGAGAGAGTCTATTTGGTACGTGACCCAGGCTAGCCCCAAATCCTGGGCTCAAATGGCCTTCTTACTTCACCTTCCCATATAGCTGGGACTGTGGGTGTGAGCTACTGTGCTCCACTTCTGAACATTTCAGCGAGTTAGTGCATAATCTTGCTTTATGGGTGTTTCTATATAAAGAAACATTCATAATATAGCGTCTTATTGAGGAATAGCAAATTCACAGCAAATAACATTATATCGATGCCTGAATAAAACGTATCTTTCCTGTACTTAAGAATTACAGATAGAGGGACTGGAGAGATGGCTCAGAGGTTAAGAGCACTGGCTGCTCTTCCAGAGGTCCTGAGTTCAATTCCCAGCAACCACATGGTGGCTCACAACCTTCTGTAATGAGATCTGGTGCCCTCCTCTGGTATGCAGGCATACATGCAGGCAGAACACTGTATACATAATAAATAAGTAAATAAATCTTTTAAAAAGAGGAATTACAGATAGAGCCAGGTAATGGTGTCTCACACCTTTAATCCTAACACTTGGGAGTCAGAGGTGCAGATTTACACAGAGAAACCCTATATTAAGGGGGGGAAAGAATTCTGGATGGTACCTGGAAATCATTTTGTTTGCATTTTGAGACTCTGTGTGTGTGTGTGTGTGTGTGTGTGTGTGTGTGTGTGTGTGTGTGTGTGTTGTATTTGTTTGTGTGCAGGTGTGCATTCTTGTTCCTGTGGAGACTGGAAGTCAACTTCTGGAGCCTTTGGTTTTGGTTTTTACAGACCAAGTTTCTCTGTGTAGCCATAGCTATCCTGGAACTCACTCTGTAAAACAGGCTATTGTCAAACTCAGAGATCCATCTGCCTCTGCCTCCCAAGTGCTGGGATTAAAGATGTGTGCCACCAACGCCTGACAACTTTTAGGGTCTCTTATGATGACTTTCCATCTTGGTTTTCTGTTCTAAGGACAGGGTCTCATTATGTAGCCCTGACTGGCCTGGAACTTGTTATGTAGCCCAGGCTGGCCTTGAATTTAGAGATCCTCCTGCTTCTGCCTTCCAAGTATTGGGATTAAGGGTGTTCACCATCACACTCAGCCATCCTGTGGTTTTATTTTTTTAATTACTTTATTACTTTTAAGCTATGTATGTGTGAGGGTGTGTGCATGTAAGAGCAGGTGCCTGTGGAGGCCAGAGGCATCGGATCCCTCTGGAGCTGGGGTTCAGTTGTTTTAGAGCCACTGGATATGGGTGCTGGAAACTGAACTTGGGCCCTGATAGAGCAGTACCTGTCCTTAAACACGGAGCCATCATTCCAGCCCCCACCTTATTTTTGTGAGACAGGGTCTCTCACTGAACCCCCCCATCTGTATTGGGATCTAGAGTCCCTGTATACACTGCACTAAGCCCACCCTGGCAGTAGTTTTGTTATTGTTACCGTGATCCTTCAGAATAGACACAGTCCCCACCACTGACAAGGCAGCAGAGCCCTGACCTCAGTCCAGCCTCTTGTGCTACCCCTCTCCCCTTCTCCCCCTCTGGCAGAGCTGAGCACCCCACACACCCCCATCCCTTCCCTCCTTGTTCTAAGAGATGACTAGTACCTCACCGCAATAATCTCCCAGATATATCAAGATCAGCCTACGCCCCACTCCGGTATGCTGTCTCACCCAGAAGCTCTGGATCCTACAGACCCAGAAGCAGGAAGCCCCATCTTGTGGAGCCCCTGATTTATTTATTTATCTATTTGTTTATTTATTTATTTATTTTGGTTTTTCGAGACAGGGTTTCTCTGTAGCTTTGGAGCCTATCCTGGCACGCACTCTGTAGACCAGGCTGGTCTCGAACTCACAGAGATCCTCCAGTCTCCGCCTCCCGAGTGCTGGGATTAAAGGCGTGCAATGCCACCCCAACGCCTGGCTGGAGGCCCTGCTTTGACTCCAGGCCAGATAATCTTGTTTTCGCCCTCACTTTCACACGGCTCCGCCCCCTGCCCCCCTTATTCCCGCCCTCCCTCAAGGCCCCGCCCGTCGACACCGCCCGCCCCCTCCTTGAGGCCCCGCCCATCACTTTCCCAAAGGCCCCGCCCTCCCTTGAGC
The DNA here is from genome assembly GCF_003668045.3 of Cricetulus griseus. Classification (NCBI taxonomy): domain Eukaryota; kingdom Metazoa; phylum Chordata; class Mammalia; order Rodentia; family Cricetidae; genus Cricetulus; species Cricetulus griseus. The sequence goes on along the minus strand of NC_048602.1, from coordinate 6,715,341 downwards.
TCCTCCCTAGCTCGACCCCGCCCCTCCCTCAGCCCAAGTCCCCGGGCTCCTAGGCCAGGCCCCGCCCCTGCCCCCCCCGGCCCCGCCCTCCGCCCTCCGCCCTCCGGCTTCACCTCCTCCTGGAAGAGGCTCTGTCGGTTGCGCAGGCTGCGGAGCTTCGTCTGCTTCTCCTCATGCTGCAGCTCCTCGGAGGGCGGCTCGAAGTAGCCGATGAGGTCCTGCAGGCTCAGGATGACACCCTCGATGGGCAGTGCTGACCCAGCCGGTGGCCCCGAGCCCCGCGGCTTCCCACTGAAGCTGTCGAGGCCCCTGTGGGGAGCGCAGGGCTCAGGCAGGGTTGGAAGCCCCACCCCCCACCCCACCCCCTCCTGCCCTGGACTCCCGCCCACAGGCTTCGGAAGCAGTCAGGATTGGAGATGGCCAGTCGGGATGACGGTCTGGGATGGGAGGTCAAAGGTCATGCGTGCCGGGAGCCCAGCAGAGGGTGGGCAGGCTTACTTGATGAACTGGTTGTACAAGCCCGCTGTGCTATAGATCATTCGGGCAGCCTGGGACTCCTCCTGCTGGCATCGGGTCAGGGACAATGCATCGTCCATGTGGCCCTCCTGGTGCAGCATGGCCTAGATGCACGCACACACACACAGCGGGGTCAGGAAGGGTCGCCGCCTGATCTGTAGGGTGCTGGGAATGGAACCGGGGGCCTCACGGATGCTAGGCAAGCCTTGTGGCAAATGAGCTCCAGCCCTTTTGAAACAGGCTTTCACTGTGTAGTCCAGGCTGACGTCAAATTCACAGTCCGCCCCCCCGCAGCCTCAGGGCCTTGGGGTCGGGCGCAGCATAGGTGAGCCACAGGCCCGAGGCCACATGCTGCACGAAGCAGAGCGACTCTCCATACTTGATCTCAGGGGGGCCCGTGCCCTCCACATCTCTCTTGCGGGCTAGGGTAACTGGTGTGAACCACCAGGCCCTGCCAATACTTTATGAAGACGATTTTCAGCCGGTTATTACTTGGAAGGTTTCTGTGGGGAGGCCGCTCCCTCCTCCCACCATGTGGGTTCTAGGGCTCAAACTCAAGGCCTCAGGCTTGGCAGCAAATGCCTTCTAATCACTGAGCCATCTTACCAGCCCAGTATCTGTTTTCTCTCTGTGGGTATGGCTCTCTGCTTTTCAATTTCTGTGTGTCTTTATCTCTGCTTCCTCTCTCTCTCTCTCTCTCTCTACACACACACACACACACACACACACACACACACACACACCTCTTTTATTTCCCTGTCTAACTCAGTTTCATTCCGCAGCTCCCAAAAACTAGGTAATGAACATCGGAAGCTCATCCCTGCCCCTGCTCTCCTCTCTCTCTCTCTCTCTCTCTCTCTCTCTCTCTCTCTCTCTCTCTCTCTCTCTCACACACACACACACACACACACACACACACACCCTTTCCAGGAGCCCACCTTCTTCTTGAGCACGCCAAGCCTCAGGGCCTTGGGGTCGGGCGCAGCATAGGTGAGCCACAGGCCTGAGGCCACATGCTGCACGAAGCAGAGCGACTCTCCATACTTGATCTCAGGGGGGCCCATGCCCTCCACATCTCTCTTGGGGGCCACATCGAGCTTCTCCTGCAGGCACAAGGGACAGACATCAGCCTCCTCTGCCCGGTGTTGTGGAGGGAGCCCCAAGCAAGAACCCACAGCCAGGAGGCTGCAGTGAGGAAGAGCACCTCACCCCCCTACACACACACACACACACACACACACACACACACACACACACCAACCTTGGAGATGCGGAAGCAAAAGGAAGTAGCTTTGGTGTGGGCCTTGCTGGCGTCAACCACCACAAGGCCTTGGTCCTCGGTGAGCGCAAGGTACCGCCCAGTGGTCACATGCCTGATTCGTAGTGGCTGGCCCCATCGGAGGTGGCTTCCACTCCAGCTGTGGAAGGTGACAATGGGGAGAATCAGGGGACCCCTTCTTAGTAGCCATGAACATCATAGTCTTGGCTTGACATTCCTCAATCATCTCTCTTCTAGGGATCCCCAGATCTTTCCTGGGGCCCCTAGATCTTTCTTAGAACTCTCCCCTCCCTGCTCAGTAGCTCCAGTCCTCTTGCAGGTCCTTGAACCTTCCTCAGAGTCCCTCAGCTGCCTCCAGGGCCCTGTCTTGGCAAGCTTTCTATGCTCAGACTTTCACCCAGGACCCCAATCTCTTCGCCAGGAATCTCCCCCATCCCCCAAGGGCTTTTCCTCTAGGGTTCCAGGATCCCCGAGGACCTAAACCTCTCTCAGGCTCTCTAGGTTGCCCCCCAAACCTTCCAGGATCTTCCTCAGATCTCCTTCAAGACCCTTTCTCCCATCCCAGGCCCCAACAGGAGTCCCCAACCTCTGCCCCACGGCACCTGATTCTCAGCGGCTCTAGCCTCCAAAGGGAACGGGCATGAGTGCACACAGGCCCTCCCTCGTAGTAGACAAGTCTAGGGAATTCAGGAGAGAACAAGCTCAGGAATGCAGATGCGAGTCCACAACAACCCTGTGGCTAACAGGCCATCTGGGGAAGGTCTGGTCCCCTGCCTGCGGGACTGTTTGAAGTGATAGAGGTTTGGGGAGAGAGCCCAGTGGAAAGAATTTAGGTGGCGGGAATATTAACATCTTGGCCTCCCCACTTTCCTTATTGTGCCCTCAAATGTCATAAGGTGAAACCAAGCTCTGCCCCATCCTGTCACTGTGATGTACTGTGCCACCAATGACCTAAAGTAATAGGGCCAAGCAACCATAGACTGCAACCATGAGCCAAAAGAAACTTGCACTTATGAAGGTGATGTCCTCAGATATTTTGTCAAAGTGACAGAAAGCTTAAAAGCACAGAGTGCCCAGCCAATCTTTTCTTCCCACCCACACCCCTGGACCCCAAGATCTCCTTGTCCAAAGCCCAGACCTGCGTTGGTCATCACTGTCCGAAGGGGAAATGGTCAGACATTCATCCATGTGTCCATGAAAGAGGCGGAGAACATGGCCTCCGGTCACAAAGCCTGAGGAAGGGCAAGGAAAGGCGGTTGTTGTGAGGTAGGAGTCCCAGAAAGAGCTGGAAGTCTGTGTGGGCTCTAGGGGTCCTCTATCTCCCCTGCGGAAGGCTAAAGGCTGGATTGAGGAACAGTTGACAGTCTGTGATTTACACTATATTTAAGGACTAAAAGGTGGGAATGTGGGATTGGGATCTGAGGTCAGAGACCAACCCATAAGGTTCTGGAGATGCCGGGGTAAGGTAGGCAGGACTTAGAGTTGTGACATTCAGGGTCTGTATTTGGGCTTTTGAGACTGGGGTCAGATTGTGTGGTCAGGGAGGCCTAGTGCTCTCTGCTCTTGGGCTCTGCGTTCTGAGGCTTGAGGTTAGGGTCTGGAGGTGTGATGCTCAGGTCTGAGGCCTGAGGTTAGTCAGGGTTTGGAGGTGCAATGTTCGGCTCAGAGGCCTGAGGTTAGGGTCTGGAGGTGTGATGTTCAGCTCTGAGGCCTGAGGTTAGTCAGGGTCTGGAGGTGTGACGTCTGGCTCTGAGGCTAGAGTTGGCAGTAAGGACCTCAATTCTGAGTGTTGGTTTGGGGGATCTTAGGCTGACATATGAGGTCCAGGTTGTGGGTTATGATCTTGAGTTTGAGACCCTGAGCTCTGGAGTGCAAATTTGGTAAGACCTGACCTTGGTAGTAAAATAACGGAGGTGCTGGTGACTCCACAGTTAAGAGCACTTGCTGCCATCACAGAGACCCAAGTCCCGTTCCTAGCAGAAACCCTGAGTCCTGTTCCTAGTACCCACATAACAGCTCAGAACTGTATCTGTGTAAACTCTGTTCCAGGGGACCCAACACGCTCCTCTAGCCTTCAAAGGCACTAGGCACATATATGGTGCACAGACACAAATGTACACAAAACACCCATATACACAAAATAAAAAGAAATAAATCTTTTTTTAAAGATTTATTTATTATGTACACAGTGTTCTGCGAGCATGTATGCCTGCACGCCAGAAGAGGGCGCCAGACCTCTTTACACCATGTGTTTGCCGGGAATTGAACTCAGGACCTACGGAAAGCAGTCAGTACTCTTAACCTCTGAGCCATCTCTCCAGCCCATTAAAGATTTATTTATTGGCCGGGTGTTGGTGGCACACGCCTTTAATCCCTGCACTTGGGAGGCAGAGACAGGCGGATCTCTGTGAGTTCGAGGCCAGCCTGGTCTCCAGTGCACTCGCCAGGATAGGCTCCAAAGCTACACAAAGAAACCCTGTCTCAAAAAATAAAATAAAATAAAAAGATTTATTTATTTGCATGTATTAATGCTCTATCTACACTTATGCCTTTATGCCAAAAGGGGACATCAGATACCACCTAGAGATGGTTGTGAAACACCATGTGGTTGCTGGGAACTCAGGTCCTTTGAAAGAGCAGTCCGTACTCTTACCCGCTAAGCCATCTCTCCAGCCCCATAAATCTTTTTTTTAAAGGAGTTTTTTAAAAGTTGGTGGGTCTGGGTTTCAGGGCTTGGGTATCAGTGGTTTAAGTCTCAGCTTGGTTCCCTGGTTCAGGACCCTGAAATTGGAGTCAGAACTTAGGGCCATGCCTTGCACTTGTTTTGTGTTGTTTGTTTGTTTTTTGAGACAGGGTTTCTCTGTGTAGCCTTGGATGTCCTGGAACTAGCTCTTATAGACCAGGATGGCCTCGAACTCACAGAGATCCACCTGCCTCTGCCTCCCAAGTGCAGGGATTAAAGGTGTGCGCCACCACCGCCCAGCTACTCTCAGATTTACTATATGATCTGAGACTGAAATTGCCAGGCTTTTGTTTTTGTTTTTCTTTGGTTTGTTTTCAGGAGAGTTCGAATGCGTGGTTTTGTGTGGATTTCCCCCTATGTTTACTTGGGCTTTCTGTGTACAAGGTGTACGTGTGTGTGTGTGTGTGTGTGTGTGTGTGTGTGTGTGTGTGTGTGTGTTTATGTGTGCAGGTGCTCATGCACACATGTGCACATGCATTTGGAGGCCAGAGGTCAGCACTGGGTGTCCTTCTCAGTCCTCTCTGCTTTATTTTGGGGGAGCAGGGTTCTTAAAGAACCCAGAGATCACTGACCAGCTCAACTGGCTGTCCAGGAAGCCCCAAGGATCCTCGGATCTTGCCCTCCCAACACTGGGATTACATAAAGGATGTGACACCGACCTGACTTTTTAACATGTGTGACAGGATGGAACTTACGTCCTACTTTACCAGCTGAGCCTCTCCCAGCCCTGGGATTGTGCTGTTTGTTAGTTTGTTTATGTGTATTGGTGTTTTACCACATGGGTGTCTTGTACCACTTGTGGGCCTGGTGCCCACAGAGGTCAGAAGAGGCTGTTAGATTCCACGGACCTGGAGTTATAGATGGTTGTGAGCCCCGACATGGGAGCTGGGGATCAGATCTGGGTCATCTGGGAAAAACAGCCAGTGCTCTTAACTGGGGAACCATCACCGAGCCCTGTTTTATGTTTGTTTGTGAGTGCTGGGAGCTTGAGTTTGGATTTGGGGGAGTGAAATTAAGATCTGGGAGTCGCCAGGCGTTGGTGGTGCACGCCTTTAATCCCAGCACTCGGGAGGCAGAGGCAGGTGGATCTCTGTCAGTTTGAGACCAGCCTGGTCTACAAGAGCTAGTTCCAGGACAGCCTCCAAAGCCACAGAGAAACCCTGTCTCGAAAAAACAAAAAAACAAACAAACAAACAAAAAAAAAAGATCTGGGAGTCTAGAGCCAGGAAGGTGGTAATGGCACCACACACCAACCCTGGTAATGGCACCAGACATCAACCCTGGCAACCTGAGCTCAGTCTTCAAGACCTACATAACAATAGAACAGAGTCCCGGTAAGTTATTCTCTGACCTTCACACGTGTGGGCATGCCCCCCACCCCACAAACACACACACACACTTCTGTTAAAAGTTTTTGAGAGTCCGAGACTGGTAGCATAAGGTCTGAGGTCTGAGCAGGGTTTCTGGTTTGGGATCTGAGGTTTAGATTCCAGGGCTTTGGTCTGTGCTTATATCCAAGAACTGAAGTCAAGGATTAAGCTCCCAGGCTGACTGATGCTCTAACCCAGTGGTTCTCAACCTCTGGGTCGTGAACCCTGGGGGTCAAATGACCCTTTCACAGGGGCCACATATCAGATATTTACAGTGTGGTTCATAACATCAAAATTACAGTTATGAAGTAGTAACGGAAATAATTTTATGGTTGGGGGGGTCCCTACACCCAAGAAACTGTATTAAAGGATTGAAGTAATGGGATGGTTGAGAACCATGGCTGTAAGCTGTAAGTTCGGAGTGTCAGAGTCTGACCTTGAGGACTGAGCTTGGTATGGAAGCTCTGGGACCTGAGTTTGGGAGTGGTAGCGAATCTGGTTTTGGGGTCAGTAAGAAATGTGCCGTGAGAGCCATAACTGGGAGATCGGAAGTGTGAGATCCCAAGATTCAGTTTGGGCGTGTCTGAGGAAGCACCACCGAGGATCCGTTTTGATGGCCTGGGGTCCTTACCTTCTTCACAGCCAGAGCAGATGGGGTTCATGTTCCACAGAGTCTGCATGAAGGAGGCGTCAACCTGGAGCTCCCCGCTTGCCGTCGACAGGTGCTGGGGGCAACCACGGTGTGGTGGTCGAAGACAATGGAGTTACCAAGAGTTGAGAACCAATGGGTAATATCAAAGCCAGACACCAGGAAACATACAGAATCAAGACAGAACACTGCGGGCCAGAGACCCACTGGGCAAGCCAACGATGAGAGATGGGGCACATCCCAGGTACCCCTGCAGGAGGAGGAGCCATCGAGGAGACGACGGGATCACTCACCAGGTATCGCTCAGAGGAGACACTGACAAGGATGAGGTCATCCCCAACGCGAACCTTCTCTCCTTCAGACCTCTGCTTGGAGGCAGGGTGCATTGTCCACCAACAGGCCTCTCCTATGGGGGGGGGTGGGGGTGACTGTCAGGATAATGAATTCCCACAATGCTCTTCCCCAGGGTACTCACAGCCGCCGAGCCTTGAAGACCCTGGAGTTTCCCACAATGCTCTTCTCCACCTGGCCTTCCTGTCTAGAAGGCGGCCATTCCTTTCCAGGACCCTATCCCTGGCTCGAGTGCAGCGGCCTCATGCACACCTATAGCGTTCTGCAGACTTTCAATTCCCTGATTTGGGGGCACCCATCATGCTCCCTGCCCCCAGCCCCTGCACCTGTTGCGTCTTCCTGAAGCCCCACGTCAAAGGCCAACTTGTCGGTAATGGATCGGGAGGTGGTGAGGCAGCTCAGGTACTAGGGTGAGCGAGAGTGACGTCAGGTCAGCCTCCCGGCAGGCCTGGGCCCCCTCCTTCACCCACATCCATGGTTACTGCACTCACCATGCGGCTGTGTGCGTGCCGCAGCAAGATGGCGTGGCCATACAGGAGGGTCCTGTGTCCCCCACCCTGGGATGACTACAGGGGAAGAAATGGCACAGAGTAAGCACAGACCCCCTGGTTTCCAGCAGCCCCCAAATATATGGCTTTTCCACCGGTGGATATATGAATCCCATGAAATGCTATGCCCAGGCAGGAAACCTCAGCTCAAATCCCCAACATATGGTCTGCACCCATTTCCCCATCTGTAGAAGCAGGGGCTGTCTCTGAGAAGCCTATACATGGAGTGTTTTACATTCCCCAAGGCCCAGAAGCTTGTGATCCTAGCACTGGGAAAGCAGAGTCAAGAAGATTGGGTGCTCAAGGCCAATCTCAGCTACTTAGAAAGCTTGAGGCCAGCCTGCAATACATGAAGTTCTATAAAACAAAACAACAAAAACTACAAAACCCACTCAGCCATCCTGCCTCTTTCCTCTTATAAACCAGCTCCCGATGTCACCCCAGGAGTATGAATTCATCTTCCCGGTGACAAAGGACACTCAAGAGAGCCCCAGTATCCCATCTACTCCAGCCTGTCATAAAAGAGCTGAACTGTAATGTGTTTGCACCAGGACAGTCCTAGCTGCTCTTTGTCACATGACTCCCAACCACTGTGGTAAAGTGACTACTAGTGCTGCCACACACTCCCATGCACGAGGAGACTTGGCCCTTTGGAGGAGGGAGGTGCATCCAATTCCTTGATGGCATCATGACTCCACATGGCTCCCCCATGCCCATGCTCTGCGGGAGCCATGTCATGGGGATACATGGTCCCATGGCAGACGCACACTTGGGATGGAGGAAGGTGAGGGAAGAGGTCCCATGCAGTGAGGGGCAGGATGGGGAGAAAGGAACGGGCCAGGGAACAGGGGCTCAGAAGCCCCTTGCTCCCTCCTTCCTTCCTGCCTGGCTTGTTCTGGGCTCCACAGCCCCTGACATCTGGGGTGGGGAAAATCCTCCAGCCCCTGTGTTCAGGATGTGGGCCTGAGCAGCAGGCCTGGGGTCCGGAGTGATAGGAAAAGACATGACACCCAAGGCCAGACCTACCCACTTATCCAAATTGAGGGCCTGTGGGGGGCAGGGCAGAGAGAGGAAGAAGAATGCTCGGTGAATGACCCCGCCCAGGCCCCTCCCCATTCTTGCCCCTGCTCCCCATCCTTGGAGAGGAGCCTTACCTCTACACCAGCCTCCACAGTATTGGCCAGCATCTCCTGCAGGGCTCGAACTGACAGAGACTGCTCCAGGATGAAGCAGCAGATGGCCAGATCAGGGGGCACATTCTGAGGTGGGGTGAGCAAACGTCACTGGGGCCGTGAGCCTTTACACACCATTCCCCGCTGGGCCTCGTCGTCTCTTCATCTGAATAGTCACACTTCCACACACCCAGACCCCGTCCTCACCCACAAGGGGCCCCAACAGCCCCAGAAACACCTTTCCTTTCAGCCTCCTCCTTCAAATCCCTCCAGTTCCCCCAGCTCCACAGAAGCTTCCGGATTGCCTACCTCACTCAAAAGTTCTATGCCCCCGGTCTCAAAGGACGCCCTCTGACTGTGGCTCATCACACTGAGCCTGCTCCCACGGCAGGCAGGAAGCTCCTGATGCATCTTTCCTGCAGACCCCCCAGATGCATCTTCTGCCTTCATCCCCGGCTTTCCAGTCACACCACAGGAGACACAGACACCCTGTCCCCTCAGATTCTAAAACTCCCTGCCCCTCAGATGTCTGTTGACCTGCGCCTCCTCCTCTCAGTCCCCAGGCACTCTCCTTGCAGGTCCCTTCCTCTCTCACACCCTGAGCACACCTCACCCTTGCTAAAAATTGTCCCGGATGCCTGGGCCCTCTGGTCCTAACCCAAAGCCACTTGCTTGCCTTTCAGATTCTAACTTCCCTCTATGCCTAAAGCCCTCTCTCAGACCCTTGCTATCCAATGCCACACGCGCGTCCCATCTCTGGCTCCTGTCCTCTGCTGTTGGGTTCCCCTCTCCTCTAAACTGAATGGTCTCCTCCTCCTTGGAATCCTGCCCTCAAAGGAATCCCCACATCCACTTTCCTTTGGGACCTCATCACCCACCTAAGACTCCGCCCCCACCCTAGGCTCCGCCTCCTTTCCCTCTTCAGACCCCTCTCCACCTGCCTCAGCTCCTGTCCCGCATTAGGCTTCACCCCTACCTCAGACCCCGCCTTTCTCTCCACAGCCCGCCTGGTCCATGAGATCTCTCCCCCCCTCCGACATCGCCTTTTATTCTTCAGGCCAGGCTCCACAACCTCAGATCTTGCCCCGCCTTAGAGCCCCGCCCCATCTCAGGCTCCGCCCCTCCAGACTTCAGCTCACACATCCGCCGTCTCAGGCTCTCTGTACTAGTCTCAGATTCCTCCAGACCCATCTCAGTCCACGCCCCTTTTCCATCTTAGCCCCTCCCACTCCCCTTTCCCGCTCCAAAGCCTTTTTTTTTAAAAATCATTTATTTAACTTTATTTTATGTGCATTGGTGTGAAGGTATCAGATCCCCTGGAACTGGAGGTAAAGGCAGTTGTGAGCTGCCATGTGGGTGCTGGGCATTGAACCCAGGTCCTCTGGAAGAGCATTCGGTGCTCTTAACCACTGAGCCATCTCTCAGCCCCCCAGAACCTTCTTAAGGACTCATTCCCAGGACCCACACGGCAGCTAACAACTGTCTGTAACTCCAAGATCTGACACCGTCATACCGACATACATGCAGACAAAACACCGATGCAAATAAAATAAAAATAAATAAAATATCAAAACCCTGCCCCTCCTCCCGCGCCCGGTGCACACAGACCTGCGCGTTGCTGGTGGGTTCCAGGAAGCAGAGGCGGTTGCCGAAACCCTCCGCGGCCAGACAGAGTTTGAGCTGCTCCTTGAGCACCGTGGCGCTGCACTGCAGGACCACTTCGTCATCCTGGGAGAACAGAGGGACACCAGAGGCTCACAGGTGGGAACCAGAAGGGACGGACCAGAGAGGACACTGTGTGCCGTGTAGAACAGATACACTCCACACCAGCCAGGCTCCATTTGGTTCTCTATTTGGCTGGCTGGTTGTTCTGTCATTCATTCGTTTTTCTTTTGAGACAGAGTCTCCCTAAGTTGCCCAGGCTACCCTTGAATTCCCAAGATCATGAGATACCCCTGCTTCCTCAGCCCCTTGAGTAGCTGGAATTATGGGTGTGTGGCCCCACGCCTGGGTTCACAGCGGGTGAGAGAATTTTGTATTAAAATAAAAAATCTAGCTCCTGGATCAGAGGTTAAGAGTACCGAATACTCTTCCAGAGGTCCTGAGTTCAATTCCCAGCAACCACATGGTGGCTCACAAGCATCCATAGTGAGATCTCGTGCCCTCTTCTGGTGTGGAGATAGACATGGAGCCAGAATATTGTATACATAATAAATAAATAAAATCTTAAAAAAAAAATCCAGCTCCTCTAGAGGCGTCCTAACGAGGGGTCTGCAAAGTGACACAATGGAACATGGAAAATATCAACTTTCTTACAAATTAAATGTCATGGGGTTGTTTCACTTACTTACTTACTTACTTATATATTTATTTATTTATTGGGTTTAGTTTTTGTTTTGTTTTTGCAACAAAGTCTCATGTAGCCGTGCAGGCTGGCCTCCAATTTGCCTTGTAGCCAAGGACCACATTGAGTTCCTGACACTTGTTCCTGCACTTCTCAAAAGCTGGAATTTCAGGGGTGTACCACTATGCCCAGCAAATCCTGTGGCAGAGGAAACTAGTTCAGGAAAGTTACAAATGAACCTGGAGGGACGGCTCCAGGGTTAAGAGCACTGGCTGCTCTTCCAGAAGACCCAGGTTCAATTCCCAGCACCTGCATTATCTGATACCCTCTCTCGCTTCTGAAGGCACCGCACGCAGACACAGACACGCATGCAGGCATAACACCCGTACACAGAAACTAAAGGTAAGAAAACGTTTTTAAAGAAGGTTACACATCCTACCGGAAACCACATGACCTCCAAACTCCCGAGCTTGTCAGACAAACGTGTTCTAATCTTGAGTGTCAATCCACATACGCAGTCTTCAATCCATTTGACAGCCCAGGAGGACACAGAAGCATGGCCTAATGATAACTGCTCTACCCTGGTAGCTCAACATCCTGGTACATGCTGGGCATCTCTGTATCCATAGCAATTATATAGCTTGAACATTATTTAGCAAGGGTTGTCTTATGCTTACGTCTTCTATTCATTTAACAGACACTTATTGAGTGTCTATGACCTGCCAGACACTGTTTCCGGCTCTGAATACACAGACTCAAATAACGTAGAGAACCCCTGCCCCCAAGGAGCTGATATCCTCACGTGTAAACCATCCATATACAGGTGAGTAAATACGTAAGTTTATTGTTAGTGGCAGATGTTCTGGGGAACAAAGCCAGGCTGATGTCACAGAGTGGCATTGAGGTAGGGAAGCCATCGGCAAGGGGGTGAAGTGACACAAAACCTCTCCAAGAAGACGATGACCTTTGACCTTAGGCCTTGTCCACATAAAAAGAAGCAGGACAGGTCATCTGTAGGGGATGTCCCAGAGAGGCTGCCTGTGCAAAGGCCCGTGGCCACTGGGTGCAGGGGGTGTCAAGGAGTGACCTGTGAAATGGGACAGGGCGGGGAGTGGGGGGGGACCAGCAGGAGTAAGGGATGCTATGAGGCCAGAGAGAAACTTGTATGGGCCCTAAGAATTCTTATTGGATTTTTTTTTTCCCTCTCCACATCCCTGGATGAGAAAACTGAGCTTGGAGAAAAAAAAAAAAAAAAAAAAAAAAAAAAAAAAAAAAAAAAAAAAAACTAAAATCGCTTTCCCAAGCAGAGAAAGCAAGCAAATGGTGTGAGAGTGAAGTGAGCAGGAGCCTGGCTTTAGACACGGCTTCCAAACAGGGTTGAAAGGATGCACACCCGTAGTCCCATCTACTCCAGAAGCTGAGACAGAGGATCACTTAAGTCCAGGAGTTCAAGCCCAGCCTAGACAATATAGGGAAGGAAGGAAGGAGAGCCATAGATGGACAGATGGATGATAGATTCATAGATGATAGGTGGGTGATTGATAGATAGATACATGACCAAATAAGTGGATAATTGGACAGAGAAGAACAGAATACAATAAAAGATGCAAATTTCCAAAGCCAGGCATGATGGTACAATGCCTATTAATTATCCCAAATATTTTAGGAGGATATGGAATTCAAGGTCAAAGAGCAGCCTGGGCTATATGAGACCCTGTCTCAACAAAACAAACAAACAGACAGAAAGCAGCTTTCTGGCACCCCAGCACCCCACCACCACCACCAGACTCAGTGGTTCTGGGATCTGTAGACAATCTGCACCTTTGAGCACACCACTCCCTCTTGAGGTTCTGACTTAAGCAGTTTCTGAGAAATCCCAGTGTTGGCAGAGCTAGAGGTCACTGTATTCAAAACAAGGAAAATGATTTGGAGGGTGATGGCCGGCACCCTTAATAATTACAAATTAATAAAACAAAAAAAATAGAACAAGAAAATAACATGCCCAGTCTGATATCAAGGTGATTGACATGTTATGGAAGTTGTTATTAAAAATAGGTGTGTCATGTCTTTAATCCCAGCACCCAGGAGGCAGAAGCCCTGGGCACTGTGAGTTCAAGGCCAGCCAGGTTTAGAGTGCAAATTCCAGGACAGCCAGGGCTACACAGTGAAACTCCATCTCAAACCACTTCCCCCAAAACAAGTGTGTGTGTGTGTGTGTGTGTGTGTGTGTGTGTGTGTGTGTGTGACCGTGTCTTTAATCCCAGTATTGGGGAAGCAGAGGCAGGAAGATCTCAGTGAAACTGAGGCCACGATGGCCCACATAGGGAGTTCTAGGATAGCCAGGGCTATACAAAGTGAGTGTGGATGTTTGCTGAGGTTGTGTGTAGTAGCAAAATATTGAAGACGTGTCTACCTCAGAGTGTACCAGGCAAGTGAAGGTACAAGCAAACTAAAATATAGTTATACAACGGGATACCAATAAGCTCCCCACAAAAGAATTCAGGCTAGATACATGCTACACGTCAAAAATATCCTAAGCGGTAAAAGAGAATGAACACCTGTTGTATATGACACTCTAGTGGTGTCTAGCGGAATCCGTATGATGACCGGTGGACAGGGTGTTTGCTGCAACTGGCAGGAGGGATTTTCTGGGGCCGAGGAGGAAGTGACCTTTGCCTTGATAATCAAGGTGGTTACTTAGTTTGCATAATATGTCAAAACCCACGGAAGCCAGACACCGTGGCACTTGGGAGGTAGGGACAGGAGGGTCAGGAGTTCAGTATCATCCTTGGCTATGTATCAGTTTTAAAGCCAGCTTTCGATACATGAAACATCACCCCCCAAAGCACTGAGGCTTGTTAACTGTTTTGAATCTGTAAAATTTGCTGCTTGTCAATTATGCCATCATATGCCATCTTGAACTTACTATGTTGCCCAGGCTGGTCTTGAACTTTCAGTTCTGCTGTCTCAGCTTGCTGAACGCTGGAATCATAGGTATATACCACCACCTCCTGCTTTAAAGTCGGAATTTTCTTTTTGTTTAATAATACCTATGGAGGGCTGGAGAGATGGCTCAGAGGTTAAGAGCACTGACTGCTCTTCCAGAGGTCCTGAGTTCAGTTCCCAGCAACCACATGGTGGCTCACAACCATCTAGAATGAGATCTGGTGCCATCTCTGGTGTGCAGGCATCCATGCAGGCAGAACATTGTATACATAATAAATAAATCTTTTTTAAAAATACCTATGAATATGCAATGCAGATTCTTTCTTACAGGTGGGATATGATTCCTAAAAGACTTTTTTTTTTTTTTTTTGAAGAAGGTACCACTCAACCTCAGTAACGTTGAAGAAAACAGACCCAGCCTGGGTCAGCCTGGCCTGACCCTGTCTACCGCAACAAGCCTGGGCCTAGATTCCTTCTGTTGAAAGCAAGACTTGGCCTCCCAGGGCACTCAGAGACACCACTTCCTGGCCTTGACCTTGGGCAAATTTACCACTTGGGGCTTGGTTTCCCTCAACTCTCCTAGGGAGATAAAGATAGGGCCCTACCTCAGAAGATAGGGCAATGAGAATATAATTAGATGCCTCGGGAGGCTGAGGCCCTGGGCACGGGGCCTGGTGCGGAGTGACTGGTCCGGAGCTGGTAGCCACAGCCATGGGCTTATTAGGCTGTGGAAGGCCAAACCCACGGTGTAGGCGAAAGGGCTGGGGCTGGGGAGAGGCCCTCCTCCAGTGGCCTCATAGCCAGCTGTCCCCATCTTTCATTACCAGTCCCAGCTGTTTGTTCCTCCCTCCCAAGAAACCGGACCCTGCCTGCCAGGGTCCTATTCTGGGCCAGGAATGCTGCGTCAGCATTTCTGGTGGACCCAAGGCCTGAGGCGGATAGCCGACAGTGCGGGGTCAGCAGACCTGGCCCAAAAGAGAGAACATCTCCCATGCTCTTACACCAACCCCCATCTCAGCCCCTGGAAAGGTACGGTAGGAAGGACTAAGAAAGAGGCAGCCCCTCCCCCCTTTGTCCCCTCCCTGTCCCTTGCCCAGAGCCCAGAAAAGAGGGCTATTCTGGGAGAGACACCTGTTGTTCCAAGTTCCATCCCTGCCCCCAGCTGGGGATGAGAGATTCAGGGAGACAGGACCAGAGGGATAATAAAACTCAGAGGGCTGAAGCCAAGGGACAAAAAACAGAGACAGACACAGGACATACCAAGGAGATGGGAGCGACTTCACCCAGACACCCTCAGAGACCATTAGCAGACATAGTTAGTGCTCCTCACCAAAACCAAAGAAGAAAGAACAGTCAAGATCCAAGAGCCCCCCGGAGGAGACCACCAAAGGCTAGGAGTTGAAAAATACAGTGACGTCCAGCCTACCTCAGCCCACTTCCCAAGAATTTAAATAGGTCAGAGCCTGGAGCAAGAAGGGAATAGGGCTAGGGTGGGGGTGGAAGACAGCTAAATTAAGCCCAAGAATTAGAACCACCTTCCTCAAGTGCCTGCTTCCAGGATGGCAGGAGGAGGTACTCCCTCAGTGACCCCAAATCTCTCATGTCAAGAGAGGGCAACTGAGGATCTCCGTCTCCCTACTCGGTCCTCCCAAACCCTTGCTAATTCTCCATGGTCAAAAAGGTGATGAGAAGAGACACAAAGACGAAGCGAGAGTCACCCAAAGCGACCTCGGATTTCAGGGACCACCCGCAAGCAGGACAGAGACAGAGAGACTCTAAGAGGTCAGCGAGACATCCCCACAAAGCCGCCTAAGTCACACAAGACGTACCGTCCGCAAAAACTGGACTTCGTCCTCGCCTTCTCCTCCATCACCCATGACGGCAATGCCCCGTTGTCCCGGGCTAGGGTCTGAGGATGCTGAGGATGGCGAGAGGGGGCTGCTGGGAGGGCGGGGGGGCTGGGGAGGGCTGGGGCCGGAGACCTCCAGGGACGCCAGAAGCACCCGCGAGGTAGATGGAACTGCAGGAAACGAACCGGTGCGGGACCCAGATGCAAGGAGGTCCCCGCCCCGCCCCACCCATTGGGCTAGGATGGGAGGGCCACGCCCCTGTCCAGAACCCCGCCCACAGCGCGAACTGGGTGGAAGGGGTTCGCTCTGGTCGTCTGGGTGTCTAGAAAGTAGCGAGTGGCCACGGTCAGTTCTGTCATTTATGTATTTTAATTATTTCTCTCTCTCCCTTCTTCCCTCCCTCTCTCTCTCTGAGAGTCTCATGTACCTCGGGCTGGTCTTAAACTTCATTTGTAGTCAAGGATGACCTTGAACTTCTAGCCACATCTGATGCACGTAGTGCTGTGGTTCAAACCCTGGGCTATGTGCATGCTAGGTAAGCATTCTGCCATTGCGCTGTATTCCCAGCCTAGGTCCGATTTTAATGGGTAAACTAAGATTTTACCCTTGCTACATAATCACACAATTGTGCCTGGATGCACCACATCTCCGAACTTAAAATAATAAAATAATAATCCCTCACTTAGAGGCAGTCATAGCGGCTCAGGCTTGTCATCCAAGCTCTGAAGAGGTTGAGGCAGCAGGATCTCAAATTTGGAGCTGAGCAGAAACAAAAACAGAGTTCCGGGTGTGTCTTAGGAGAGTGCTTGTCTAGCTTGCACAAAACCCAGGTTCCAGCACGTAAACCGGGTATGACGATGCACTGTAATCCCAGCACTCAGAAAGTTGGGGAAAAGATGATCAGTAGTTCAAAATCAACCTCCAATACAGAGCAAGTTAGAAGCCAGCCTGGGTTGCATGATACCCTGTCTCCAAACGTGAGTGTGTGTGTGTGTGTGTGTGTGTGTGTGTGTGTGTGTGTGTGTGTGTGTGTGTGTGTGTTTCTGTCTGTCTGTCTGTCTGTCTGTCCACCAGGCTGGTCTCAAAATCACAGACATCCTCCAGTCTCTGCCTCCCTAATGCTGAGATTACAGAAATGCGTCACCACCCCCGAGCTAAAAACTGCGTTTTGAAATAGTCCTAGCCCTCGTCTCTTACCCACCTGTTGCATTTCAGGTGTGAGCTAAGATCTTTTTATTGCCACTCACGTCTCACAGCCCTGCTATTATTGGCGTCCTTAACAGCAGAAAATAAAAGCACGTGGTCCCCCGCAGATACCTCCTAAATGTCCTGTAGTCCTCTTAGCAACCTTTGGGGGTCACACTTTCACCACGCTCACAGTGCCACGTCCAAAGATGAGGACAGTTTGGGAGATGGAGTTAAGAACCTTGTGCAACATCCAGGAGCTGATCTGGACCTAGAAGCTATGCTTTTGACATCTCCATAGTTGCATGTGATTTTTTAAATTTAGCTGTGTGATGGCACTTGCCTGGGCTCCCCCAATTTAGGAGGTAAAGGATGAAGGGTTAGGAGTTTAAGGCAAGCCCAGGTTATATAGTACATTCCAGATCACCCTGGGCTACATGAAACTCTGTCTCAAAAACAAGAAAATAAGAGCCAGGAGTGGTGGTGCATGCCTTTAGCGTTAGTGATCAGGAGGCACAGGCAGGCTGATCTTGGTGAGTTTGAGGCCAGTTTGGTCTATGTATCCAGTTCCAGACCTGACAAAGCTATGTATGATCACCTGTCTCAAAAAAACAAATAAAATATGAGTCAACAAGATTGCCCCCAATACTGATGGTGACCTGAATTTGATCCCAGGGACCCGTATAATGGAATGAAAGAAGGTTCCTGTAAATTGATCTCTGACCTCTACATGAAGGCCATGGCCCGGGCAACCTACACACACACACACACACACACACACACACACACGCACGCACGCACGCACGCACGCACGCACGCACGCACGCACACACACACACACACACACACACACACACACACGTGCCCGTGCGCACAAACAGTTTTAATGTCATTTAAATTGTGGTTTAGGGCTGAGCATTGGTGGCACATGCCTTTAATCCCAGCACTCGGGAGGCAGAGGCAGGCGGATATGTGAGTTCGAGGCCAGCCTGGTCTACAGAGTGAGTGCCAGGACAGGCTCCAAAGCTACACAGAGAAACGCTGTCTCAAAAAAAAAAAAAAAAAATGTTGTTTAGGGACTGGAGAGATGGCTCAGCGGTTAAGAGCACCTGATGCTCTTGCAGAGGACCTGAGTTTAATTTCCAGCACCCATATGGTAGCTCACAACTCCAGTTCCAGGGGATCTGATGCCTACTTCTGACCTCCTCAGGCACCAGGCCAAACGCCCACATACATAATGTTAAGTAAGTCTGAAAGATAAGGTAAGGCAGGGTGGGGTTAGATGTGACTAGTTAATAGAGCACTTGCCTCCTGGGTGGGAGGCCTTGGGTTCGATCCCCAGCACTGTATATATAAACCAGACCTGGTGGTGGACACCAGGATCCCAGCACCTAGAGTGTAGGCAGGGAAATCAAGACTTTAAGCTCATCTCTAGCTATGCAGCAAGCTAGAGGCCAGCCTGGGCTACATGAAACCCTGTTTCAAACAAATAAAATGTGTGTATATACATCTTTTTTAAAGGGCTTAGGCCCAAGCCTGTTAGTTCCAGCACTCAGAACACAGAGGCAGGTGAATCTCTGTGAGTTCAAGGCCAGCCTGCTCTACATAGTGAGTTCTAATCCAGCCAGACCCTGTCTCAAAAAAAAAAAAATCACCTAAATAAATAAATGGCTGAGGATATATAATTCAATAATAGAACCCTCAACTAGCATATTTAAACAACCAAAAAAAAAAGTATTTTGGAGATGGTATGATTCCTGAGCAAGCATGAGAGCTGATTTTGTTTGTTTGAGTCAAGAAGAGGGCTTCAGGTCCCCTGGGACTGGAGTGACAGCTAGTTGTAAGCCAACCTGGATGCCCTGGTAAATGAACCCAGGTCCTCTGGAAGAGCAGTCAGTGCTCCTAACCACTGAGCCATCTCTCCAGCTCCTAGAAAGGACTTGCTTTCTAGAATCCCCAGAATCCACATAAAATCAGGGCGCTGCAACAAGCAGCTATAATCCCATTGCTTGGACCATGAGAAGGGAGGAGGAGACTAGGGGAGGGGGAGACTTGGGGAGGGGACCGAGAATCTCTAGGGCTTGCTGGCCTGCTAGCTGTGTGGAGGGGTGAAAACTGAAGAGCCCCTGCCTCAACCAGGGCAGAAAGTTAGAAATGACACTGACCTCCATACATACACTGCAGCCTACAATAACATACATGAACACAGATACACACACACATCATGCACCAATGCCATTAAAACCAGGATTCTACAGTCCAACAAAACTATAATAAAGTGTTTTCAGTGTAGGTTTTGCTTATTAAACACTGGCGATAATCCACTTGTATCAAACGGAATCTTACTTTTTTTTTTTTTAGATAGGATCTCACTGTGTAGCCCTGAAAGGTCTCAGACTTGCTCTGTAGACCAGGCTGGATTTACCCATCTGCCTCTGGCTCCTGAGTGCTGAGATTAACCAGTTATACTTCCTTATTGAATTATATAATTCAGTACATTGTATAGTTACATATATTGTTTCTATATGTTATTATATATGACATAGTTAAATATATTTGTGTTATATTTCATATATTATGTAGTTGCATGGTAAATATTTTTCCTTAAATGTTCTATACAGAATGTGGAATTACGCTGTCATGATGATTTTTATCCTAAGATATTAATAGTGTTTCTTTTCTTTATTAGATTTATTTATTATGTATGCAACATTCTGCCTCCTTATATGCTTACACGCCAGAAGAGGGCACCATATCTTATTATAGATGGTTGTGAGCCACCATGTGGTTGCTGGGAATTGAACTCAGGACCTCTGGAAGAACAGTCAGAGTTCTTAACTTCTGAGCCATCTCTCCAGCCCCTTAATAGTGTTTCTTAGCTCTTTAGTCAACATGTTTTAAGACTCTTCCGTGTTGCTTTCTGGACACCTGGTGGATGGCCATGGTGGCTTTCTTGGTGACGAGTCCCTTTCTGCCTGTCCACCCTTCCCCGGGGATGGACAACCAAGCTGCCGCTGGCTTCTGTAACTATCCTTGCACTCTGGATGTGGTAAATCCAGAATGTCAATTTGACTGGATTTGGGAATGCATAGGAAAAGCAAGCCTGGGAGTATCTGGGACAGCATTTGCAGATGGTTTAACTGATTCAGTGTGAACCCTGGCTGGGTCTCCAAATGAGTGAAAAGGAGAGAGCAAGGCTGAACGGCAGCCTTTTCTCTCTCTTTCTTTCAGATGTGTGAGCAGCTGCCTTCTGTTCCCACCACCATGGCTGTCAGGATCTTCACAATAGAACCAGAACAAACCCTTCCTTACTAAGTGACTTGTATCAGGAATTTTATCTCAATAATGAGAAAAGTGATGAAGCAGAGTTGGCACCATTTTGGTATGCACCCCCCAGAACCTAAGGGCTAGGTGACACACCCATATACATAATTCCTCTAAGCAGCCTGGGGAGTGGCTGCCTGCTGTCACCATACAAGATTTCGGTCTCCACCTCCCAACCTCCCCTTGGCATCTTCTAACTTCTCATGTGTATGGTGAGGGGTGGGGGGGTCACATGGGTGCTGTGGATGAACATGCAGGCACGTGTGTATGAAGGACAGAGACAACCTTGGGCGCTGTTCCTCAGCTAGCCTGGCGTTCACCGTGAGGATAGGCTGGATGGCCAGGGAGCCCCAGGGATCCACCCATCTCTGCTTCCCCAGCCCTGAGGGCATTAGAACACACCGCTCCTGGCTCCTTAGGTGGATGCTGGAGCTCTAACTCAGGTCTTCTTGCTTGTGTGTCGAGCTGATTACTGACTGAGTCGTCTCCCCAGCTACCAGACTACTAACGTTTAACAGAATTAAAGACTGACTTACAGTCACTAATCAGTTGTCAATAGTTTCTAGCATCTTCCCTGGGATCTGTCAGATTTTGGGAGTCACTGCTACCTAATCATCCTCTTTGACCCCTTCTCATTTCTTCCTGTTTGTCTATTTCTTCTTGTTGTTGTTTTTGCTTTTCGGGACAGGGTTTCTCTGTATTGCTTTGGAGGTTGTCCTGGCACTCGCTCTGTAGACCCGGCTGGTCTCCAACTCACAGAGATCCGCCTGCCTCTGCCTCTCAACTGCTGGGATTAAAGGCGTGCGCCACCAACGCCCAGCATATTTCTCATTGTTTTTAGTTTTCACTGCTTACTTGTTAAAGACAGAGTGTCACTATGTAGCCTGAGGTATCCTCAAATGCCTGATGTTCCTGCCTCAGTCTCGAAAGTGGTGAGATGACAGACAGGCTTGCTGGAGAATCCCATCTCTGCTTTCTGAGCTCTGGAATGACATGAAAGCTACCATACCCACCCAGCATTTATGTGGGTTCTGGGGATCCAAACTGGTGCCTGTTTGTTGTTCCTCAACAAGTATTATAACCATTGTGGTAGCTCCCAAGAAACGTGTGTGTGTGTGTGTGTGTGTGTGTGTGTGTGTGTGTGTGTGTGTGATCTGTATGGGTGCCCTTGGGAACCAAAAAGAGGATGTTGCTTCTCCAGGAGTTGGAATTACAGGCCACTATGAACAACCTGACTTGGGTGCGGAGTGGAGGCAGGAGAGTGATTGAACTCTGATCCTCTACAAGAGCAGCAAGGGCTCTTAGCCGCTGTGAAAGTGCTTGAGCCACTAAGCCATCTCTGCCTCCTCCAGCCCCAGCTTTTTGTTGTTGTTTTTGTTTTTGTTTGTTTGTTTTTCGAGACAGGGTTTCTCTGATGCTTTGGAGGCTGGCCTGGAACGAGCTCTTGTAGACCAGGCTGGTCTCGAACTCACAGAGATACACCTGCCTCTGCCTCCAGAGTGCTGGGACTAAAGGTGTGCGCCAACACCGCCCAGACATCCCCATCTTTTTGATATGGATGTTGGAGATCCAAGTTAAGGTCTTATGCCCTGAGCAATCCCTCCAGCTGATTGCCCGATTTTCTACTGGAATTTCCGTACTGGTTTCTTGACTTACGGCTGTTCTTTTGAACTTCTAGACACTTTCTGGCCGATTTTAAAAATGCAAATACCTTTCCCCTGTGGCCAGCTAATACTGGTCCCGTGGTGCCTCAACTCTGATGCTATCGAATGCATGTTTTTCCCCGTTGTGAGTTTCTGCTCTTTGAGTCAGACGGCTCTTCCTTTGTGGTCATCAGTGTTCTTAGGGGTGTGAATGGTCATCCAGAGAGCCTTGAAGGCTCTGTGTTTAGGCACGAGTGCTAAGGCCCTTTCCCACCTTCCTCTTTAGGGCTTTTCTGCACCCCCTGGGGCCTGGAGATACTCTCACCCTGGAGGCTAAGCATGTGCTGGGGAAATGGAGAGAAAAGGAGGCCTCTGTATCATGGAAGCACACACTGCACTACTTGAGACGAGGCAGAAGACATAGGAAGGCAAAGAGCCAGAAAGAGAGGGAGTACCAAACCAGGGCACACTTCATTTGATGGGGAAACTAAAGTAGGCCTTCTTGGCTATGTAAAAAGATACCCACAGCGAACAGTTTTAATGAAAAAGAAAGGATCAAACGTACTCTCCTGAAAGTGCTGTTTCATTGAAGCCACTTAAAGTACTAGGTTTGGCAGAACCATTCCACTATGACCCATTTATTCCACTCCTGGAAACGGCCCTACAGAATTGCAGGCTTTGTGTTCACCAAGAGCGGCATGTTTGAGTAGTTCCAGAAAGGCTCAGTAGGAGAGTAGCCACAGAACGTGCAGGCTCTAGCTTCTATCTTGGCATGGTATGAACAGATGCCTTTTGGGAATGGTGGCACACACCTGGAATCGTAGCATTTGGAAGGTGAGGCCGGGGAATCGGGCATTCAAAGTCATCCTTCTCTGTTCTGTTGCAAATTCAAGGACAGCCTCAGCTACATGAGTCTGTCTCAAAACACAAAACAGCCCTCTCCTGGCATTGCATATGGGTGCTTTGCCTGCATGTATGTGCATCTGTTATGTATGTACGTGGTCCCTCAGAGGCCAGTAGAGAGTGTTGGATTCCCTGGATCTAGTCAGTTTTGGGCCATCATGCGGGTACTGGGATTTGAACTTAGATCCTCAGGAGGACCACTGAGCCATCCTTCTAGCTCTGAAATGTACTGTTTTTAACAGAGCCAAGAAAGCAATTCATCTGTCCGTTGTAAGAAAATTAACAAATCTCGTGTTAGCACACAATGAAAGACAATACAGCAACAAAAGGGAGGACGTGTAACCAAATAAAATAACAAGAGAAGACTAACAAAAACAGAAAAACAAAAGGAACCTGACACAATCCGTGAGTCCACGCGCATACAGTACTTTTCAAGACTTGTTTTTATTATTTTGAATTATGTGCAGGTATTTGTGTCTGTATGTGAGTGTGTGCAAGTTGAGAACCTTTAGAGCCCAGGGTATTAGATCCCCTGGAGTTGGAGTTCTACATGGTTGTGAGCTGCTGTGTGGGTGCTGGCAACTGGACTCCAGTTCTCTGCAAGTTTAAAGGAGACAAAGCTACTCTGTTATGTAGAGGCTGCAGATAAATCGTGGGAGACGTCAAGGGAAGAACAAGGGGACTTGTTCCCCGGGGGGCGGGGCATTGATGGCGCACGCCTTTAATTCCAGCACTCGGGAGGCAGAGGCAGGCGGATCTCTGTGAGTTCGAGGCCAGCCTGGTCTCCAGAGCAAGTACCAGGATAGGTTCCAAAGCTACATAGAGAAACCCTGTCTCGAAAAACTAAAAAAGAATTCTCCAGAGTCATTTGACTTTTTGGTTTTGGATTTTTTTGTGTGGGGGGAGCCCCAGTCTAGAGTTATGTGGACTAGATTAGTATCAAATTCAGAGATCAGTCTGCCTTAGCCACACACCCCACCAAAGGTACTAGGACTAAAAGTGTATGAGCCACCACAGTTGAGGTTTTTTTTCTCAGAATCTCTTGTAGTTTAGGGTGGCTTCAAACTCAACAAGTAGCAGAGGGTGACCTTGAACTCCTGGAGCTCCAACATTACCTCTCAAGCACTGGGGATTGGAGGTGTGCAACACTAGGCCCAGCTAATGTCCTGTTCACTATTTGATTTGAGTTTTACCGGGGGTTTCCTCAGTTAGCGACAATTCATCAAGTTAAATATCAGTGTATGCTCTTTTTTGGTACTTCAATTAAAAATATGCCAAGCATGACACATTTAGATAAAAGAACAAAACATACATACTCAAAAGTAAAGTCCGTTTCCATGGGCACATATATATATATATATATATATATATATATATATATATGAAACGGTTGAGACAAAACCGAATAATGTATCCTGTGTATACTGCTGCTCACAGCAGCCTAAGATGCAGTGGAAGGGGAGAGGACTTTAAAACAATTGCCTTGGGAGAGGCAGATCTCTGAGTTCGAGGCTAGCCTGCTCTACAGAGCAAGTTCCAGGACAGTCAGAACTACACAGAGAAACCCTGTCTCGAAAAACAAAACAAGGGGCTGGAGAGATGGCCCAGCAGAGAACAGAGGACTGCTCTTCCAGAGGACCCAGGTTCAATTCCCAGCATCCACATGACAGCTCACAACAGTCTGTAACTCCATTTCCAGGGGCTCTGACACCCTCATACAGACATACATGAAGGCAAAACCACTAATTCATGTGAAATAAAATAGAATAAAAATAAAAGAAAAGCAAGAAATACCAAAAAAAAAAAAAACAAACAAACACAAAAAACGGTCATTTTGTCCTGTTTTTAAAACTCCAGGGGCTGGAGAGGTGACTCAGTGCTTACCTCTATCAGTAACATTTTTATAAAAAGATAACCTTGGAGCTGGGCGCACGCCTTTAATCCCAGCACTCAGGAGGCAGAGGCAGGCGGATCTCTGTGAGTTCGAGACCAGCCTGGTCAACCTTGGGAGTTGAGGACGCAGCTCAGTTGATAAAAGACTTGCCCAGAACTTGAAACACACACACACACACACACACACACACACACACACACACACAGAAAGAGAGAGAGAGAGCATACAACAACAGCCAAAAAAACAGTACAGTGCACTGAATTATTATCAAAATGAAAATCAAGGGCCTGCCCTGCTCTTGCAGAAGACCTCAACGCCCATGCCATGTGGGTGACAACATCCTGGAACTCCAGCTCCAGGGGGATCTGATGCTTCCTTCAAGGGCACCAGAGCTTGTGAGTACACAGCCACATACAGACCCCCCCCACACACACACACGTGATTAAAAGTAAAGATAAAACACAACAAAAGGTGAGTATAGCTTTAGGAAATAGTAGATAAATAAATTCTCGCCCCCAAGCCTTAGAGACGAAGATGGTACACAGTAGGTGCTACATAAAGGATTTTACAAAGAAAATCATAAAGGAAAACTCTTTTCCAGGTATAAATGGTGTCCTTCAAACCAGCCACGCTATTCACACCTATAATCCTAGCATACAGGAGGCTGAAGCAGGAGATTTGCTGCGAGTAGGAGGCCAGCCTGAGCTACGTGAGAGTCTAGAACTTTAAAAACATAAAGTAGCCAGGCGTTGATGGCGCACGCCTTCAATCCCAGCACTCGGGAGGCAGAGGCAGGCGGATCTCTGTGAGTTCGAGGCCAGCCTGGTCTCCAGAGCGAGTGCCAGGATAGGCTCCAAAGCTACACAGAGAAACCCTGTCTCGAAAAATCAAAAAATAAAAAAAGATAAAAAGAAGAGAAATTCAGACTTTTCCTCTGAGCCCGTGTTTTTACATAAATATCAGTCACACTTTTACAGCTGTTTTGTGTGTGTGAGAGAGACAGAGACAGAGAGAGACAGACAGAGATGGGGAGATAAGCTATAGAGACAGCTGGGGGGGGGGTAGGCAGCAACACCGGAAACCTCAGCAGGCAGGGATCCCCATCGGGGGAGGGGAGCCTTTGGTCTCTCCACAGCCTCTTCCTTCCCCCTGGCCTGGGGGTGAGTGGGGAGGGGCAGTTCCTCTTTCCTTCCTAAACACGATGGACGCTGCTGCTCCCAGGGGGTTGACAGTGCGGCCATAAGAAGGAACAGGGTCACACTTCTGTGGGGACCCCCACCCCCTCCAAGAAACATGAACCGGAAAGACAGCAAAAGGTAAGAGGGCCCTCCCCAGGGAGACCTGGGAGAGCCAAAGCCCTGGTGTCTCTGGCTACAGGGAGGTTGGGGTGGGGGGTGGACAATAGGAGAAGGGATGCCCCACACCTCCAAGACCGGGCGCTCGTGGGGAGCTGAGCACCTGAGCCTCTGTTACTGCTGTTGTATCTCCCTGGCGTCTGAGCTGTCCTGTGTCCCTCCATCCTAGCTCCCTCAGCTGGCTGCCTCTCTCTTCCCTGGGGTCTTCCCTGTCCCCTATTATGGTCACTGCACGCCCTGGACTGGAAACTCCAGGCTCCTGCAGGACTATGTCCCAGGAGAGGGGTTTATGACGCAGGTCTATGCAGCTTCTCTGCCTCTCAAATCACTCCTGGTTCTCCATACACTACTGGGGGCTGCCGCTCTGCAGGTAAGGGTCAGGTGGCTGCCTGTGCCAGCAGGATCAGACATGGGCTTCTGTCTCCTGGCATTCCTTGCCCTCCTATCCCCATAAGGAAGGATGGTGCAGAGTCCCTCGCCCGGATAGCTCCTCCGGTCTCCCTAGCACCATCCTGATGAGCAGAGGGGTTCCACCCTCCTACTCAGCGTTACAGTGAGAGAACCTTAGGGGCCTCTGTCCCTGGCTGTGTGGCCTTAGGTAAGTTACTCAACTACTCTGTCTCAGTCTCCACTTCTGTCAGAATTGTCATGGGTATCACACTAGAGGGGTTTGCAGAACTTACTCTGCTTTGACCACCCGTTCTCGAACGTAAGCGAGTACCAAAGTCACATGGAGGGCTTGGAAAGCACAGGCCGAAGGACCCACCCCTAAAGTTTTAGATTCTGTGAGTCTGCGGTGCGGGGCCTGAGAAGCTGTGCTTATGTGGAATGCCCAGGAGGGTGATGCTTTTGCTACTTGGGTGGGCACCTGTCCATTATTATTTAACATTTCACAGTTGTATCGAGCCCTTATGGTGCTGCAGGGGACACAGCAGATTTATTGTAGGGTGTCCTTGTTTGCATTTTCACAACCTTGCTATGCTGCAAGCCTGGCTGCTTCCTCTTGTCTTTTTTTTTTTTTTTTTTGGTTTTGGGTTTTCGAGACAGGGTTTCTCTGTGGCTTTGGAGGCTGTCCTGGAACCAGCTCTTGTAGACCAGGCTGGTCTCGAACTCACAGAGATCCACCTGCCTCTGCCTCCCTAGTGGTGGGACTAAAGGGGCCCCCAGCGCCCGGCTCCTCCTGTTTTTTTTGTTTTGTTTTTTGTTTTATTTTATTTTATTTTGGGTTTTTTTCGAGACAGGGTTTCTCTGTGTGGCTTTGGAGCCTATCCTGGCACTCGCTCTATAGTCCAGGCTGGCCTCGAACTCCTCCTGTCTTTAAGATTTGATCGGTCGCCCAGGCTGGGTTTGAACTTGCAATTTAAATGCTTTAATCTCCCAGACAGCTAGGATTACAAGATAGCGCCACAGCATAAAGCTTTCTCTCCGTAGCTCTGTTTCCCCACCAGCTGGGCCCCTTTGAGGAGCCAGGCTTACTAACGTCTGGGAAAATCCAAGGATGACTTTACTTTTTCATAGGAAGAAAGCAAGGGCTAGAAAGACATTGGGTAACTTATAAAAAGGCACACGGCGGGCGGAAATTTCTGGAGCCCAGTTTTGAACGACTCTGAAGACCAGACTTCTAACCCCTCCCTCCGTCCCTCCATCCCTCCCGCATCACCCCCTTTCCCCCACCTGGGAGGGCACCCTGGGAGGCATAAGGCAGGAAAGGTTATTTTTAAACTTTCCCTGAAGCGGCTGTGGCCCCAGGGACCCCGCCTACCTCCCGGGAGCCCAGGAGCAGCTCCGGTACTTCCTCTCTGGGCTGCAGATGTGGAGGAGCAGCCCAGAGGCCAAGGCGAGCTCGGATGAGGAGAGGGTCTGCTGCCTCACGGGGGCAGGGTGGATTCCAAGAGGCCTGACTGCAGGAGTCGCAGAGGCGCGACTCCGAGACTCCAGGTGTCGTTCTGGCTCTGCCAGGAGCCTCAAGGCCACTTCATGGGTCACTTTGATGCTAGAGTTGGTCCTAGAGTCATATCCGGGGTTCCCTGAGAACTCAGGATGAATCCTAGGGGTCTGCTTACAGCAAGATTCCCCTGCCATGGATGCTTTGGGACTGTTCTTGAAGAGGGACTTGAAGAATAGCGGAGGGTATCAGGGGAGAGACAAAATAAAAGCAACTCTGTGTTTTCCTTATGTGTGAAACCTGTATTTAAGTATGTGTATATACACATACATGCATACATACACATGTATGACCCGAAAGCAGAAAGACGGTGTCTGGGAAAGGGTAGGAACCAATGATATGAGGCAGGGTGACAAATAGGAGCAAGGACTTGATATATATTATGTGTGAAAAATGGCATAATGAAACCCACTATTTTGTACACTTTAAAGACAGTGATTAAAAACAAAATAAGGAACGAGTTAATGCCTAGAGGAGGGGATTATGCTTTTGAAAGGCCCTTGGTCTTGGATCTTTTTTTTGGTTTTTCGAGACAGGGTTTCTCTGTGTAGCTTTGGAGCCTATCCTGGCACTCGCTCTGAAGACCAGGCTGGCCTCGAACTCACAGAGATCCACCTGCCTCTACCTCCCGAGTGCTGGGATTAAAGGCGTGCGCCACCAACGCCCGGCGGTCTTGGATCTTTGAACATGATTGCTGGGGGAATCTGAAATACTTTGGGGTTTGTCACCCATGAGTTCCTAGTGGGTAGGGTAGCCTTGGGCCTTGATTTGCAAGACGCCTAGGAGTATTGGGGTCAAGAGGAATTCTGGGAGTGTACTTGGAGGAAGGGCTCCAGTGATGCTTTGCGGTGGGGTTGGTGTGTGTGTGTGTGTGTACCTACAGGAAGTCTCATCAGGAATGCTCAGGAGGACGGGGTCGGCCGCGACAGGCCCGCCGCCACAAGACGTGCCCCACCCCCCGGGAAATCATCAAGGTTATGGCTTCCATGAATTTGGGGGTGCTGAGTGAAGGCAGCTGCAGCGAAGATGAGCTCCTGGAGAAATGTATCCAATGCTTCGGTGAGTAGCCCTACCGGGGCCAGCCTTCCCAGCCCTGACAGCCAGCTCCCCCGATAGCTTCACTGGCCAAGGTAGAAAGTGGGTAAGTAGAATGGATCTTCCTGACGTAAATGGAGAGAGAGAGCTTGGGCCTGGTGGTGTAGTTTTGAAGGCTGAGGCGGGAGGATAAAGTTCCAGGCCTAGCTGGGTGATAGCATGCACGCCTTTAATCCCAGCACTCAGGAGGCCGAGGCAGGCAGAGCTCTGTGAACTTGAGGCCAGCCTGGTCTAAATAGCGAGCCCCAAGCCAGCCAAGGCTACATAGTGATACCCTGCCTCAAAAAATATAGAGAGTGAGGCTGTCTTAGAGATTAAAATCATACACCTCTCTTGCAGAGGGCCTGAGTTTGGTTCCCAGTACCCTCATCGGAAGGCTTACTTGTAACTCCAGCTCCAGGGAACCTGATACCCTTGAATCAGAAGGCTCCTGCACCCATGTGAACACCCCCCCCACACACACACACAAATTTAAAACAATAAAAATAGGCTGGGCAATGGTGGTGCACACCTTTAATCCCAGCACTCGGGAGGCAGAGGCAGGCGGATCTCTGTGAGTTCGAGGCCAGCCTGGTCTACAAAAGCGAGTGCCAGGACAGCCTCCAAAGCCACAGAGAAACCCTGTCCCCCCCCCAAAAAAAAAACAAAAAGAAAACCCAATAAAAATAAATCATAAAAGCTCAAGGAAAGCACCTTGAGATGCTTGAAGGCAAGGAACCAGACTTCTGCTACCCTATGCTCATGACAGATGAGGAAACTGAGGCACGAGGAAATCAAATTGCTTGGCCACATTCCTGCAGCAGCCTGGAGGCCATGGGTCTGATGCCCAGGGCCCAGGCTGATGGACTCTCCTCCCCGCTCCTCCAGACTCAGCTGGCAGCCTCCGACGAGGGGACCACATTCTCAAGATGGTGCTTACGATGCACAGCTGGGTGCTGCCCTCCTCAGACTTTGCTGCCCGCCTGCTGACCTCATATCCTCCCAGAACCTCGATCTCCATCTAGAGGGCTGAGGGCAGACCCGGAAACTCCTGGGCGAAGGGAACGGGAGAGAGGGCAAATGGGGATGCTGAAAACAGCCTTGACTAGAATTCAAGTACCAGGAGGCTGCCAAAGATGCACAGGAGCTAAGACAGCTACAGATCTGTTACCTGGTCAGGTAGGGCGGGGCCAAGACTCCCAATCCCATGAAACACCTCTCCAAGACCCCCCAGCCCAATCCCCCCACCACATACACTCAGCCCCACTTTCTAAAATCTCGTGCTAAGCATCTGTGTGATAACTCATGACGGCAATCCTGGCACGAGATAGCCTGAGGTAAAAGGATCTCCTCAAGTCCAATGCTAGCCTGGGCTATACAGTAAGGCCCCCATCTCAAAAAAATAAGTTATGAGATCCCTACCCTGTTTTAACAACCCCCAAGTCCTACTCTAGAGATCTCCCCATCCTCTAAATCACCCCTCTAAATCCTGACTCCAGAAATGCCCTGAGATCCCCATGTGTAGAATTCCTTAGCCTCAGGCCCCCTTACAGAGCTCTCCAGACCAAGTTAACCTTCCACCTCTGACCCCTCCCAGGTACTGGCTGACCCATCACCCTGAGGCAGTGCGCCAGGAACCCCATCTAGAAGAAGTCATTAGTCGATTTTGGGCCACCGTAGCCCAGGAGGGCAACTTGGCCCAAAAGAGCCTAAGAGATGCCTCCAACCTGTGAGCCTGCCCTACCACCCCCCTTTCCTGCCCCTGCCCTAGCCTGTCCATACCCTCCACATCCCTCAAACCCTCAACTCTTGAGCCACTCCAATAGCCTGTCCTTCTTGGCCTCCAGACTGAGTCCCAGAGGGCCCGGGCCACCACCTCTCATGAGCAGCCCAGGCCTGAGTAAGAAGCGCAAAGTGTCCTTGCTGTTCGATCACCTGGAAACACAGGAGCTGGCTCAACACCTCACTTACCTCGAGTTCCGGTCCTTCCAGGCCATCACGGTGAGAATGCCTTTCCCAGTCTGCCCCCAAGCAGGAAACAGATGGGGGGGGGTGCTCCTGGCACAGGGACCTTATGGGGTTGTAGATCTTACTATTATTGCTATTACTGTTACTGTGTTGACAGCTCCGGTAACTGACCCCAGGGTCTTGCCTATGTTAGGCAAGCTCTCTAACACTGAGCTACAACCCCAAGCCAGACTGTAAACTCTTTTTTGAAACGGGGCCTCACCACGGAACCCAGGCTGGCTTGGAACTCACTCTGTAGATGAGACTGGTCTTGAACTCAGAGATCTGCCTGTCTCTGCCTCCTGAGTCCTGGGGCTAAAGGTGTGCGCCACCACTCCTGGCCAATGCTCTTTTTGGGGTGGAGGAGGTGGACACAGGGTTTCTCTGTGGCTTTGGAACCTGTCCTGGAACTCGCACTGGAGACCAAGCTGGCCTCAAACTCACAGAGATCCGCCTGCCTCTGCCTCCTGAGTGCTGGGGCTAAAGGTGTACGCGGCTACTCCTAGCCAGCGCTCTGAAACAGTCTAACCCTAACCCTGAGACAGTTTGTGAAGCCAGCTGGGCGCTAAGGCCCTGAGTTCAAATGCCATCACCTTCCTTCTAAACACTAATTTAATTTTACATGTTTATTTATTGTGTCTGAGAGACCATGGTGGTTAGAGGACAACTTGTAGGGGTCATTCTAATGTTTCTACCGCCATGTGAGTCCCAGGAAGGCATCTCAGGATCTTTTATCCGCTGAGCCATCTCGGCAGCCATTTCTTTTTCCCTACTCATTGCTTACTTCCTGTCTCATGGTCCCCAACTATGTAATCAAGGATGACTTTGAACTCTGGTCCACTCCCTGCAGTGCTAGCATTACAGCTGTGTGCCAACACAGCTGGTTTCTGCAAGGCTGCAAGGAGCCACGTCTCCGGCCCTCCTCACTTTGTTTTTTTAACATAGCCAGCTTTGAACTAGTTTCCCCATCTCTCGGGTACCTATTTGTAAGATAGAGAACATATTACTTCATGGAGAGGTTGAAAGAACGAGAAAACCCATTTAAAAGTGCTTATTGCAGTGTGGTGTGATGGCACAGGCCTAAGATTCGAGAACTTTCGAGGCTCAAGCAGGAGGATGTGAAGTTCAAGGCCAGCTTGGACTACACTACATGGGACCCTGTCACAAAAATACTTGTTGCAATAGAGTCACCTAGTTAAGTGCTCACAATATTTTATCATTTATTCACGTATTCACCAAGCATTTCCATTCACCATGCCTCAGTTCACTCATATGTAAAGGTAAAAATTAAAATGAAGTCAGGTGGTCTCCGCTCACGCCTTTTATCTCCTTTACTCGGGAGGCAGAGGCAGGCAGATCTCTGTGAGTTTGAGGACAGCCCGGTCTACAGAGCGAGTTCCAGGACAGCCAGGGCTACACAGAGAAAAACCAAAACAAACAAATAAATAAATAAAGCGGGCTATTAACAGTTCCTACCCCAGGGACCATTGCATGGTTAGAGTAAACACTATCCTCGGAAAACCTTTGAAATTGCTGTGTTTCGCTTCCCCTAAGGCAACCGCACGTGCTTCTATATTGACATCTATCAGCTGCTAACATCTAGACATTGCTTTGAAGGAAAGTGGGAATCTGGTTCCTTTAGGGGACAGACTTCCAGACTGGGCTGGTGTGTGTGTGTGCGCGCGCGTGTGTACGCACGTGCGTGCACGCACGTGTGCAAGCGTGTGCCTGTGTGGTGTGGTGAACAAGAGTGGAGTGTACATACTACTGAGCAGAACAAGTCCTCTTTCCATACCTTCCTTTGCTGACCATGTCCCAGTCAGGCTCCTAATAATGAGTACACAGACTGGAGAAGGACAAGGGGATGTCAGGGACTCTAGAGGTTGGGACTGCCAGGAAGATGGCATGTGAGCACTATGACCCACCCTGACCAATCTTGTCCTCAGCCCCAAGACCTGCGGGGCTATGTTTTGCAGGGCTCGGTGAGGGGTTGTCCCGCCCTGGAAGGTTCTGTGGGTCTGAGTAACAGTGTGTCCCGCTGGGTGCAGGTCATGGTGCTGAGCCGTCCTGGGCCTGTGCAGCGCGCCCAGGTACTGGACAAATTCATTCATGTGGCACAGGTAAGCCCCTGTCTGACTGCTCAGTCTCCCTGCTTGCTTCTCTCTCTCTCTCTCTCTCTCTGAAACAGGGTTTCTCTGTATAACAGCCCTGGCTACCCTAGAACTCACTCTGTAGACCAGGATGGCTTCAAACTTAAAGAGATCTGCCTGCTTCTGCCTACCAAACACTAAGATTAAAGGCATGTGTCACCACAGCTGCCTTCCACTTGCTTCTGGGATTGTACATTAGCTTTGGGACAGCTACCTGACCCTCTATATCTGTGACTGACCAAGGCTCCAGGCTTTTTCTGGAACTCACTAGGTAGACCAGGCTGGTCTCAAACTCACAGATCAACACTTAATTTTTTTAAAGATTTTATTTACTTATTATGTATACAACATTCTGCTTCCATGTCTATCTGCACAGCAGAAGAGGGCTCCAGGTCTCATGACAGATGGTTGTGAGCCACCATGTGGTTGTTGGGAATTGAACTCAGGACCTCTGGAAAAACAGCTGGTGCTCTTAACCTCTGAGCCATCTCTCCAGCCCCCAATACTTATTTTTTAATTATTTTGAATTGTGTGTGTGAGTGCCCTTTTAGAGGCTAGTGACATTGGCGTTACAGGAGGCGGTTGTGAGCTGGCCTGTGTGGGTGCTGGGTATGGAACTCAGGTCCCCAGCAAGAGCAGTATACGCCCTTAACCATGGAGCCATCTCTCCAGCTTCAGGCTCACATGGCTTCAGGCTCTTGGTCCAGCCGTCCATCCTCTGGTGGCGTGATTCATCTGCACTCCCCCCCACCACACCTACCACATCAGACCCTACAATCACCTGAGTCCACACTCTTCCTATCTAGCTGGGACCTTGATGTCTCGGAGTCAAACCATGCTTGTAGTCAGGAATTAGCACTATTTCCCAAGCCCAAAGTCAAATTCTATCCCCCAGTGCAGACAGAGGATCTATGTGGCTCCCGAGGGTGTCTTTGGACACTGACTGACTGTATCATTCTTAGTGATACTTCCATACAAAGAGACTTAATCTAGTCTCTAGCCCTGACCTGGTGAGTCAGCTTCTCCTCCCTTCTGGGAAAAGGGAAGCCTGTGGTCTGGCCTCTTTGAATATCTCCAAAGCAAACCACGCCCTTCCTTATGAGCCTTCCATCGCTTTGCTTTCTCTTGCTTGGCTATTTCTGTCAGTGCTGGGGATTGAACTAAATAAGTCCTTTACCACTGAGCCACGCCCCCAGCCCCTCACTGGGGGATTCTAGGCAGGGGCTCTACCACTGAGTCACACCCCCAACCCCTCACTGGGGGATTCTAGGCAGGGGCTCTACCACTGAGTCACACCCCCAACCCCTCACTGGGGAAATCTAGGCAGGGGCTCTACCACTGAGCCACACCCCCAGTTCCTCACTGGGGGATTCTAGACAGGGGCTCTACCACTGAGCCACGCCCCCAGTTCCTCACTGGGTGATTCTAGACAGGGGCTCTACCACTGAGTCACACCCCCAACCCCTCACTGGGAAATTCTAGGCAGGGGCTCTATCACTGAGCCACACCCCCAGCCCCTCACTGGGGTATTCTAGGCAGGGGCTCTACCGCTGAGCCACACACTTCAGCTCCTCACTGGGGGATTCTAGGCAGGGGCTCTACCACTGAGCTGTATCTTGCTGGGCACCTTAAACCTGGGAGCATCAGCCTGTGGCCTTGAAGCTTGGAATAGAGGAGGAAGAATTTCCCTGATACCCTGAGGATCTCACACTTGTCCCACATTTCATTCTTCCATGTCACTACTCTATTCCCTTCTACCAGTCACGCCTTCGCCTGTGTGACTGTCACCTGTGGGAGTTGTTTGCCGCCCCCAGAGGCCTTACATTTCTGAATTCCGTACACCTGGCTGACACACACCTGTCTGTCTGAATCTGGCCAGTTCCAGGTGTATGACTGATGCCTGGCACCTGGCCAGTCTGACCCATTCATCCGCTCACACCCGGTCCACCCTCACACACGGCGGGAACCCCTAACTCAGCACCCCAGCCCGCCGCTGTTTCCCGGTGCCCCCCACCTCTGCCGTTACCTCCCTTCTAGAGGCTTCGCCAGCTACAGAATTTCAACACGCTGATGGCAGTCACGGGGGGCCTATGTCATAGTTCCATCTCCAGGCTCAAGGACTCCCACAACCACCTGAGCCCCGACAGCACTAAGGTAACCCCCTTGACTCCCCAAAGTCCAAAATGGTCCTGTGCCCTGAACACACATTGCTCCCTGACTTGTCAGTCCCTACTCAACGGCTCTGGAACCATCTTAAGACCTTTATCCTCCAAATTCCATAGACTCCCTGGCAACCCCTATTCTTTCTTCCTGGGCCACCTATATGCTGAGCAATGTCCTGGCCCCTCACTGGTTGACTCTAGGCAGCTGCTCACTCTCGCATCTGGCGCAGATTTCTGGGGTCCAGAGTGCACAAATGGGATGAATAAGGAGATATATATATATATATATATATATATATATATATATATATATATATATATCTCCAAACGTGTTTGTCGGGATGGCTCCCACTAAGCTTGAATCAGGTGCTTTTCAGTGCCGCTTCCTCCTGAAGGAGCATCTTCCTTTCAGCCGCACTCTTCCACCCATGGGCTGACAGAGGACCTCGGAGCAGCCAACACACAAGACTACCATTTTGTGTATGGCTAAAGACCATGGTGGTGTGATAACATCCTGGGCACTTCACGTCCCTAAAGTAGGGATTAGGGCTCTGCACCAGGAGCTTCTTGTGTTTCCTCTTTTCCTCTTCTGGAGAGAGATGCTTTGCGAGAGGCATGTTCAACAGAGACATTCTGATCCCTAGCACGCACTTTCCACACAGGCCCTGCTGGAGCTGACGGAACTCCTCGCCTCCCACAACAACTACTCCTGCTACCGCCGCACCTGGGCCAGCTGTACTGGCTTCCGGCTGCCGGTACTGGGTGTGCACCTCAAGGACCTGGTGTCCCTGCATGAGGCCCATCCAGACAGGTTGCCAGATGGCCGAGTGTACCTACCAAAGCTGAATAGCCTCTACCTACGGCTGGAGGAGCTGGCAACACTCCAGGAACAGCATCCCCCCTGTAGCGCCAACGAGGACCTGCTGCATCTGCTGACGGTAAACCGTCGGCCCTGTGTCGCCCAAGTTTCCTGAAGAACACAGGGGACTGTTACTCAGAGTCCTGGGTTACTGGGGGTCTGCAGGATCCAGATAGTTAGCTATGGAACGAGAGATTTTTGTTTGATGGGTTTGGTTTTTGCTATACTGGGAATTGCAACTAGGATCTCACAATATGTGAGCACTCAACTGGTGAGCCATATCCCCCTCACTGGGGGATTCTAGGCAGGGGCTCTACCACTGAGCCACACCCCATTCATGATGAGTTCTAGAGCAAGTTTTCCACCACCAAACTACATCCCCGATCCAAGCCTCTTCCTTTTCCTTTAGTATTTATTTTAAGGTCAGGTCTCACAGTGTAGCTCAGGCCAGGCACTCTGTGTGTGAGTCAGGCAGCAATCCTCCTGTTTCAGCCTTCCAAGTGCAGTGATTACAGGTGTGCAGTAGGGAGCCCAGCTATAGAACTCATGAAGCCACAGCTTCTAGGAATCTAGCTAACTCTGTGACTTGGGGCAGATCACATCCCTGCAAAAATTTCATTGCCTGCCAAACAAGGATATGAATGGGACCCACTTCAGAGTGTGGCTAAGAAGAAACGATCAATAATGTAATAGGAAGTAATCAAAATAGTATCTGACTGAGCTGGGTATGGTGGCTCACACCTTTAATAATCCCAACACTCAAGAGAATGAGAGTCAAGGGTACCCTGGGCTTCCTGTGTCTCAAAGAAAATGAAAAAGCAGAACCTGGAACAAGATGAACACAGTTTGTCCTGACTCAAGGACCTGCTCCAGGCCCCTGGGTTGCTTTGGCTTTTGTATCCCTGAATGAATTCCCGGCCAGCCTGGGCTGTGTGGTGAAATCGTCTCAAAAAGGTGGGTGAGACGTGGCTCAGTGGTTAGGAGTTCTT
This sequence comes from Cricetulus griseus, assembly GCF_003668045.3. NCBI lineage: Eukaryota > Metazoa > Chordata > Mammalia > Rodentia > Cricetidae > Cricetulus > Cricetulus griseus. Next base: position 6,678,083 of record NC_048602.1, on the reverse strand, counting down.
GCTGTTCGGAGGATCCCATTTCCATTCCCAGCATGCACTGGGTAGCTAGCTCTCAGTTACCTGCAACTGCAACGCCTTTCCTGGTCTCCATGGGCACCTACCTGCTCATGCATGGTGCACACGCACACGCGCACACACACACACACACGCACGCACGCACGCACGCACGCACGCACACTCACACTTGTTTTTAAAGGCCTCGGTGGGAACAAGGCACTTCTGGATTGTGGAGGGTGATAGCTGTGGCAGGACAGGTTCAAGAGTCTAGACAAGAAGATGGGGGAGCAGGGTCCAGGCAGAGCTCTGGAGGAGAAACCTTACTGCCCTGCCCATCCCCCAGCTCTCCCTGGATCTCTTCTACACCGAAGATGAGATCTACGAGCTGTCTTACGCCCGGGAACCACGTTGTGCCAAGAGTCTGGTGAGCCTTGACTCCTGACCTCTGTCCCCGCCCCGCCCCTGCCCCGGCTGGAGCCCATGCTTTGACTAGCTGCGTCCCTCTGTGTCCTTCTAGCCGCCCTCCCCTTACAAAGCACCTCTGGTTGTGGAGTGGGCCCATGGTGTGACACCAAAGCCAGACAGCGTGACCCTGGGCCAGCATGTGGAGCAGCTGGTGGCGGTGAGCAGAAACTGTGGGCCCCTGTGGAGGGATCCCGGGTGGGAAGCCTGGAGGAAGCCAAGCCCACCTGGGTGTCTTGCCCTCACCCCACTCTCTGTGTCCCTCTCAAGTCCGTGTTCAAGAACTATGACCCAGAAGGACATGGCACCATCTCTCTGGAGGACTTTGAGCGACTGTCAGGCAACTTCCCCTTTGCCTGCCATGGGCTTCACCCACCTCCCCGCCACGGGTAAGAGAGGCCCTGGCTCCTGGATCTTCCAGAAACAAGGATCCTGGACATGCCACAAGAGGCCAGTCGTGCTGAGGTGTGGCCTTTGCCCGGTAGGAGCGGTTCCTTCAGCAGAGAGGAGCTGACCGAATACCTGCTCCGTGCCAGCGCCATCTGCTCCAAGCTGGGCCTGGCCTTCCTGCACAGCTTCCATGAGGTCACCTTCCGCAAGCCCACCTTCTGTCACAGCTGCAGCGGCTTCGTGAGCACTTGGCCCTGTTAGCACCCTTGGGCTCTGTCTCCCTGGATTAGCTCCTCACAACCTACTAGCTAGGGCAGTGGGGGTGGGGGCTGGGGCGGGGGAAGACATTCAGAAATGCCCCAGCCTCAGATATTCCACAGTTCATACAAGCACGGAACACTGGCATTCCCATATTCCGTGTACTTACCAAACTCTACATGATAGCAGGTAACCTTTACCCAGACAGTGGCCAAGCTGTGAATACTATCCAAAGCCATGAGCAATTTCCAAAACACTGGATAATACACAGACCTGGATAGATTGCACTGAGCATGGTAGTGGGCCAGAATCCAGGAGTGCAAGGCCATCCTCAGCTACATAGTGAGTTTGAGGCCAGCCTGGGCTATGTGAGACCCTGTCTAAAAAAAAAAAAAATAACAGTAAATTTTTATTTAAATTAAAAAATTAATTTAAAAAGTAACATAGCTGGGTGTGGTGGCATATGCCTTTAGTCCCAGCACTCAGGAGGCAGGGGCAGGCTGCTTTCTCAGTTTGAGGCCAGTCTGGGCTACAAAGTTCCAGGACATCCAGGACTATACACAGACACCCTGTCTTGGGAAAAAAAAAAAAAAAAAAAAAAAAGCTGGAGAGATGTTTCAGCAGACATCAGGTAACATCACTTGGCTGCCCTTGCTGAGGGACTGGATTTGGGCAGCTCACAATTGCATGTGATTCTAGTTACAGGGGATCCAGCATCCTCTTTTTGCCTCTGAGGGTACCTACATACATGTGTTGCAAATACAGACAAGTGGCATGCGAACATATACCTAAAATAAAAGAAATGCTTCTTTAAAAAAAAAAAAAGATCGTGGTAAATGCTAGAGCTAATGGCCCATGCCTATAATTCCAGCACTTAGGAGGCTGAGACAGGAGGATTTCCATGAGTTTGAAACCAGCTCTGAGCTCTAAAGGGAGCTCTAGACCAGCTTCACATGCAAACAGAGTGAGACCTTGTCTCAAAAAACTAAAACAGGCCAGCAAGGTAGCTCATCAGGCAAAGATGCTTGCAGCTCAGCCCAGAAACCCAAGTTGTAACCCCACAACCCAGAAAGGTAGAAGTGACTCCATGAAGCCCTTCTCTGTTATAACATGCACTGTGGCATGTGTGTGCCCACACACACAGGTGACAGCCACATAGACACACAGATACACATGCCAGGCAGTAATAAAAAATAAAACTTAAACTATCTTTCAAAGACCAGTGTAACAAATAATAAAGCAAAAATTAAACACTAGCCTTTAGCTGGTATGATGGTGCCCCTTTAATGCCAGCATCTAAGAGGCAGAGGCAGGGAGATCTCTGAGTTCGAGGCCAGCTTGGTCTACGTTTGGAGCTCCAGGTCAGCCAGGGCTACAGAGAGAAACCTGGTCCCAAAAATCATTCTCTGACCTTCATACCCTGAACCATTCAACGCTTTCATTTCCAAATTAAAGACCTCTTTTATTATTGTTAGTTTGCTCTCAAATTTTGGCTTTTTGAAACAGGGTCTTCCCATGTAGCTCAGGCTGGCTTCAAACTCATTTTACAAGGCAAGGGATATGGTTCAGTGGTAAACAGTGCTTGCTTGCCACGTGCGAGTTCCTGGGTTCAATCCTCAGAACTCTCTCTCTGTCTCTGTCTCTCTCTGTCTCTCTCTCTCTCTCTCTCTCTCTCTCTCTCTCTGTGTGTGTGTGTGTGTGTGTGTGTGTGTGTGTGTGTGTCTCGCTTAAATGGATTATGTAGCTCAGGCTTGACTCTAACTCCCAGTCTAGCCGCAGCCTCTTGGGATTACAGGTTTGTGTCACCACACCTGGCTTCAGATTCTTGATAGTGGACAAATCTCAACCATCAAATCAAGATTATTTCATAGATCTCACCATTTATTTACTGCTAGGTCTGCACTTGACACAGCCCATAAGCCAGGCAGTTCCAGGGTCTGGAGACAAGTGTAACGACTCAAATAGCCCCTATCCACAGAGTGTACATTTTTTGTTAACTCAGAAGTTTAAACAGCTTTAATATCCTACATGATTCCCCAAGTTTGAGATCATCTCCAAGTTCCTATAATTTTGGTTAATTCTCAGGATCTTTCAGAAATTGCAAAACCTGTTGGCTTCCATCCTCTCCCTCCCATGCTCTCTCCTCTAGTCCAACTAACCAATTCTCCTTCCTTTCCTCAGCTCTGGGGCGTCACCAAACAAGGTTACCGCTGTCGGGGTAAGTGAGAGGGAGGGACTCTCCTCCTGCAGGCTGGAAGAACGAGGTGTTTAATGGCTCCTTCCCCCCCAGACTGTGGGCTGTGTTGTCACAAACACTGCAGGGGTCAAGTGAGAGTGGAATGCAAGAAGAGGCCAGAGATGAAGGGTGACCCTGGTCCCCCAGGAGCGTCCGTGTCAGCCACACCACCTCCTCCTGCCAGCTGCGGTAAGACCTAGAGCACGGGACCTGGGAGGAGGGCCCAGAGCACAGGGTTCATGCTTGAGGTCATAGAGTTCTTCCTGGCATAGTCCCGTCTCTGCCACCCATCACATCACAAACAGGCTCTGAGGAAAATCTCTCCTATACCCTATCCCTGGATGCTGAGCCGGGTAGCCACCTTCGCCATGCTTGGACCCAGACGGAGTCCTCACACTCTCCCTGGGAGGCAGAGATGGTAAGGAGTCCCTGGCTGGATCCAGGAAAGGCAGCATTTACCTGGGAAAATCAGACAGATCTGGAAATCACAGGGAAGGGAAACCATATGAAAACCCTCAGTCACCTGGATGGGAGGTGAGAGACACTGGCTGATTTAGAAAGAAAAAAAAAAAGGAAAGAAAAAAATATATATATTTTTGAGATGGTGTCTCACTATGTGCCCTAGTTGGCTTTCTGTCCCTGTGATAAAACACTGACCAAAATAACTTGGGGAAGAAGGGGTTTATTTGACTTGCACTTCCCTGTCATAGTTCATTTTTTTTGGAGGAAGTCAGGTGGGAACTGAGGCAGGAACTGAAGCAGAGAATGTGGAGGAATGCTGCTTGCTTGCTTGCTTGCTCCCCATGGCTTCCTCACCGTCCTTTCTTACACAGCCCAGAACCACCTACACAGGGGTAGTCCCTCAATCCCACATCAATCATTAATCAAGAAAATGCCACACAGACATGTCTGTAGATGGTTTCTGTCCTGCCAGGTCCCGCTAATAAACACAGAGATGCTTTATTAACTATAAAACTGTTGGCCGATGGCTAGGGCTTCTTATTGGCTAGCTCTCTCTTAATTGTTAACCCACAAGTACTGAACTATGTATTTCTACACAGCCTTATCTTACCAGAGAACACCTGGAGCATCCTATCTTCCCGGTCTCTACATGGCATCTCTTCCTGGCTTCCTCTCTACCCAGCATTCTCCTTGTCTGGTAGCCCCGCCTATACTTCCTGCCTGGCTATCTGCCAATCAGTATTTTATTCATCAGCCACTAAGAGAAACATATAGGCAAAAGAACATCCCCCATCACATGTCCACAGGTCAATCTGATGGAAGCAATTCCTCAATTGATGTTCCTTCTTCCCAGGTGACTTTAGTTTGTGTCAAGACAGCAAAACCTAACCAACTAACTCATTTTGTAACCCAGGCTGGCCTCAAACTACAATCATCTTGCCTTTACTTTCCAGAGTGTTGACATTGTAGGCATAAGCCATTATGCCCAGCGAACACTGACTAGTTTTTAAAAGCTAGGCATGGTTGCCCAAACCTATATTCCTAGTGCTGAAGAGGCTGAGAAAGGAGAATAGCCACAATTGAAGGCCTGCCTACATGGTGAGGATCCAGATCAGACTGTCATTGTGAGAGACCCTGTCTCAAAAAGAAAAGAAAACAAAAGGGGGGGAGCGGGGAAGCAAGAACAAGGTCAAGAGCACTTGCCTACCCAGGAATTTTTGGCATGCTCTCCAGGGTCAGGGTCAGCAGCATCTACTTGGAACATGATGTGTACACACACACACATGCACACACACACACTAAGGCCAAATATGTCAGGAGCTACAATAAATGTTGTTGGAACAATTTCCACTCCTGAAAGGCAGAGATTTCATCTGGAAGTATTGGTTGCTTTAGCCATAATCTGAGTGAAACCCAGGTCATGGTTGTGAACTGTCCCCTAGAGAAATGAAGGGCCCCTCATGGTGTATTCTTCCTCCTTCCAGGTGCCTGTCCCAGCACCAGTTTTACCATCGAAAGCTTCCTCGGAGCCCAATACCTGAACAGCATCTGGAGTCCTTTCCCTCACTCCCCTAACCACTGTCTCATCCACACTGCCTCTGACAAAGACCCATCATCTTCTACCCTAGAAAAAGTTCTTCTGTGCTGCAATGACTGTCAGCCATGCTCCTCCCTCACTTAGCATCTGCGGCTCTGTATTGGATGAATTTGGACTCCAGTTATATCATCTCCCCAACTCCCAACTTCCCAGATAAGGAGACGAGAGCTTAGCAAGGTTAAGCTTCAAGCTCAAAGCATGGGAGGCAAGGCTCACGCTGTTTCCCAAATGAAATGCTGAACCAATGGACTACATTGACTGTTGGCCCAGAGCTGGAGGCTGTGAGGGTGGAGGGGACAGAGTTCTAACGATGTCAGCAAAGAGGCTGGTGTGGACAGTGCGTGGAAAATACCTTCCTCTGCTCGGGGCCTCCTGTAGCTTGCTCAGGGCATAACTCAGGCCTATGGGTTATGAAGCTCTGCAAGATCTGTCCCCACCATGTGTCCTCAGTCCACAGCTCGACTCTTTACTCCTCCCCTTCCACCTACACTGGCTCTGTCTTCCTAGAACAACACACCCTAAAATATGGCCACCTCAGGGCCTTTGCACTGGTGGTTCCCTTTATCCGGACTGCCCTTGGCCAGAGGGCTACATGGCTCAACCTGCTCTAGAGCTTTGCTTAAGTGACATCCCCTTGGTGAGGCCTCCTGACCTCAGAGATGTCACACATGCGTGTTGTGACGCTCCCTTCCTGATTTATTTTTCTCCACGGTGCTTCCGTCCGCTGACAAACTGGACATTTCACCTATTCATCTTGATGAGTGTCTGCTTTTCCTCACCAGGAAGAGCTCCGGAAAGGCAGAGATGTGTCTCTGTATTATCCCGCTATGGCCCAGCTGCCTAGCACCTGTAACGTGATCCTCCAATGCTTTACTGTGTCTTTTGCCTCACCCACAGGAAAAGCAAAAGGCTCTTCCAGACCTGGGGGCAGAAACTCCCCCATTTGCCCCTCCACAAATGCGCACACCCTTGAGCTGGTCCCTGCAGAAACAGATCCTATAACGATCAAAAGAATTAAATTTATTTTTCAGACAACATGGTTCATAGTATTGAGTGGTGGGCATTTAGGGCCTCTACGACAGGGAATGCCGGGCTTAGGTGCCAAGGAAAACTCTTCACAGTGACTCTCAAAGACGACCAGTGGCATCAGCACCTGGCAGAACCTCTGACTGACCGTCCAAGACCCTTTACTTCTTCTTCTTCTTTCTGCGACCCCAGCGCTGTGGGCCAGCCTTCCCCCTTCCTCCGTCTTCCCTTCGGCTCTGCCAGGCAGGCATGGGCGCCTCCAGCTCATCTGGGCGCCCCCCGCGGTCTGGCACATCACCCATAAGCACCTGAGAATTGATTAGACTGGAGTCTCAGTAGGTAAAAAAGCTGGGTGCGCTCATGCAAACTGCCACCCTAGCATTTGGGAAGTAGAGGAAGATTGGGAGTTTGAAGCCAACCTCTTGGCTACATAGTGGGTTAGTTTCAGGTCTAGCCTGGGCTACATGAGACTTTATCCTTCCAACCCGCCCCCACCAAAAAAAAAAAAAAAAGAAGAAAGAAAATTTCCCTCTAACTGCTATAGAGAATGGTTAGTCTGAGACCAGTTGGGTCCAGAGGCAAGGAACCATGGAGAACACTAGACCAGGAGAAACTCCAGAAGGCCAATCTGAAGGCCAAGGATGCCCAGACTGTCCCCTGCCCGATGTATGCCCACCTTGTTGATGGCACAGCTGGTCCCTTGGCGGGCAGCCACACTGGTAGCTGGGACCAGACGGGAAAGGTCAGCTCGAGCAGCCAGAACATGTGCGACAGAGACATCAGATTCTGGAGTCAGAAGTCCTCGGATTGGGAACAGCACTGCCTTCATGGCCTCTCCTTGGCCCTGGAGTAAGGGGAAGGGCATCCATGGAGAAGGTGCCCAAGAGCTCATCTCCACTCAGGGTCTCTGTATGCTCCAGAGGGGGTTTTCTTCAAGGTACACGTGCTGTAACAGACAGCTGAGTATGGTGGCATAAGAACAAGTCATCTCAGCACAAGGGGAGTAGAGGCTAAAGGATCAGGAGTTCAAGGCTACCCTCAGCCACATGGCAAGTTAAGAGGCAAAAATAGGGCTGGAGAGATGGCTCAGAGGTTAAGGGCACCAACTGCTCTTCCAGAGGACTGAGTTCAATTCCCAGCAACCACATGGTGGCTCACAACCATCGTTATGAGACCTGGTGCCCTCTTCTGGTGTGCAGACATACATGGAACCAGAATGTTGTATATATAATAAATAAATAAAATCTTAAAAAAAAAAAAAAAAAGAGGCAAAAACAGCCAGGTGGTGATGGTGCACACCTTTAATCCCAGCACCCGGGAGACAGAGGCAGGCAGATCTCTGAGTTCGAGGACAGCTTGGTCTGTTACACAGAGAAACCCTGTCTTGGGTCGGGGGTGGGGGGTGGGGGAGGCAAAACCAAAATCTTTAAAATGGTAGACCATGTAAGAGATAGAACCTAGGTGACACTATCAAGATCAAAGGGCCGAAGACTTGGAGGAGACGCATGCAACTCCCACTACCTGCCCAGCTTGCAAGTGTAAGCCAAAAGGAACCTGATTTTCCTTATAAAGTACCCAGTTTCTGGTACTTTGCATTGGCAACATAAAACCAATTAAGATGGCCTTACTGTCCATTTTATTTCGCAGGGGAATAGTTCTGAGAACACTCCCAGCTGAGAGCTGGGCATTCTAGAATGTCCTGGAGGGCCTGAGAGTCTAGCAGTCTTGAACCCTGTAAGATTCTGAAGTGTGGACAAGAGAGATGGCTCGATAGTTAGAGAACTCACTGCTCTTGCAGGGAAGCAGAGTTAAGTACCCAGCATCCATAGGGTCTGATGCCCTCTCTTCACCTCTGCAAGAACACGTTGCACATACATACATACACACACGTATGTATAAAAAACACATACACATAAAATAAAAATGAGTAAATCCTTTTAAAAAAGGTTCTAAAGTGTGGCTTGTAAGAGAACTTACTGCTCTTCTAGAAGACCTGGCTTCAGTTCCCAGTCCCCACATGGGGGCTCACAACCATCTCTATCTCTGGTTCCAAGGGATCAGAGATACCCTTCTGGCCTCTGTGAATTTGGCACACACATGATGCTCGTACACATATAAGGAAAACACATCAAATCAAAAAATAAAAACTTAAATGATTCTGAAGCGGTCTGGGCCTTGGCATCCCCAGAAGGGTAATAACTTGATCATCTGCCCTGCAGCTGTCCCTCCCAACGGCCCGCTTATCCTTGCTAATAAGGTCCCCACACCTCTGCCCGGTCACCCCAGTGGAAAGCAGATGTCGTAAGGTCCAGACGCTTCAGGAGGAGGCAGCGGCGGCAGCAGTACTGTTCTGTTAGGCTTTGGGACAGAGACTCCAGGGCTTCCTGGAAGAAGAGGTCTGGGTCACACCAAGGGTTCCATCTCTGGGTGAGGATACTGTTCACAGCCACCTATACATGCTCTTACCCACTGTGACGCATCCAGTGGGGAGCTGAGGAGGGGCTGCATGGACTCTGGGGGCAGCGAAGGCAGCAGCTCAGAGACCTAGTGGAAGAAACCATCAGAAGCCAATGAAGCACAAACAGGATGGACCTTTTGTTTTTCGAGGCAGGGTTTCGCTGTGTAGCCTTGGCTGTCCTGGAACTCTCTCTGTCGCGGCCTTCTTAAGTACCCTGGTTCCCCTCGGCCATATGAACTCAGGTCTCAGAAACAACAACAGTGTTAATGGTTTTTGTCAACCTGACACCCTGAGAAAAGGGAATCTCTATCTGAGGAATTGCCTCCATCAGACTGGCCTGTGGGCCTGCCTGTTGGGGCATTTTCTTAACTGCTATTTACTGTAAGAGAGCCTGGCCTGCGGTGAGCAGATGGACTGTATACAAAACCAAAATAAGATAAAATAGCGGAACGATCTAGAAATGAGCTAGTAAATAGTGTTCCTCCATGGTCTTCACTTCAGCTGAGTTCCCTCAACCGTGGGCTTGTAAACTGAAACCAACCCTTTCCTCCCCACACGTCATTTGGTCAGTGTTTTATCACAGCAAAAAGCAAATTAGAACAAATGGCCACCAGATCTCTAAAACCATTCCTGTCATCGGGCCATTCTTTCTAGAGATGGTTTTGAAGACAGGATCCTCTCCCCAAGTAAGACAGCTCAAGAGCGTCCTCTGAATCTCTCTACCTTGCCGTGAAACTCCCGAACTAGCTGGCTGGCCAGGGTTCCACGCACGGGTCTAGGAAGGCCCAGAGCTTGAAGAGTTAGCATCAGCTCCTGAACCATGCCATTTCCCTCTTTTGTCCCCTCTCCAATGGACTGTGCGGGGCTAGCATCTAGCGGGAGCCGCAGATGCAAGAGACGGGCAGCCTGGAGCTCTGAGCAAAGAAACCCTACAAATAGGAACAGAAAATAAAACATATTGAAAAAAAAGGAACAGATCCGTGCCCAGCTAGAACCTTGCCCCCCCCCCAATAAGCCTCACCCACTTCAAGGCTGCAGCTCCTCCTCCTCCTCCATCTAACTCAACCCATGAAAGCTTTCAGAGGCCGTCATCAGAATGCTAGCCCAGCCCCCAACCCGCCGGCACCTACCTGCGGGCCTTAAGCCGCACCTCGAGAGCCCGCCCACTCGGGAGGCCCCGCCCCCAGAGGCCCCGCCCCCGCCCGGCCTCCTGGGGCCTCCCAGGCTCACGCAGCAGGCGCAGGCCGCCGCCGGGCTCCCGCAACGCGGTGGCGCAGTTTCCGCCGCCGAGCGCGCGATCGGGGCAGTGCAACGCCCGCAGCAGGCCAGCCAACTGCCGCAGGAATTCCTCCTCTGCGTCCGGGCCTGCGGGGAGGAGAAGGAGGCGGCCATCAGGGGAGCGGCGGGTCCCGCGGCTCCCGCCCCCCCCCCCGCCGTCCGCCCGGATCCTCACGCACCGTGGCCAGCGCCCAGCCCCAGGGCGCCCTCCTCTCGCCTCTCCACAGCTCCCAGAGCCGTCAGCTCGGCCGCCAGCCGCGCGCACAGCGCCCTGAAGTCCGCACACGCGGGGCCCCGCGACGCCGCCTCCGGGAGGGCTCCGTACCTGCGGCGGGGCGCGCGTCAGTGCGAGTGCCTCCCTCCGCGCCCGCGCCCCGAGCGACTGCGCCCCACCCGGGCCCCCGGCCACACCGCCCGGACCCCTCACCCCAAAGTCAGCAGGTCGCCGGCCACCGTGGCCCCGTCCATGGCAGCTTCGCGGGGGCACCCCGGGCGCGCTCCCCTTTCCGCCCCGGACAGGCTCCGCCCCCCGAGGCGCCTCCTCCCGCCCCCACCCCGCCGCTATCCAATCACATTCTCGTGCGAAGGAGCTTCGGCGCTCCGATTGGGCTGGCAGCCCGCCACGCGCGCGCCTCGGGCAACTCGTCCAGGGTTGTAAATTTTTTTACAGTTTGGTATTGCTGTAGGATTCCCCGAGGTCGCCGGGTCGGGGTGGGTGGGGTTGGCTTGAGTGCTCCTACTCTCGGGAACATAAAAGCAAAAAAGCAACCTGTTTCCCTCTCTTCTCCCCTTCTCTGCTTTAAATTAAATAATATATACATATAATATATAATAATATATTTTATATCATATATAATAATATATATTATATCATATATTATATATATTATATGATATATATTATATATATATATATGTTTTTGAGGCAGGGTCTCGATATGTTTGCATTCCACGCTGGCGTCTTGGTCCTGCTTCCCTCCTTCCCTATAAGGTTGACAGGCGTGTGCCGCGCACCCCCGGCTGCCCTTTGCTCTTCCTCCATGCACCCGAGTCCGGAAAGTCCATCTTAGGCTTATTAGGATCTCAGCACACGCCCACACCCACTCTCCCACTGCAGGTAGGCTCTCCTTCCATATCACAGGCACCTTTGAAAAACTGCATCCTAGGGGGCGGGCAGGCGGGCAGGCAGGCAGGCAGGCCCTGGGTTTGACTTCGCCGTTAACCAGCACGTGTTCCTGCCAAATTGGTTTTCCGTCTGTGTAATTGGGGTCCCAGTTGATGATACTTTTTATTTTATGTGCAGGATTGTTTTTGCTCGCGTGTGTGTACGTCAGCCTCATGTGTGCCTTGTGCCCATGGGAGTCAGGAGGCATAGGCTCCTCTGGAACTGGAGTTTCGGATGGTTGTGAGCAGTTATGTGGGTGCTGGGAACCAAACCTAAGTCTTCTGTAAGAGCAAGAGCTCTCAACCACTTAGCCATCACGCCAGCCTCTTTTTTTTTTTTTTTTTTTAAATGGGGCCTCACTGTGTATTCCAGGCTTACCTTTAACTGAAGATTCTCCTATCTCTGCCTCCCCGGGTCTGGGACTACAAGTTTGTGCCACACCCAGCCTATCAAACACTCACTCTTGAAGACATCTGTGAGGATTAATTGTATTAAACAACTTATGTAAAATATGCTTTAAAATCACAGAGCCCTCAATACATCCTCAGTTAAATAACAAGTAAAGCAGTGTGGTTCATGCCTTTAGTCCCAGCACTCAAGAGATAGAGGCAGGCAGATCTCTGAATTCAAGGCCAGCCTGGTCTACAGAGTGAGTTCCAGGACAGCCAGGGCTACGTAGAGAAATCCCTCTCTTAAACAAATAAGTAAATAACAAGCAGGGGGCCTGGAGACAAGGCCCAACTGTTAGAGCGCTTGGTACTCTTTCAAAGGTTAGCTCCTAGTACTGACCTCCTAATACTGACCTCATTAGCACCAGAGAACCCACCATGCACTTCTGGCCTCTTTGGGCACCCCTGCACATGCACACACACACACACACACACACACACACACACACAAAGAATAAATGTGCTTAAAGCCAGGTCTGGTGTTTTTTGTTTTTGTTTGGTTTTTTTTTTTTTTTTTTTTTTTTTGGTTTTCCGAGACAGGGTTTCTCTGTGTAGCTTTGGAGCCTATCCTGGCACTCGCTCTGGAAACCAGGCTGGCCTGGAACTCACAGAGATCCGCCTGCCTCTGCCTCCCGAGTGCTGGGATTAAAGGCGTGCCCCACCAACGCCCGGCTTTAGGTCTGGTGTCTTAAAGCTATGTTCCCATAGGAAGTTGACCACAAGTTCCTGTGTGGGGAGCTCACAACCGTTTATCTCTCCAGCCCATATGCATGTACCCACAAATAAAAATAAATCTTTCCCCAAACAAACTCGGGCTGCTAGCTTTGACTCCCTTTTCCTTTCCATACAGGGGCCTTAACCCAGGCCGTTGCTCATGCTAAGCATGCGTCCAGCCACTGAGCTACATTCCCAGCTTGCTTTTAAACTCCAGATATAAATCTGTGCACTCAGGCTGGAGAGATGGCTCAGCAGGAGCTCTTGATGCTCTCATGGAGGACCTGGGTCCCCAGCAACCACAAAGTGGCTCACAGCTGCACCTCCAGTTCTAGGGGATCTGATGCCAGGTAACCAGGTGGGCACTCATACACACGCATATACAAGCAAACACTCATAAAAAAAATAAATCTACGGACTCTTTGAAAGCATCTATTATTCCCTCCCCCCCCCTCACACACTACCTGCATCACCACTGCCTCCCCAGGGAGCAGCTTCCCGCCAGCCTGTCCCCTTCCCAGACAGTCTTCCCCTCACAGCTAGCTACAACTAGCCTTTGAAGATCCAGACCATCCCCCGGAGGCTTCCTGTGGCCCCGCCTCTCTCACTCAGGGCAACAAAGCCATACAATGTCTGGGTACACCCTGTCACCTTTCCAGGCCCCCCTCCCAGGATTCCCCTCGCTTAACCCCACTCCCAACTTACCAGATACACCCCTGCCTTAGTGATGGGTACTGGCTGCAGCCTGCACACACCCAACAGAACCCCCCACCCCAACTTTGGCAGGGTTTTATCCAAAGGCCTTTGTCCACTGCAGCGCCACCAGTAACTAAGGGGCTCGACGCATGCTAGGTGTTCAGTAAATGTACTTGACTGAACAAATAAAACCCAGCTAGATGACCAGTTAGGGACCAAAGGCTGTCAAAGGAAAGAACGGGAGTCCAGCACTTATGGGAAACAAAGCGGACAGGGCGCACCAATGCAAATAAAGACCAGGCCAAGACACTGTCACAGACATTTCTTGGAGCAGATCTCAAGTGCCCCTCCCCCAATGACAAGGCTGAGTCTTTGGCCCCATCCTCCCTCCACTTCAGCCTGCACTGACCCTAACAATATTGAGGTCACAGACTGGCTTGGAATCATGACCAGGAAGATATATGTTGGCGTGCGTCCCCCAAAATCTGGGGGGTGGGCAAGCATCCAATCTGAGGGGCAAGCAGCTGGAAAACTGGGGGGCTCCAGGGTCTGAGGTCTCCCTGGCTCCCAGGGTTCAGCCCTCCACGCACCCCAGGTACGGGGGCAATGAAAGGGAATCATGGATCAGAGGTGGGTGTCAGCAGGGAACAGGGCTGGGGACCTGGGAGGGGGGTACCGGGAGATGGAGACTAGGGAACCTTCCCCAGTCCCCACTGCTTAACCCAAAGATCTCACAGCACCATACAGCACTCTGGTCCCCCATCCCACCCCTTCCCAAAACGAGGTAGGTTAAGAATGGAGCTTCCCCCCGCTCACCATGGAAGGGGGGAGACCGAGGCACAGAGAGGGGGATGGGGACCCAGGCTGCCCCAGCCCCCAGTCCCTCCGCCCTCAGCTCTGGTGGGTCTGACAGTGATGAGAGCTAGACAGAGTGGGGATGGGAGGGGCACCTCCCTCTCCCCGTTTTCTCTCTCCCATCCCAGGGTCTGGCTGGGAGAGCTGAATCACAGGTTCCGGATACAATAAATAGTTAATAATTTAAAGGAAGTGACACAAATCGTAATCCCTTGAGTCCCCACAAGGCCGTCCAAGCCTGGGTAATGAGGAATGGTTGGTTAGGTGCACATTCCCAGGTACTTAGGGCCAGATGTAGGTCCTAAGCCCCATAATCCATCAAGACTGTCTTGGCTCGGAGACCTTGGTTGCCCTATCCAGGACACCAGATCCTAGGTACAGTGGACACCGCACTCTTGGGGAAAAAGAGGCTGGGGCACCCCTCTTCTCCAGGAGAAACGCGTGGGGAAATGCCATCATGAAACAGTGCTGAGCTTTCCAGAGCCATTCCCAACGGAGACAGAAGGGGTTACCAAGAGATGGATCTGAATGAACTGGGGGTTACAGCGTGGGAGATCTGCAAGGCTAGGGATGGCGGGGCCTTCAGTGGAGCAGTAGCCAGCCCCAAAGTTACTGTTGTGCAAAGTAGAGAAGAGAAGGCTTCCTCCCATGTTCCCGCTTGACCCCTGCAGCTACCTGCCTCTGCTTAGCAGACAGCTTGTAGGATCCTCTGTGGCAAAGCCAGACCCCAGAGGTGAAAGAAGGGAACTTCTAGGTGGTCCAGGATTCCAGCAATTCACACTGGTGCAAGTGTCCCCCCAGGATAAAGAGGAAATCTGGGTGTTGTTGGGGCTTTGTGGTTTTGTGGGCCTCTGGATGGCAGGACTCATGGGGGTCAAGGTGGCGAGGTATCCGAGGGCTCCATCAGTCTAAAAGTACTTTGAAGTCTAGAAAAGCTGGCATCTAAAGGTGTCAAGGCCCTGGGGCATCTTGCTTCGGAATGTCTCTGGTATAGAGGGACCAAGGTCTCAGGCCAAAAACAATCTCAAGATTGTGGGGGCTTGAATCCTGCACCCAGGGGCCGATTGGCATCTCAGAGTCTTAGACCCAGTGCTTTTGACAGCACCTTGGGGTTGCTCTAGAGCTGAGAGTCAAGGGATGAGAGGCCCGGGGTTACCATGACCACTGCATCTTCTGAGATCCAGGCTCCCACCCAGCTGGACAGGGATTAGGGAACATTGACAGAAGGAAGCTAATATTTCCAGAACATTTGGGTTCTTGAAAGTCAGGCCCCGGGGAAACTGGAAGGCTATCTAAGCACTTGAAACCAGTGCATTGGCCTCAAAGTGCTGGTGGCCTTCAGCCATACATCTGAGGGTACCAGACATCTCCAGAGACCATCCATGAGACCCAAGTTCTCAAGAACTGCTGGCTTGAGGGGCAGGTGTTCAGTTCCCGGCTCCTAGGACATCTTGGTGTCTGACATCTGGACCTTGCTGAGCTCTGAAAAGGGCCTCCCAAGCTATTTTGGTCAGAAAACACCTCTTATTTGAGGATATCTGAAGACTTAGTGCAGTTTAAATCTGGGGTATGAGGGCTACTGTGAGTCGCTTACATATGAACTGATGGTAAGATCTGTGGACTCTCAGGAGTGAGTGGACTTCAGGTCAGTGTCTGGTGATTCCAAACCATCCTGGTGTTTCCGGGTTCTGGGGCTATAAGAACATCCAGATGTAGATATATTATACCAGGTCTCAGGTGAAAATTCAGGGACCGTTTTCTGGTGATTCTGGGTCCTCTGGCCTCAAGGTCTAAGTCATTTGATAAAGGATCAGGTTTTAGCAACTCCTGACTTAATTTGGGAGCTGTGATACGAGTGTTTACAATGTCAAGTATGAGCTGGAGTCTGGGTTGGGTATTTAGATAGTCAGGGTCCAAGATCCCTGGGTCTCAGAGGTGAGAGTTCCTGGGCCCTCTGAGATGCAATGTTTGGAGACGTCACGAGTCTCCTCAGTGGGGAAGAGGGAGGGAGAATCCAGAATTCAGGACTCCTGGGTCCACTTGACAGACATCCTGATGACGCTGGGTCTGGGATCTTAATCCTAGGTTTGGGGTTCAGGTACCAGATCTGGGATCTCTCAAATCCATTCAAACTCCAAGTTCCAGACGTACCTAAGTTTGGGTTTTAGGTTTCGTACGGAGTTCAGGGTTCTGGGCCCTCCCATTTTTGGGTCTTCAGACCGATTTTCAAACCAGCCCAACGATCCTCACCGTGCAGCCTCCTCATGGCGACCCCCGCAGCCCGCACAGCCACATCGTGTCGCAACCCAGTGACAGGCGCGCAGGGGCGCGTAGCAACAGAGGCAGGGCACTGCCAGGGACAGCGCAGCTAGGGCAGCCCAGCGCGCAGCAGGGCGTGGGTGCCCTGGCTCACAAGCGCACGGGTCCGAGAAGTCGCCCTCGGCGTCCGACAGGCAGTGGTACAGCAAGCTCTCCGCGCACCACAGGCAGCTGAGCCTACGCACTAGCAGGCGACCTGGGTCCGGGGCCTCTGCGCAGCGACCACCGCGCCCATCCGCACGACGGCGGAAGAGTGCTCGGCAGTGCACACACCGTGCGGCCTCCTCGGCCTCCGGGGAGGCCTTGGCTGGAGCAGGGGTGGGGCCTGGACCTGGGGGTGGACGAGCAGGGGGTGCTGGGGGTGCAGCCTCAGTGAGAGGAGCAGGGAGTGACACTGGGGGACCCAGTGCTGCACCCCTCAATGCACCAGTCTTGGCAAAGCCCACCACGCAGGTCGACAGGGGAAGAGGTGCCGGTAGTCCTGATCGCCGGTAGTCCTCATAGCCACGGCCGCCCCAGCCCTGGCTCCCGGCCCCGGCTAGAGATTCTGAGGGTTCTGGAATCCCAGTGAACTGTAGAAGCGGAGGATAGCTCTACAAAGCCAAGGGACAAGTTGATCAGGTTAAGGACATCTGCAACTCACCAAGTCCCCATAGGCTACCCAGGTTCAGAAGACCCCAAATCCAGGATGCAGCCACAGGCATCAGCCAGGAGGGACTGTGTCCCTCCAAAAACTCTCTTGGGTTCTGAGTTTAGACTTCCAGCCTATTCCTATCCAAGTCCCTCAGCCCGCAGAGACAGATGAATGTGGGCACAAGCATACACCTTAAGGACCCGTTATGGCTTAAGACTTCCCAGTTCAAGAGATGGCTCAGAGGTTAAGAGCACTGGCTGCTCATCCAGAGATCCTGAGTTCAAGTCCCAGCAACCACATGGTGGCTCACAACCATCTGTCATGAGATCTGATACCCTCTTCTGGCATGTAGGCATATATGCAGACAGAGTACTGATACCTAAAAAAAAAAAATAAGACTTCCCAGTTCAGTCAAACCCAACCCCCAGGCTCTCCTTCAAGATAAAGGAAACAGTCGTATGGAGTCCTTCCATGAGTTCCATCATCTTCTAACATATTTGAAAATGTGTGCGGGCTTCCTGGTACAAACTAGACAGCCCTCAAATCTCCCGGAGAGCTAGAGACACTTGGAAGATCCTACCCACTCTCAGGAGCCCAGGTGTGTCAGTCTTTCTGCCCCAGGACTGGGGTTTGAACCTAGCATCTCAGCACCTTCTACATGACATGCTAGGCAAGTGCTCTATCACTGAGCTACTCCCCCAAACCCCAAACCCAGGCCTCTTTCTTTTTCACTACCACCTACAGCTCAGTCAAGGCTGGCCATTTCCTGAGATCTGTGTCCCTTCTCATTCAGCTGGGCTTCAGCTCCGGTCACCTGGGAAGCCATCCATACCTGAGCAGAGGAGCGTCTCCGTTGTGGAGGCGTGGCTGGAGGGAAGGCAGATGTTGACTCCACTGTGACAATGGCAGCTGCAACAGCTGTGGGAGGAGTCTCCTGGCGGCTGTGACTGGAGGAGGAGTCGCTGTCCACGTGGGACTGAGGGAGATTGGACAGGCCTTAGTGCAGGGAGTTCTCCAACCAAAGATGCCCTTCCACAGACCTCCCTTCCATAGAGAGCAAGAGCTCTGCGATCAGGAGGCCCCGGGCTCAAACCTTTGTTCTGTCACTGACTGTGTGACAAGTGAGATCACCCTCTGAGCCTCAGTGTTCTCCTCTGTAAAATGGAGGGTCATCACAAGTACCTATTCATAAGGATTTGTTCAGGACACTGTCAAGGGTCCAGCACCTGTGTTACAGCATCCTTTATAACTGAGCCTGCTTGCAGTCCCTCACCAGTGCTTCTAGGCAACAGCTGTCCCCATGCTAGCCCCTTGCTAGTGGCTTCTGGGCAAGCATTCTGCCATTTAGTCTTATTGGTAGGTTCCACCACTCCACATCCACGACCCTTAGTTATTTAAATAAGTCTCACTTAGCCCAGGCCTCAAATTCAAGATCATTTCTCCTCCCCCCAGGAGTAGCTAGGAATACAGGTGTGTGCCACCTGACTCTGGATGTGGATATTATCTCAACCGGATTCCTAACGCCGGCTCAGATCACCCTCCTGGCCATCGACCATCCTCTCCCTCCCCCAAAACCCTCTTCCTGCCTCCTTTTCACTACAACTCAAAGGGCTCTTTTCCCTGCCCAAGCCAGGTCCTCTACCTTACTAGCTGAAGCCCCCCTTCTCACACCCTCTGTTCCCTTTTCTGGAAGTTGGACATAGCTCCCTCTTATCTGTTCACAGCCTTCAGTCTACAGCTACTGAGCCCCAGGGCATGCCAGACACAAAGGCCACTATGGCAGCTTCCGGCTTTGAAGAAGGGCCCCACAGTCAGGAGCTGTGTGTGATTGCTGGAGGGTCACCTCTGTCCCCCATGACCTTGAGAATTTCTTTGACCCAAGGAACTAGTTTTTGTTGCTCCCGGTATTCTCAGAAACTCCCAAAAGGCACCTGGCCATTTCTGTGCCTCATTTGTTATCGTTCTATCAATGAACACTTAAAGTGGACCAGGCACTGTTTTAGGGACTAGAGGTGAAACAAGGAACTAGCAAAAGATCCTTGGCCTCCAGGAAACTAACAGATAAGAAAACTGTCTTAAAGGTGGTAGTGGGGGTTAGAACCAGATAAAGGACATTGGCGATTTGTCATGGGGGGGTTGGCAAGCAAAGGTTTTGTTTTTGAGACAGGTTCTCTCTATGTAACACTGGCTGTCCTAGAACTCACTCTGTAGACCAGGCTGGCCTCAAACCTACAGAGATCTACCTGCCTCTCTCTTACAAATACTGGAGTTAAAAGCATGTGTCAGCATGTCCAGCTGGGGAAAGAGTTTTATGTCTTCCAAGCCGGCCTCAAACTTGTAACATAGCCCAAGGATGACCTTGGATTTAGATACTTCTGCCTCTACCTCTCTCGTGCTGGGATTACGAATGCCAGCCCGGAGAATCCAAAGCCAGGGCTTTGTGCTTGCTAGGCAAGCCGAATCCCCAGCCTGAGAATGCTGGGGATTTTAAATAGGTTGTTCAGTGAAGCCACCAAGAAGACATTTGTACAGAGCCTCAAAAGCAATGATAAGTCAGATGGAAATCTGAAGAAGTGTTTTCTAACAGAAGGGCCGCAGGACAGGAATGGATCAACCCTGTTGCAACGAGAGGGAGGAGTCTGGTCTGACTGGAACGGGGTAAGGGGAAGACCAGCCCAGGCCGAGATGGATCTCATGGGCTACCTTGAGTGGAGGAGCCCTGGGAAGGTTCTGAGTAGGGAAAGTGTATAATTTGACTCAGTCGTTGATAAGAGCACCTGGGCATCCCCTCTCCCCCAAATGTGGACTTGTTCTAGGAGTCAGGAAAGTGACAACGAGAAGCTGTGGGGACTGTTGAGTTGGGAGATGAGATTGGACATTATTGAGTGGAGAGCAGACTTGATCATTTTGAAAGTAGGACCTGGGCTGGGGCTGTCACTCAGTGGTAGGGTCCTTGCCTAGCATGCACAACACCCTGAGTTTGAGCCTCAATATTGAGAAGGAAAAAAAGCGAGGGAGGAAGAAGGAAGGGATTAGAAAGAGGGCTGGAGAGATAGCTCAGCGGTTAACCCAATTCCAGGGCTATCTAACACTTTGCCAGGCCTTCTTGGGCACTAGGCATACAAATAGTTGCACAGACATATATGTAGGCAAAGCGCGCGCGCGCGCGCGCGCGCGCGCACACACACACACACACACACACACACACACACACACACACACCTATATCTTTTTTTTAAAGAAAGAAAGAAAGCAAAACCCAGGTGGTGGTGGCGCACGCCTTTAATGCCAGTACTTGTGAGTGAGCAAGCAAGCCATAAGGAGGCAGAAGCAGGGGGATCTCTATGAGTTAAGACCAGCCTGGTCTACAAGAAAAAAAAGAAAGAAAGAAAGAAAGAAAGAAAGAAAGAAAGAAAGAAAGAAAGCAAGCAAAACCAATATTGTGACAGATCTATGGGAAGCAGAAAAACCACAAGAACCAGCCAGGCATGGTGGCGCACACCTGTAACCCCACACTTGGGAGACGAGATGGATGGAAGGGTCATGAGGTACAGGCTAACTTCATCTCCTAATAGAACCATTGCCACAGTGTCTCATTGTCACCTCTCCACCCCCACTCCCCAAGGAGAGCCAAGAAGATTCTATGGATGGCTAAATGACATCACACCCTTCCCTCACTCAGATCCCTCTATGGCTCCATCACTCAAGGTAAAGGAAAAAGCCCTTACAGCGACACATAAGATGCCACATGAAATCAGTCCCTGGGTCATATGACCTGGGCTGTCTAAAAAAACAAAACAAAACAAAAAACCAATGATGTCGAGGATGACTCCAAGGTTACAAGCCTGCAGCTTGGGCAATAACTAGAACATAGAATTATTAATCCATAGCCAGGTGGTGGTGGCAAATGCCTTCAATCCCAGCACTCGGGAGGCAGAGGTAAGTGGATCACTGAGTTCCAGGTCTGCCTGGTCTGCAGACAGGGCTACACAGAGAATCCTTGCCTCCCCCTAGTAAACAAACAAACAAACAAATAAATAAAATCAATTCATTTGTCTGTGCATTTATTTTAATGCTTATTGCTTTTTATTATTTTTATCTTCTCCTCTGTCTTTCACAGTGGACTAAAGCATCAAGAAAAAAAAAGGGGGAGTTTGTTTTGCTTGATATATTCCTGGTGCCTAAAACACTACCTGCCTGGTGTTTTTTAAGTACCCTTGAACAAACATATGAATCACAACAAAAGAGAAAACTAAGCAAGGTGTAAGGGAGCACCATTGTAACCCCACTGTGTAAGGGGATCCAAGCTGCAGATCAGCCTAGGCCACAGAGTGAGAACCTGTACCACCATACCCCACCCTACCTCCAAAAATAGCAAGGAAAGAGGAGTGAGCAAGCAAGCCACAAATGGTGACACACACCCCAGTAATCCCAGCACTCAGGAGGAACTAAATCCAAGGTCATCCGAAGATGCATATGGAGCTTTGAGGCTAGCCTGGGCTACATTAGACCCTAACTAAAAATAAATTAATGGATACATATAAAAGTAGAGAAAAACAAGAATAACCATGGCTGAATTGCTACTATCCATTCGGGCCCTGATTTTGTGTCCCCAACATGTGGCCTTTTGCCAGCCAGCTCCACAGCAAGTATTCGGGACTATTTGTAGATTAGAACCACCCCCCCACCCTCCCATGGCAGACCCCAAGACTCACCGTCAGAGGGCAGGGAGTCTCTGCAGTGTCCTGGGAAGGGGAGGAGGAGGAGGAGGAGGAGGAGGGCGTGAGGGAGCCTAGGGCAGGGAGAGAGGCGGAAGTGAGTCCCCAGACCCCAGCTTCTATGTCTGTCCCCCCTCAGCCTGGGAGTCTGTGCCTACACCACTCACCTCGGCTGAGGGCAGCCAGCGCAGCCAGCAGACTCTTCTGGAATTCGTCAGCCTCTGCAGGACTCTGAAATGTCAGCCCAAACTTGCAGTCCCCCAGGCTCCAGTGGTGGAAGATAGGGTTCACTTTGTTGTAAACCAAGCCTGGTCTCAGGGTACACTCCAAGGTGGTCTGAGGGGGCAGGAAGGTGCTAGGTCACACCACCCTAGCCATGCCTGTGACTTCCAACCCCAGCCCCTCTGTATATCCCAATTACTTCATTCTCAGCCCCAGGTGCACCTAAACACAAACCCACATACCCTAGATCTTGGGGGACATGTCTCTGATTTGGCAATATCCCTTCAATCCTTTGCCTTCTATACTTATCTAATTTCTTCCTCTGTTGTCCCAGTAGGAACCTCAAATCTTATTAAACGTTAAAAAAAAATTCACCTTTTCTCATAACCTAACATGCCCTGTTCCAATCGAAGAAAAAGCATTATTCACACTTTACTGAATGAATCAAAGTATCACAGCCAATTCCCTTCTGATGCCTCGAGAATCCCCTGAAAACTGGTCCAGAGATATCAGCCTTCTACACAGCCCACTCCATGCTGGCCACCCCTTGATGTCCCTTCCATGTCCTTGCTGACGCCAACACTTCCTCTGTACTCTCCTTTGAAATGCATGCCTTTCTCAAGCCTTCCTTTTGCAAAAGGTCTCACTACCTAGCCCAGGCAGTTAGTGAGACTTGGCTCCTCCTGCCACAGTGTCCCCAGTGCTGGGGATTAGCAGCACGTGACAAAGGACTGTCAACCATATGTGACACTCCTAAGCAGACCCCACAAATGCCTCCAGATACTTAGGGCAGACAAGGGCCTGTTGGTAGAGGGCATCTCTGGACAAGATGGAGCCCAGAAGAGAGTTCTGAGCAGAAAAGAGACAGGATGTGAGCTGGGTGTGAGCTGGGTCGTTGTGGACAGACCAGGGTTGGAGGAGGAGCAGGGACGGGGACAGGAAGGCCACTACCGAAGTAGCCAGAGAAGCAGTGGACACAAGTTTCCCAGCACCCTACCCCACTCCCAAACCCCGGCTCTTAATTCACAAGCCAGATATATTCGAACAAACTCCATCCCGCGGCCCACTTTGAGTCCCCAGTGGTGGAGGGACAACGTGACCTCTCCTTGTTCCCCCCTCCCCAGGCCCTTCCCTCCTTCCCCAGGGTTCATCCCATTCCCACACCCCAGGGTGGCTCACTTTCTGGTCCCGAAGCCGCTCCCCGTGGATGACGTAGTGCCCCTGGCGGGCCCCCCCCTCGGGCCTGGCCCCTCGGACCCGACATACGCTCACCTGGCTGAGGCCCCCGCCCCCCACAGGCAGCCAGCCCCCACTGGAGTCATCTCGGGCCATCACCACGGCTCGGACCCGCACCATGTACCTGGAGGAGGTGGGGAGAACAGGGACAACACAGGCCGTGAACTCAAATCGTGCTCGGGATTCTAGCGTCCCTCCAGCCCGGCTCTCCTCTTTTATCTCCTACCTCTGGATTTTCCTTACCCTCAAGCCACCAGTACCCCCACCTCCTGCCCACTTTCCTCTATCATGGCTTCTTCCTTCTGGGTGACATCTGGCCCACCTACCTTTTCCGTATCTACCTTTTTCCCCACCATACCCACCTTTTGAGCATTTCTCTCCCCACCCATGCCCACCCCCATAGGCCGGGTTTGCTACCCAGCCCCCCCAATGCCTCTCCCCTCAACCCCAGTCTCCTCCCCTGTCCCTCATCACAAACCCATAGCCCCACCCATTGTCCCCCCTCACAGCTGGGTTCCTGCGCATATCTATTTTCTCTGGACCCATCAACTCAGCTTCAGTGCCCCCAACACTGCCTCCACACCCCGGTCGCCCAGGCCACTAGCTGGGTGAGAAACCTTTGGCTCTTTTCCCCCCACCCTTTCCCGGATTTATGAATGAGACCGGATGCAAAGCTCACTGAGTCACCCAGCAACCGGGAGATGGGCAGGGAGCAGAGAGAGAACCAGAAATGGCCAGAAAGAGAGGCCGAGAAGGAGATGGAGGCAGAGGAAGCCAGCAACCGGCGACCGAAAAGATCCAAGGAGCATTTCATTCACAAAAATCAAGGCTGCTCCCTTTGGTCTCAGTTGAGGGACGCCAGAGAAGAGAGATGGGAGGGGGAGATAATGATCCATCCCCTCACCCTCCCCAAGCCTCCAGAAACATTTTACCCCGCCCCCAGCTGAGGGGACGTAGCCCTCCGCCCAGCAATCAGGATTAGCATCCAGCCCCACTGCCCCCCCTGCTCAGGGACCCTGGAGTCCCAACCTTAGGGACCCAGGCAACGAGTCCTAGCCCCCTCCCCCACCTGCAGGCAGTCGGGTTTCCCCAGCCTTTCAGGAGGGGAAGGGGCGGCCACAGCGCCCCCAGCCCCCTTTTCTCAATGGGATGGGATTTTGTGAATGAGCAGTCACGTGACACTGCTTCCTTTGTCCGCCCGCCTCCCCCAACAACAGGTGAAGCAGGGAAAGAGGGCAGGGGTCCCCCGCAAAGGCCTAGTTGAGACGGGGCACGGAGATCTCGGGGCGCCCCGTGTTACCCACACATCTATTTTCCCAGGGAGAGTAGTCCTCAGACTTCCTCAATGGCGAGGGTCCACGATGGAATTTTGTGAATGGGGCATCCTCGGAAGAAGTCCAGGACCCCCAAATGGAAACTGGTACCCCGGATGGCTACCGCGTAGATCGGGGGCCCCCACCCCTCTTGTTATCCCAGCCGGTGTCCGCGGGGTGCAAGGGTGGGCCGAGGGGTGCAGCTGCGGTCCTGGCTGCCCCCTCGCCCGGGCAGGCGGTCTCGTCAGCCCCCCGCCCCCTCGCCGCTCTGGGCACCTGCCTGGGAGGCTCCGGCCGGGCTCCGAGCGGCGGCGACGCGGCCTCCTCCTCCTCCTCCTCCTCCTCCTCCTCCTGTTCGCTCCCGCTCCCTCGCTGGCTCCGGCGGCGCTGGAGACGGGCACCGGGAGCCGGGGCGAGGGGGGAGGGAGGGGGAACCTGGAAGACGTGTGGGGGGAGGGGGCGGCTTGGGGGAGGGGTAGGAGCCGAGCAGGCGTACTTGCCCGCTGGGTCCTAGAGCCCGGCTCGGGCTACAACGAGCACCCCTTAGAGTCCCCATCTTCTCGGGACCCAGAGGGGACTCCTCCACTTTTCCGCGGAACTGAACCGGCTGCTCCCCGATGATGGGAGAAGGGGACAGGGATGGGGCCTGGTCTCAGGATTCTAGAAAGAAGGTGGTCCACGGTCTGGGCTCTGAAGGGGAGGGGCGGGATGCCTGGCAGGGTTCGAAAAGAGGAGGGGCCTGGGAGCCTGAGTAAGGAGGAGGCTGGGGCGCTGGAGGAACAGAGAGGGTGCGTCACGGAGGGAGGGTGGGCCTTCGGGGGCACCCGAGCGGAGACGGGGGTCTCGGGAAGGGCTGCCGCCGGGACTGAGCGAGGCGGAGCCTGGAAATAAATTTCCTTAGGGTCAGGTCCGATAAGAGGCCCTAAAGGAGGAGCTACGTAGCAGTGTTCGCAATGGGCGGGGTCCGGGGAGGGACTTAACGGAGAGGGGCGGGGCACTGTCAAGGGGTGGGGCATAAGGCGAAGGGGTTTGCACACCCGGTGGACACCCGAGTATTTCTAAGGGTGATCTAGGTTCGAAGGGCCGAGCTCAAACTGGTCCACGGGTGGGGGCGTGGCCTCGAGCTCTGGGTGTGGCCTAGATCTCGGGGGTCGTCCTCGCTGTCTCGCCCACTTGCCTTCACCCGCACACCCGTTCTTTTCGGTTATTTTCTGCTACGGCCGTTCCCCGCCCTGCCCTGGGTCCACGGGGCCGTGGTCTGATCTTTGGTCGGCTGTAGGAGTCGGTGAGTGGGGTCTACCGAGCGGCGAGCCGGGGCGGAGCTTGAGGAAAGGGGGTGGAGCCTAAGTTAAGAGCTGTCACAAACGCCGAGCGGGAAAAGTTTAGGCGGCTTGAGGATTTGCTGCTGGCTGAGAAGCGGGAGGGATCCCAATGATCGACCGAGGGAGACGGTGGGTGATCGCAGGGAGGGCTGGGACCGAAGGCCTGGGATTAGCCAGACCGCGGTCCTCTGTATTTATTTGTCAGGCAGGAGCCGACCGGACGGACCCCGGTGGGGGCGGGGTGAGGATGCGGCCCGGTTCTCTGACAATCGGGGGCGGGGCTTAGGCCCCCCCCCCGGGACCTGGTTAGAGCGGGAGGGTGGTGGAAGCCTGGATTCCTTGCTGGCTTCTGGGCATAACGACCATCGTTACCGGTGTGGTTGAAAAGTCAACAAGGAGGCTGGCGAGGACCGATCCCTGAGGCCTGGAGAGGCCGGGCGGGCGTGGCCGGAGTGGTTAGGGATGTGATCTGAGCAGCCGAGGAGTCAGGGTCAGCAGCCCCCTTAGTACGTTAAGAAGTTGGGCTCCGAGAGTAAGAACCGCGGCTCTGCGAGCCTGGGGAAGTGGGCGTGGCCATGACGAGCCGGAGAGCCGGAGACTTAAATAGGGGACGGGGGGCCGAGGGGACACTGAGGGACCGGGCAGACCGATGCAGGCAGGGGCGGTGCCGGAACAGCCTGAGCCGTGGAGTCCCCGCAGAGCCCGCCGCCTGACTGCTGCAAGTTTATTTAACCGCAGTCTCCGACCTCCGTCGAAAATGGGGAACGTGCAGTCGGAGCCTTCCGCGGGCGGGGGCTCCCGGAAAGAGCAGGCCTCAGACCGCGCATCCGACTCCCGCAGGACGCCTCTGGTGGAGCCCGAGGTGACCCCCTCATCCCCAGCCATGCGCCTGGCTCGAGGGCTGGGCGTCTGGTTCCCTGGCAGTTCCGGGCCCCCGGGACTCCTGATACCCCCGGAGCCCCAGGCCTCACCCTCGCCCCTGCCCCTGACCTTAGAACTGCCCTCGCCAGTGACACCCCCTCCAGAGGAGGCGGCTACGGCGACGGTCTCCACACCACCCCCGCCCCCCGTGGGGACCCTGCTGCCCGCGCCCTCTAAGTGGCGAAAGCCCACGGGCACGGCAGTGCCTCGGATCCGCGGCCTGCTGGAGGCGAGCCATCGCGGTCAGGGTGATCCTCCGAGCCTCCGCCCGCTGCCACCGCTGCCCCGGCAACTGGCCGAGAAAGAACCGGTCCCGAGGGCCCCAGCCCCACCTCCGACGCTGCTGGAGCCTCGGAAGCAGCTGTCGCCAGCACCACCTCCTCCTCCTCCTCCTCCACCTCCTCCTCCTCCTCCTCCGCCGCCGCCGCCGCCGCCGCCTGGCGACCAGCAGCCCCCGAGCCGCAGGCTCGCTCCGGCCTCGTCGGCCAGCAGCCCCACAGAAAGCCAGGTCAGACACGGCGGCGAGGGTCAGGCGGCCGGGGGAGCTCGCGGAGAGGGGGAGATGGCTCGGTCTGCTACTTCCGAGTCCGGCCTGAGCCTGCTGTGTAAAGTCACCTTCAAGTCGGGGCCCCACTTGTGCCCCCCGGCGGCCCCGGGCCCCTTGCCCCCCAGAGCCTCACCTGGGGCCGGCGGCGGCGGCGCCGGCGGAGGACTGTTTGCCTCTTCGGGAGCCATCTCTTATGCGGAGGTCCTGAAGCAAGGGCCCCAGCCTCCCGGAGCCACTCGGCCCTCGGGAGAGGCCCCGCGTACAGCTCAGGAAACCGAGGGCGGTGATGGAGATTGTGAAGGCTGCTCTGGTCCCCCTTCGGCGCCTGCTCCCCTTGCCCGAGCTCTACCACCACCCCCTTACACCACCTTCCCAGGTTCAAAGCCCAAATTCGACTGGGTGAGCCCTCCCGATGGCACTGAACGGCACTTCCGATTCAACGGGGCAGTCGGGGGAATCGGGGCACCCCGACGGCGCACAACCACGCTCTCAGGGCCTTGGGGCTCCCCTCCACCAAGGTCAGGTCAGACGCATCCAGCTTCAGGGCCCCGCAGGCCCACACCTGCCTTGCTGGCACCACCCATGTTCATCTTCCCAGCGCCCACCAACGGCGAGCCTGTCCGCCCAGTGCCTCCAGGTCCGCAGCAGACACCTCCGTTGCCACCGCCACCGCCCACACCACCAACCACTCCACCGCCGGTGCCGGTGCCGCCGCCCACACCGCAGCCACCAGCACTTCCGAGGACGCCGATACTGGTGGCCCCCACACCTGTCCCAGACCCTGACCACTTGGAGCCAGCCTCGGCCCCCACTCCTGCCCCCACTCTGCCTCCCACGGTGGCTGCCGACCAGGCCCCGCCCCCTCCCCCGCCTCCAGCACCCGCTCGGGCCACATCCCCAGCTCCAGCAACCACCACCGCTGAGCCGGCACCGCCAGTGCCCCAGCCCACCAAGATTCGTACACGCAAGAACAAAGGTCCCCGGGCGGCCCGGGGTGTGATCCGTGAAGAGGCTGTATCTGGAGACGGTCCTCGAGAACTGACTGCGACTCCGGGGGCTGACAGCAGCAGCGTAGGGGGTAGCAGCAGCGGGCCCGCCACAGCTGGGGCACCTAGCAAGGGTGCAGTGCGCCACTGGCCGCCTTTCGAGGTGCTTAATTCTTGTCCCTGCAAGTGCTACTGCCGCCATCAACCCCGTCACCGACGCCTGCCACGCAACGTGTCTGCCTGGTGAGGGAGATGAGTAGAGGGCACACTCCCAAGTCCAGCACCCATTTTCCCTGGATAGAATAAGATCCAACGCTTTGGCATCCTGACCATAGGCTGACCCTTGGTCCCCAACTCTGTAGCCTTCCCGTTGGTCTGACCCTATTCTGCCTTAACCCTGTCCCTAAGGGCACTAGGGTCCAGCCCCAAGTTTATTTTCAGAGATAGGGACAGAAGCAACTGTCTCTCTGGAACCTGGGGTGGAGTAAATAATAGGTCCCCGACTTTCCTGGGCCCAGTGAAATCTCCACCTTCCATACCTTTTCCTAAGCCCTACACACACCTACTCGGGAGGGACCCAAGGCTTTGGCAACTAGAAGGTAGAGGCCTCAGCCTTTGGCTACAAAGGTTACTGTCCCATCAGGGGACACTGCCCAGGGATTTTGTTGCCACACCTAAGCCTAGCTATGGACAAAATCCTGCCTTGGCCTCCTTTGGGGGTTAGCTAGGGCTCATCACACTCCTTCCTATTGCACGTGGATGTACCTCTGCCCCAAATGCCCTGGAGAACCTTAGGACAGGGCTGTCTTTATGCCCATGGGGAAAGTGAAGCCCAGAAAGCCCCACAGATAGATACTGTCAATTCTTCCTTCTCCCAGGCTGAGTACACCCACCAACCACCTGAGTGAGCCGCCCTGGGTGGCCACTGTCAAGCTGGCTGGCTCCCTAGTAGCTGGCCTGGAGCGCTACGACTTGCAGGCCACCCATTCCAACTGAGTGCGATCTGCCCAGCACCCTCTGCCTCACCTTCCTTGCCAATAAAGTACCCAGTCTACACAGCTTGCCTGGCTGTCTTAGTTACCACCTGGGAAGCTGAGGTGCAGAGAGAGCAGAGCGAGGCCTCCTTTAAAGAACCAACTCCTGTGCATACCAAGTCAAAGCGGCAAGATGCCAGTGAGCATCCACACTTAGGCCCAGGGGCAGGGTCTTGTCCCCTTTATACCACCAACGCTGTGGCTGAGCCAAAGTCACAGGTCACTCTGGAGCAACAGTGAGGATAACCAACTGGGCGGCTCTCTTGAAAACCCAACAGGTAGCTTGGCCAGACTTGGACTTCTTAAAGAACTTCAAAGCAGGAAACAGTCTAAGTCAGTGTTGGCTCAACATCAGGTCCCATACCGTGTGTTATGGAGGGCACAAATGGAGCCCACAGACAAGGCCAGTTTCACATGGCATTTCAAAAATTATTTAATCCATGGCCAACAATTATTAAAAATTGACACACGGGGCTTCACTGAGAAAAATCTAGTCCCCTAGCCCAGCACCACAATGTATCCACAGCTGGCTATGAGTCCCTCAGTCTGGGCCTGTGCTCTCCTGTGGGCCACTTAAAACTCAGCCATGGCCACTGGGTAACACATACCCAGGAGGCCCAAAGGCCCCCAAACTCTCAACTATCTCCCACCGTTCCACGGGGAGACTAGGGCCCATAAGAGGTTAATCCGCCTTTATTGAAGGCCAGCCTATACTGGGTTTGTTGGACTAGTCATGTCCACCTCCCCGGCCGAGGCTCAGACAATCATCTCCAGCTGCCGGGCATACTCGATGACCTGTTTGGCCAGCTCAGTGGAGGGGATGGTGGTGTCTTCTGGCTTTTGCTGCTGGCTGGCAAAGCTGTAGTAGTTGTTAGGTCCCAGGACCCAACCTCGCTGAAGGAAGAAAGAGAGAGATCAGAAGTAAGTGGGTGATCCAACAGGCTGTTCCCCACCCCATGTATACCATGGCTCCTTTCTTCACAGAGTAACTAGAGGCAAGGAATGGCACCCCATGTTTGAGATGGGTACCATAATCGTGCTCCTCTATGACTAAAGCCTCTGAGCAATGAAAATAGTATTTGGTCTGCAGTAAGTAGTGAATAGCTGTCACCATCACATCTCAAATTCATCCCTTTGCTCTTGAGCCTGGTGTCTCAGGCCACTTAGCTAGCCTGACAGCTTCACAGTCTGCTCTTGACTCTTCTGCTTCCTGGACACCAAGGTCAGTATGCAGCATGAGTCAGCTTCTCCCCGGGGCACTGCTCCTACTCAAATGTTCTACACCAAAGAAAACAGTCTTATGGGACAAGTTGCTTCTAAGGAATTCTGCTAAGGGCAAACCTAATATGCAGAGCACCCTTGGACCTGATGCTAAGCTCCATGCATATAACTCTAGCCACCACCTACAGAAAGGCTAGCAAGCTCAGAGAGGCTGGACCATTTGTCTGAGGTCTCACAACTGGATCTAGCTGTAGGCAGTCTTTATTCTCCTAGAGTCCCTCAGACAACCCAATCTGTGTCCCCCCAAACTATTCACACTGTATATTAACACTGTGTTCTCCAGATTACCCACACTGTGTATTGACACTGTCGAGACAAGGTACAATACTCTCTATTTCCCAACCCCAATCCATAGTCCCTGTCCCACACCCCAGCCACCTTCTTGGCATAGTCTGTCATCTTTTTGGGTGTGTTGAAGAAGAGAATCCGGGTAGCCTCAGCGAAAAGGATTTTCTCATAGGCCTTCTCAATGCATCCTGCAATTTCATCCCTGTGGGAAGGTGACAGTTCTCACTACGGAGCAGACAACCTCCCAGACCCTGCCCTCCTGGGAGCCACAGCTCAGGCTATGAGGGAGTCTTCAAATAGGGGTAGGGGCTTCACAAGAGCACAGCACCCTTAGAGTCTGGAGGAGGTTTCTGCATGCATGAAGAAGAGTGTCTGTCTACACGCTGAAGCACAGGTTCCGTCCCCAGCACCATATAAATCCAGGTGTGGGGGTGCATGTCTGTACTCCCAGCACTTGGGAGGTGGAGGCAGGAGGATCAGGTTCACAGCCACTGTCAGCTACATGAAACCCTTTCTCAATAGCCCTACCTCCCAAAACAGGTGTCCCGGCGGGGAGGACAGCTCAGCAGAGCAGTAGAGGGGCTCACTTAGTTTGCACAGGGCTCTGATTATACCCTGGGGGGGGGGGTGAGATCCCCTATGAAAAACACAGGAATTGTCAGGGTGGTATCAGGGACCCAGCCCCCACATACCTGATAGTATCCAGCAGGATGTCAATGAAGAAAGTATAGCTTTCAGCGGGGATGTTTCCCTTGGCCAGGAACACCTTGTTGTAGCTACCCTCCATCAGGTACTGCCAAAGCCAGAGAAGAGAAAGAGGATGAAGGGAGCACAGGGGCTTCCCTGCTCTCTCGGTGCCTCCTGATCCCTGCTCTAACAACACCCTTGCCACACAGCCCACCCATTCCCTGTACATCGGGCTCCTCCTCGTCTACAAAGCCTTACCTGGCTTACACACACACCCTTGCAGCCTACTCTGGGCTGGCATTCTCCAGTTAGAAGGGAAGGCAGGCGTATCAAGCCCAGCTCCCAGTCTACACACATCTAAACGGCTGCTCCTACCTGCCACTCTGCCTCCCCTTCCCACAGTAAATCCTCTGGAGGCCCCAGCTCCCGACACCACTTCCTAACAGCTCCCAAGGCTCTCCCCTAGCCTTATCCCCTCGTTCCTTTAACTTCTTTGCTGTCCCTCAGATATGGCAGAAAGGTTTGAGCCTCAGGACACAGGCAGCCTCTTCCAGATGACCTCTTAGCCCTGTCAGATCCTCACCGAGCCCTCCCACACACAACACAGGTGACTCATTCTTGTGGTACCCAATGCTTCCTCTCCTCACTGTCTCAAGATTAGGGGTTTTACCTGTTTAAACTACCCGAGTACCTGGCACAGATCTATTTTTATTTGCTGGTTCAATGAGTTGGTAGGTTGAACCCTGACCATTCCTCCAGGAAGCCCTCAAGGTCTGAACTGACACTACCCACTTCAGCCAGGTTCTCCCTTCCCCTGCCCATCCTCACTTGTTCGAGGGACACAGGGTGCTTGATATAGACATTGGTCTGGATGTCCTTGGCAGGCAAGCGTTCTAATTCTGTATGGAACTCCGCCACTCGGTTCTGGGAGAGCAGGAAGAGGAGGTTCAGGCCCAGGAGCTGGTGCATGTAGGCTGACTCAGGTAACTGCTCCCTGAAAACCGGGAGGGAGGGAACAAGGGTTAGTAGGTCCTGGGAACCTAACCAAGTGCCTCATCTACTTTCCAGAATCCTTACAACTACTTGTAGGAGTTCAGACAAGTGATGTACAGAGAGGCAAGAAAAGCCGCAAGTCACACGGACCAAGCAAGGTACCTCAATGCATGGTTTCCTATCTCTTAAACAGTTGTTACTAAGTGCCCACACCACAAGTGAGTCCAATGGCCTAACCTAGGTATAAACTCCTAACAACAGCATCCAGAGATTAGGCACTCAGTCAGTAGAAAGTCTCCCTAGCATGAACACCACCTCAGGTCTGATCCCAACACTGCATGAACCAGATATGGGGGTGCACATCTGCAATTCCAGCTACTGGGAAGTAGAACCAGGAGTATCAGAAGTTCGAGATCATCCTGGGCTACACAGAGTTCTCAGCCAGCTCGGGGAACAGAAGACACAGTCTTCAAAAAACAACAGCTAGGTGTGGTGGCCCATGCCTTTTACACCAACACTCAGGAGGCAGAGGCAGGATGACAATATATTTAAGGACAGCTTGAACTATGTAGCAAAACAAGCAGTAGTGGCACACGCCTTTAATCCCAGCATTTGGAAGGCACAGGCATCTTTCTGAGTTCCAGGACAGCCAGGCTACACAGAGAAACTCTGTGTCAAGAAAACCAAAACCAAACCAAACAGGGAAAAAAAAAAAATCAAAAAACAAAACAAAACAAAAACTAACATAACAAACAAACCAGCAGGGGGCAGCACTACCTATAATCTCCAAGCAAAGGCAGGTGTACTACCTTGAAACTTGTCTCAAAACAAAACTACCAAATAGTGATGCAAAATAGCATCCTATTGGCTGCTATAGGTGGTATGTCAGTTATTGGAGTCAAGAATACAGCCTAGTAGATGACAGGTAACACGTAGCCACACTGAGTAGAGGGAACGTAGTGTAAGGATCAGGAAAAACAGATTGGAGGGGCTAAGGAATAGTTCAGCAGTGAAGAGGTCATCACTTGCAGAAGTCCTGAGTTCAATTCCCAGCAGCCACATGGCGGCTCACAGCCATCTATAATGGCATCTGATGCCCTCTTCTGATGTGCAGACATACATGGAGAGCACCCATATACGTGAAAATACATAAATAAATCTTTAAGAAAAAGGAAAACTGGTTAGAAACGTACAGAAACGGACCACACAAACCAAGCAGACTACGTAAACCGGGTCCCAAGACTTCCAAGTCAATCCCGTGACCCTCCAGGTTCTTGGGACAGAGGTAGGAACAGCAACGGTTCCCAGGCGATGAAGCCAACAGGAGGGACCCAGAGGTAAATGAACTACCAAGAAACCACCCCGATCCAACCCCTTCCCTGGAGGGCCCAACCTCACTTGTAATCAAAGTAGTAGCATTTGAGCTGGGCCATGTAGCGCTCGAAGGAGGGGATGTCCTTACATAGGATGCTCCACTGGGCCCCGATCTCCAGTATGTCACCTGTTAGCAAGGAGGTGGTTCTGAGGTGGTGACTGGAATCCCCCTCCTGGGATCATCACTACCGTCACCCGCACCCATCACCCTCCCTCCACCAACCAGTGACACTCACGGGCCAGAATGAGCTGCTGTTTGGTCAGTTTGGTCCCTGT
Source organism: Cricetulus griseus (assembly GCF_003668045.3). Lineage (NCBI taxonomy): Eukaryota > Metazoa > Chordata > Mammalia > Rodentia > Cricetidae > Cricetulus > Cricetulus griseus. The sequence goes on along the minus strand of NC_048602.1, from coordinate 6,643,889 downwards.
GGTTGGCAGGAAATTGAGCTCCAGCAGAACCAGCTGAGGGGGAAGGAATGAACATGAGACTGCAAACACAGGCTACCCACTTTCATCTGGACTGTGATGTTTCCACTCGGAGAACGGAGCTTCCGGGCACCCTTGCTCATACAGCAGCCATGAGCATGAAGGGGGTCAGTCCTGGTCGATCACTTAGCCTAAGGCGCTATTGGATCACCTCATTTTACAACGAGGGGCTTCATGGGTAAACAGGAGGCACTCATGGGGTGGGGAAGACACGGATGACCTCAATTCTTTCTGTTGTTATTTTTGGCTTGTTTGGGGTTTCTGTTTTGTTTGAGACAGGATCTCCCTCTGCAGGCCAGTCTGGCCTAGAACTGGAGATCCTAGTGTCAGCCTCCCAACTGCTAAGACTCCAAGTGTGGAACATCTCATGCCCTGCTAGGATACTCAGTTCTGCCAAGACCTTCCCCCACCACTCTCTGCCTGAGGAGGGGTAACTAGGGTGGGCCCCAAATCTATGTCAAGGAGTGTGAGGCACTAATCCCCCCCCCCCCCCCGCAATCCAGCCCAGACACCATTCCCTAGTAAAGCTGGGGACCTAATACGTATCTATTTTGCTGTTGCTGTTTGGTTACTTATGAATAACAACAGTTAGTTTTTTGAGATGAGGCCTCGCTAGATGTAACCCTAGCCGTTCCCTTCAACTTGCTGCTGGAGACCGGGCTGGGCCTTCCGCACATCTGAACACGTTTTACAGTCGGGACTTTATGCTCTCCGGGGGCCCCCAAACTGCTTGCTCGCCCCACCGCGGGCCTCGGCTCGGTCTCTGGCACACAATTTATTCAGAACCTCACGGTCGGTCGTCTCAACCTCGCTCGCTGGCGTCCGGTTCCATCCCTGGCCCCTCCAAAGGCCCGAGGTGGGGACCAACCGCCTCTCTCATCGGAGTCGGGCAAAGCCAGGGTCTCCATCAGTCTCCATCGCCGCCGCCACCGCCGCCGCCCCCGGGGCCGCGTGTGTCGGGTGTGTCCCAGCCTCACTCGCTCTCTGCTCGCCCGCTCGCCCGCTCGCCCGCTCGCCCGGAGCTCCGGTGGCCGTCCCTGCCTCCCCCCTCCCTCCCTACCTTCAGACGGCCCAGCTCTTCGCCGCACTTGCTGAGGTTCGGGCTCTTGCGGTTCCACTCGTCCTTGAGATGCTCGTACATGCCGGCCGCCGCCTGCAAGATCGCGCCCGAAGTGCCCGCGGGCCCCGAGCTCGCGACGCCGCCGGGCGCCCCGCTCACCGCCGCCGCCGCCGCCATCTTCCGTGACGCGGCAAACCGCCGACCTGACTTACGGCAGCGCCGCCTCCCGGCACGGGCCTCCCGGCGGAAATGAAGCCGGGAGGCGGCGCCCGAAGCCGGGGGCGGGGCTACGGCCGCCAGCCTCTGCCTGCCGCGCGCCGCCGCCGCCGCCGCGGGAGGAGCGCCGCCCTTGCCGCCGCCCTTGCAGCAGCCCTTGCTGCTGCCGCCGCCGCTCTCCCCGGGGCGCCCCCCCCCCAGCCCCCGAGGGACATGGCCGGGCTCCGCCTCTGCTGTCACTCAAACCGGGGGGGGGGGAGGAAGAACGGAAGTGGTCGGTTTGCTCCAACCGAAAAGGACGCCCGCCAAGCCCCGCCCACTCCCGGAGTCAACATGGCCACCCCGGCTTCAAGCCCGTGGGAGTGCCCTCTTAAGGGTATACCGCCCGCAGGCCGAGAGGTGGCGCCGCGGAGCCGTTTGGAAAGCGATCGAGGGCCACCGCTGAAGGCAGGCGGGCAGGCAGGCTCTGAGAGGACTGGCGGGCGTGGCATTTAAAGCCAGGTCCCTCCGTTTACATCAGAGCATCCGTCCTCCACACTGCATTTTTTTTTTTCTGAGTTTAGAAATTAAAATATAATTATGGAAGCCGGGCATTGAGGCCCGTTTGCTCTATACCAAGAGTTCCAGCACAGCCAGGATTACATTGAGAAAAACTGTCTCAAAAAAAAAAAAAAAAACAAACAAAAAAAAAAAACAAAAAAAAAAAACAGGGGCTGGAGAGATGGCTCAGAGGTTAAGAGCACTGGCTGCTCTTCCAGAGGTCCTGAGTTCAATTCCCAGCAACCACATGGTGGCTCACAACCATCCGTTATGAGATCTGGTGCCCTCTTCTGGTGTGCAGATATACATGGAAGCAGAATGTTGTAAACATAATAAAATCTTTAAAAAAAGAAAAATAGTAAGCATTAGGGTAACATTGGCCACGTGACTGCCTTAAACTATCTCTGCCACTGCCCTGTAATCGGTACAGTGGTGACCTTATGATTCAAATCCATATCATCAGAATGACAATACGACTTTGGGCTGAACTTGTAGAACCCTGGTTCCTTGGTTCTCTGGACCATATGACGTGTAAAATTGCAGCCCCAGGGGGTGAGGCTGGAAGTCTTGGGGTGAGTGTCCACATTCAGAGGGGGAAACGACAGGGAAACAGAAGGAGACTTCTGCAGACCCTGAAAGTGTGGTAGGGAAAGCGGGAATCTCAGACTTTGGAAGATGGAGGTAGAAGGATCATGGTTTCAAGGTCATCCTTCAGTTACATGACCAGTTCAAGGCCAACCTGAAAGGGGAGAGAGAGGGAGAGGGAGAGAGAGGGAGAGAGAGAGAGAGAGAGAGGGAGAGAGAGAGACAGAGAGAGAGAGCGAGCAGTGGAGGCATGTGTTCATGAAGCAGGAACAAGAGAAGCAACTCCAAGTTTGAGGGCAGCTTGGTCTACTTAGTGGGTTCTGTTACACAGAGACAGGAGGAGGAAGAGAAGAAGGAGAAGAATGAATTTTTAAAAAGTAGATGCATTGGAATGGCTCATGGTAAACACACTTACCACCAAGCATGATAACTTTCGATGGAATTTTGAAACTCACATGATAAGAATCTGTGACTGAGTTGTTCTCTGACCCCCCACGTGCATGCTGGGGCATGTGTGCCCTTCTAATACACATGAATGAGTGTCATGAAATAGAAATCAACCACATAAATTACCACTTCTGTGTAGAATACTCAAGCACAGGTTTTACTGCTTGCAACTAGTACAAAATAATTTCACTGGGGCTGGAGAGATGGTTCAGTGGTTAGGAGCCCTGGCTGCTCTTCCAGAAGAGGCAGGTTCAATTCTCAGCACCCACATGGCAGCTCACAACTGTCTGTAATTTCAGCTCCAGGGGGTCTGACACCTTCACACCAATGCACATAAAATAAAGCTACGTAAATGATTTTTTTAAACACACAAAATCCTTTCATTGCCCACAAGTCACTAGATAAACACTGGCACTCAAAATATATATACTGGTGGGGGCTGAAGAGATGGCTCAGCAGTCAAGATCACTGGCTGCTCTTCCAGGGGACTTGAGTTCAATTCCCAGCATCCACATGGCAGCTCACAATTCTCTGTAACTCTAGGTCCAGGGGATCTTACACCTTCACACTAATGCACATAAAATACAGCTAAATAATTAAACACACACACACACACACACACACACACACACACACACACACAGGCTGTTACAACCAGGGCACCAAATTATCAGAGTATTCTGCAGCCCACAGAGAGAGAACCCAGATAGTAGAGGACCCTGAGGCATGAGAGGGGCTGAGCTGCTGTGTGGATATTCAGCTCGACCTGGATGCAGCCAGCTGGAATGATGTCAGCTGTAATTGCCTGTCCTCTTACAGTCATCCTAAATAGTTTCTCGGCAAAATCAAACAGAGTGGAACTTGAAGCTGTCCAGCTGCCTCCCAGCACCAGTACTGGGAACATGCTTGACTTTTTAAATCATTTATGGTTTAAAGGATCTCTCTCTCCTAGTCCAAGTTAACCTGGAAGTCCCTGAGTGACCCAGATGGACCTCAAACTCAGAATGTTCCTGCTCCCTCGGGCTCCTAAGTGGTCAGATGACAGTTTGAGCCACCACACAAGGTGGCATCGTCTTCTTGTTTGCTCTGATGGGTTTCTGTTTTGTTTTGTTTGAGACAGGGTCTTTGTAGATCTGACTGACCTGGAACTTGCCAGTAGACCAAGAGCTCAGACTCAGAGCTCCACCTGCCTTGGCCTCCTCTGCTGGGATCAAAGACATTCACCTGGCTTACCTTCACACATTATTAACGTGTGTGTGTGTGTGTGTGTGTGTGTGTGTGTGTGTGTGTGTGTGTGTCCCACCCCCACCCCCATGCATGTAGGTCAGAAGACAGCTTCAAGGATTCAGCTTTACACCATGGAGTCCTGGGATGAAGCCCAAGCTCTCAGGCTCCGCAGTAGCTCCTTTGTCTGCTGTGCGTGGCTTCTGGTGTTTTCATGGTAATTACCATTGTACTGGTGCAAACCAAGCAACACATGAACCTTCCTGATCCGAGTTGATTCTGAAACAAGGCTTTATTTGGGTCTGAAGGAGGCTTGAACAATCTAGCAAACCAGAAAATCCTAGATAGGTGGCAGGCTACATTCCCACGAAGAGAGGCAGGTGTCTGAGGAACGGTACAGACGACCTCTTCTAGATTCAGGCCACCACTTCTTTCTTCACTATAGTTTCCTCTTTAGAACCTTCTTTGTAACTTTGCTCCGAGCCGGAGTGAGACTGGAAACTGAAGGCTGGGTTGGAGGTAGCGTATGTGTAGTAGGACTCTGAGGCCATGATGTTGTTAATCTTCCAGCGCAGCGAGATCCAGGCCCTCACGATGTGGGGCCACAGGAGGAGGAACAGGATGTAGAAGACCACCAGGCCCACGAGCAGGCTGATGGACACCTGCAGGAGCCGGACAGCAGCCATGGGTGCGCGGTGCTGGGCGGGCCCCGGCGGCCCCGCCCGCCCCGTAGGGACGCCTTTGACTGCCACTCACAATGACAATGAAGAGTGACCGCTTGCCGCTGAGCGGTAGTCCATGCATGTGCAGCACAAAGATGAGCTGGTAGTCACAGTATGTGCTCGTGTCGACTCCTCTGAGGAGGGAATGCAGTCCAGGAGTGGGTTAAGTCTGTGGGGCATCGTCCCATGGAACAATCTCAACCCCACCCCCACCCCACCCCCAGGCTATAATGCCTGGCTTACCTGTTGCTCACCAGCAACTTGAGGAAGAATTCAGGTGCAAAGATGTTCTGAGGGGTGATATCGTGGCATGGGGAGTTCTCTAAACAAAGCCACCTAGGAGTCCAAGTTTAGGCAGCTGTACCACTTACACTTCCGGGAAGCACCAGCCAAGTAACAACCAATCTCCTCCACCTTCTCCAGGGTATTGGTCCTGTTTGTAACCGCGGTGCTTTGAACTGAACTCGGGGCCTCATGCAAGCTAGGTGAAGACGCTACTGCCAGAGCCAAGTCCCGCCACCCTCAGCCCTTCAGATAGTGCGTTCCAGGCAGGCGTTCTCCCACTGACCTGCTTCACAGTCAAGTTAGGCCAGAGCACTCCCACCGAGTCACGCCCCCCCCCCCAGTCTGTAGCCTCCACCTTCTCCTGCCTACCCAATCCATTCAAACAGTGATGCTATCTGAGCACCTGCCGTGGAGGGCTGCTCACTCACTCTCTGGCTGCTGCCTCCCTGCCAAGTCACCCCCATGTTGGGCTGAGTACCTCCTGTGTACCACCTTCATCCCTCCATCTCCCAAGCTCGGTCTGAACACAAGCTAGGCACAAACTCTTCCCTTATTCCCCTTGACTATTGGTCAATAGCCCTGAACTACACAGGGACTTGGGGGTCAATTGGCAGATTTGTTCATTTGCTGCCTTGTGGTATCATGGTTTTCCTTTCATGGAATCAAACATGGTTACCACGCCCTTACATGCTAATGAACTCCTCTAGAGTTTGTTTTTTTATGCATCATTAACATCTCTATTTAACTGTCAATGAATGCTGACCATGCATTAATTTGTTCACTCTTGGCTTAAAAAAAAAAAAATTGTTACAGTGTGTCTATTCAGGGGCTGAGACAGGTCCTTTGGGAGACAGGGACAGCTTAGAATGATCAGGACCAAAATGTAAGGGTCAGGGGCAGGTGGGGAGGTGCACACAAAGAGTCAGTGTGGGAAAGGCATGAGGACGTCCAGAGGAGCCCACTGCCCATCCAAGAAAGGGCATGGTTAGCCGGGCATTGGTGGCACACGCCTTTAATCCCAGCACTCGGGAGGCAGAGGCAGGTGGATCTCTGAGTTTGAGGCCAGCCTGGTCTCCAGAGCGAGTGCCAGGACAGGCTCCAAAGCTACACAGAGAAACCCTGTCTCGAAAAACCAAAAAGAAAAAAAGAAAAAAGAAAGAAAGGGCATGGTTAAGCCTTCCTTAAGGGAGGAGCATGTGAGCCAAGGCCTGAAGACAGTAAGAGGCCCCAGGCCTCCAGGAGAGGCTCTGTATACAAAGGCTAGCCTCCTGGAGAAACACAAAGACAAATAATGTGACTATCTGGAGCTTCTCAGAGGCCACAATGGGCCAGAGGGATTGGGGGGCGGGGGGGCTTGTGCAAAGAGCATGTCCCCAAATTTCAGAAGGCAGAGTAGGACAGTCATAATTTTGAGATGAGGCAGGGTACATAGTGAGACTCTGTGTGAAACAAAACAAAACAAAACCAACAGGATGCTGGGGGTGTAGCTCAGTTGGTAGAATGCTTGCCTGGCACGCACTAAGCCTAGCACCCCATACACGGGTATAGTGAGCACACCTGTAATCCCAGAATTCCAGAGATGGAAGTGAGAGAATGAGAAGAAGAAGGTCATCTTTAGCTATATAGTAAATTCAAGGCCAGCCTGGGATACATGAGACCTGAGCACCAAAACAAACAAACAAACAAACAACAACAAAAAAACAACCCAAAAAACAAACAAACGAACCTGGAGGGCAGAGCTCTTGGGACTTGTACTTACTCAATTCCCGGGCTCTGATAGGACATGATATAGAACTTCTTGTCCAAAGTGGTCCTTTCCACCTTTGTTTTCCAGATAAGGCTATTGGTCCTGTGCAGGCCCATATAAAGTCAGGGTGGATTGAGTGCAGCACAGTTTGTCAGCACCTAAGGGCAGGGCCCTGGCTCGGGAGCCTAGGCCTCACTGTAGGGCGAATCTATGCGCTGGGTGGGTGAGTCCCCTGCTTAACCGGAAGTGGAAGGGAGACCCGCAGACCAGACCCACCAACTTCCAGCAGGGGCCCCAGGGAGATTACTTGTCCAGTGGGCTGTTGTAATGGTAGATTTCTTCCTCTGTGTAGTCTCTGATGGTGTCAATCGTGTGGCCGCCACCCACCACTTTTAGTAAGTAGCTGTGGAATGTAGAGGCAAACGTGGATCAACAGTCCACCTTCCCTGTCCCACTTGCCAAGGACTGGCAGCCTCCAGGCAGCCTTTCCTCACCTGCCCAGGAAACTGCCAGAGTCTCCGGTCACCATGTCTTGGATTAAGAAGAAGGGCTGAAACACTGTGGGTTGCGAAGGAGAGGAGGGGAGAAAGAAATTAGCTTTGTCCAGAGAGGAGCAGGAAGGAAGGGGAGGGGAACTCGGGGTTGGAGCAGAAGGTTGTACGCAAAGGGAACTCGGGAGGGGTGACAAAATGGCCAGGACAGGAGGACAGTGAACTCGGGAGAAGGGATGGAACACACAGTCACGAAAGAGAAAGCACGGCATCTCAGGGTTCGTCCGCCCACAGTCAAAATAGTGCTTGTTTAACTCCCGGGAGTGCAGGATCGTGTAGGTGACATCGAAGGCCAGGCGCTTGCCAGGGGGACAGCCAATTAACACTGGCACCATCAAGTGACCCTGGGGAGGAAAAAGACCTCCTGCTGAGGGATGGCCAGATTGCCATAAAGGAAGAGAGAGAAAAGCCCCCTTCTGTCACACACCAGACTACCAGCCCTCCTCACCAGCAAGGCTGGCGGCCACTCGAATCTGTAGCATGGCACCCTTACTGCCTGCCTGCCTGACTTTTCTTGGTAGTGCCAAAGGTTGGAACCAGGGCCTTCCTCCAGTGCTAAGCCCATACACTACCACTGGGCTACATTTCCAGCCCTTTGTTTGTTATTGTTTTTAATTAACAGTTTACTAAATTTTAGGATTTCATACGATCTGTTTGATCACGTTCACTCCCCTTAAGTCCTTCCAAATCCAACCGATTGCTTCCCTCGACTTCATGCTCTTTCTTGCTGCTTGAGACAGGCAGTCCTTGTGAAGAAGTCCTGGCTGGTCTGGAAATTACTACATTGACCAGGCTGTCTCAAACTCACAGAAATCCTCCTGCCTCTGCCTCCCAAGAGCTTCGAGGGTTAAAGGTGCGCACCACCAGGCCCAGTTTTCTTGGTTTTTGAGATAGAATCTTCTAGAGCCAGGCTGTCCTTGAACTCCCCATCCTTCATCTCCCCGGGAATTATAGGCATGTCTCACCACACCCAGCTAAGACAGCCAGCCAAGGCTTATGTAGCAATGTACAAGGCATTGGGAAATGTTCTAAGAGCTTAACAAACTTTCTTAATTAAGCCTGCATGAGCTGTGTGAGCCCTATATGGTACAGCCTATTAATATGCCCCATTTTGATATTTATTTATGATTGTTTGTTTGAGATAGGATCTCTCTGTGTTGTCCTGGCTGTCCTGGTACTCACTTTTGTAGACCAGGCTGGCCTTGAACTCACAAAGATCCATCTGCCACTGCTTCTAGAGCACTGAGATTAAAGGGGTGTAACATCATACTTGGCATTTAGAGATGGCACGCACCTGCTATCCCAGCACCCGGGATGGTGAGGCAGGAGGATCTGGGGTTCAAGGCCAAATCCCCATGTTATATATAGCAACAACAGATAACAAAAGTGAGCAACAGCCGGCTCTGGTGGCTCCTGCTGTTACCCCAGCATTTGGGAAACCAATGCAGGAAGATGTGTGTGTGTGTGTGTGTGTGTGTGTGTGTGTGTGTGGCGTGGCTGGGGGGCATTAGCATGGTGACTCGAACCTGTAATCTTAGTACTTTGGAGCAAAGAGGATCAGGTGTTCAGGGTCACCCTTAGCTACAGAGCAAGTTTCTAGCAAGCCTGGGCTATTTGAGACTGTCTTAAAAACAAATAAAGGAAAAACTAGACATAGAAAGGCCGAGTAACTTATTCATTTGGCGGAACCGCACAGTGGTAAGGAGTTGAAACAGACAGATAGGATCCATATACTGCTAGCAACAATATGCAAAGCCACTGATGTCTGCACTGGCAAACCTCAGCTTCTACTCACATCTCAAAGGTCTAAGTTCAGACTATAAGCCACCAAGAGGAGTATGTAACACCAGAAGGAAGCAGAGCCCAGAATGAGTGGCCCGGGTCGGGGAAGCCTCATGGCATTCATTGTCTTCAGAATGAAGAATCTCTCTAGGCCCATTTGGGGCTAGGCCATGACATACAGAGATTGTGGTCTGAGCTTGGTGGCTGCAGAGGTGAGCATCTCCCATGCCAGACCTGTGCCAGTCCCTTCCTGTGATGCATAAGCCAGCACTCCATAGGCTGGTGGGCATCTAAAGTTCAGTCTATTTAGAAATCATCTTAGTTAATGGACTTCTATCTCTCCCAGATGTTCAAATGAAAAAAAAATTTGGCCCTAGGTTGTGAATGTAGCTTGACCCTGTAGAGCACTTGGGGTTACTAGGGGAAGGAGGTTCTGGGGTTGTGTAGGATTCACAATGATGTGTTGAAGAGTATGGCTCAGATTCTGCCTTCTCAGTGCTGGGATACGGGCACGCTGCCACCATGCCTGCCTAGCTTCCTGTTTCAACCCTTCAAAATAGATCCAGAAGGCTGGCACGTGACTCATTGTTCAGTAATGATAGCATGCTTGGGTCTCTGCCTTCCTTCTCTGGCAACACAAAAGGGGACCTAGCTAAGGAGCTGAATCAGGAGGGTTGATATGGGTTTGAAGCCAGCTATGTGGTAGAGTGAAACCCTGTCTCAGAAAGAAAGGAAGGAAGGTCCAGCAGTGGTGGAGCACGCCTTTGATCCCAGCCCTTGGGAGGCAGAGGCAGGTGAATCTCTGTGAGTTCGAGGCCATCTTGGTCTACAGAGCTAGTTCCAGGACATCCTCCAAAACTACAGAGAAACCTTGTCTTGGAAAAAAAAAAGAACAAAAAATAAATAAAATAAAAATATAGCCTTTCAAAAAAAAACTTGAAGGCATATTTAAAAAAAAGAAGAAAGGCCATACCTAAAAGCCATCTATTTTTTCCCCTAAACTTCAACTTTCTTCCCTCCTCCCTTACCATTCTGGAACACACACACACACACACACACACACACACACACACACACACACACACCTGTCCCCAGCATACAGCCAGATGCGAATGTCCCAGTCTCTCCCTTCTCTCCTTACTCATCCTGATTCAGCCAAGCTTGTTCCTGACACATGTCATCTAAGAGGTCTGTGCCTGTCACACCCCTTTTCTACTGCCCAGGTCACTCCAATCCAGCAAGGAGGATCCCTGAGGTGAGCTCTGGTGGGTGGACAGGGAAGTTATGGAGAACAAGGACTCTAGGTCCTCTCCAGGCCTCGGTGGCTAACTGTGTGCGAGGAGGATAGCACATGTGTGAGCAAGAGAAAGAGCACAAAACAAAAGGAGAGAACAAACAAGATTTGAGAGGGAGAGGGTAAGACAATGGGTGAGGGTTGGAGGGTGCTGTCTTGGTGGTAGAGTGCTTGCCCACATCCTCAAAGGCCTGAGTTCAATCTCTGGTACTGGAAATGGAAAACAAAAACATCAGTGTGTGGTGTGTGTGAAAGGGTTTGCCATGCCCTCCACGTGCTACATGTGTGTCAGCTGGGAAAAGGAGCCAATAGACACCTATGTAAAAGCACACAGGCTTGTGTGCAGCCTTCAGAGCTGTGAAGGCAACCACTTCAGAGACCCTCCCTGAGTCGGGGGTGAGGTGGGGGCTGGATGAAGATAGCAAATGAGAAAGGGGCTGGACACGTGACCCCGAGGTTAAGAGCACTGGCTGCACTTGCAGTCACAGAGGGCCTGGGTCCCATTCCCAGCAGCCACATGGCAGCTCCCAACCATTAGTCACTTCAGCTCCAGGGGGCCAGATGCCCTCTTCTGTTCTGGCTCTGCAGGCTCCTGCACCCACATGGTGAGCAGTCATACATGCAGGCAAAATACCATACACATAAATTAAAAAATATGAATGCGGGGCTGGAGAGGTGGCTCAGCGGTTAAGAGCACTGACTGTTCTTCCAGAGGTGCTGAGTTCAATTCCCGACAACCACATGGTGGCTCATGACCACCTTAAATGAGATCCGGTGCCCTCTGCTGGCATGCAGGCAGAAGACTGTATACATAATAAAGAAATAAAATCTTTTAAAAAAATATGAAGGCATTTGTGGTGTTCTCAGGACAGCAACAGGAAACAGCCCTGTGGGAACTCAACCCAACCCTCTACTCCCAGTACCAGACCCAGTACCCAGGTTCCAGTACTTGCATGCTTGTCCCACTGTAGGAGGTCTGGAAGCATTTTCCGGAAGATCCCAACACCTGTGGGTAGCAGTAGGTGATGCTAGGGATCCCAAGGGCCACTGTCGTCTCCCCACACCCTCCCCCAAGCTTGGACCATACTTTGACCATCATGGAAGTCTTCTTGAGGTTATGTCCACTGAGACCCTGATCATAGCAGACCTTTCTGTCCTTGATTGTAATCTGAGGTAGAGGAAGGAGAGACTGAAATAGAGATATCCAATGCCGCCCTAGGATCTAGGGACATTCAAAGACCCGACAACTTGGGCCGCTCAGAGGGGGCTACTTAAGATCTGGGGTTTCCCACTGACTGTGCCGAGAGGGACCGCAGCCAAGGCCCGGTACCTGCTCTCTGGCGTCCTCACCCTGTAGAGCACTGCTTTGCGATTAAGAAGGACCTCCTGTTTCACAGACGCCTTAAGGCAGTCAGGATCTGCCACTGCCACAGCCACTGCCAACTTCTTCTCCACCTGGTAGCCGGTGACTGCCAGGGGAAGAGGGAGGGGCTTGACGCCTGGGATCCACCCCCAGAGGATCCAGGCCCCGCCCCACGGTGTGGCCAGTAGGCCCCGCCCACAGACCGGGGTTGGAGTTGAGCTTGAAGGTGTCATCATCCGAGGACAGAAAGATGGTGAAGCTAAACGCGTTGCCCTTGTCCAGGAAGACGGTCTCGGGCAGCCCGTAGTCGTTGGAGATGTTGTAGAGCTTTTGGTAGCTGCTCATGTCGATGTACACGCCTTCCGCCGCCAGCCAGTTGCTGGATAGGTAGAAGTAGTAATCCTGGATGCACGGGGTGATCAGCTAGGACGCTGGATGGGACCCGAGTCTCGGTGCTGTCCCTCCACCAACTCCCAACCTGTCCGCCTACCTTGTACTGCGTTTTTTGCTCCCACCAGCGCCAGGTGGGATCGTGCACGGGGTCCGCGTAGGGCTGTGGGACGGTCAGACACGGTGAGGGGACCGGGAGGAGGCAGACAGCTCTAGGGTTGGTTTCAGCTCATAGCCCAAAGTAGGAGACACACACCCCAGCCCGCCCCCAAACCCGGCCTCCTGTGTCTGTGTAGGGTGTGCGAGCTTGTGGAGACCAAATACCTTGCTTGTGTTTCCAAAGAAACCGCCCAGGGAGTTCTCACTGAACCCCGGCCTGACCACACTAGATGGCTGGCCAGTGAGTCTCTACCTCCCCAGTGCTGGGATTCCAGGCCCAGCCCTCACACACAGCTTTTTATGTGGGTGCTGGGATTCCTACTCAGGTCCTCATGTTTTGTGCATCATCTGACCCCGTCCCTTGTTTTGATTTTTGTTTGTTTGGCTTTGTTGTTTTTTTTTTTATTGATACAGGGTCTCACTATCTAGCCCCAGCTGTCCTGAAACTTGCTATGTAGACCAGGCTGGCCACAAACCCAAGAGTTCTGTCTGCCTCTGCCTCGAGAGTGCTGGGATAAAGGCATAAAGGCTGAACCACACCACATCAGATCCCCACCACCACCACCACCCACTTTATAATAGCACGTACAGCCATTAAAGTATAGCCAAGGCTAGTCTTGAACTCCTGATCTTCCTGCCTCTACCTCCGAAGTGCTGCGATTACAGGCATGGGCTAGCATGTATAACGGAAACCTGGCTTCCTGGCTTTTAATCCAAGGTCCTAACCCCTAACAACCACTCTGAAGTCCCCCTTTCAAACCTGCTGCCTCTTCACCCTCCCCCGTATCTTTGAACTTCAGGTTCCAATCTGGCTACACTACCCACTGAAGCTCACCCCTCCAGGTGCCCACCTTGTCATACTTGGAGTGCAGCCACAGCAGGTAATAAACAAGGCCTTGATAGACAGCAAGTGTCTTATTATTGTGGAAGCCCAGGGATTCTGAGACCAGAGGTGGTGGAGCGTGGTAGAGCTCCTGACGTGCGAAATGCTGTTTTTTGGGCAGGTCACGGAGACGCATCACCTTGAAAGGGCAGAAGTTGGTGAAGAAAGGCATCCTGTAGCTCCTGGCAGCAGTGGGCGACGGGCATGCAAGGGGAGATAGACGCTGACTCCTCTGGAGTGTCAGGGCCACCCCAGACCTGTGCTTCCCACTTCTGAGGGGCTGCTTCCCCCAACCTATCCTAGCTCATACCAAACGCAGTTCAGTTCCTCGCGGTCTCTGAACACGCCCTGTTGGCTCCCTCAGACCAGAACCCAGGTCCCTCCGCCATCGGCTCCCACGTGTTCTCTCCCGTCCATTCCAGCTGCGGCCCTTGCCTGGCTTCTACCCCCACCTCCAGCTGCTTGTCTGGCTCCACCCTCTGCAGGTGCCTGGAAGCTTTTTTTTCTCTCTTCCCGCAGACAGTCTCGCTATGTGGCCCAGGCTCGCCTTGAGTTGCAAATTCTTCTGCCTTAACCTCACACGTGCTGAGACTGCGCATGTGGGCCACCCCCGAAATCTGTCCTCTCATCAGAGGCCCCCCTCCTCTCTGCTGTCCCAAGCCTCCAGTGACACCCCACTCTTCCTTTGACCTTTGTTTCACGCTGAGCACCCATGTAACCCCATCACCGGCTCACCCTTAGGGTGGCTCTTAGTCCCGCCCCTGGGCTGGGAGCTCTCAGGCCTGTTCATGGGCCCCCCAGGTTCTCACCCATGCTTCTGCAGTGTGACAGGGTTGTTCTGGTTGTACAGCAGCAACTGAGCCACAGGCAACACCCTCTTGACCAAACGTTCATTCCCGGACTCCAGAAGATATATCAGCTGGGGCCAGAAGCAGGCAGGTCAGCCGGTGGGAACCACCTTGTCGCCCCCACCTGCTCCCCATGTCCACCCCACCAGGCCCTCCCGGCACCTGGTAGAGCTGCCCGTCTTCATAGAAGACGCTGACCAGGAACTCTTGTTCCGCAAAGAGGGATGACTGGTGCATCTTTTGCAGGTTAAAGTAGATACTCCAGCCTTTGGATGGGATAATCTGGTATACGTCATAGCCACCTTCCAGAAAGTACCAGATCTGTGGGGTCAGTGGTCGATATAGTGGGGCTATGATTAAAAAAACAAAAACAAAAAACAAACAAACAAACAAAAAAACCCCAAAAAACAAAAAACCATCACCTTCCCGGCTCTCCCACTGTGCTGTGATGATCTTTGGAAAATCTCCTACCCTCTCTGAACTCCAGGGCCTTGTTACAGATAGAGCTGCTACTGACGTTATCTGGGGGTCCCCTAAGGGTGTTCACCCTGACAGGACAGGAGGGCTTGGGGAGAAGAGCAGGGTAGCGCACCTCATCTTTTTCTGTGACAAAAGCCATATCTCCTTGGTAAGAGTTGACCATATATTTGATGGTGGACTCCTTTGGGAAGTCCGCCAGGTAAATGAAGTGAATCCTATTGTAGCTGCAGGGGCAGAGAGACGGGGTTCAGAGAATGGGGACAGCCCGGTGTCCTTAGACACCCGTTGCTACCATTGCAACCATGGTATAACATAGGACTCGCTGACTGTCTGTCTACTGGCATTGTAAACAGTAGCAGAGGAACCCTGTAACTTTACCTTTAGCTTCCATCACGTATTAGAGTCTCCTTGGGCCCTGGGACCCCCATCCCCCCTTCTCTGACTCAGCCCTGTGGCCTACGACTCCAGTAAATCACCATCTTGCCTACAAATGAACTCCCAGTGTCATACTATCTGAGCCCTGGATCCAGCACACCTGAAGTTGGCTCTGGATCTTTCTAAATATAAGTCAAGAGATTCTTTGTGTTTAAATGATTTTTTGAACTAGGCTTCTTTCTTTTAAAAGCAAATGCATCAGCGGGGCAGTGGTGGCACACGCCTTTAATTCCAGCACTCAGGAGGCAGAGCAGGCGGATCTCTGTGAGTTCAAGGCCAGCCTGGTCTCCAGAGCGAGTGCCAGGATAGGCTCCATAGCTGCTGAGAAAGCTTGTCTCAAAAAAAAACAAAAAACAAAAAAACAAAAAACAAAAAAAAACAACTAATCAATAAAAGTGAAAATTAAAAAAAATAACTAAATGCATCATGAAAGAGAAACTGTTCATGAAGACGGCATCAGGTCCCTGGGTCCATGAAGAATAAGCCGGTAGATGGGTAGGAAAAGTTCTAGAGTGTCCTCAGGAAATGCTTTCTATTGCTCATGTGTGTCCAGTCCACAAAGTTTCATTTTACTTGCCTAACATATAAGCAAGACCCTGACTGGGCCCAAAAACAAACAAACAAACAAACAAAACCAAAACCAAAACCACCTGCTGAAGGCCTGGAAAGATGGCTTAGAGGTTAAGAGCATTTGCTGCTCTTAAGGTAGGTTCCAAGTCCCAAATGATGCCGGCTCCAGGGTTTCCAGTGCCCTCTTCTGGCCTCCATAGGTACCTACACTCCTATGTGTACACCACCACACAGACACACACACATACACATCATTAACATAAAACTTGACTGGGTGTTAATGGCAGATGACTTTAATCTCAAGCATGGGGCAGAAACGGAGGCAGATGGGTCTCTGAGTTCAAGACCAGAGAGGGCTACATAGTGAGACCCATTGCAAAAACAAACAAACAAAGATTCTTTCTATAAATAAAGATGTATGTGTGTGTGTCTGGCTCCCTGGGGAGATAGCTTATGCCTACCTTTGAAGGATGAAATTGCCCCAGATGTACAGCATATTGTTGAATGTGTTGAAGAACAAGCCCTTGGGTACCATAGAAGTGGTGGTATAGGGCTCTGTCCCGTCTAACACCAGGAAGTCCAAACCCTGAGCTGACCACAGCAGAGGAGGAAAGGATACGATGGAGAAGAGAATTGTTCAGTCACCTGGGCTCTTCCTGACCTCTGCCCACCCCGGAAGCCACCCTGGCCCTCTGCTCCTACCTTCTGGGATAAACAATGGTAGTACGTAGAGAACTTCCAGATTCTGGGTCTCTAAAAGTAGGAAACAACACCCTGAAACCTGAAGAACTCTCAACATCTGAGAGCAGAGCCAAGCTACTAGCTCTCCAATCCTCAAATCAGACTCTGTTGGCAACTGGGTGTGGTGGCACTTGTGTCCCAGCACGCAGGAGGCAGAGACATGTGGACCTTTGTGAGTTTGAGGACACCCTGGTCTATATGGTGAGTTCCAGGCCAGTTAGGACTGCATAATGAGACCTTGTTTCAAAAAACAAAAACAATTCAAAAACCAGCTCCCACCCATCTTAAAGATGCTACTGGCTTTCCATTTAGGATAGAATACCTTCCTTGATTCATTACATTTACTCTGTTGTGGGAGGGGGGCTTCTGTTCCCCTGTTCAGTCTCCCTCCTTGTCCTCTTATCTCTCTCCCAGACACGCCCAGCCCACTCTAAGAGCTAAGAGTGAAGTGTTTGGGTAGGCATAAGGTCCACAGTCCAGGCTCTGGTGCGTTCCCTCTTAACCTCCAGGCAACCTGATTACCTAAATTAAAGCTGACTAGGTTGTAGACCAAAGCTGAATCCCAGGACAGGACCTGCACCAGCAATAGCAGTATCTTCTCATCGGTGATGTATGTAGCCCAGTTGATGGAGCAGTTGGTACCTGTTGGGGGAAAGCAGAACCTAGAGCAATCTGGCCTCTTCCCGGAAACCCTTCTCACCTCCTCAGAGGCCTCCCACCCTCCACCCCAGATCCCACCACAAAAGTGAGTACCTATAAATTTATCACATATTGACCATTTCTCTGGCACCATCCGGAAGGACACGAGGCCATCTGTGGATCAAAGCAGGTCCCATGCTCAGGCACATTTTAGTCTGCCAGCACCTGTAGGGCAGGCGTCCCACCCAACCAGCACCCCATTGAGGCTCCCACACCTTGAACCTCTTGGTGCAGGGATTCTGGGCTTAGTCCTGCTTTCCAGCCTTCTCATCTCTACACTTGACCTAGGGTCTCAGAAAGTTCTTAGATCTGGCCATGTGACCAGCGGGGGCGGGGGTGGTGCCCACGCCAATTTCTGTGAGTTCCAGGCCAGCCTGGTCCACAGAGCTAGTTCCAGGACAGGCTTCAAAGCAATACAGAGTAATCAGTTTTGGGGGCAGGGGAGCCGATCAGAGTGCATCCTGTGGCTTGGAGTTAGGATTAAGGAATTGAGATTTGGGGTGCACACTGGTGGATCCCATACTTGTTCGCTGATGCTGAGGCAAGCTCTGGCCCTGGTTTTGTCTTTTAAGTTAATATGGCTTCCAACTCTTTTTTTTTTTTTTTTTTGAGACAGGGTTTCTCTGTATTGTTTTGGAGGCTGTCCTGGAACTCGCTCTGTAGACCAGGCTGGTCTCGAAC
Source organism: Cricetulus griseus (assembly GCF_003668045.3). Taxonomy (NCBI): domain Eukaryota; kingdom Metazoa; phylum Chordata; class Mammalia; order Rodentia; family Cricetidae; genus Cricetulus; species Cricetulus griseus. The sequence continues at coordinate 6,626,130 of NC_048602.1, read as the reverse complement.
TCATAGAGATCCGTCTGCCTTTGCCTCCCGAGTGCTGGGATTAAAGGCGTGCGCCACCAACGTCTGGCAGCTTCCAACTCTTGATCCTTCTGCCTTAGCCTTCCAAGTGTTGTGACTGCATGTGACACCATGTCCAGTATATTTATTTCATCTTTATATCAACCCAAAGAAGCAGACTATAGTATTGTCATCTGGTCCCATTTCACAGATAGGAAAATGTTATCAGTGAAGTCATGTAACTTCTCCAAAGACTGCTCTGTGGAGCAGTCTGTGGCATCTGTGTTCTAATTAGTCACCATGTGATGCAATAATAGGGACTTATTGGGGCTGGAGAGATGGCTCAGAGGTTAAGAGCACTGACTGCTCTTCCAAAGGTCCCGAGTTCAAGTCCCAGCAACCACATGGTGGCTCATAACCATTCTCTATGAGATCTGGGTGCCCTCTTCTGGTGTGCAGATACACATGGAAGCAGAATGTTGTATGCATAATAAATAAAATAAAATCTTTAAAAAAATAATAGGGACTTATCAGCACATTTTCAAACCAGCAAACAAAAACCAAACAGTCTTTTCAGTGGGGCCTGGCAGATGCCTGATGGAAAACAAAAAACAGGACAAGCCCCGAGTGTTGGTACGAGCCTTTAATCCGAGGGGCAGAGGCAGGGAGATCTTGGTGAATTTGACGCCAGCTTGGTCTACACAGTGAGTTTGAAGGCAGCAAGTTATATATTGAGATCCTGGCTCAACAAACAAGCAAACAAAAGAAATGAAATGAAAATGTCCAATGTCGTCAGTGGCACCTCTTTGAACAATTCTTTGACTACGGAAAAACTTGAGTCAGATTCCTGCTTAGCACTGAGTATGAGCATGCCAATAGTGTTTTATTTTATGATTTACGTGTTTTCTGTGTGTGAGCGTTTTGCACACCTATCTGTATGTGTGCCACCTGAGTGCCTGGTGCTGGAGGCCAAGAGAGAGCATCAGATCCCCTGGGACAATTATGAGTTGCCACAAGAGTGTTCCAAAGGGCTCTTGGCTGCTGAGTCATCTCTCCTAACCCTCCCTCTCCCCCTGTTTCAAGAACAGGTCTCACTACGTATCCCTAGCTAGCCTAGACCTCCCTATGGAGACCAGGATGGCCTCAAATTCCTGCATGCTGTACACCTCTGAGGGGGTCAGAGGGACAATTTGTGGTATTGGCTCTTTTCTTCCATCATGTGGGCCCCGGGGACTGAATTCAAGTCCTCAGGCTGAGCAGCGAGCACATGTACCAGCTGAGCTGCCTCACTAGTCCTTTACATTTATTAATTTCTGTAACACGTCATCATTCTCTCCAGCCTGCTTTTGAATTTTATTTTGAGATAAGGGTGTCATTGTAGCCTACCCTGGCCTTGAACTTCTGATGCTCCACTTCCCAAGTGCTGGGATTGAAGGCGAGCATTGTCCCATCCAGCTTTGCTGACCTGATTTTTGTTTTTGTTTTTCCAGACAGGGTTTCTCTGTGTAGCTTTGGAGCCTGTCCTGGCACTCGCTCTGGAGACCAGGCTGGTCTCGAACTCACAGAGATCTGCCTGCCTCTGCCTCCTGAGTGCTGGGATTAAAGGTGTGCGCCACCACCACCATCCTCCCTCCCCTCTCCCCCACACCCCAGCGCTGACCTGATTTTTGAGTTGGGTTTCTGCCCTTTAAAGTCAAATACACCATAGAAAGTACCTAACACTGTTCAAGCCTCATGTCAACCAATGCATACCCATTTCCACACACACGGACCAACCCTGAGCCTGTCACCTCTCCTGAGGACACACTGCAAGGTGAGAAGGTACAGAGAAAGGTCTCCCGAGCTTCCAGAACCCACTGGCTTTTACCTGTGATGGTCCCGATGTGAATGTAACCTTCGTGCTTGCCAGTGGTAAGGGCCAGGATGTACTCAGAGCCATTGCCATGGATGAATACAGGGCACAGTCTCTTGATGCACTCGCTAGCCAGGACACGCACCCAGCTACCTAGGGGGGCAAGGATGGGGACTCAAAACCAGGTGATCAGGCTGGTCCCTGAACCCCCGGTCTCCTTCCTTCTAACCTTACAAACCCATTACCTGTCCTCTTAGCCTGGAGCAGCATGTCAGTACGGTATTAGGGAGTCTCTAGAGCAACACTTGTCAGAGCAACACTTGCCGTTCCTAGACTGCTATGACTGGCTTTGGTATAATGAGACAGGGTCTTACACTGTGGCCCCAGCTGGCCTCAAACTTCCTATGTAGCCCAGGCTCATCTCAAACTATCTGGCTTCCTGCTGGAGCTTCCCAAAGACTGGGATGTCAGATGTGTACTGCTCCATGGGCTGTCTGTGAGTTCTAGGTGCTCTCTTGTGCTCCCCTGGTTCTGAACTGAGTGTTGGACAGAGAGAGGCAAATAAGAGGCCCTTCCAGTTTTCAGCCACGAACAAAAAGCTTCCCTGGAACTATTAAGGTACAGAGAAATGGACAGTTGCTGGGTCTAAGTAGGAATCACCATGGTCAGCAAGGAGACCAAGAGTTACAAGGAGTCCCTGGGTAGATACGCCTATGCCTGAAGCCAAAGTGCTCATGCGTTTCTCATTCAGGTAAGCCAATAAACATGCAAACTCCACTTTGTTTGTTTTTTTTTTTCCAGAGGGAGGGCATGGAGGCAGTTCTCATGAAGTTTCCCAGGCTTCCTGGAACCTACTACGTAGTCCAGGCTTGCCCTGAACTAGGGATTCTCTAGTGCTGAGATTACAGAGGTCTGCGACACCCCCACCATGCATGTGCTCCCCCATTTCCAGGGTCTCGTGAACCCAGATTCACCTCTGACTTGCTACGTACTGAGGATAACCATGACACCCCTGCCTCTGTCTCACAAGGGTTGGGATGACAGGTGGATACCATGGTGATGCCTGGACTTCTCCTTTTCTGGTCAACATCCTTCTTGGCTTTGTGTCTCTGACACCCACATCTCTCCCACCCCTCCCGGCCGCGGTCCAGGTTTCTCACTGCTGCTTCGGCTGTTATCAAAGAGCGAAGAGTATCTGCCTGTGAAATAGTAGACGAGCTGGTTCTGTCGAATAAAGAGCGTGCTCTCGGTGGAGATGGCATCATGGATGGTGGCTGAGAATTCCAGCATCGGACAGTAGTAGGAGCCAACCCAGCAACTGTCAATGCTCAGCTGCAGGGGAGCAAAACAACAGGTGAGCAAGGGGGATATTTGTACACTGTGTGAAGATGTGTGGCTGTGATTGGTGCAATAAAAAGCTGTACAGCCGACAGCTAGGCAGGAGAGTATAGGCAGGACTTCTGGGCAGAGAGAACGCTGGGAAAAAGAAAGTCTCAATTTGCCAGCAAGGCATGGAGAGGAAGCAGGAAGTGCAATGTGGAAGAGAGGGAACAAGATATGTGTCGGAGCATAGATTAAAAAAATATGGGATAATTTGAGTCATAACAGCTAGTTAGGGGGCTGGAGAGACGGCTCAGGGGTTAAGAGCACTGACGGCTCTTCCAGAGATCCTGAGTTCAATTCCCAGCAACCACATGGTGGCTCACAACCACTCTGGTGCCCTCTTCTGGTGTGCAGATAGACATGGAAGCAGAATGTTGTATACATAATAAATAAAATCTTAAAAAAAAAAGAGCTAGTTTGATGATGGGTGGTGGTGGCGCACACCTTCAATCCCAGCACTCGGGAGGCAGAGGCAGGTGGATCTCTGTGAGTTCAAGGTCATCCTGACCCACAAAGTGAGTTCCAGGACAGCCATGACTGTTACACAGGGAAACCCTGTCTCAAAAACAAAAACAAAAAAGAGCTAGTTAGGAACAAGCCTAAGCTAAGGGGAAGCATTTATCACTAAGTCTCCATGTCATGATTCGGGAGCTGGCTGGTGGTACAAAGAAAGACTCGTTAGATATGGCACCCAATGTAGGATCACAAATGTCCATATTAAGTCCTAAAAAAGCTTAAAAAAAGTTCTGAACATGGAGTCAGACACAGTGTCTTGGCCTGGGTGACCAAGGTCTCTCAAGTAGACTCAGTGCTTGAGGCTTACAGAGGTACAGCTTTTAAGAGGCCCTTGTGGCCCATACTTGGAGGCAGGCCAATCTCTGTGAGTTTGAGGCAAGACTGATATACAGAGTGAGTTCCAGGATAGACTCCAAAGCTACAGAGAAAACCTGTCTTGAAAAAACAAGATAGATAGGTGGGTAGGTAGGTAGGTAGGTAGGGAGGGGGGGGGCTGCTATCCATCAGAGCACTAAATGATTCCTTACCAGTGGGAGACTGGATAGAAATGTCTGTGGCTGACCTGACCTAGTGAGAGCATGGAGACCCTAGTCATAAAGCTGGGAAAACAGAATTGGACCAAACCAAGCCCTCTGAATGTGGGTGCCAGCTAGGAGTCCTGACAGTCTATGGGACCTCTAACAGTGGAGCCAGTCTTTAACCCTAGAGCACATATGGACTTTGGGAGTCCATTCCCTATGGAGGGATACTATTGCAGCCCAGATACAGCAAGGAGGGTTTAGACCCTCTCCCAAATGATATGATAGACTTTGAAGGTCCCCCGTGGAGGGCCTGACTATCCCTGGGGAGGAGTTTGGGGATGGGTTGGGGGGGGTTGGTGTAGAACATGGAAGGATGAGAGGGCAAGGGAATAGGGGGGGATGAATATGTAAATATAGTAGTAATTAAAGAATTTAAATTAAAAAATTGCAACAAAAAAAAAGAAAAGAAATGTCTGTGGCAACACAGACACAAAAGTCTCCTAGAGCCGGGCGTTGGTGGCACAAGCCTTTAATCCCAGCACTCGGGAGGCAGAGGCAGGCAGATCTCTGTGAGTTCGAGACCAGCCTGGTCTACAAGAGCTAGTTCCAGGACAGCCTCCAAAGCCACAGAGAAACACTGTCTCGAAAAAAACAAAAACAAAAAAAAAGTTTCCTAGAGCTGGGATGGTTAGACATGGCTGGGACTGTTAGGCAGACCCAAAGAGGGCAGAGGCAGCTACCAATGCCATGTGTTAAGCTAGCCGCACTGTGGACAGCCTAATAGTTTAAATGTAACACAGGGAGTTTGGGCCTTATATGGTGCTTTGCTAATTTTAATTTTTTAAATGCTAATGAACATAAAGTGGTAACTGCTGAGAGACATTAGATTGAAAGTAACCGCTAAATTAAACCAATTTATATACTTTAGGGGCGTCTTAACTTCAAAATAAAAGTCAGGATATTGGGGAAGAGGTTGTGCTTTTGTTTCCGAAAGAAATGAAAAGCAATAGATTCCTTCAAAATTAAGAAAGATCAGATTGACCTGGGGAGACCTCCTGAGGATCTTAGCTAGAGAAATAAGGGAAAAACTAAGGAAGACTACAGGGAAGGTGACCTGTATACTGGTCCCTTGACATGGGAATAACTCTAAGACTGGATGAGACATGATAAATCTTGTTGGTCCTCATGACCTATCATTACAAGCCATCCTTTCATATGGCATGGACAGAAACATATTAGTTTGGTTATACAATCCAACTGAACTTGTAAAGTTGACAGATGTGTTTTACCTGCTCAAACATGGAGCAGAGAATCACCTTTAGCTAACTTGTGCACACAGTACATTCCATACTTGTGTTAATACAGATATGTATGTTACCTTTAAAAGTTTGTATATTATCAAAATAAAAAGGACATCTATGAAAAAGTAGTCCAGGTGATCCAACCTCTCAGAATGCCTCTGTTTCAGTTTCCTCAAAATTCCACATTCAGAACTGCTAGCTGAAATGGTCCAGCCTCACATACTACTCCAGCCCTGGACTTTTCCATCACACAGAGACTAAACAAAAAATAACACAGCTAGCTCTCCCAGGACTTGACCTTTATCCCAGTTTTCTCAGTGTCCCCCAAAGATGCCATCACCCCCAGACAACAGGAAGCAGTCTAGAGAACATGATGCCCACATTCCCAAGAGTTGGGATGGGTGGGTTTTGGTTGTTTGGTTAAGAAGGTTTGTCATTTTTTAGGGGGGTTGTTTGCAAGTTGCTATTGGTCATAATCAGGAAGGAAACTAAGCAAGGGAAATTACATTCAGGGATCTGGTTCTAAAAAGAAAAAAAGTGGGGTAGAGGAATGATAGGGAAAAAGGTAGATTATTGGATCTACTTTTAAACTAAAAAAAATTTACTAAACTGAAATATTTTACCTTGGGTTGATTTTTGTATATTTGATACTCGACACGGTAAGGTTTTCTTGTCAAAACATACTGTATATATGTTTCTACTCTTGTTTAAGGTATTGTACCTAGTAGGGCTGTTAGACAGAGAAACCCTGTCTCAAAAAACACAACAAAAAATGTATTAGTTAGTCATCTATAACAATCAAATTTGTGACCATGTTAAGTATGTTTTCAAGGTAAACAAAAATATATTTTAGATAGATGGTCTTCAAACACTTTGGGAACCTACAGAATATGGCATTGAAGAGGTTTTAAAAACCTAAAGCGTGGGGCTGGAGAGATGGATAAGAGCACTGGCTGCTCTTCCAGAGGTCCTGAGTTCAATTCCCAAAAACCACATGGTGGCTCACAACCATCCATAATGAGATCTGGTGCCCTCTTCTGGCCTGCAGGCAGAACATTGTATACATAATAAATAAAATCTTTAAAAAAAAAAAAGCCTAAAGCTTTTCGTGACAATGAGATTATGTCTGCTCCTGGCAGCACCAGTTTACTTCAAAAACGAATTATAGGCATCAAAGAACCTCCATAAGGAGTTTGCTTTCATTGTAGTAAAGTTATCCACTTGGCAAAGAAACTGCCCTTGCCTCAACTGCTGACAATATGTTGTCCAAATTGGACAAGCAAGACACACATACACAAAAAGGTGACTGCCAAACTTTGCCAAGACAAGGTAGGACAGTCCTTCAAAATTCCTGCTTCACAAAAAGGTCTGTCAGACATTAAAAACATGCACCACCACCACCTGGCATGTTCTTATTACATATAGTTTTACTATGTTTGAGTTAAAACCTTTCCTTTTTACTTAAACAAAAATGGGGAAATGTATGATATTTGTATGCTGTGTGTGAAGATGTGTTGCTATGATTGGTGTAATAAAAAACCTGGGTGGCCAATGGCTAGGCAGTAAAGTTTAGGCAAGACTTCTGGGCATAGAGAACTCTGGGAAGAAGAAAGGCAGAATTCCCCAGCAAAACACGAACAGGAAGCATGAGGCACAGTATAGAAAAGAGGTTAACAAGCTATGTGACAGAGTATAGTTTAAAAATATGGGATAATTTAGGTTATAAGAGCTGGTTAGGAACAAGCCCAAGCTAAGGCCATACCCATAATTAATAATTAAGTCTTCATGTCATTATTTGACCCTGTTGAAAGACAGGGTCTCTCTGTAATAGTCCTGGCTGTCCTGGAACTCCCTCTATAGACCAGGCTGGTCTCAAACTCACAGAGATCTACCTGCCTCTGCCTCCCAAGTGCTGGCATGCACCACCACCCAGCAAAAGCTACTATTCTAGATAGTCACACTCCCCCAATGTGGCCAGTTTGGGTATTGTACACAACCTGGAGTTAAACAGTATACAATGTGTTCAAAAATCCCTGTGCCCCTGTCAAAGTTCTGCTCATGGATAGAATATACTCCTATATTTAATACATATATACTCCTATATATATATATATATCATATATATAACATATAATATAATATATAATATAATATAATATACTCCTATATATAATACGTAACATGGATAGAATGTTGAGTCTGGAGAGATGGCTTTAGTGATTAAGAGCACTGGCTGCTCTTCCAGAGATGCAAGTTCAATTCCCAGCACCACTTGGGAGCTCACAATCATCTTTAACTTTGGAGCCATCTTACAGGGTGTGTGTATGTATGTGTGTGTGTGTGTAGACAGACAGAGAGGGAGAGAGAGGGGGAGAGAGAGAGAGAGTGAGAGAGAGAGAGTTAATTTGTGTGTGAATACAGTGCCTATGGAGGTCAGAGGCACTGGACTCCCCTGGAGCTTGAGTTACAGGAGGTTCTTAGCTGGATCAGGTGGGTGCTGGGATCTGATTCTCCTGCTTAGCTACAAACTAAGTTTAAGGCCAATCTGTGCTGCCTGAGACTCAAAAAACCAGTCAGGGTAGACATAGGAGTTGGAGTATAACTATAAGTACTATTTTATATTGAAAGAACTTGGGGCTCAGCAATTAAGAGTGCTCCCTGCTCTTCCAGAAGACCATGTTCAGGTCACCTTACCTCAAAAGGGGGTGTGTGTGGTGGTGAAAGAATGCCAGTGACCACAGCAGAGCAGCAGCAGCCAGGAGAAAATTCCCTGAAAATCCCTGATGGGTCAGTCTGGGATAGGCAAAGTCCCAAGATCACAGACTCCAGAATGCCTTTTGCTTCGGCTGTGCTTTACATGTTTGTTGCTGCCATCTTTCTCTTGTATCTGGCATGGTGTGAATGGGTGTGGGGAGATCCCCGGTGCCTGTAATGTAGTGGGATTGTCTCATGGAAACACCCTGATCTACTGGGCAGTTTTACCTGTGGATTACTATGAAGATGACTTCTTATGCTGCACTGTCTAATTGACTGATGATAATAATTACCTTAAACAGAGTTTTGATGATTAAAACTATAAACAAGTAAGTGTCTAGAAGACATGAGTTTCAATTGAGGAACCATATAGACTGTAGCTTAGGTTAGTGATTAAGAAAAACAATTGAGTCATAGTAGCCCAGCTAATTTCAATTCTAACCTTAATGTTGGAAGATGTGTTCACAGGTTTCAGGGTGCAACAAAGCTTTGAAACATAGCTGAAACAAAGCTTTAAAAATAACTTAAATATACAAAGATGTTTTTGTCAAATAGCTCTGAGATGAAATGCCCAAGAAGATAACCTGGAATTTTAGAAAGGCACATAGTTAAATGAGGAACTCCTTAGGGCCAGGGGGACAAGTACAAAGCAGCCCAGTTATCATTAGCTGATGTTCCTTTCTTGCTAGGATTGGTTGATGACCAAAGGTGATGGCTAGTTCCCATTTTTCCCTCCATCTCCTGATAAGAAACTATTGATGAGTGGATATGTACCCTAAAGATTTAAAGTAGGGATGACTGATTTTTTTTTCATGTTTAAGTTTAGATTTGTGATTCCTTTAAGATTCCTTATAAGGTTAACTTTCAAGATAAGTAATAATTGGCCCTTTCTTTATAACTGCAAAAAGCAGCCTGCCAGTAAAAGACATGACTGAGAAGAATATCTTGCTTGCCTACGTAGTTAATCTATAACAAGTTGCTTGGGTATGACTATACCAGGATTCTGGGGATAATTAATTTTTCACTTATAATACGTAAAATGTTTAATCATGTAAGGGTTATGGAAAACATGCTGGGTTTGTTTTTTACTGTTTGTTTTGTATTTGCTGTAATCATTCACTTGTAAAACAGAATGTAACCACATTGTGATTTTTTTTTATATTGCCTGAAAGGTTTTGCTGGGGTATATAAGTAAGCTAAAGGGAAAGAATAGAGAGTTAGAGAGAGTTCAAATGATTTAGAAGGAAAACATAATGGATGAGAATTAGAAGAGATTAGAAGGAAAACATCAAGAATAAAAACAAACCTAGGAGGCAAACATCAAGAACAAGAGAAGGAAATCACCAGGAAAATAAATAGAGAAGGCAACAGAATAATAAAGGAAAGGTCTGTAGGAAGCCATGGAGAGAGAGTATGAAAGTCTTTTTCCCTAACCCCCTCAGATAGAAAAGTCTAGTATGCTCTGACTTTGTGGATTCCCTTTGAGCCCTGTGCTTCTGGGCATTGATAAAACAAATAAAAGGGAAAGAAATAAAGTGACAGAGATCAGGAGGCAGAGGCAGGCAGATCTCTAGGAGCTCGAGGCCAGCCAGAACTACACAGTGAGACCTTGTATCAAAAACACAAACACAACACAAAACAAACAAAACTCTACAAAACCTCAAACAAGCCAAAAGTAAAAGAACAGGCTGGGCCATGACTCAATGGTGCAGCACTTGCCCAGAATATACCAGTGAGAGGCTAGGATGTCACTCAGCAGTAGACTGCTTGCCAGGCATGCAACAGGCACTGGATTTAATCCCCAACACACACACACACACACACACACACACACACACACACACACACACACACACACACACACACGGATTTGAACCTGGGGCTAGAGATATGGCCCAGTGGTTAAGAGTGTGTACTGAAGGGAGAGCACATCGACCCCAGATGCTATCTGGGAGGCCAGTACAAGACTGATCCAGCCCCCTGAACATGGATGTCAATAAGGAGGCCTCTGCACTCCAGGGAGCCTCTGGTGGTGGATTAGTATTTTTCCCTAGTGTAAGAAGGGACTTTGAGAGCCCATCCCACGTGAAGGGTTACACTCTGGCCCTGGACACATGGGGAAGGGCCCAGGACCAGCACAGGAAGATTTGGTGGACTTTGCAGAGCCCCCGTTGAGGGCCCTACCCTGCCTGGGGAGTGGTGGGTGGATGGGGTGGGGGGTAGGCTGGGGTGGGGGAGGAGGGATGGGGTGAGGGGAGGGAGAGGGAGAAGGGACTTACATGTGAAACAAGCTTGTTCCCTAACTAGAACTAATAAAAAAATTGAAAAAAAAAAAAAGAGTGTGTACTGTTCTTGTACAGGACTTGAGTTCAATTTCCAGGACCCATGTTGGGTGGCTTAAGGCCATCTGTAACTTCAGCTCCAGGAGATCCGCCTCCAATGCTCTCTTCTGGCCTCCTTGGGTACCCGCTCACACATATACATGCAAATTTAAAAAATGTATTTTTTTTTTAAAGATTTGAACCTGTTTCCTGACAGTAAAATTGTTCTTCATACCCTGTTGCTGGAGACTGGCATATCTTTGGGGTCCCATTCTGTAGCCCCAGACTTGGTCCAGAAGCCCAAGCCTACTGTCTGCCTGGCATCACTCACCTCCACAAGAGAGTAGTCCTGGAAACTGGTGTCTGAGAGCAAGATGGTCTTTTCGTCTTCGATCCCGCCGAGGATGAACACAGGTGAATGGTTTATCGTGTACCACAAGGGTCTCGATTTGGAACGCTTGAAGTGTGCAGTCTTCATAATAAAGGTCTGCCAGAGGAACGGAAATGCCAGCCACTGAGCCCCTCTCCTGCCTGATTGCAACACATACCTCCTCCTCAGCCACAAGCCGAAGTTGTCACCCCAGCTACAGAGCCTCTGCAGTGTGCTGCCACTCTGCCCTCAGTGTAGCCCAGTCCCATCGGGGCCTCTTCCTTTCCAGCTCCCCCAGGGGCTTTGGACCCAGCTGACTCTTTATTCCTTTCCCTTTGCTTTCTTTCATTCTCCACCTTTTGGAAGTGAGGTGCTTTGAACCCCAGCAATACCAGCAAATACTCTGAGCTACATCCTCATGGGAGCATTTGCTGGCTGCATGCATAGTGAATTCAGAACATGGGTGAAGGGCTGGAGATTTGGCTCAGTGGTAGAGTTGCTGGTCTAGCATGTACAAGGACCCGAGTTCAAGCCCCAGTATCATAGATGTGCACACACACACACAGGAATATGGCGCAGAAATGATGAAGAATGGTTTTAGGTTACTTTATCTAGGAGAGGTAGTGAAGGATTCTCTCCCTTGGAGCCTCAGTGTTCTCCTCCCTCCCCCTCTCCCTCCCTCCCCCCTTTCTCTCTCTCTGTTGGGCTCTGTAGACCAGGCTGGCCTCACACTCAGACATCCACCTGCCTCTGCCTCCTGAATGCTGGGATTAAATACGTGTGCTGCCACCTGGCCAGTGTTCTCATCTTTGAAATGAGTGCACACGGCACGAGAGATGCTCAGTGAGGCTGAGGCAGGAATTTCACAAAGCTTGCCTGGTCTGCGTAATGAGTTTGAGACCACTGTGGGCTATACTGAGACCCTGTTTTAAACACACACACACACACAGATCACACACACATACATACACACACACACACACACACACACACACACACACACACACACCACTACAGAGGGGCTGGTGAGATGGCCTGGCAGGTAATCATGCTGCCAAGTCTTATGTCTTAATCCCAGGCAACTCCACATGGTGGAAAGAGGAATCCTGACTCCTGAAAGTTGCTCTCTGATTTCCATATGCCTACCATGGTGTAGGTAGAGTCACACACAAAATAATAATGTAATAAAAGAAAAAACACTACATGAAATCCAATGAGACAATGGGGCATATGCCACCTGGAAAGTAACAGGCTCTGTTCAGTCGCCAGCACCTGAGGAGGGTGTGTGTGTGTGTGTGTGTGTGTGTGTGTGTGTGTGTGTGTGTAACCCACTCGAGTGTGCAAGCATCCCTCCCTCCCAGAGTCACTCTGAAATAGGAACTAAATGGTACATTTAAGAAAATGACACCTGGGGCCTGGAGCTCAAGTAAATGTCCTGCAAATGGGATCCGTGTTGGTGTGGGGGATACCAAGGCCATGTGTGTCTAATTCATACTTCTCCCAGTCGGCAGCGCTCACCTCGTATCCCATGGTGAAGATGGGTTTACCACTCTCATCTCTCTTCAAGAAGCCATTCATATTCATATAGAACCTGCAAGCAGGCCCCAGTGAGGAACGCCGTCTCAGGGGTACCTCACAGCTCATGGCCACCTTCCCCTGCTCCTCCCTTTTGCCTCCCCTGCTTTCTTTGGGAGTCTGGGGGTTGGCATTCCTGAGTGTGCCCTGGGCTTGAATACCTTGTGGGGGGAATGTAGGGCCCCAAGCCATTGCTGCGGATGTCCACACTCATGACTACGCTGCCATTTTTGATGGGCATGGGTACATACCAGTTCAAGGCACACACGATCTCTGCTATGCAGAACCCTGCTGGTCGGATGGGGCACTGAGGCGCTAGAGACAGCCAGAAGCCCCTGTGGGCCTCAGAGTGCTCTCAGACTTCCCATCTCCGCCCACCACTCCCACCGGTGGTCTGGCCCACCTGAGCTGCGCAATGGGGCGGCCTCCATCTGTATCTGCAGATTTTCAATCTTCCAGTGATAGAAATTGACTGGGTACTTGTAGCTGATCAGGACCACGGGTCTCATCCCCATCAGGTGGCCCTTTCGGGACAGCTCCTCGTCATCCTGAGGGTGAGAGGCATGCCTTAGTCTCAGAATCCATCTGTCTAGAGCCACCTGTCTGAGCTGCGTGGGGACAACAGGCGTTTCACCTCACAAGGACAGGAGGGCATGGCTGTGTAGCCTGCTGTAACATCACATGTGTATTCCCAGCATTCTGGAGGTAGATACAGCAGGCTCTCCAGTTCTAGGGGGACACTTAGGGAGTTTGAAGTCAGCCTGGCCTATAAAGTGAGACTGTCTCCAAAAAAAAAAAAAAAAGCTGGAGCCCAGGTTATCATTCACCTCTCACCCCCTCAGAAATTAAACTGGAGATCACCACAAGTTTGAGTGGTAATCTGTAAGTGAGTCCTATAACTGGTTATAAGTGAGTCCTAGGTGGATAAGAACTGTGTATCTATTTCTGAGGGTTTACATTCTCTCTCTCCTGTACCTTCTTCTGGAATCTGCAAGCTCCAAGCATACACGTGATATTCAAACACCAATGCAATCAAAACACCCATGCATATGAAATAAAATTGTTAAAGAAACAAAAACTTTTGAGCAGAGGGTAATGATTCATATCTGCAATCCCAACACTCAAATAACAGAAACAGGAGATTCAGTGCAAGGTCAGCCTGGTCTAAGAAGTAAGTTTCAGGCCAGTCAGGGCTCCATAGTAAGACCTGGTTTAAAAAACACAAAAACAACCAGACAGTGGCCACACAACTTTAGTCTCAGCACTCAGGAGGCAGGCCAATGGATCTTTGACTTTGAGGCCAGCCTGGTCTACAGAGTGAGTTCCAGGACAGCCAGGAATACACAGAGAGACAAACCCTGTCTCAATAAACTTAAGAGAGAGAGAGAGAGAGAGAGAGAGAGAGAGAGAGAGAGAGAAAGAGAGAGAGAGACAGAGAGAGAGACAGAGAGAGACAGAGAGAGAGAGAGGGAGGGAGGGAGAGAGAGGGAGGGAGGGAGGAAGGAAGGGAGGAAGGGAGGAAGAAAGAATCTGGGCATGATTATACACAAATAGAATCCCAGTACTTGGGAAAAGGAGGAAGCAAGACAAGGATCCTGAGTTCAAGGACAGCTGGGACACATAATACTCTTTTTGAGAAAAACATAAAAATAAGCAAATGGTATTTGTGTGACTGCCCAGCCAATGGCTCCTTATAGTATATTCAACCCACTTTTCTTTCTAAAAACAAGTAAGCACTTTTGTGGTAGTTTATGATTGGTGAACTATATCTCAAGAAACTTAAAGCTTTTTGTTACTGTCTTGAGAAAGGACCTTCCTACATAGCCCAGGCTAGCCTCCTTAGTGCTGTAATTGAGAGACAGGCACCACCACTTCTTTTCGCTTCTTTCTTTTTTCAGATTTCTTTCTTTTACTTCATGTGCATAAATGTTTTGTCTGCATGCATATGTGTATCCCGCAGGCATACCTGCTAAATCCCTTAGACCTGGGGTTACCTATGGCTGTGAGCCACCAAATGGGTGCTAGGAATCCAACTCTGCTCCTCTGCAAGAGCAACCAGGACGATTAACCAGTGGGCCACCTCTCCAGCCCTGTTTTCATTTTCTTGTATCTTTTAATGATGGGGCTGGGGATGTAGCTCAGGGTTAGAATGCTTCCCTCGTATACATGAGGCCCTAGGCTCTATTCTCAAGACCTAACGGCACCAAGTGTGGCGGTACACACTTGGAATTTCCAAGGAAATGGCGGAGGTTAGATCATCAGAAGTGAAGGGTTAGCCTCTGCTACACATCAAGTCAGCCAGCCTGAGCTTCACGAGACCTTGTCTTAAAAACACTAACAGGGGGCAGGATGGGGGGGTGCACACCTTTAATCCCAGCACTCGAGAGGCAGAGGCAGATGGATCTCTGTGAGTTCGAGGCCAACCTGGTCTACAGAGTGAGTTCCAGGACATCCAGGGCTACACAGAGAAACCCTGTCTCAAAACCCCCTCAAAAAAGAAAAAACAAAAACAAATAACTACAACAAAACCCACTAACGGGTTGGAGAGATGGCTCAGTGGTTAAGAGTATTACTGTTCTTCCGGAGGTCCTCAGTGCAATTCCCAGTGCCCACATGGTGGCTCACAACCCTCTATTTGATGCCCTTTTCTGGCATAAAGTCATACACACAGAGCACTCATACATAAAATTAAATAAACAAATCTTTAAAAACCATTAACAAAATGGAGTTCTAGCACTTGGGAAGCAGAGGCACGTAGATTACTATGACTTTAAGACCAGCCTGCTCTACATAAAAAGACCCTGTCTCCAAAGAAAGAAAGAAATCACAAAATAGAACGCAGTGTTTTCAAACCATGTATTTGATAAGCAACAATCATTCCAAATATATAAACAATTTTCACAAATCAACAATAAAAAGGAAAAAAAAACAACAAAAACCAAAACCTTCCTTTTAAAGTAAGCAAAGGCCAGGCAGTGGTGACGCCCACCTTTAATCACAGCATTCAGGAGACAAAGGCATTCAGATCTCTGAGTTCGAGGCCAGCCTGGTCTATGGAGCAAGTTCCAGAACAACCAGGGCTACACTGTAAAACCCTGTCTTGAAAAACAACAACAACCAGCCAAGGAAAGCCAGTCAAGATGGCACATGCCACCTTTGATCCTAGCACTTGGGAGGCAGAGGTAGGCAGATCTTTGTGAGTTCCAGGACAGCCAGGGCTATGTAGAAAGACCCTGTCTCAAAAAACAAGCAAACAACAACAACAAAACAAAATGGACAAAGTCAGGTTGGAATAGTGCTCACACCTGTAATCCTACTACTTTGGAGACAGAGGCACGGGGTTGCCGTGAGTTCAAGGCCATGAAGAAAAGTAGGTAGGGCTGGAGATAGCTCAATGGTAAAGAGTTTATACCATTCTTCTAGATGACCAGCACCCATTTCAGACTCCAATGCCAAGGGCTGGTCACCCTCTTCTGACATCCATAGACAACTGCATCACGTGCCTATACCCACCATATACACATAACTACAAATAAATATTTTTAAAAAGTAGTTTACAATGGTTAAGTTTGTCTCTGAAATTCTTTTTTTTTTTTTTTTTTTTTTAAGATTTACTCATTATATATAGTGTTTTGTCGGTATGCTTGCCTGCAGGCCAGAAGAGGGCATCAGATCAGGTTATAGATGGTTGTGAGCCACCATGTGGTTGTGGGGATTGAACTCAGGACCTCTGGAAGAGCAGTCAGTGCTCTTAACTGCTGAGGCATCTCTCCAGCCCAAATAAATATTTTAAAAAAGTGACTGTTAATAGGCACAGGTTTGGGCTGGAGAGATGGCTCAGAGGTTAAGAGCACTGACTGCTCTTCAATTCCTAGCAACCACATGGTGGCTCACAACCATCCATTACTGAGATCTAGTGCCCTCTTCTGGTGTGCAGATACACATGGAAGCAGAATGGTGTGTGTGTGTGTGTGTGTAATAAAATCTTTAATAGGCACAGTTTTTTTTGTTGGGGGGATAATAAGAGTGTTCAGGAGAAAGATAATGATGGTTGGTGTGACGGCTTGAAGGAGAGTGGCCCCACAGGCTCATATGCTTGAATGCTTGGACCCTAGTTGTGGGTCTGTTTGAGAAGGATTAGGTATTACCTTCTTGGAGGAGGTGTGTCATTGGGGGTGGGGGATTTAGGGTTTCTATAGCCCCCACCATTGGACGTTAGCTCTCTCTGCCTAGTGGGACACTGAACCCTGAAGGCCTTCAGGGCTGGCGGAGACTGCTATTAAACTGTACGGGAAAACATTACTGAAAATGACGGGGAGTTGGAGACTTACTGAAATCATGCCATTAACACTGCAAACTCTCACCTTTCCCATACAGGAGTAGTTGACTTTCAGGTAGTAAGGAAAGCCCATGTATTTCTGTAAGGAAAGGTGGGCGAAATATCCAGTCAGGAGCTGTACTGACTCAGGACCCCTCTGCTGTTGACTGACCCAGGATCCCGATGACACCCTTTGACTCCAGTTCCCTCACCTCCCGCGGGTCGACTGGCGAGTCTACCAACTTTTCGAACACCTCGGCCACTGTATCCGTGGGTTCTTGTTCCAGAAATCGATCCTTCGAGGGGAGCGAGCCTACTTTCTCGAACTTGTTCAGGACCACAAGCCAGCGGCACTGTTGCAAATGATACACCGCCCACGACTTCCACGACAACAGTAGCACTAGCAGCAGTCCCCAGCACGCCCACACACTTGGTCTTCTCGACCACACAGGGCTGACAGGGGACATGGCTGGCCAGCACACCATGCAGCTACAACCTGGAGAACGTGGGGGTCAATACCCACTTGCAAGTCGGCTTGGAGAGCCTCTCTGGGAAAGCGCTCTGCTCTTGCCTTTCTTCCCGCCCCTCTTCCGGGCCCCAGCTTTGACCAGGCTGAGAGTGCCCGTCCCTCTCCGGACTGCGACCGCGACTTTGCTCTCCGCCCTGCTCTTGCTCTCGGCCCCGCCCCTGCCCTTACTCTCGGCCCCGCCCCTGCCCTTACTCTCGGCCCTGCCCCTGCCCTTACTCTCGGCCCCAACCCTACTCTTGCTCCGGGTCCCGCCCCTTCTTTTACTCTCAGTCCCTGCCCTGCTAATACTCCTCGCCACGATCCTGCCCTTACTTCTGGCCTCGCCCCTATCCCTGAGACTCGCTTCGCCCCGCTTCCTAGTGACGCTCTCTCTCCTGGCCGAGCCCTTGCTCTTCTCCCTGGTCTTCGGCAAGCCTCTCTTTCTGCTTCTGGACTTGCCGGAGTCCTTCTTTTCCCCTCCCTTGCGCCCCTCGGAGATCACCGACTTGTTCGTGGACTTGGCTCCGTCCTCACAGGCTGTACCGCCCTCACACTGCTCCTCGAAACGCCCCTTTCTCTTGACTCTTGCCCTGCTCAGGAGCCGGTTTCTGGTCTTGCTCTTGCTTTTCTGTAAGTCCTTGCCCACACCTCTGTCCACGCTACGCCCTCTTCCCTGGGCCTCGCTGTAGATCGGCTCCTTGCTCGGCTTCCTCTCCTGATCACGCCCCTTGTCCTGCCTCAGGCCCTGGGTCTCGCGGTAGATCGGCTCCTTGCTCGACTTTCTGTCCTGATCACGCCCCTTGTTCTGCCTCAGGCCCTGGGTCTCGCCGAGGAACCACTCCTTGCTCGGCTTTCGGTCCTGATCACGCCCCTTGTCCTGCCTCAGGCCCTGGGTCTCGCCGAGGATCGGCTCCTTGCTCCGCTTTATCTCCTGATCACGCCCCTTGTACGGGGTCAAGGCCTGAGTCTCGCCGCGGATCGGCTCCTGGCTCCTCCTCCTCTCCTGATCACGCCCCTTATACTCGCTCAAGGCCTGAGTCTCGCCGCGGATCGGCTCCTGGCTCCTCCTCCTCTCCTGATCACGCCCCTTGTACTCGCTCAAGGCCTGAGTCTCGCCGCGGATCGGCTCCTGGCTCCTCCTCCTCTCCTGATCACGCCCCTTATACTCGCTCAAGGCCTGAGTCTCGCCGCGGATCGGCTCCTGGCTCCTCCTCCTCTCCTGACCACGCCCCTTCTCCTGGCTCAGACTCTGAGTCTTGCTGGCGATTGGTTCCAAGCTCTTCTTTTTCTCCTGGCCACGCCCCTTGTCCTGGCTCAAGCCCTGAGTCTTGCTGGCGATTGGCTCCTCGCTCCTCTTTCTCTCCTGGACACGCCCCAGGTCCTGGCTCCTCCCTCTCGCCAGGTCCTGGGAGCGCCGGCCCTGCTCCTGCCCCTGCTCCCCACTCCTCCTCTCCGGCGCCCGCCGCAACTGTGGTTTGTGCTCAGCCCCCGCCTGCGCCTTCTCCTTCGGGGGCCTGTCCTGGTCTCGGGACTTCTCTGAGCCTCGGGGTTTCTCCCCGCCCCGGAGTCGCTCTTCTCCGGGCGTCTTTCCCTCGCCCCGGGATTTGTCTTCGGCGGGGGGTCGCTCCTCGCCGCCCTCCCTCTCATAAATAACTCTCTCCTTGCCCCAGTATCTGTTTTCGCCCACACCTCGCTCGTGACCTCGGGGTTTCTCCTTGCCACAGACCGTCTTCTGGCCTAAAGACCTCCCGTCGTCGCACACCCACGCTGACTTGGCGATCTTCACTGTCCCCAACGACCCCTTTTCCCTCCACCTTTTCTCATCATCTCTCCTGTCCATGCCCCCAACGCCAACCTGTTCTACGCCCCGCCTCCTCCGGCCACGCCCATACTCCTCGGAGGTTAAACTTTGGCCTCCGCCCCGCCCTTTTGCCTTTGCCTCGCTGTTTCTTTATCTGGTCCCTCGGCCGGATGCTCCTAACCCAGCCTTGCCTGGCGGCGCCTGGCCTTCCCTCCCCTGCCCTCCCCTCTTAATGCCCTCCCGCCCCCCTCATCCCCTAGGATGGCACCGCCCTCTTCTCCCCGCCCCGCTGTACCAGTCACTTGGTTAAAACGGGTCAACCGTTGCTTGGCAGCGCCTGTTCCACCCCTCTTGCCAGCTATAAAAATGGCCGCTCCGACTTCCACCCTGCGCGAGGCACGCCTGCGCGGCGCGCGTGTTTCCATGGTAACGAGCATCCCCCCCCCCCCAACAGGCTCCTAGAGGAGCTAGAGAGAGGGCTGGCGTCCGCTAGCGGAGATTGTGGAAACGCCTATCTCTGCGCTAAAGGAGGACCCCCGAGGAATTTATGATTGTTCTGGCAGTGACATTGCGGTGCCTGCTTGACCTCTAGATCAAAAGTCCTCCTGAGGAAAAAGGTTTTCCAGAGCCTTTTGGGCAATGGGCTAATGTGATCCGGAAGTGGACTCCTATAGGTAAAATTAGGCTGCCGGTTTAATAGTAGCCTGCTTAAGAGTTGGGCCCCTCCGGTGGTCAACAGCCTGTAAAACAAATGGCTAAGAGGCAAGACTTCAATTACTGATCAGGAGAATGGGACCTGATTACGTTGTGAACTTACATAACAGTCTTCCCCAGGCACTCAAATGGTGCACATTCATACATGTAAATAAATCTTTAAAAAAAAGAAATTACTAGCCTAGCGTTGGTGGTGCACGCCTTTAATCCCAGCCCTCAGGAGTGGAGGCTGTGTGCTCAAGTTCAAGGCCAGCCTAGTCTACAAAGCTAGTTCCCAGACAGCCAAGTCTTCTGTACAATGAAACCTTGTCTTCAATCTTCAAGGAAACCTTAAAGAAAGAAGGGGGAGGAAAAGAAGAAAAAGGAAAAAGAGGAAGAACAAAAGTTGAGAACTGAGGCAGTTGGTAGAGTCTTTGTTTAGTAGGGTATGCAAGCCGGTGAACACTCATAAATCCCCCTACACTGCGGAGGTAGTGGCGAGAGGGTCAGAAGTTGAAGATCACCCTTAGCAACACCGGAAGGTCAAGGCAAGCCTGGGCTACAAGGAACCCTGTCTGGGGGGGGGAGAACGGGGGGGGAGGGAGGGGGAGGGGGGGAGCTGATTGCGGTGTCCTGAGTTGCCAGTCAATTCTCCAGCGTCTGTCTCCAATCGTGTTTCAGAAGTGCTGTGATTACAGATAAGAACCTCTGTACGCAGCTGGCTTTTCCTCAGGATTAAACTCAAGTCCTCAGGCTTGAGTGGCAAACACTTTAAACCACTGAGCCCACAGGTATAGCTCAACCTGGCCTTGAACTCATAGCCTCTAGGTCTGCACCATATCCTACCAGCATATGCCACTACAATTGGCAAGAGATTTTAGAACAAGCATAAAGCCTACCCAAAACTTAGATGGTTTCTACAACGGTCCCTTTGGTCTTTGTCCACTCAACCCTTGAGAGTGTGCCCAATTTCTACATTACACTCTTACGTGTCACCTAAATTCTTCCAGAGATCATGACAGGGAGGCAGTAAGATCTCAACACCATCTTTATTCTTGGGTCTCCACAGCCTCCTCTGGCGGCTGGCCAGAGATTTATAGTGAGACCCTGATTGGGACAACAAAATACTCAACACCGGAAGGAGGCGGCATGGCCAGGTGTGGACAACCACACCTGTAGCCACAGCACAGAAGAATCATGAGTTTGAAGTCAGCCTGGCTACACAGAGAACTCAATACTTGGCCCTAGTATACATTCAATAGGTGAACAATTTTCCTTATTATAATATATTGGAGGCCACTGTTTGCACTGATCTCCTATAGTAACTGGCCAACAAGGCAGAATTACTCATGTTGAAATTCTATACCACCCAACTAAATCCAAATTGTTTATATACTGATAATCAACAGTGGAGGGAGACAATAGGCAAACTTCCATCCTGGCCAGTTTTAACTGTAAGTCCCTCTGATTTGACTTTTTTTTTTTTCATCCTTGTTTTGGTTTTTCAAAACAGGGTTTCTCTGTGTAGCTTTGGAGGCTGTCCTCGTCTTGGCGCTAGAGACCAGGCTAGCCTCCAACTCGCAGAGATTGGCCTGCCTCTACCTCCTGAGTGCTGGGATCAAAGGTAGTTCTGTGCTTCTCTGTTTCTCCACCTTCCCAATCTCTTTTACTCAGACACTGGTTGTCCTGGAACTGATGATATAGACCAGGATAGCCTCAAAGTCAGAGATCTGCTTACCTGCCGCTAGGATACTAGGATTAAAGGACCAGCAACAGTCCACACTCAGCCTTGAGTCATCACTCTCTAGACCTGAGTTTTCGGTTGTTGTTTGGAGACAGGGTCTTAATAGATCTAAGGCTGGGCTAAAACTCACAATGTACCCAAAGATGGGTTTGAACTCCCAATCTTGTCTCTGCCTCCAAAGTGCCAGGACCACAGACAGCCCTGTACCACCATGCTTGACTTATAGGGACTTTTTTTTTTTTTTTTTTTTTGGTTTTTCGAGACAGGGTTTCTCTGTGTAGCTTTGGAGCCTATCCTGGCACTCACTCTGGAGACCAGGCTGGCCTCGAACTCACAGAGATCCACCTGCCTCTGCCTCCCAAGTCCTGGGATTAAAGGCGTGTGCCACCAACGCCTGGCTGCTTATGGGGACTGGTCTTATTCTAGGTCCAGACTGGCTTCAAACCCATGGCAATCCTCCTGCCTCAACTTGCTGATTCCAGCTTGGATCATGAATTTATTTATTTATGTTGCCATATTGGGAATGGAAGCCAGGGCTCTGCAGTGCTATTCTGCTGAAGCACATCCTCAGACCTAATGAATTTTTGAAAGTAATTACATTTACTTATTTACCTGGGGTGTATGTGTGCGTGTCTGGATGTTAGAGAAAAGCTTGCAGAATGGCTTAGTGGTTAAGGGCATGTCTTCCAGAGGACCTGGTTCCATTCCCAACACCCGAGTTAGACAGCTCACAAGTGACTGTAATTCCAGTCCAGGGCATCTGGTGCCCTCTTCTGGTCCCCATAGACACCTGCACACATGCGATATACATGGACACATACATACACATAGATAAAAAATTTAATAACAATACAATAGGACATATTAAATCATTTCTATTTTAATCAATCTTCCTTAATAAGAAGCAGATTTCAGAGACAAGGGGAAAATTAGCTTTTTATTGACTCCCAGGTCCTCTGGGATGCACAGGGATTAAATTGCTGGCTGTTCAAGTCCATGAGGTAGTGCTATACAAATCCCAATACACAAACAAGCAACCTGAGGCACAAATGAAACATGGGACAGGATTCAAACTTAGACACAGGGCTTTGCCTTTAGAGCTAGTAACCACTCCCACTTCCCATTCTGGGTGCTGCCCCCGTAGGATGGAAGATAATAGCACACACACCTACATGCTTCTTGCATAGACTGTATGCATGTGGAGCCCTGGGAAATCAATTGACACAGTTGTACTTGTGTGGAGGTCAAAGGACTTTCTGTGATTGGGAATAAAATTGGGGGAGCTGGTTCTCTCCTTCCCCTGTGGGATCCAAGGGTGGCACTAACTCAGACTGTCACGGTTACACACAGCAAGCGCTTTCCCCTGATGCAATATTTTGCTGGCTCATATTCTTTAATGTGTGTGTGTGCGCGTGCGTGTGTGCATGTGTGCGTGCGTGCGTGCACACCCATGCATACGCATATATGTGTGTATGAGTTTGCATGTGGAAGCTAAAGAGTTTAATATCAGTTTCTTCCTCAATAATTTTCCACACTATTTTCATTTTTTTAGTCTCATTATGAAGCCCTGTCATGGAGCTCACTGTGTAGAAGAGGCTGGCCTTGAACTCACAGAGATGCACCAGCTTCTGCCTCCCAAGTGCTGGAATTAAAGGCGTGTGCCACAGGGCCCAGCTTCCAGCCTACTTTTGGAAGCTGGAGCTTTCATGGACCCTCGGGCCCACTGATTTGCTCTGAGGACCTCTGGCCCCACCCCCTTCAGTGCTAGGATTACAGGTCCTACACAACCGCATCTAGCATTTTTATGTAGGTGCTGGGGATAAACTCAGGTCTTGTGCTTTCCTGGCTGAGCCATTGTCCCAGCTCGGGTAACTGTCATTTTTGTTGTTGTTGTTGTTTAGCACCGGGGAGAGACAGGTTCTACCATCGAGATCATCCCCACCTCCCCCTTGGAGTTTTGTATTGTTGTTATTTGTTTTTAAGTTGCCCTGGCTAGCCTCTCTAGCCTCTAGCCTCAGCCTCCATAGTGCTAGGGCAATAGGTCTGTGCCAACACACCTAGTTTCTTTGTGTGACTTTGTAGTATAAATTGATGATGAGCTAGCCTTCCTTAAAATTCTCAGTACAGCTGGGCAGTGGTGACACAAGCCTTTAATCCCAGCACTCGGGAGGCAGAGACAGGCAGATCTCTAGTGAGTGCCAGGATAGGCTCCAAAGCTACACAGAGAAACCCTGTCTTGGAAAAACAAAATTCTCAGTACACCAGTTGAAGTTTGTATAGTTTGCACTACAAAGAGCATGTCTGGCTTTGATGCCTGGGTCTGTGGCAGCCATTTGGACACCAGGAGGAGAGCACACATGAGAGCCAAGCCTTCAGTGGAGAGAAGCAAAAGAGAGAGACTGAACTCAGGGCCAACGGACCCTCCGTAACTGTGGAGAGCATCATGTCTGTGGCTCCCCACTGCATGCTCTGTCCAAGTACAATGAAACAATTAGGTTATCTCAGACAGTGCCAGTCAGGGGTTTGTTACAGCCAAACCCTTCCTAAGTGATATAAATATCTAAATACAGTAAGTCCCAGCAGCCATGAGGGTGTGTGCCCTTGTACAGCCTCCTCTCATGTCTGTAGCCTGGCACTCTATCACTTTGTTTATATGTATTTACTATTATCTTTATTATTTTATTATTTTATTACCTGCTCCTGCTGTGTATCCCAGTCTGCGCTGGAACTCTCAAGCCTCCTACCTTAGCTCCAAGTATAGGCACATGCTGCTGCACCTGGCTGATGTCATCTTTTGGTGTAATTATTATGGTCACTGTTTGGCAGACAAAGAGTCCCAGAAGTAGGGTGACTGTTCAAATGCACCGGCAGGACATAGCCCGGTTACGGGGTACACCCTGGAAGACCAGCTCCAGAGCCCAGGGCCCAAGCTCAGTTAGTGCCCAGTAAACACACTAACACAGCATCACCAAGGGACTATGCTAAGTGGCACCTCTCATAGTACTTGAATTTGGGCTCATATCCTGGGTTAGTTCACTGCCTACTAAGCCAGTGAGAGAGATGCTGGCCCATCCCAGGGCTCTTCCCACCCATAGACACCTGAGAAGGGACAATTTCTTCTCTTGACTCGCAGGTCTTGGGTTAGTCCTTGTCCCTTCTTCCAGGAAGCCCACCTGGACATTTCAGGTCCATTCCTCAGTCCTAACTACTTCCAATGCCTGTTGAGGTTTGTCACTGTCAAGGGACAAGTCTACCTCCCTGGCCGGTGAGCCCTATAAGAACAGGGTCCAAGCCACTTCTACTATTACCGTGTGACTGGCACAGAATAGCAGGACAGAAGTGAGGCTCTGTGGATGAGCTCGGACATTCTTTGCATCAGACAGCTGGGGATATCAATGTTCAGAATGGGGAAATCATTTAGCCAGGATAGAGCCACTAACACAGTGACAGAAGCAAGTCCAGGCCCAGAGCCCAGAAGGGCCAGCCACTGATGTGTGGCCGGTACTACCAAAGAGACTGTGATTCAAAACAACAACAAAACAACATATCAAGTAAACCACCCACTCTACCAACAAAGTGGTCAGAGCGGGAGAAGAAAAGTGGGGGAAGGAAGGAGGAGAAAATGATTGTAGTGGTTCCCTGAGGAGCTGAGGACAGGGGAGCAGAGCAACCACACCTCACCTTGGGGTGGAGTGCTATGAAGACAGGAGAACATGTGTGGGCATTCCTGTTGGTGCACTCTAGTCACATGGGGCCCAATGCCCGGGCCAGGTGTGTCCAGGTTGAGGGCACCTGCCCAGCTACCTGGAGATGGAGGCGTAGTTAGTGTGGGAGCCAGCAGAGAGGCGCTGGTGTAGATCTGTCCGGGTGTCCAGAATGTCCACCTGATCGTCCTCATCCTGGCTGAGGTTGGCAGGGTCCGGGCTGGGCAGCAAGATGAGTTCGGTGAGGCCGTGGAGGTCAGACACATGATGGAAAGTCTGCAGCACCAGCACCATGGCAACCAGGCCCAGAAAGAGGTATGCTGCAGGCATGGAGAGGGGCCAGCTTCAGGCTCAGACTCCAGGGCAGGGATGTGGTCCTACAGGTGCCTCTCCCCTGGGACAGCTGGGTGGCTTTTGGGATCCCTTTACCACCCCTTAGGACAGGGCCATTTCTTCCTGAGAACCCTCCCCCCCCACCACTGCCAGCCCGCAGATGCCCAGATGGTCCAGCTCACCTGTGACAAGCACCTTGTAGAGGGCCCGGTAAGGCTGGCCCGGGGCTTCCCCAGGCACATAGTCCCCCAGGCCAATGGTAGACAGCGAGATGAAGCAGAAGTAGAAGGCATCCAGAAAGCTCCAGGCCTCCTCAAGGTAGGCGAAGACCGCAGCTGGCACCAGGAAGAAGACAGTCACTATGACCAGCAGCAGGGCCACCAGGTGCCAGCGAGCTGCCCGCTGGGGGTGCCAGCCCCAACGCAAGCTCAGCCAGGACAGGGGTGCGTGGGTGAGCAGCAGTGACAGGCGCTGGGCTGAGGCGGTCAAAAGTAGCATGGTGATGGGCACGCCCAGGAGCGCAAAGACGATGGAGAAGGCTTTGCCTGCGTCTGTCAGTGGGGTGGTGTAGCCATAGCCTGTGGGGAGAGGAGTCCTCCTGCACACTGGTACCGCCACAAGCTGAGGCCTGAATTCCTCCCAACCCCCAATGCCCCCCAATCCTCTCTTGTCTCCACTGCCGACACCTCCATCCAAGAGCTATGGTTTCTTCTAAAGCCCAGGGAAAACATCTGGACTCACTCGTCCCAGTGCACTTGCTTTGAGGGGTTTTTTGTTGTTGTTGTTGGTTTTCTTTTTTTTTTTTTTTTTTTTGGTTTCTCAAGACAGGCCTTTTCTGTGTAACAGCCCTGGCTGTCCTGGAACTCCCTTTGTTGACCAGGCTGGCCTCAAACTCACTAAGATCTGCCTGCCTCTGCCTCTGCCTCTGCCTCCTGAGTGCGTGAGTCACCACCACCCAGCAGGGATGAGGTTTTAATGATGCTGACATTTTTTTTTAAGATTTTATTTATTATGTATACAACATTCTGCTTCCATGTATATCTGCACACCAGAGAGGGCACCAGATCTCATAATGGATGGTTGTGAGCCACCATGTGGTTGCTGGGAATTGAACTCAGGACCTCTGGAAGAGGAGTCTGAGCCATCTCTCCAGCCTGATGCTGACTCTTTGGACCAGTGGTAGAGCACATGTCTAGCACAAGTGAGGCCCCAGGCTTCATTCAGGGAGGTTTAAGCCAAACTTAGTAAGAATTCCTCTTTTTGCCTTTTAAAATTATTACTATTAATTATTATTACATGTATTTTGGGCTAAACAGTTGTAAGTACTTGCTTGCTTTTAGCAAAGGACCCAAGTTGGATTTTCAGCACCCACATAGTGGTTCAACAACCATCTGTAACACGAATTCTAGGGGGTCCTGGCCTCAAATTCACCGAGATCTGTCTACCTCTGTCTCTTCTGACCTCCTTGGGCATCAGGCATGCCTGCGGTGCATATATATATACATACATACAGGCAAATCCTCATAAAATAGTAAATCTATTAAGAGTAATACAATTTAAATTACATGTATTTTTAAATTGCATTTATTTGTTTGTGTTGTCATACGGCTGCTGTGCCCACAATGCACTGAAACTCATGATCTTGCTGTCATCTTCCTTAGGTGCTGGGGTCACAGGCAAGCAACCACATCTGGCCTTTTTGTAACCTTTCAATTCGTGTATAATAATTGTACACAATAGGGCTGGAGAGACGGCTCAGCGGTTAAGAGCACTGGCTGCTCTTCCAGAGGTTGTGAGTTCAATTCCCAACAACCCCACGGTGGCTCACAACCATCTGTAATGAGATCTGGTGCCCTCTTCCCTCTTCTGACACACAGGCAAATGTGCAAGCAGAACATTGTATACATAAGTAAATAAAAATCTTTAAAAAAACAAAAATAACTGTACAAAATAATGGGTTTATTATGGCTTTTTCTAACATGTATTTAACAAGTTTTTATTCCTCTTTTGGGGGATGTGTGTCATTCTGGATGCACTTAAACTCATAGCAATCGATCTGCTTCAGACTTAAAAAAAAACATTTATTTTAATTTTATATGTATATGTGTGTTCCTGAATGTATGTCTGTGCACCACATGTGTGCAGGAGTCTGGGGAGCTCAGAAGAGAGGCCAGATCTCCTGGAAGTGCAGTTCCAGACAGTTGTGAGCTGCTGTGAGTGTGCTCAGAACTAAACCCGAGTCCTCTGCAAGAGCAGCTAAGGGCCCTTAGCCACTGCATGAGTCTCCTGAGAGCTGAGGTTGCTAGTGTCAGCCAAGCCTGGCATTATCATTCACTCCCTGTCAGCCTTTCTTCCAGCCCCCCTCTCCTCTACCTTATCTTCATGATTTATTTTAGATTTTAGTAATCTTCCATCGCTGACCCTGTGGTGTGCTGTTTAGATATATTCAAGTGTTGAGTTCTTTCAGGACACACACACACACACACACACACACACACACACACACACACACACCATCATGTCCCTTCCTGGTGACTTCTCCAAAGCGGCTCTCCTGCTGGCTGAG
The DNA here is from genome assembly GCF_003668045.3 of Cricetulus griseus. NCBI lineage: Eukaryota > Metazoa > Chordata > Mammalia > Rodentia > Cricetidae > Cricetulus > Cricetulus griseus. Next base: position 6,597,873 of record NC_048602.1, on the reverse strand, counting down.
TCAAGCTGTTCCCCTGGCGTATCCTAGGCAGGTAGGTGCGCTCTACAACTGAACCCCACACCTCTCTTATTTCCTAGTTTGAGACAGGATCCCACTGAATCTTCCAGACAGGCCTTGACATTGGGATCCTCCGTCCTGATAGCTGGGACTACAAGCCTGTCCCACCAGGCCTGACCACATTATCTTTTTCTTTTTGCATGCCAAGCTATATGCATGAGCCCTAAAACAGAACTTCCTTGTTCCCACTAACTGTACAGGCTGGCTTTCAGAACTGACCTCAAAAGACCTGCACAGTTTGGTGGAACCAAAAATCTCAGAGCAGAACATGGGGGGGGGCGGTGACAAAACAGACCACTGGGTTCCAGATTTTAAATTAGGGGAACCATCCACAGAGGCAGAAGGAACTAGATTTTTTTCCACAAGCTCCATCAGGACCAGTGTACCTGATATAGACTACGTCACCAAAACTGGTTGGAACCACTCAGCCTGCTATTTCCCCAGCTGGGAAGACTCCTTAGCACTAGAATCGTGGAAAACAGACCTTCACTGTCTCTTTTCAGCAGCCTCTACTAATGTTACTTGTTTTTGAGACAGGGTCCCACTATGTAGCTTTCGTTGGACTAGAACTTGTAGCAGGCCCACTGTTTCTGCCTCTGGAGAGCCAGGACTAAAAACGTGTGTCACAATGTTCTACACTCCTAGCTATGTGACCATGTGCAACTTGGCCAGCTTCTCCAGGACTTAGCTTCATAGTTGATAGATAGACAGACAGACAATAAATGGTAGCTTCCTTACAAGTCTGTTTTGTTGACTGAGTTAAAGCCTGGATGTGGCAAGTCCCATAAAATGCTGAGAAGTGGGTATTCTGGGCAGCTGTGCAGTTGCTCAGCCAGGCTGTGCCTCACTGTCTGTCTGTCTGTCTGTCTCCCCTCACTTGTCCCTCTACCAGTGCCAGGGGCTGACCAGCCAGAAGTCAGAATCTGGGAGGAGAAAGAGAGAGAGACACAAGTGTCTGCTTCAGCACTGTCCTCCAAGGAAGTCCAAAGCAGGTCAGGCCAGCTTCAGGAAGCTGGGGACAGCTGGCCTCGGGGGATATGGCTTCATTCTTTTCTGTGAAGAGTCACCCTGCCCTGTTGCCAGTGACCTCAGTTTGCTGGTCACGCACAATGAGGGCCCCAAATGGGCCACCCACGGTTCTGTGATGCTGTGAGCTGGAGAAGCAGGTGTGGCTCAGCCTCTTTCCCTGTTTGAAATCCCCCAAAGGGGTCACCTCACCGCAAGGGAGGGGGCTGTAGAGCAGCAGAGCCTGGCCTGGCGGGGGGGGGGGGGGGGAGTTCCCCAGGTCTGTGGTGTGAGGTTGGAAGGGACTTTCCAGGAGGAACTTCCCAGAGTTCTTAAGGGCTGGGGGTTACAGGTAAGGGTGGGTCCTACCTGAATGGGTCTCAAAGAAAGGTCAGCAGAGTGCTGATATTTGTGTATAGGTGGTGTTTAATTTCATTTCATTTTGTGTGGTATATGAATGGATGTGCACAGGTGTGTCTCCTCAGGCAGAGGCCAGAGGAGGATGTCTGAGGTCCTGCACACTCCCTCTTTAGCTTATTCCCTTAAGCAGGGTTTCTCACTGAACCGGAAGCTTGCTGATTCAGCTACACAGCTCCCTGTCTCTGCCCCAGCGCTGGGGTCGCAGGCTTTCACAGCTATGCTCAGCAGCTATGCTCAGCGTTTACGTGAGGGCTGGGGTTCTTCTCAGGAGCACTCCTCCCCACAGACTGCTTTGTTCTGTGGAGACAAGGTCTCACGCAGTCCAGACTGGTTCACTTGCTTTGCTCCCACCTCCTAACTACTGAAGTGTGTACCGCCATGCCCAGCTGGGGAGACCATAACCTTCAAGCAAGACCAGGGCCCTGGTGTAAAATGAGATCTTGCCGTCCTGGTTCCACAGGAATGAGGAACAGGCGCCAGTTGATTTCATCAGGATTGGGTGAGGGGCTCTCAAGAAGCCAGAGCTCCTAAATCCCAGGGTAAACAAAGGAAGTAGTGAGGCAGACATTGCTAAGGTCCTTGCTGGGTTGTCAAGGGTGGAGTGGGTAATGGGCCTTGAGTGTCCCAGGTAGAGAGTCTGGCCTGTTTCAAGCTGGGGCAGGGCTGGGAGGCAAGGGAAGCCCCAGCTGTGGGGCGTGGAGGAGGTCCAGCCCCAGGGCATCCCCCTGTTTGGAAAGTCCATAGTGAGCATATTGGCCATCTGCGGGGAGATGGGGGGCTGGGGGGGGGGCGAGCAGCAGGTGGAGAAAGTCAAGGCTTTGGACTGTGATCTGGGGTGGGGATTTGTTCTCACTGAGCAGGGTCCCAGTCTGGAGAAGGGATGGGAGTCTCATTCACAGGGTTAGGGTTCAGTTTTTGCAGTACTGAGGACTGAACTCAGGACCTCATTCATACATGCTGGGCAAGCATTCTGCTGAGCGACACCTCAACCCTCCTCACCTATGAACAGAAAGAGACCTCCGAGGTCCATCCTCATTTTGGAAAGGGCTAGAGGTTTTGCTGGAGGTAGTTTGGGTAGGGAGTCTCGCCTTGGGGGTGAGGGGGGGTGGGAAAGGGGGTAGGGAGGGTGGGATTCAAGCTGGACAGCCAATGATTCTTCCTGAAGGACCCTATGAGTTCTTTGTTTGTTTGTTTGTTTGTTTGTTTGGCTGGTTGGTTTTTCGATCTCTGTGTAGCTTTGGAGCCTGTCCTGGAACTCACTCTGTAGACCAGGCTGGACTCAAAACTCACAGAGATTCGCCTGCCTCTGCCTCCCGAGTGCTGGGAGCAAAGGTGTGCGCCACTACCAGTGGAGTTTGTTCCGGTCTTAACCCCAGCTGCTGATCCAGGAATACTGAGCTAGAGCAGAACATCGGGAGAAATCCTGGCAATACAGGAGAGGTGGAATGATGGGCTGAGTCCTGTGTCAGACTGGGAAATATGGGGACAGAGAGGGATGGGTGCCTTCGGTCTGGGGCTCTTTCTGAAGAGAGACCCAGAGTGGAAGGGATTCCAGAAATGATCTCAGGTCTCTCCTAGAAGACAGGCCTCCAGTGGTTGTTGGTATTCAGGCATTATGCTGGCCTAACCCTGTCACCTGGCAGAATGCACTCCGGCAGTACTCTCTCTGGCTAGCCTAGGGTTCCATGAGTACTAGTCTGCACTTAGGTGCAAAGGACCCCTTTAAAAGAAAGACACCGGGCTGGAGAGATGGCTCAGAGGTTAAGAGCACCAGCTGTTCTTCCAGAGGTTCTGAATTCTATTCCCAGCAACCACATGGTGGCTCGCAACCATCCATTATGAGATCTGGTGCCCTCTTCCGGTGTGAGGATATATATGGAAGCAGAATGTTGTATACACAATAAATGAAATCTTTAAAAAAATTAAAAAATAAAAGAAAGAAAGAAAGAAAGAAAGAAAGAAAGAAAGAAAGAAAGACACCATCCCCCCTCCCCGAGGGGTTGGGGGTTTAGCTCAGTGGTAGAGCACTTGCCTGGCAAAGCCCTGGGTTCGGTCCTCAGCTCCGAGAAAATAAAAGACCGACCCCCGCCCACTTATGCTCTCTTTGCAGCTCTGCTCCCTTTCTGCTCTTCAGCGCTCTCTTTCTGCTGTCCCCCTGGGGCAGACAGGATTTTTCCTGTCTTCCTCTTCTCTTCTGTCCCCTGTCTCGTGACCCTATGTCTCTATGCCTCTCCCCCCACCCCTTTCTAATAAGACTTCTCACTTAAACTCTGTCTGCCTGGCGTGCTTGTCCCTCTGCCTTGGTCACCCTCGCCTTCCATGGAATCAGCCATGGTCCCCCACCCAAGGACCGCCTTGGAGCTTTATCCTAACAGTGATGCTGCCCTGAGATTGCTGACCAGTATGCATAAGGGCCTGAGTTTAGTCCCCGGTCCTGCATCTCGTGTTCCCTGGGAAACTGAATTCAGGAGGAAGCTTAAGTGCGCTGTTCCAGGAAGGACCTATCTGGACTCAGGGGACAAGGCTGGAAGAGATGGTTGTGCCAACTCTGATGTGGACACAGCCCTGGGGGTCAGAGGCCCAAGGAAAGGGCCAGGCCCTTGCAGATAGTGGACGATAATCCTAGGCCAAGGGGGTTAAGACAAGAGTGCAGCCAGGCCTGGTGGCCCACACCTGTCATCTCAGCATTTTAGAAGGCTGAGGCAGGGAGATGAAGTTCCAGGCCAACCCGGGCTCCAAGGGGATGTGTTATCTCAAGATCAAACAAACAAAAGGCACCAGAGGGGGCCCAGATGCTGTGAGAAAAGTTAAGGGGTGTTTACTACTTGAGAGGAAGACTTGGCTTGCCAAAAGGGGCAGCTGAGGCCAGTGGGGGGTCCGTTTCCGAGTTGGAACTGGGGTGGGGTGGTTCTGAAAGGATGCCGAGCCCCCGAGACGACGATTTGGATGCAGGTGTGTCTCGAAGGCCCCGGACGGGCTCTGGCCAGGGACTTGGGAGGCTGGCACTCACTTACCCACGGTGGTGACCAGAGTGCTGGCGAAAAAGAGCGCCGAGGCGAAGTCCCAGGCGGGGTCCGAAGCGTTGGCGGCTCCCGAGGCGTTGGCCAGCGCTGCGCGCCCCAGCCGTCCGGCCGCCAGCACCCGCTCCACGAAGGCGTCCAGGGCGGGCGCCGCCACGCACGGGCTGTGCCGCAGCAGCTGCTCCCGCAGCGACCCCAGCTCTGCCCGTAGCCGGGCTTCGTGCGGCCGCTCCAGCTGAGCCACCAGCAGCGCGCCCAGCGCCAGGTAGCCGGCGTAGGCGGCCAGGGCACCGGCCAGCAGCGCGCCCCGCCGCATGGTGCCCGCACGGTCCCCGCCACCCGCTGACGTGGCCCCCGCCGGCCCACCGCCCGCGCTCCGCTGCTTCTAGTTCCGGGAGCTCCAGGCGCCGCCACCGACGCCCCGAAGAGGAAGAGGCAGAGGGGTGGGGGTGGGGTGGGGGGGAGGAGCGGGGCCGACGGAACGCCCAGCTACTGGGAAACTGAGGCACGCCCAAACGCCAGGTGTGGGGACGGGACCCGGGAGGGTGGAGCCCGCCCGACTGCTCCCGGATCCCGGAGACCGACGACCGGGCTGGGAAGGGTGGCGGAGTGCTTTTCCTGCCTGAAGTTCCTTCCCACTCTGCTCCCCGCGGGAGTCGCAGCTTCCTAACTCGGAATTGAAACTTTATCCTCCGGAATGGGGGCTTCTGCCGATAAATCTTAGCGCTGGAGGCGGGGGTGGGGTGGGGTGGGGAGAGGTTGAGGCAGGATTGCTGCGGGTTCCCGGCCAACCTGGGCCCAAGTGAGACGTGCCTTTAGCGATCAGGCCTTCAGGCGCTTGCCTTAGCATATCCAGTAGTGTGCTGGGTCGGTGCTTTGGAAGAAGGAAGAAGCTGTGGGGCAGGAGACAGGGGACAACAAAGTCAGGGGACATTGTTGGAAAGGACTGCGAGACTCTGTCTCAAAAATAACAAAACAAAACCTGAAAAACTAATAGATAGCTTTCGTGGTGGCTCACCCTCTTTTATCCCAGGACTCAGAAGGCAGGGACAGAAGCAGGTATACCTCCAGGAGTTAAGGCCAGCCTGGTCTACATAGTAAGTTCCAGAACTACATCGTATGACCATATCTCAAAAAACAAACACAAAGCACAACAAACAAACCAAAACAAAACCCCTAAAAGAGGAACGACTAAACTTCTGGTGAGAGTGTGGGGGCTTACGCTTAGCGTTTGGGAAACAGACTGCACTGTCACCACCTCCAGGCCAGCCTGGGCTACCTAGTGAATCCCTGTCTCGAAAGGTGGGTGGAATGGCTGGAGAGATGGTTGGGTGGTTAAGGGCATTAGCTGCCCTTGTAGAGGGCCTGGGCTCGACCCATTCCCAGCATTCACCTGGTGGCTAACAACTGTCTGTAACTCTGGTTCCAGGGGGTTCCAGGGGATCCAATGCCCCCTTTTGGCCTCCTCAGACACCAGGCATACACATACACACAGAAATAAACTAACACATACATTTATACATAAAATCATAGATAGCTCCTAGGGACCCGTCCCCTGATAGAGCTCCCAGACCCAGGGGCTGAGATGTTCCTATGTACACTTAAAATGTTAAAGGTGGGGGAACTGTGTCTGTCTCCAAAACAACAAACTAGTAAGTAGCCTAGTGGGTGGCCCACGCCTTTAATCCCAGCCCTTGAGAGGCAGAGGCAGATGGATCACTATCCTAGGCCAGCCTGGTCTACAGAGTGAGTTCCGGGTCAGCCAATGCTACAGAGTGAGACATTGTTTCCTGCGTGGGTCTCCCCTCCCTCTCCAGCCTGAACTCTGTGTTCTCCTTACTGTGCCCACAACCAGACCACACAGCTCAGATGCATGGAACAGCTCTATTTATAAAACTGTGGTAATTCTTGGCGCCCAGCCCAATTTGGAGCTTGGTCTATAGGAAGAGATGCCTGATAATAAAGACAGTAACAATAGCTACAGTGTCCCAGGGCTTAGATCAGGTCCCGTGTATATATTATGCCTTTTATTGAGTCCTCAACACCCCCAAATGATTCCCAATAAACAGATAAGAAAACTAAGGCTTACAAATAGTGCGGGGCTCAGTGGCTAAAAACACCAACAGGGCTGAAGAAGTGAGATTAATCCCTGGGACTGGCATGATGACGGGGAGAACTGACTCCTGTAAACTGTCCTCTGTCTCCCACAGGCACACGGGCACGCTCATGCCCAAACTCACACATACACATGCATGCAGACACATCTTACACAAACACACACAAAACGGAGTGCGAGGCAGGAGTGACGGTGTGTGTCTGTAATTTTAGGATTCAGGAGGCAGAAAGGCTGGAAGTTCAAGATCACCCTTGGGCACATAGGGAGTTCAGCGTTGTGGAATAGGATATTTGTTTAACTATGTAACGGTATGTTACATTTGTCTGTGTTGCAGAACAATTGTTTAACTGTGGAAAGATATGTTACATTTGCTGGTGAAATGTATTTAATTATATAAAGATGTGTTTGCTTTTGTTTATGCTGCATTTGTTTAACTATGTGAAGGTGTGTTGCTGTTTTACCTTGCCTTCCTAAAGCACCTGATGGGTCTAATAAAAAGCTGAACTTTTAAAAAGTTCTATTTTTAAATAGAACCTTCTATTAAAAAGGCCATGGTGGCGTATGCCTTTAATCCCAGTACTAGGGAAGCAGAGGCAGAGGCATGCAGATCTCTGTGGTTTCGAGGCCAGCCTGGTCTCCAAAGTAAGTTCCAGGACAGCCAGGACTACTACACAGAGAAAACCTGTCTCAAAAAAAAAAAAAAAAAAAAAAAAAAGCCGAAGGGCCGGCCATAGCTAGGCAGAGGAGGGATAGGCAAGGCACGCGGGAGGTGGGGGTGGGTGGGGGAGCGGGGCAGAGAGAAAGGTGAGTCAGTTAGTCAGCTAGTGCCCAGCCAGCCAGGCGCCACACAGAGACGAGCATTTATAATTAATAATAAGTCTCCGTGCCACGAATTGGGGGCTGGCAGTCCAAGAAAGCCTGCTACAGTTCAAGAACAGCCTGGGTTATGAGACAGTCCTGTCAGAAACAAATATACAAGGAAACTAAAGGAGTGCAGCCAGGCACGGTGCTGCTCACTTGTAATCCTAGCAGTGAGGCGGCAAAGGCCGGAGAATTACAGACGTTCCAGGTCTGGAGAGATGACTTAGCACTTAGAGCACTTGCTACTTTGGCAGAGGACCCGAGTTCCAGTTCCTAGCATGTAACTTATGTTCCAGAGATTGGGCACCCTCTTCTGGCCTCTGAGGGTGCCGGGCACCTGTATGGTACAAAGATAGACATGCAGGGGACTAGAGAGATGGCTCAGAGGTTAAGAGCACTGGCTACTCTTCTAGAGGACCTGAGTTCAATTCCCAGCAACCACATGGTGGCTCACAACCATCTATAATAAAAAAATCACCCTTTCTGGCATGAAAGTGTACAGAAACAGAATATTGTATACATGATAAATAAATCTTAAAAAAAAGATATACATGCAGGCAAAATACCCATACACATAAATTAAAAATAAAATCTTGAAAATAAAAGCGAAAAAGAACAGATATTGTTGGGGTTCTCACCATTCACAACTGACTACCTGTAACTCCAGTTCCAGGGGGATCTAATGCCCTCTTCTGGACTCTGCAGGTACTGCGCCCAGGTGTGCATACCTCCACATATTTACACACACAGTTTAAAGGTGGAGCGCACCTTTAATCCCCAGCACTCTGGAAGCAGAGGAAGGTGGATCTCTGTGAGTTCGAGGCCAGCCTGGTCTACAGAGCAAGTTCCAGGATAGGCTCCAAAGCTACACAGAGAAACCCTGTCTCGAAAATAAATAAATAAATAAATGAGCCTGGTAGTAGTGACACACACCTTTAAACCCAGAGGCAGAGTTTAAGGCCAGCCTGGTCTACAAAGCCAGTTCTAGCACAGCCAGAGCTGTTATACAAAGAGAAACCCTGCCTCAACCAAAAATAAATAAACAAACAAACAAGTTGGGTGTCGGGGGCATGCACCTTTAATCCCACCACTCGAGAGGCAGAGGCAGGCAGAGCTCTGAGTTCAAGGACAGTCTAATTTACAGAGTGAGTTCCAGGACAGCCAGGGCCACACAGAGGAACCCTGTCATACAAAAATAAAACAAACAAAAACCAATAAAAAAATGAGTCTGTACTAATTATGGACAGACATTTTTTCCAGTATTTATCCTTTATTTTTTTCATTTGTGGTGATGGGGATAGAACTCAGGACCAAAGTATGCAGGGGAAACACCACTAACTGAGCTATAGTCCTAGCTGTCATGTCATATTTCCTAAACAATAAAAAAATGACTATTTACATAGGACTTATATCAGATCAGGGATAAGTAATATAGAATGATTAACAGAGCTCTTGTTTAGCTCACATGGAACCCTAAGTTTGATTCTCAGAAATGAAAAAAAGCATTAAATATAGACATATCACATATATGTATATATAATGGTTCAAGGTATATGGAAGGATTACACATGTTTCATACAAATACAAACTCAGTCTTGCCCTGAACTCTTTATTGTTGTTTGTTTTCCAGAAACAGGGTTTCTCTGTGTAGCCCTGGATGTCCTGGAACTCGCTCTGTGGACCAGGCTGGCCTCGAACTCACAGAGATCTGACTGCCTCTGCCTCCCAAGTGCTGGGATTAAAGGTCTGCGCCACCCTGTCCAGCTCAGCACTGGCTACTTGAAGCTGTAAACCCTTAATCCTTTGCTTCAGTGTCTGGAGTACCATACATCATACACTATTACACCAAGTTGTTGGGATTTTAAGTAGCCCAGGCTGGCCTTGAACTCAATATATAACCAAGGATGATCTTGAATTCCTGATCCTGCTGCCACCACATCCCAAGTGCTGGGGTTACAGTTGAGTGCCAACACACCTAGCTGCACTATTGAAAGACCCCGCCCCCTGGCTGGTTCTCTCTCGGTGACACTCCCATACGCGCGCGCACCCACACGCCTGGCGGCTGGCTCCCTCCCAAGCAGGTTCACCCTGGGGCCGAGACCCAGGCCCGCCCGCCTGGCGCCGTGGCCCGGGGCTGGGGCCGAGCCGGGAGAGGACGCCCCCGCCCCCGCGCCCCCCCATGGGGAACCTCCGTCCCAAGGTCAGCCATCTGGACGCGGAGGGGGGAATTGGGTCTGTTGTACCAGGTGCAGACCTTGAGAATATACTGACCTAAAATAACTCTGTACCTCATTAAATTGTCCAATAGAATCCCTGTAACTATGCTTTTCGCTTCTGCACGGTGCTTTTAGCTATATAAGGACCCCTCTCCCTTGGCTCGGGGCTTGGCCAAACAGAAGCTAATCCCCGGGTATCCATGCTACTAATAAAGCCTCTTGCTTTTGCATCCAAAGTTCGTGGTTTCGCTGATTCCTGGGTGCGGGTCTCCTTCTACGAAAGAACCTCTTCTGAGGTCTTTCACTATTACATTACATAAAGGACGCGAGCGTTTGAGAACTCTGCTATAGGCAGGATCCGGTTATCAACCTTCAACAGACATCTACAGGTGACTATATTTACTGAAGAGGTTCGCAGCAAGCCTGGAACATTGTTGAGAAGATGAATGAGAAATGGGGGTAGTGCTGAGGAGTCGGAGGTGAACCCAGAAGCAAACTGATGCACCTCAACACTGCAACTGCGGCCGGGCTCCTCCAGAGAAGCCAAGTTCAGAAGAGGAAGGGGAAGCCACAGAGATAGGGTCGCTGGCTAACCGCCTCCTTCTGGAGTGCTATCACTTCCAAAGAGTCGTTCCCTCCCATTTTCCTTTGCCTCAGATAACTGGAAGAAAGAGGGACAGAAAGGGGCTGGCCGTGGGTCATGGTGGCACGCAGTGTAACCCCTGATGCAGGGAGGTAGAAGCAGGAAAGTCAGGAGTTCAAGGTCACTTTTAGCTTAGTGAGCTCCCAGTCAGTCTAGAGTGTGTGAGATCCTTTCTCAGAACAAAGAGGTGGGGCGCGTCTTGGAGGAAACAGGACACCCAGGGACACAGAGAAGGAAGTTCGTTTTCAGGGCTCTGTGTTAGAAGGGGCTACATAATAATACATATAATAATTGTATACATTCAAAGGCTGGGGGTTGTGTGCGTTGTTTTTGGTGGACAAAAATTTTGAAGGAAAAAACACCATGTGAGAACATTTTTTTCTTCATCAGTTTTTGGGAAAATGCCTAAAGATGTCTATGAAGAAAGATACCAGCTCTTTTGACCTAACGTGACTCCAGTGTCTCTTTTTCAGTCTTATTTAGTTATTTATACATTCATTCATTCACTTTTGGTTTTTTGAGACACGGTTTCACTGGAACTCGCTCTGTAAACCAGGCTTGTCTCGAACTCTCGGAAATCCGCTCGCCTCTGACTCTGGATTAAAGGTGTGAGCCATTACCGCCCCTATCTTTTTTTTTTTTTTTTAACTATCACTATGTTCAAAGCTCAGACAGGCTTTGAACTCACCGCTATTTTTTAAATAATTTATTTAACTTTATTTTATATGCATTGGTTGTAAAGGTGTCAGATCTGGAGTTACAGACAGTTGCGAGCTGCCATGTGGTTGCTGGGAATTGAACCCAGGTCCTCTGGAAGAGCAGCCAGTACTCTTAACCTTTGGGCCATCTCTCCAGTGCCATGAACTCACGACTCTTTCTTCAGCTTCCTCAATACTGGGAATACAGAAGTAACTCAGTACGCTAAGCTTCGTTTCTCACCCTAAATAGAAAAGGAAGGCGTGTCGCTTCACCCTTCTTCAGCTGCTCTGAGCGCTCAGCGAACCAAATCCAGTGCCAGCCTGTAAAAAAAAAAACAACTACATTTCCCGTCGACCTCTGCGCCCAGGATCCGGCACGTTCTCCTTCCGGCCTGAAGCCTCGTACTCCTACCCTCGTTCCGGGTTCCGCCCCGCTGCCCCTCAGGTACAGCGGGCCTCGCCCCTTACGTCTTGAGCTCCACTTCCCGCCTCTTACGTAAGCCTCTCCCCCCTTAGAGGGCGTGGCTCTCTCGCGCCGTCGTGAGGCCTATTGGCTCTTTCTGCGCCGCTGGGGCGTGGCTACGGGAGCCGGGCCGGCCCATCGCGAACCGCCGCTGTGGGTTCGCGGCGGTGGCGTCGAAGCATGCACGCGGCAGGTTTGGCGGCGCCGGCGGGGACGCCCCGGCTGCGTAAGTGGCGTACGTGGCTGGCGGAGGAGATCGGGCGGGAGAGGGTGTGGCGGGGCCGTCGTGGCGGTTGGCGAGGTCGCTCCAGGTCGGACGGAGGTCAGCAGCTCCCGGACCTGGTGTTTCTAGGTGTGCAGGGCGCAGGGATGCCAGGTGCGGGGCGGGGCGGCGCATCCGGCAGGCTCCTCAGCAAATCCCTCTACAAGAAAGCCAGTTGAGGTGGGATTTGGTGCCATGTCCGGAGAAACGCGGCTCGGATCCGTTTGCAGTCGGCCGCTCGTCCGCCTGTGCGCCCCACTTCTCAGGCCCCCCTCCCCCGGTGCCCACGAGCTGTCACCGCCCGGGCACCCCGAGTGCGCGCAGGGCCACATTTACACCCCATTTACCACCGGAACCAGCGCTTAGCGTCCCCTTAGCCGCCTTTCCCCGGCAGCGAGTTTGATTTCCTCTTTGAGTTCCTCCTGTGCGTTTCATTTATTCCTCTAACAGATCCTGCTCCAGGGAACCCCGTGCCAGCCAGGACCCGAACTGGCATCTGGGCACACACTAGTAACCACCGAGGCCCTGGTCCTTGCTTTCTGGAGGGGGACGGATATTTAAGGAAGCAAATGTGTCAGTCAGCAAGAGTAGCAGAGAGAGAGAGAGAGAGAGAGAGAGAGAGAGAGAGAGAGAGAGAGAGAGAGAGAGAGAGAGAGTGACTAAGGCCTGAGGAGGCTCCGTTTACTCCCTTCACTCCTTAGCATCACTGTTTGGCAGCCCCATGATGTGTGCTGCAGGGGATCCAGCAGTGGCCAGCTTAGCACTTGATCCTGGTCTCAGGGAGCCGCCAGGGGTCAGGGACAGTCTGGAGCAAAGGGAGTGCGGTGCCCTGGTGCACACCTATAATCCCAGCACTTGGGAGTTGGAGGGAAGAAGATTATGGGTTCAAGGCCTGCCTGGGCAACGGGGTGTGACTGTCTTTAAGGAAAAAAACTGGGGGACGCCAGGAGTGAATTCCAAGAGGTGGAAGAAGGGCGCTTGTCACCAAGCGTGACTACCTGAGACCAATCGATCCATCATCACCTGGGTCCCATGGTGGAAGGAGAGAACTGACTCCTAAAAGCTGTTTTCTGACACATGCATACACACACACACACACACACACACACACACACACACACACACACACGGGGAGCGGTGGGAGAATTAAGAAGAATTAGTTCTTTCTGAAAAGGGTGCTGAACAGATGGGAATGTGGGATGCAGTTATAGAACTTAGTTGTTGGGGGATTTTTGTTTTGTTTTGTTTTTCTTTTGTTTTTGAGACAGGGTTTCTCTGTATTGTTTTGGAGCGTGTCCTGGAACTCACTCTGTAGACCAGGCTGGTCTCGAACTCACAGAGATCCACCTGCCTCTGCCTCCTGAGTGCTGGGATTAAAGGTGTGCGCCACCAACATCCAGCCAGAACTCAGTTATTAGGGCTTGTAGTATTGTTGCTTCCTTAAAGAGGGCATGCCTAAATGATAAAAATCTAGGGGATTCATGCAGGAAAGGAGGGGAGCCCTGTGCCAAGAAAATAGACTATTTAGTAGATATGGAGGAGGGAAAAGAGGACCCTGGGCGTTGTGAGACAGAACAAGTGAGATGAGAACATTGAGCAGAGCCCTGACATTGGCAGGTGCCCATAGGGACGGTGTTCCAGGATGTTTGAGTTGCATGATAAAGCAGAGATTTTGTCGAAGTTGGGACCTGAGAGGGGGCCTGAGGGCTAGGACCAGAGTGGCTGGCAGGGTTGAGGATGGGTCACACGGGCTGTCTGAATGTGATTCTTAGCACAGTGGTCTTTGATCTTAGGCAGAAGATGAAAAAGTTCATGCAGGTGACATGGCACATGCCTATAATCCAAGCATTTGTAAGGCAGAGGCAGGAGGATTACCAGTGAGTTCCCAGGACAGCAAGAACTACATAGTGAGATCTTAAAAAAACAAAAAGACAGATATATGCGTATCACAGGGCAAGGACTGGTGGTGTAGGTTTATAATCCCAGCTGTTTGGGAGGCTGAGGCCCCTCAAATTCAAGGCCAGCCTTACATAATTAGTTCCAAGTCAGCCTGGAGATTTTAGACCCAGTTGTTTCTATTTATTTATTTATTGGTTTTTTGAGACAGGGTTTCTCTGTGGCTTTGGAGGCTGTCCTGGAACTAGCTCTTGTAGACCAGGCTGGTCTAGAACTCATAGAGATCCACCTGCCTCTGTCTCCGGAGATCAAAGATGTGCACCACCAACCCCCGGATGTTGTTTTGTTTTGTTTCTATTGAGACAGACATGCACCATCACACCCAGCAAGACCCTGTCTTTAAAAGCCTGACGATGGTAGTGCACATTTTTGATCACAGCACTCAGGAGGCAGAGGCAGGTGGATCTCTGTGAGTTCGAGGTCAGCCTGGTCTATAAAGCAAATTCCAGGACAGCCAGAGCTGTTACACAGAGAAACCCTGTCTGGAAAAACCAAAAACAATAAAAAGTAAAAAAGGGGCCTGATGATGCAGCTAAGTAGTAGGACCCCTGCTTAGCATGCACAAGGCCCTGGTTCTCAGTAGTCCGTTCTTCAAAAGAAGCATCTGGTCGCCTACTAGAGACCGCTTTGGTGGCACTAAGGGCAGGCAAGGAGCCTGGTATAGTGGTGCACACCTGTGTTCCCCGCCCTCCAGAGAATAGTGAGTGAAGGCAGCCTGAGCTACATAGCAAGGCCCTGACTCAAAAACGAGGGAAAAAAAGAAAAAGCAAGTAGGCAGGACCCAGTGAGGCCCAATGATAGTGACAAAGTGGGGGGTAAGAGACACTGGGGTGAGAAGTAGGGGACTGTTGGCCGGACGTCAGAGAGGGCCAGGTGGGCAGAAAAGTGCCCAGAGGCAGCCAGTAGTAGTTCTTGGAAGCGGAAGACCTGAGGCTGGACCCGGAAGGTGTCAGAGCAGCCGGAGATGGAGCCAAAGGCGCTGTGGCTGTGAGAGCTCATTGTGAGTGAAAGTGCCCTCGGTGAGGGGAAGAGAGGAGGGCCAGGGTGGGAAATCGGGTCACCCATTTCTGAGAGCTGGAAAGGACCCAGCCCGGAGAATGACCAGGAAGGCAGGAGCATCGCTTGTCCTGTCTGTTGCTGCGTCTACAGCAGGGCCTCATGACAGAAGTCCTAGCCAGATGTTTCTTGGGTGAGAGGGCGAGGTGAATCGGGGGTTTTGTGGTATCTTAGAAGCAGGGTTGGCACCAACTGGGTGGACGGCACCGAATGCTTAGATAGGAGTGGAGGAGTGAGCCTGAGGTATACAGACGACAATTGTCCTAGATACTGGAAGGTTGAGGCAGAAGGCCAACCTGGGCCAGCTACACAGTAAGGCCCTGTTTCAAAAAACGGTGGAGGAGGGCTGGGTAAATGACACAATCAAGGGCACCTTGCTCAAGAGCGAGGACCTGAGTTTGGATCCCTGGCACCCACGGAAATAGGTGGGCATGGCAGTCCAGGCTGTGGTCCCAGCCCTGCGGAGGCCAAGACGGGATTCCTAGGGCTTGTTGTCCAGCCTGCATAGCCAGACCGGTGAGCTGCAGGCTCAGTGAGAGATTGAGAAAGACAGCTGGTGTTGACCTCTGGCCTCTGCACATGCATGCACCCTGAGTGCACACACAGACATGGACACACGGAGTTAGAGAGGGGGCTCCTCGGGTAAGAGCACTTGTTGCTCGTACAGGACCTGGTTCTGTTCCCAGCACGCGCATGGTGGCTCTCACAACAGCAGGGGAAACTCATACCCATATATAAACAAGTAAATTCTAAAAACAAAACATGTTTACATAATCCTCCCGCCTCAGCCTCCTGAGGGCTGGGATTGTAGATGTGAGCCTTCCAGCTGGGCTGGAAGTTTATGAGGGTATCACAACAGTCAGCTTGATAGACTACAGAGGAGATAATTGACAGGCAGGTTCACTCATGGACTGATTGCTACTCCCCAAGTTGCAGTCCTATGTACACAGTTCCCAGTGGCTTGCTCAACAGTCGGGATCTGGGACCCTGGGGCTATCTCCCCATACAACACCTCCCACCCCTGCTGAGACCAGTCTTGGAAGGTAGGGGATTCCTCCCACTTCCTCTCCACACCCCAGCTCAGCACCTTTCAGCATGCCCTGCCCCCTGGCTCTGTACATAAATGGCCACTTTCAATATTGCCACCCCCAGCAATGTCCACCCTGGTCTCTAGCCTGACCCACTCAGCAGCCACTACTCTTCCAATGGCTTACCACCCTCTCTTGAAGTCAGATGGAACTTTTTTTTTTTTTTGGTTTTTTGGAGACAGGGTTTCTCTGTGTAGTTTTGGAGCCTATTCTGGCACTCGCTTTGGAGACCAGGCTGGCCTCGAACTCACAGAGATCCGCCTGCCTCTGCCTCCCAAGTGCTGGGATTAAAGGCCATGTGCCACCAACGCCCGGTGTCAGATGGAACTTTTACAAATTATTTTGGGGTTTTGTTTTTGTCTTATGCCATGCTGGAAACTGAACCCTCTATCTTGTAACCCTGTACCTTGTATATGCTTGGGTCAGCACTCTACCAGTTGTTTTTTTTTGGGGGGGGGGGCGGGGGAGAAGGTTGTGAGTGTTTGTATGTGTTTGTTTGAGTTTGTATGTGTATGCTAGAGGTCAACTTTGGATTCCATTCCTTATCTACCTTGGTTTGGGGTTGTTTTTTGTTGTCTTAAAGATTTTATTTAATTTTATGTTGGTGCGTGCGTGCACACGTGCCTGTGGAGGCTGGGGCAGGGTTCGATTCCCTGGAGTTAACTTTACAGGTGGTTGTGGGTGCTGGGAATTGAACTCGGGTCTTTTTTTTTTTTTTTTTTTTGGTTTTTCGAGATAGGGTTTCTCTGTGTAGCTTTGGAGCCTATTCTGGCACTCGCTCTGGAGACCAGGCTGGCCTCGAACTCACAGAGATCCGCCTGCCTCTGCCTCCCGAGTGCTGGGATTAAAGGCGTGCGCCACCAATGCCCGGCTGAACTCGGGTCCTTTATAAGAACAACCAGGGCTCTTAACCACTGAGCCATCTTCCCAGCCTCAAATTTCAGCTTTTCTTTCTCCTATAAAATGCGGACAAAGGGGGCTGGAGAGATGGCTCAGAGGTTAAGAGCACTGGTTGCCCTTCCAGAGGGTCCCGAGTTCAATTCCCAGCAACCATGTGGTAGCTCACAATCATCTATAATAAGGTCTGGTGCCCTCTTCTGGCCTGCAGGCATACATGCAGATAAAACACTGTATACATATTAAATAAATAATTTTTTTTTAAAAAATGTGAATAATAGCAAGCTGCCTTGAGAAGCCCATTGCCTGCTTGCCTGGGTGTATCTTACTTTCTGGGATTCTTAGAGAAGCCCACACCCATGCTCTCTGTGTGTCTTCTCTTTCTGAGAGCCTCTCTCTTAACCCTTGTGCTTAAGCCTAATTGGAAATGTCTTGTTAAATCCCAACTCTGCCTCACTAAAACTAATTTTAACGTGGTAATAGCACCAGTAGAATCGGGCTGGCTGTGAGTGAATGAGCTATCGTGTTGTACACGTGGTGCAGGTCAGTGCTCGCTCAAGGTTAAATGATCATAGCACTTACTAGACACTCTTGAGCTGAACACCTGCTCTGCTGTGCACTGAGCCGGGCTTTTGTACTAGCCATGTAGCTGGCTGGGCGCTGTTTTGCATGTGTGTCCCATAGGGTAAGTGGCCAGTCTAGGCTTGCTGTAGGAGCTGGGGCAGTCAGCTGTGAAGTAGGTGCTATTTCCGCCCCGGGAACCTTACAGTGAACAAAAGAAAGAGGTCCTCTGCCGTTGATGCTCGGTGCTGTCGACGTCAGTGGGGAGGGATTGGTGGGTGCTGCCAAGAGAGGTACAGTGTATATATGCAGCGAGACCTTGGGGAAAGAGGAGAGAGCCATGGAGTGTGAGGGGAGAATGTTCCAGGCAGAGGCATGGCTAGAACATAGGCCCTGAGCCAGGTCAGGGAACACTGAGACGCCCAGCAGTGGAGACTAAGGGAAGTCATGTATGGAAGGAGTAGGGACAGGGGGGCCCTGTTTGCAATGGGGGTACAGGGTTTTGTACACAGAGTAGGCACCGGGACCATGGAGCTGTCATGGGCACCACCATTTGTCTGGACAGATGAAAACTGAGGGTGAATGGTGGGTAGGCAGGTGCTGGGTGACGGGTGGATGAATTGACCATGGCAGGTGAGTGGATGGATAGATGACGGACAGACAGAGGAATGGAGGGGTGCTCGGATGGCAACCCATCTGACATCCCAGCCGGGGCTGTTTTGGTGATGCTTGCCCCAGTTGTCACCGGAGCAGGTAGTAGAACCCGTGCCGAAGTAATGAGCTCCCTCCGTTTTCCTCTGCAGCCTCAAAGCGGAGGGTCCCGGCGTCCCAGCCAGGCATGGCTGATCCCCACCAGTTTTTCGATGACACAAGTTCAGCCCCGAGTCGGGGCTATGGAGGCCAGCCGTCACATGGTGGCCTGGGTTACCCCTCCCCTTCCTCCTCACACGAGGCAGCCTTCCTGGCCGACCCTATGTCCAACATGGCAATGGCCTATGGGAGCAGCCTGGCCGCTCACGGCAAGGAGCTGGTAGACAAGAACGTGAGTAGGCTGGCCTGGCTGGGCTGTGGGCTGTGGGCAGGGGCCGCCAAGGGCCACAGGGCCTCAGGCTTGAGCTTTGCCTCCCCAGATTGACCGCTTCATCCCTGTCACCAAGCTCAAGTATTACTTTGCTGTGGACACCGTGTACGTGGGCAAGAAGCTGGGCCTGCTGGTCTTTCCCTACCTACACCAGGTCAGCACCACCCGCTGCTTAGCACCTGCCTGAAAGCAGGGTGGGGGGGACCTCACTCTGGGTTCCTGCCACTCCCCCAATTCTCCCCACAGGACTGGGAGGTACAATACCAGCAGGATACCCCAGTGGCCCCCCGCTTTGACATCAACGCTCCAGACCTCTACATTCCAGGTTGCGCCCTCCCGCCACTGCCTGGGCATGTCTGGGGCAGACGTTTGGGTGTCTGATAGCTAAGAAGGGTCTCCTTCTTCTGACAATTGTCTGTGTCTGCCTTCCACAGCCATGGCTTTCATCACCTACATCCTGGTGGCCGGCCTTGCACTGGGGACCCAGGACAGGTAAGGATGCCGGAGCAGGGAAATGGGGTGGGAATGTGAGGCCAAGAGTTGGCTGAGACAGTTGTCACATCAGTGAGTGACGTTCTTCACCCACCCACATGAAGTCCACTGTACCCTTTTGTGCTGGGTGACCTTCTCAGTCCACGCTTCCTTCCCGTTTTCCTCACCCACAAATCTGCCCTTGCACTCACAGCTCCCTAAATGAGCCGCTCCCCACCAGCACCCCTGTACTCTTGCTCTAGTAGCCTCTGGAACGTGTGGTCTAAGAGGCGGTCCTGGCCTCCCCCACCCTATTCCGTCCAGCTGTCTGTGGCTCAGAGACCAAGCCCACTCCTTGCTCACTCTGCCCCACTGTGGCTGCAACTGCTGCCTGCTGGCTCGCGGCCTTTGCATATCCAGTTGGTGTCTTGACTCAGGAAACAGGCTCTTCCCCTCCACGCTCCCAGCACCTGCTCACTCACTGTGGTTCCCATCCTGTGTCACTTCCTGACCTCCAGGCTGTCAGGCTCCACCTCTCACTCGTGGCTGCCTGTTCCTTCCCTTTGGTGGCACCAGTGGGTTCATTGCTAAGGCTCTGGGATAGGGCAGAGCCCGAGGTCCTACCCCACCAGCTCCTGACTCTTCAGGCTTCAGCTCAGCTGTCCCTCCTTTAGGGAGGAACCCTCCCGGTACCCCTCGCAGGGCTCAGGGGTCCCTCATTCAAGTCCTGACCCGAGTGTCACTGTCTGGGGACAGAGCCAGATCCTTGTTGGTGGTCCCTGCTCCATCTCCAGTGGCCCGCAACACAGGCTGCTCCAGGGGAGATTCAGGGGATGCCTAAGCCTCCAGCCCCATGACAGAGCAAGTGTGGTTGTCACTCTGGCAGGTTCTCCCCAGACCTCCTGGGCCTGCAGGCGAGCTCGGCACTGGCCTGGCTGACCCTGGAAGTTGTTGCCATCCTGCTCAGTCTCTACCTGGTCACTGTCAACACTGACCTCACCACCATTGACCTGGTGGCCTTCTTGGGCTACAAATATGTCGGGTGAGTGCCCCTACCCTGCCTGCTGGTCCCGGACCTTGGCCTCTTCTTCAAACCGCTTTCTCCCCCCACTCTCAGGATGATTGGTGGGGTCCTCGTGGGTCTGCTCTTTGGAAAGATTGGCTACTACGTGGTGCTTGGCTGGTGCTGTGTGTCCATCTTTGTGTTCATGGTGAGTGGGGCTTTCGGGGTGGGCAAGACTGAGACCCAGGCCTCCTGGACAGACCTGGGGAAGTCTTCAGAGCATCCAAGTACAGAGAACTTAGAGCAAGCAGAGTCATAGTGCTGAACTGGGGGTGCTTAGAGCGCCCACACCTGGGAGCTAAGAGCCCCCCTGGAGGAGGGAGTCTCCTATGTGAGTCCTTTGGGAAGAGCAAGAAGCAGTCAGGAAGCAGGGGCCAGGGTTGCCTGGCACAGAGGCTCTGGGTTTGGTACTGGCCCTTACTTCTGTTCCCATATCCTGGGCTCTCTGCCAGCATGCCCCTGGAGGGAGACTGAGTCCTTCCAGTCCTGATTAAGGGCAGTGGGGACTGCCACCCTTAGGTTGGCCCTAAGCTGTACTCAGAGTGAATCGTTTACTTCTTTGTAAAATGGGTTGTCTCATGACTGCACGTCAGGGTCTTAGGAGGATTTAGACCCAGCATGCGTGAGAAGCAGAGGGCAAACACTGTCGGGTAATTCTGACCCGCTGGGGAGATGGCTCCCTCAGTAAAGATGACCTGAGTTAAATCCCTAGACTCCACATTAAAAAAAGTCGGGGAGGGCTGGAGAGATGGCTCAGAGGTTAAGAGCACTAGCAGCTCTTCCAGAGGTCATGAGTTCAATTCCCAGCAACCACATGGTGGCTCACAGCTATCTATAATGACATCTGGTGCTCTCTTCTGGTGTACAGGCAAAACATGCAGATAGAACACTGTATACATAATAAATAAATAAAATTAAAAAAAAAAACTTTAATCCCAGCAGAGGCAGGTGGATCTCTGAGTTCGAGGCCAGCCTGGTCTACAGAGCTAGTTCCAGGACAGCCGGGGCTACACAGAGAAGCCCTGTCTCAGAAAAACTGTAGGAGGGGGAAAGCCCCGAGTGGAGGTTTGCCCTTATAATTTCAGGGCTGGGATGTGAAGAAGGTGGGTACCTGCGGCTCACTCATCTGCCAGGCTGGCCTACTTGGGAAATGCCTGGTTAGTGAGAGACCCTATCTTGGGGGGAAAAAAGGTTGACACCCAAAAGTTAGCAAGTATGTGTGTATGTGTGTACACACAGGCACACACATCCAAAAATCTCTGAGCATCTGGGGCCTGTCTGATGGCTAAGCAGGCCAAGGGCACTTGCCTGACCACCTGGGCTCTGTCCCTGGAACCCACAGTGGAAGGAGAGAACTGACTCCTACAAGTTGTGCTAACTTCCATACCAGAGCTCAAATGCTCAAACCCCACCAAACAAATACATGAATATTAAAAAAACAAAACAAAACAAAAAACGAGTGTGACTTGGGGCTGTAATTCCAGCACTGAGGAGATTGAGGCAAGTTTGAGGCCAAGTTGGTCTACATAGAAGGTTCCAGGCCAACCAGGGCTCCATCAAGATCCTGCCCTGTACTCCTCTCAAAAAAGACAATGCACCCGAGCATGAGAAAGAAAAGAGCTCTTCTAGCTTGTCTTGAAAACGTGTCTTCTGGGGCTGGGTAGGGCACTGACTGACTGGTAGGAGGGGTGAGGACCTGCGTGGCACGAGGGAGGGAGGAGACTGTCCCGGGAGGGCGGGAGCTGCAGCTCCTCCCCTGAATGACATGCTTTGCCGCTGGACCCCACGCTGACCCTCCATCCTGCCCCCTTGCCACGCAGATCCGGACGCTGCGGCTGAAGATCCTGGCGCAGGCGGCCGCCGAAGGGGTGCCCGTGCGCGGGGCGCGCAACCAGCTGCGCATGTACCTGACCATGGCGGTGGCGGCCGCGCAGCCGCTCCTCATGTACTGGCTCACCTTCCACCTGGTGCGGTGAGCCGCCCGCCCGGCCTCCAGCGCCGCATTCATCTCGCCCGGCCCGGGCCCCCTCCGTTGTCCCCCCCCCCCAGCCAAGGTGCTCTTGTCGCCCCCTGCACGACCGCAACAATAAACCTGACGGGTTCAGCGCGGCCTCCGCTCCTGACCGGCAGGGGGCGCCGGGGAGCGGGGCGGGCCGCCAGCTTTTAATGAGTCAGTGGGCGGGCTTCTTCTCCTGCTTCTTTTTCTTCTCCTTCTTCACCTTGGGCTTCTTGGCCTTGTCCGAGGCGCCTTCGTGCTTCTTGCAGCCAGCCGCGTGCTTCTGCGGGTCCGGGACGGTGGGCGGGGCAGGGGGACAGGGACAGGGACAGGGAGAGGGAGAAGAGGCGGCCGGGTTGGCAGCGGAACTGGACCTGCCCCACCCAGGATCCGCTCCTGATCCGGGCCCGAGTCCGGGTGCTGCGGGAGAGAGGGTGCAGGGAGAGGGTCGGCCCCTTACCTTTCCCTCCGCCTCGGAGTCGCTGGAGCTGCTGCTGCTGCTGCTGGAGTCCGAGGAGCTGCTGGCTCCATGCTGGGGGTGGGGTGGGGGGTGACAGTGAGGGCTGGGCCATGCTGGGGGGGTGAGGTGGGTAGGGGTGACAGTGAGGGCTGGGCCATGCTGGGGTGGGTGGGGGGTGACAGTGGTGCTGGATGGGGCTGGGGGGTGAGGTTGACAGTGAGGGCTGGACCATGCTGGGGGGGTGGGTGGGGGGGGGTGACAGTGAGGGCTGACCATGCTGGGGGGGTGAGGTGGGGTAGGGGTGACAGTGAGGGCTGGGGCCATGCTGGGGGTGGGGTGGGGGGTGACAGTGAGGGCTGGACCATGCTGGGGTGGGGTGAGGTGAGGGGTGACAGTGAGGGCTGGGCCATGCTGGGGGGTGGGTGGGTGGGTGGGGGTGACAGTGAGGGCTGGACCATGCTGGGGGTGGGGTGGGGTGGGTGACAGTGAGGCTGGACATGCTGGGGGTGGGGTGAGGTGAGGGACAGTGAGGGCTGGGCCATGCTGGGGGTGGGGTGAGGTGAGGTGGGGTGGGGTGGGGGGTGACAGTGAGGCTGGACCTGCTGCTCGTGCAGCTTCCCACCCAGGCTGGAAGGCGCAGATGCCCGGGACACAGCCAGTCCCCATCCTGGGCCCTGGGGACAAGATGCCAGGAGGTGGGGTGACTTACCTTGGGCTTGTGGCCCGGGGCTTTGGGAGGACAGTGCTTGGGGTTTCCCTCTGGCTTCTTAGAGCCGGGGCCCACGGCTGCAGAGAGGGGGGGGGGGTTAGATGCGACCGTCCCTTCGGTGGGAGCCCCTGGATTCCAGTCCGGCCCCACCTCACCGCCAATCCAGCAGACCCACCGTCCCTGGGAGCCTACCTGCAGCCAGGTCGAACTCCATGGCGATGATCCGTCACTCCGGAGGTCAGAGGCTTAGGTAGTGCCCGGGGCAGGGGTGCGGCCGCACGGCCTGCCCACCTCAAGAATCCGGCGAAGCCCCGCCCTCCGGACCTTTGTGCCCCCTGAGCTCTTGGGCCCTGACTCATTACCCTGCCGCTCCCAGCCGCACCCAGACTTTCCCCTGTGGGAAACGGGGGTCATGAATCACCCCCTTCGCGGGCGGGGGTGCTTGCTTTGAAAGAGGCCTTCCACGTACACTGAACAACGTGTCTGAGGGGTTTGCAGCCCACGCTAGAGCAGCATGGTGGCAGGTGGGAGGGGGCCTCAGCAAAGTTGCACCCAGGGGTGATGGGGGAAGACAAGGCAGATGGTTAGACTCGGGGCCTGGCAGAGGAAGTGCTTGCGAAATGTGTTGCCTTGTTTTGATAAAGACAGGTGCCTCAATTTGGGCTGTAAAAACAAGCACACCAGATAAGTGGCTTAAGCAGTAATTTAAACCTCGCAGGTGTCCAGGCTGGGAACTTGATATTCAGGCATAGGCCGAGAGAGCCCTAGAATGCTTCCTGAAAAGTTCTCTTGGCTTCTTTCTTTCTTTCTTTCTTTCTTTCTTTCTTTCTTTCTTTCTTTCTTTCTTATTTTATTCATTGAGACAGGGTTTCTCTTTGTAACAGCCTTGGCTGTCCTAGAACTCGATTTATAAACCAGGCTGGCCTCGATCTCACAGAGATCCACCTGCCTCTGCCTCCCTGCTGGGATTAAAGGCGCACCACTACTGCCCAGTCTTTTTTTGTTGTTGGTTTTTGGTTTTTCGAGACAGGGTTTCTCTGTGTAGCTTTGGAGCCTATCCTGGCACTCTCTGGAGACCAGGCTGGCCTGGAACTCAGAGAGATCCACCTGCCTCTGCCTCCCGAGTGCTGGGATTAAAAGGATGCGTCACCAACGCCCGGCTTCACCCAGTGCTCTTAACCACTGAGCCATCTCTTCAGCCCCACCTTGGTTTTTCAGATATCTGGGTGTAGGCTCTAATCCCACTCAAGACTTTCACTCTCAAGGTCCTATTACCTTCAACAGTACCACAGCTTTTACAGACACAAACATTAGTTCCAGCCTGGGTGCAGGATTGTAATTCTGCTTTTCAGGAGGATTTAAAGTTCTGCTGTAGCCTGGGCTACATAGCATAATGGAGTGCCGGCCTGGTAGCACACACCTTTATTTAATCCTACCACTTGAGAGGCAGAGGCAGGCAGATACCTGAATTCGGGCCAGCCTGGGCTCTATCCTAAAAAAAAATGAGGCTGGTGAGGTGGCCCATTGGGTAAAGACACCTGCCAAGGCCAGTGAGCTGAGTTCAGTCCCCAAGGCCCACGTGGAGGAGAGAGCTGGCTCCTGCAAGCTGTTTTTGGCCTTCCTCGGGTACACACAAAACAATAAAATAATTATAATAGAAAAATGTTACAAACAAAGCGCCTACTCATTCATAACTGCAGAAGAGAGCCTCTGGGTGGGAACAGGTGGCTATGCGCCACCCCAGACGCCTGCTTAAATGTCTGTTTGCAGAAATGCCAGCCCTGGCTACTGCAGGCCCGTCGTTCTAGCACACACTTGGTGCTTACCATTATCTGAAACACTTTTTTTCCCCCTTGGTTTTTTTGAGACAGGGTTTCTCTGAATTTGAGGCCAGAGTGGTCTACAGAGCAAGTTCCAGGACAGCCAGGGCTACACAGAAACCCTGTCTTAGAGAGAGAGAGAGAGAGAGAGAGAGAGAGAGAGAGAGAGAGAGAGAAAGATAATAAATGAAGATAGGAAGGGTGTTATACATACAAGAGTTCAGAGGTTCAAAGGCCTTCAGGCAGGCAGGAATGCTGTCTGAGGACATCAGAATGGAAAGATAGGAGGGGAGCGGTTGGAAGGGAGGGTGAGCACCTTTGGTCTGTATCGTGAGGGGGGTGGGGTGGGGGTGTGAGCAGTGATGGTTGGGCCCGAAGCTCATGCAGGATAGGAGAGAAAGTCTGTCCAGGCCTGAGGGTGGAGACCCTGTCTGCTTTGCTCCTCACCCAGACAAGTGACTCAGAGTGGTGTGTATTGTCATCTGGTGACTTGTCAAGGTTTACCTCTGACTGGGGAGTGCCGACACACACACCTCAATTACCCTCACTAGGCATGGCACTCTGGACCTCTTTTCCCCGGTGTAAAGGGGGACAAGTGGCCTGTCGTTCAAGCCCTGGAAAGGAAGGAGAGGTGGAGGGTTACTAGTGAGAGGCCACTCCAAGCTACACAGTAAGACCCCGGTCTCAAAACACCACGTTGAGGGGCTGCAGAGATGCCTTAATGGTTGAGAGCACTTGATCTTGAGAAAACCCAGGTTCAATTCCTAGCACTCACATGGTGTTTTGAAACTGCGTCTAAGGGCTCTGGTACCTTTTTCTTACCTCCATGGGCACCGGGCATGTACATGGTGCATATCTTAGGGTTTCTGTTGCTGTGAAGACACCATGACCACGGCAACTTTTACAAACATTTCATCGGGCTGGCTGGCTAACAGTTCAGAGGTTTAGTCCATTTTCATCACAGTGGGGAGCCTGGTAGCATACAGGCAGACATGGTATTCGAGAGGTAGCCGAGAGTCCTATATCTTACAGGCAGCAGGAAGTCAGCTGAGACACTGGGTGGTGTCCTGAGCCTAGGAAACCTCCAAGCCCACCCCCCACAGTGACACACTTCCTCCACAAAACCATATTCACTCCAACAAAGCCACACCTAATAGTGACACTCCCTGTGAAATTATGGGGCACATGTATAGGGATGATCAAAACGCTCATACACACAAACCTAAAAATGAAAAAAATAAGCTGGGCAGTGGTGGCGCACACCTTTAACCCCAGCACTTGGGAGGCAGAGGCAGGTGGATCTCTGAACTCAAGACCAGTCTGGTCTACAGAGTGAGTTCCAAGACAGCCAGGGCTACTCGGAGAAATCTTGTCTCTAAAACAAACAAACAAAGAGATGGTTCGGTGGTTAGGACCATGTGCTATGCAGAAGACCTGGGTCAAGTTTGCCTGAACCCACACCAGGTGGCTCCCAACTGCTGCTTCTGACCTCCACAGGCACAGGTACACACCTGGCATACACTCACACAGAAACACAAGTCTATTTTTAAGACAATAAGCCAGTCCTGTGTGGTGGTGCACACCTTTGATTCCAGCACTCTGTGAGTTTGAGGCCAGCCAGGGATACGTAGTAAGACATCGTCTCAAAGAAACAAAGTAAGTTGGGACTGGGGACATAGCTCAGTAGGTAAAGTGACTGTCATACAACTGAGTTCAGATCCCCGAGCCTGGGGAGTTCGAGTACTGGACAAGGTAGAACACGTCTGTAACCTTGATGTTCCTGGGGGTGAGACGGGAGGCAGAGATATACCCAGAAGCCCACGGGCCCACTGGGCCTGCACACCCAGAGCAAACAAGACCTTGACTGGACTGGAGAGAAGGCTCAGCAGTTAAGAGCACAAACACCGACTGCCCTTCCATAGGACCCAGGTTCAATTCCCAGCACCCACATGGTGCTTCACAACCGTTTATAACTCCAGTTTCCAGGAATTAGATGTCTTCTGGCCTTTGCTGGCACTTACACTCACACAGATACACACATACTCATAACTAAATAACAAAATCTTGAGAGACATAAAAGAGATCTTGTCTCGAGGTAGAAAATAAGGACCAGAATCTGAGGTAGTCTTCTGACCTCTGTGTGCTCCAGTGTGCAAGTGGGCACACACACACAGAGAGGGATGGACCTTACCTCAGTGGTAGAGCACTTTTCCCAGAATCCAATGAGGGGGATGGGAGTGTGGCTCAGTCATAGAGTACTTGCCTAGCAAATACAAGGTCCTGGGTTCTGTCTCAGTCCCACAGAATAAAGTAGAAAATAAAGCAAAAAACCCAGCTCTCTTAATGTAAATAGCTTTGCAGAATCTACGTGCCCTAAACACGCAGTGTTCATTAATGTCAGCTGCACCTTTAACCCTCCCCTCCACACTGAGGGCCAGTGTTGGTGTTGAGCCTACTCCTCTGCCCTGACCTCCACAGTAGCTTGGTTTATAAGCCTGTCCACCAGGCCCTGCTAGAGTGGGGCTTCTCAAAGCCCGTGCACAAAGCTTAGTAGACCATGGAGCAGCAGAGGCTTCTGTACCCTGGAGCTACAGCGACTGTCTTGCTATGTTGGTTTCAGAGTTGGAAAGCAGGGGAGGACATGGCTTTGGCTCTAATTTGCACCTTCCCCTTCTCCTCACCCCACAGGCACTGTGCTTGCCCTTCAGGTAGTCTCGAATTCGCTGAGATCCAGGATACCAGCTACCAGCGCTTAAAGAGCTGGTGTCCCTTTTCTCACGTGTAAGCCCAAGTTGGTGGGAAGCCAGAGTGAGTGAGTGAGAGTTGGACGTCTCCTCTCAGGTCCCTCGGCCTCACTGGTCTGCACTCCTCTACCACACAGGTGGGGGTGTAGGTCTGTTTCTTTGCTTTGCTACTTCTGCCCCCAAAACCTTGGTGCCAAGGGTGTTAAACAGTGCCATTCTGCCCTTCCAGAAAAGGGTGCTTGCTTTTCAAATGGTCTGCAGCAATGGGTTCCTCTCCCTTCTTACCTGGAGAAAGGTATCCTCGGGGGCTCACTGGGGATTTGCTACTTCAATTTATAAAAATGTTTCTGGTCCACACTTACAGTGGGCAGGGAAGCCAAGATGCCGAGGGACCCAGCTGTTGGGACAGTTATATGCATTTCCTGGACTGCTATATGCCTGGGTTCCTCCTACATGCTTGAGGTCACAAGTTTGACTGGAAAAGTTGGCTTGGTTTAGTCTTTCCCGGAGTTTCCATGAACAGAGGCCCTGCTCCTATAAACAACATTATCCCCAGTCAACCACAACCGTCTTCCTTCCCATCAGACCAGCACTGTCCTGGCCTGTGACCACCACCAAAGCTTCGGTGGTCCTTCGGACACTGATCAGCAAATCTGAGGATGCGGTAAGGGGCCAAGCTGGGCTCCACACAGTTGTCAGTCCAGGACTTTAACAGGACCCCAGAAGAATGCGTATATGACCATTCAGTGAGCTGTGACAACAGAGGGACAAATAGCTGAGGGGTATAGCTCAATGGTCTGCCAATTGCCTAGCATCAACAAAGAGGTGCTACAGAGCTTAGAGAACCTTCAGACAGCTTTGTATCAGAGCTCTCCCCTCCTCCCTAAACATGGGAGCTGCAAATGCAACTTGGAAGAAATGACCTGACCACTTACACCTTGAAGCCCTAAGGTCTTGGGTTCCTGGTAGCAGGGTATGCCATGGATTCCAGAGAAGAGCTTAAACAGCTTCTTCGAGTGCCAGTTGCTCACCACAGAGCCTCTTGTGGGGTTTGATGTGAGCACAAGACCTGCAGGGGCAGAGGCCCATGTGGAGGGACTCTGCCGGCAGTCCAGTTTCCAGCCCTAAACCATGTGGGCTTCTGAGTGTGTGGCTCCACTCAACACTTTGGTTTTTTCGAGACAGGGTTGGTTTCTCTGTAGCTTTGGAGCCTGTCCTGAAGCTCGCTCTTGTAGACCGTCTAGACTGGCCTTGAACTCAGGGATCCGCCTGCCTCTGCCTCCTGAGTGCTGGGACCAAAGGCGTGCAACCACCACCACCCAGCTCCACTTAACACTTTGATTAATCCGACCAATAGAGGGCATGGTGCCACTCCTTCACCTTGTTTCACCCCAGGCAGCAAAGTGAGGCATCACTACCTCTCCATCCTGAGCCTTAGGCCTGAGAAGGATTAGCACATTGTTTTCTTTTTTTTGTTTTTTCGAGACAGGGTTTGTCTGTGGCTTTGGAGGCTGTGCTGGAACTAGCTCTTGTAGACCAGGCTGGTCTCGAACTCACAGAGATCCGCCTGCCTCTGCCTCTGCCTCCCGAGTGCTGGGATTAAAGGTGTGCGCCACCACCGTCTGGCGGATTAGCACATTTTACAGGCTCTATCATCCAGTGGACCTGACTGACCTGTGACCTTTAGTGTTACTGTCAATCACTATAAGAGCCAAAATGACAACCTCTATTACCATAAACAGACATTCTGTGGTCACCAACCCCAAAAACATAGAAGTGGCATGAAGACACATAGGACATTTGGCTCCAGAGCCATTCATAAACTTGATGTGGCTCTCTGAGGTGTGTGTGCATGCGTGTGTGATGTTTTTGGATCTCCTGGAACTGGAATAACAGATGGTTGAGAGCCACCGTGTGGTAGTTGGAGATTGAAAGCAGGTCCAAGAGCCATCTCTCCTGCCCAAATGTTCCTATCTTTGAGACAGGGTCTCACTGTATAGCCCAGGTTGGCCTCGAACCCATTATCCTCCTCCCTCTGCTTCTGAGTGCCAGGATTACAGGGGTGCACCACTACCTCCAGGCCAGACTCTCTTAGAGTGGCCATATACTGGAGAAGCAAGGACAGTGCTTACTTTCAGAAGGGTGACCCAAGAGATGATAACAGTCTACCAGGGATCATGCCTCAGGACTTATGTGGAGGACATGGAGTTTCCATGAGAGTCCAGGGGGGAAGGAAGCCCACAGGGAGGCAAGGTGGCAGGGCCTGGCAGGTCTCACTTGGGGGCCCCATCAGCCAGTGCTGTGACAGGCTGCATCTTAGTCTAGCTGGCCCACACCCTCCAAGGTCATGAGAATGAAAACGGCCCCCTTAGGCTCATAGGGAGGGGCACTATTAGGAGGTATGGTCTTTTTGGAGTAGGCGTGGTCTTGCTGAAGTGTCACTAGGGATGGCCTTTGAGGTCCCTCTCTTCCTACTGCCTGATTTAAAATGCAGAGCTCTCTGGGCTCCTCCTCCAGCAGAACATCGGCCCGCACACTGCCAGGACAACAACGGACTCAACCTCTGGACTGTAAGTCATCACCTCAATTCAATGTTTTCCTTTCTACGAGTTGCCGTGGTCATGGTAACCCTTCACAACAAGAGAAACTAAGACACCGTCCACAGCTGTACCAAGGGGTAAACTCTATTCCTCAGTGAGTCAGTGATTATTCAGGAATGTGGCTAGGAATTTCAAAGTGTAAAAAAGGAGCTGGAGAGATGGCTCAGTAAGAGCACTGGCTTCTCTTGCAGAGGACCTGGGTTTGGTTCCCAGCACCCACGTGGTGGCTCACAACCATCTGTAACTCTAGTTCCAGGGGATCCAACACCTTCTTCTAGCATGGTACCCCTCAAGTACCAGGCATGTACATGGTACACAGACATACATGCAGGCAAAACAGTTATACTCATAATATGACAATAAATCTTTTGCCTCTGCCTCCTGAGTGCTGGGATCAAAGGTGTGTGCCACCACCACCTGTCAAACATAAATCTTTAAAAAAAAAAACTTGTGAGGGACTTTGGGGTGCAGCTCCAGGTGCAGGGACACACACCTGTGATGTCAGCACTAGGAGCAGCATCAAGGTCACATCATCTCAGCTACAAAGCGTTTAAGGTCAGCCTGAGATACACAACACCCTGTACAGCATAAAAAAGAAAAAACATACTCTGTCTCCAAAATGAAAAAGGAGCAAAAGGCCTGTCTGCAGATGGTACGTACATCAAGTCCCGAGAAAGACGTTAACAGATGTTATTAATAAGTCACAAACAAACAAACTACTTAGTAAATTTTATTTTAAAAGGCCCATTTCATTAAACACATATATTTTCAGAATCCCAATTAAAAAACCTTTATCTACTTAAAAAAAAAAAACCCACATAAATCACACAAACAAAGCAAGCTACCAGAAGAGGAATGCTAGTGGGCTGAAGGAGGCAATGGGTGGAAAGGCGGGTTGGGGGGGGAAGCTACTGAGAGGACGGAAGTCAGGGAGGTAAGTAGCCAAACAGGACAAGGAAGAGCCTCTCTGCCCTCCCTGCCACGGGAAAACAAAGACCAAACTTCCCTAATGATCTCATAGATACAAGCAGTGGCTCTGTTTTTAAGAAACATGTTTTCCCCTCCCTCCTGTTCTCCCAGCATCGGGGCCTTTACAAGACACAGGTGTTCTTCACCAGCTGTTCCTTGTCATCCCCAGTGCTCCAGACGGTGCGGAGAGCACGCTCCTGCTTCCTGCGTGCCACACGGACCAGGCAGACCACAGAGGCCCCCAGGAGGAGGATCAGGACCATCACGAAGAGCCCCACCAGGACCACCGCTGGGAATAAGAGGGGACAGGTAAGACGAGGAGGGACATGGACAGAAGGCCAGCAGGGTGACCCCAGAAGAGGACCAGATGCCTCCTCAACCTGAGAGTCTGGAGAGACGGCCTGCCAGCATGGTCCCCTGTCATGCCACATACACAGAACGGCTCGTGTCCTTGATAACTTTGTTTCTGTATGTTTGCCAGCATGGATTCCCTTAACTCACGTCACAAATGGTTGTAAGCCGCCATGTGAGTGCTGGGGATGGACCCTGGGCTGTCACATTGGAAGCAAGTGCCCTTGCCTGCTGAGCCATCACACCAGCCCTATTTCGGTTACCTGAGACAAGGTCTCAAGTGGCCCAGGGTGACTTTAAACATCCTATGTAGCTGAGTCTGGCCTTGAACTCCTGAATGGCAACAGATGAACCTCGGCAGGTGGCTGCCTGAGCAATAAGCCTGGCTGGTGAGAGTGTACCCAGCAGTACTGGGAGGGACCCAGGGCTCCTGATTGCAGGTGAGTAACTGCAGCTGCCCCACTGCTCAGCTGAGAAGCTTCCTTTCCAGGTGGAGCTCCATCTCCTGGCTCCCCTCCTGCACTGGCTATTGGATCTATCTACCCTTTTGGAGCAATCCCCTGCCCAACTCCACCCACAACTAGCCCTCAAGACCTGGGCACCTCTCCAGCCCCAGCCTTGAGAACCAGATTCTATTTCTAGAACAAGGCAGACTTGTAAGCCAGGTCTTGGCTCCTCAACAAGGAAAAAGATCAAGAGAGAGGCCAAACCAGTATGGCAGGTTGATAGGACAGCACTCACTGCCTACACACAGGCCCAGAAGCAGAAGTGGGAGAATACAGGGTCTCCTCACCAGGCCAGACTGGTCTTGACACCCCTGACCACCTCTTCATTCCCCAAGGAGGTTAAGTCCCCTCCACCCCCCTGGGTTACCCTCAGGCTTGTGTGTGAACTCCATAGGATAGGCCTGTCTGCCAGACACTCCTTGTGGCCCAAACAGGCTACCTAGGGATTCAGGCTCAGCCTCCACTTGTATAGTGTTTACTGTAGGACAAATGTTCACAAGTTCCAAGCTGCTAGCCCCTTTCATATAGACACAGCACTCTGCCACAAGGACATTCCACTGAAGAACAATATTTTAAACAAGGCAGAAAACATAGCTGGACAGAGCCCAGTTAGTCCAGGAAGGCCAGTGGCAGGGAGGTGGGAGGCAGGGAGAGAAGGCTAGGAGGCCACTTACCTTTTACTCCAGGGGCTAGGACAGGATATGTCTGTTTGCCTAAAGAGAACACAAAATCTGAGGTCAGTACACCATGCTCTCCATCCTTTGGGCTGGGACCAAAATGGGTCCCCTCAGCCTCCTGAACACTAAGGCTCTCCCCAAGAGCCCTGGAGGCTCTGAAACATTGTCATTCAAGGGTCTGATAGGTATTTCCAAAGCCCTCATTTTAGGGAGCAGGACAGGGAAAGGGCCTCTCTAGGGCCCCATAGTCAAGGGATGGGGTCAGTTGACTTGCCAGAGCAGCGCTGCATGCACGCCTCCTGGGAGAGGTAGCTGTTCTTGTTGCCCCGGCATCCGCCGTAGATGAAGCTGTCACAGGAATTCTTCTCAACGTTATAGTACCAGCGAGGGAAGGCTGCACGGCAAGGCCCAGTGACAGCCTTTGGGACACAGTATTCTACAAGCAAGAGTAAGGAACCCTCAGGAGGACAAATCAGCAGGGTCAAGCCTAGAAAGCCTACAGACAGCTCAGCAGGTGGAGTGCAGTCCGCACTCTCCAAGAGCAGCAGAGCCAAGCCTAGAGTGCTTACACGGACAGCTCAGCGGGTGTTGAGAGTGTTGAGAGGGCCATCCGTCCAAGGCCTGTGGGTCAGACTTCCAGTACGGCCTGGGGACACCAGCCTTACATTTCCTTTTCTGTTTTGTGTGTGTGCGCGCGCGCGAGTGCTCTCTGTCAGGGGACCTTCACTTTACACAAGGGAGTTACATACAGGCAATAGCTCCTATGCACAGCACAGGGCTGTGAGAGTTAAGGTGTGGTTAGTTCTAGAAGCACACAATGGCTGTCTTCACTCTGCCGGCACTTTGAAGCCTGACAGCCTGTCGTCCCAATCCCTGCTCTAAAGTACAACACCTGGGAAGGTTTGGAGGCCCTGCCTACCAAGTTCCTCCTAGTGAGTCTCAATGCCAAGCACATAAGGACACAGTTTTGAAGTTATACCTTCATAGTTGAAGATCTCACCAGAGAGGTCCTCAGAATCCTGCTTCCTGGGAACTGCAACATGAAAAGTGTGGTTTAGGAGGACACAAGACAATTGGCTTAGCAGGGCTGACTGTAAAGGGCCCATGGAGGGAGCATAGGCAGTGTCATAATTAAAGGAGTGGACATATCCCTTGGTCCTGATGTCCTCTGGAGCACAGGACACACTGATGAACACTGGAGGTAGGTGGGACTCCTGTCACTGCAGTGGTTACCAAGGAAACTAATCTCAGCCATGTTTCTGAGATGATCAAGAAAACAGCTTTGTTCACTTTCTGACAAACCCAGAAACTTCTGGGGAATTTCCTTCAGAGATCCAGGCTGGAAATAAGGGTTGCCATGCAGGGTCAAACAGCCAACAAGGGCCTGGAACAACTGGGAAGTGCTCTAGCCTGACCCCCAGCTTTCGCATAAGGCTTCGGAGCACCAGCAGCTACCAAACTCCACACATGTGTTGTCAGAGATGGGAAGACCAGGGCCCAGACTGTGGAACTGGCCACTGGGGGCTGGGTTATCCCCATCAGGGTTCTATAGCTCCTCCCCCTATCCGTGGAAGGGCTGGCCTTGCTGGCCCTGCTGAGGCCCTGGCCTGAGGCCTAACCCCAAGGGTACAATCACTAGTAGGGACCACTCACCCAGGCTCCTGCGGCAGAGTCCCTTAAGCATAAAAGAGGAGCAGGGCGGCTACTGCCAGCACTACAAAGCAAACTAACACAAAGCTCTAGATGAAGGACAGCAGAGGACAGAGGGGCGGGGTGGCAGAGGGCAAAGGACTTCTAGCAGGAGGGAGACAGCAACCCCAGTGGGGAGCAGAGGACACAACACAGCAGGCACAGCCTGGAGGGCAGGGCCTGAGCCTCACACCTCTGCCCAAAAAGTGCCTGATGCTGGTGCACTGGAGGCAGATGTGGGCGCACTTTACGATCCCCAATTACAAGTGTCCCTTTCAGTCACCATCCAGGCGGCCTTCACTCTACCCGGGTCTTAGGAACCTACCACTCAGGACAGAAGAGTCAGCTCCATTTCCGGTCCTGGCCACACCATCAATGGTGCTCCCTGTGAGGGGACAAAGACCAGAAAAGAAAATCAGTATCAAGTGGGGCCCTATGTGCCACAACCAGTCCTCGTTTCTTCTTTCCCTGGAGTCCCCGGGGCTGTTTGAGGAACTGGGACTGTCTGAGGAGTCAGCACAAGCTGAAGCAAAAGGACTCACAGTCAGGGCTCCCAGGGCCACCTATTCTGCTGAGCCCATCGCCCCCGCCCCCCCCCCCCGGAAGTCGAGCTACGACATTTAAAAATTATTTTGTGTGTATGCATGCATGCATGTCTGTGTCATGGGGCACATGTGAAGGAGTCAGTTCTCCAGGCTTGGCCTTTACCCACTGAGCCATCTCACTGTCCCCATCTGAACACAGATCGTAAGCAGAGAGAGATTAGTGGAGATGCTGAGGGAAATGGTAAGACACACCTGTGAGTGGGTGTGCCCTTTTCAGGGAGAGCTGCGCCTCTACATTAGTAGGTAGGGCCGATTTTCTTGTATTTGTTTGTTTATTTATTTGGTTTTTCCAGACAGGGTTTCTCTGTATTGCTTTGGAGTCAGCCTGTCCTGGAACTAGCTGTTGTAGACCAGGCTGGCTTCGAACTCACAGAGATCCGTCTGCCTCTGCCTCCCAAGTGCTGGGATTAAAGGCACCACCAACGCCCGGCTGCGCTTTTCTCTTAAATGTTAAAAATAAATAAATAAATAAAAGTGTGTATGCCTGAATGAGTATGAGTTTATGTGTTCCACCTGCCTACAGATGCCTGATGCAGTCAAAAAGGGGTACTGGATTTAGGAACTGGGATTACAGGCAGTTGTGAGCTTCCTGATGTGGGTGCTGGGAACTGAACCCTGGTCTTCTGTAAGACCAGTAAATGCTCTTAACACGAAGCCATCTCTCCAGCTCCTTATTTTGACTTTTTGAGACAGGTTATCATCCTGTCACTGAGACTGGCCTGGAACTGTATAGTCCAACTGGCCTCAGACTTGTAGAAATCCTCCTATAAGAGTGTTAGGCGTGAGCCATCACACCCAGTTTGTATTTTCTTTATCTAGAATCCTTAAAGGCACAGAACAGTGCAATGCATTCAATATTGCTGAACCACACACACACTCTTGAAATGGCAGAGAAGACACACTGTGCATGGTGACATACCTGTAGTCCCAACTACTCAGCAGGCTGAGGCAAGATATTCAAAGCAGCCAGCCTAGGCAATACAGAGAGACCTTGTCCCAATAGAAGGGTGGGGGGTGGGGCTGGAGTGGAGCAACAAACTTCAAAACAGCCTGTTTATTATGTGTGGTGTGGATGTTTCTTTTTTGGACAGAAGATCTTGCTGTATTGCCCAGGCTGGTCTCAACTCCTGGAATCCACCTGCATCAGCCTCTCAATTTTGCAGCTGGGTATCACCATGCCTGGCATCTGATGTCGTTGTCTCTAGTACAAATTAAGATAGTAGGTGGAAGTGCCTGGGGCTGGCCTGGCCAGATCCCCTCAATCTGCCTCCTACCTGTGCCCTCATCAGGCCACTTTCCGGCAATGTGCTAGAAACCTTGCCTCTGTAGACTGAATTCGGGCACAGGGACACTCTGGTCCCCTAGGAGGTTCTAGTTCCCATTACAAGTTAATAAACTGGCACACACCCTCAACAGAACTGGCAAAGGACTCCAGGGACCAGAGGCTTTGGCAATTTTCAGCTTGCCTTACAGATTCCTTCCCACGAGAGTGCCAAGAGACATACAACCAAATGCCCACCAAGAGCTGTGCAGGCCCTTGTAGCTGGGGTCAAGTTCTAGACCACATCCAGGGGGATAGTGAGTGCCTTATGCCCACTGTCTCCTGTTCATGCTCACTCCAACCCTCTTTCTAAGACGGTCATAGCACAACAAAGGGGAGCAAACAACATTTCCCAAATCTTCCCCTGACACAGGAGAGGAAAACACAAGAAATAACATTTTCTGCACTCAGTTTCTGGATGAACCAGTTACCACCCAAAAGGTGAAGGACTGGCCTGCACCATCTAAAACCACACCCTAGATAGGCATGGTGGCGGGCACCTATAAACTAAGTACTTAGAGGCAGAAAGAAGCAGCAAGATAAAGAGGTTAAGACTTCCTTGGACCACACAGTAAAAGCACACATCCCCAAACAAGCAAACTGTCTTTCCCCATGCTCAGCCTGTGCACTTCACCCACTGCACAAGACCTGACTGCTGATGGCCTCACACCACCTCAACATGTTCATCTGACTTCTGAACGCACAGCTCCAAGCTGAGAGAGTAGACAGAAAACCACAAGCATCACCGTTTGTGGGGGACTGACTGTGAAACACTGGGGCTTAACAGAAAACCATCACGGTTTCAAGTCATCAGAAAAATCTGCATGCTCCGAAAGGCTGTGCAAAATCTTTGTGAGCAGCTAGGCCCCAGCCTTGGGGACAGCATCGAGGGATCAGGACTTGGAGCTCTCTGCTGGGGCTTCAGGTTTTATTTGAACTGTAAGGGTCAGAGCCTCGTAAGTAAAGACTGGGAGGAGTGTGGATTCCAGGGAGCATACTCCAGCACTAACACAGCTTCGTGAGCTTTTCGGGTCACTTGTCTCAGAGGTTAAGAAATAACCCTAATTTTAGCCTGGAGAACAAGGGCCTGTAGGAGTGGATCAGGAGGCCAGGTGGTAGTTCAACTCTTTCCAGTAAGAAGTAGAGAGCATGTTGTGAAACCAGTATGGCCACAGGACCAGCACACTGGGCCTGCTTTTGCATCCCACCCCATTCCAGGTTCTGGACCCAGTCAACATCCTAACTGAACTCTAAACATCAAATTGTCCAAACTCCAGTCTTACCAGTGACACCAGCACACTTCTCAAGACACTCCTCCTTGCTCTGGTAGTTATTGCCATTTCCTTCACAGCCTCCATACACAAATGGCTGGCAGGACCCATCAGTGACATTGTACCACCACCTGGGGATGGAAGCCCGGCATCTCCCCACTACCTTCGAAACTCCACAAGACTCTGAAACAAAACAGAACCCATGTGGGTTGATGGGGACAGTCCCGGGGTCAAAGGACACACACACGTTCTATAGGAGGAAGTCTGTGTCTTCAAGACACTCCAAAGGGGAAGCAAAGTATTCTGGGCCTACCAGTTCCTCCTGACCTGGTCCCAAAGCCTGTCCTGACACTGTCCTCCTCCGATGGAGAGAAACACCTGATGCAGCGGCAGCTGCAGGTGGCTTCTGTCCTCGACACCCCTTCCTTAACGGGGGCACAGTGAGGAGTGAGGGTACGGCTCAGCAGAGCACTAGACAGACACATGCCAGGCCCTACAGTCCTCTTACAAAGACATTCGGATACAAAACCCACACTCAAATCCAAGAACCTCATAGACAAGCTTCCTAACCCTAGTTTCTCACCTCTAAAGGGCAACCCAGCTTGTGGGCTTGGGTTCCAGGGAGTCCGAAGGTTTGTTCCACTTCGATCAAAGGGAAAAATACCAACCACAGTATTCCAGACACATTTGCAGTCACTGTTAGAGGCTGGTCAGGGGGCTGTGAACAAGGCAAGGGAATCGGCCTCAAGAATGGAAAGCCACCAGAACCTGATCACAGATCCCATGTCTTCCTCTGCAGTGCACACTGTTCTGTGTGCCCAGCCTGGAGGCCAACCTGATGAGCACCCAAATGACAGCTCTCAGCCCAACTGTCCCAGAGCTGCTCTTGTTCCTCTCCTCCACTGGAGATAATCTTGGGAAATGCGAGGGGCAGGTTTATGCTTCCGCTCCATCTCTCAAATTGTTATGATGATGGGCATGGAACCAGACGTTCTCAAAACATCAATCTATACACACAACACACTGCTACTGTGCAGAACAAAAACTTCCCCTCAGCAACTCCCATACATGCCAATCAATCTCAATGAACTAAGAGAAAAGGAAAATTTCAGGGCCAGAGAGGTGCTCAGTGGGTAAAAGGACTAGCACAAGCCTGATGACCTGAGTTCAACATCTGGAACCCCCCCAAAGGGCTGGATGCAGTACCACATTCACTCCCAGCCCTCCTGCAGCATGGGCAGAGTTAAAGGTGCTTGCTGCTACTCCTGGCTTTCATGTAGGTACTGGTCCTCAAGCCTGTGACTTGAATCATCTCCCCAGCAAGGCTCATGGCACAGGTTTGTAACCCTAGCTACCTGGAGCAAGAATCAGAGGGATGGAAAGTTCAAAGCCAGCCTGAGGAATTTAGTAAGCCTGTCTCAAAACTTAAAAAAATCCAGGAAGAACCAGTGACACCTCACTCAGTGGTAACATACTTGCCTACTAAGTACAAGGTTCAAGGCTACCACAGTAAGAAAAGAAAAAGAACCAGCTGGCATACACCTATGACAGACGCTTTTGACATCATGCCAAAGGTCACAACACACAGAATGGATCAACAATGCCCAGAGTAAACACACGGAGCAGAATCTTCTGGTTTCGACTTGGCCCAGCATACATACTGTCAGGTGGGGGAGGCAACGCTGCTAACAGCAACACAAAATGAAGAGGACCCATGCTAAGCTGAGAGTCCTGGTGGCCACCAATTGTGGTTCTATTGTTGCTTTCTGTGGTTTTAGGTACAGTGTGCTGGCACACACCCATAATCCCACCTCCTGAGAGGTAGAGGCAGGAGGATCAGGAATTTAAAGCTAACCTCACTCAGCAACACAGTGAATTCAAGGCTAGTATGGCCACCGAAGACTGGGGAAAAAAAAAAAAAAAAAAAACCCTAAAACCAGAGCACTGGCAAGATGGTTTACTACTTTCAGCCAAGCCAGACAGCTTAGCTCAATCCCTGGTACCTGCACAGTAGAAGAGAATCCACTCCCAAGAGGTGTTCTCATCTGACCTCAAGTGCAATGGCATGCTTTTCAGAGGGCGCATGTGCACAAATACACACTAAATAGAAAAACAAACAGGAAAATGTAATCTTCACAATGAAACAGAACCTCAAATAACACCCTTTGCTTCCAAACATGAGCACTGAAGCTTGGAGAGAACTAAATTCACAGTGATCTGCTCAGAGCCCAGGTGCTGGGACAAGGTCTCCCGAGAGCAGCGGAGGGGCCCGAGTGGCATCAACATGCAGTGGGAAAACACACAGCCAGCAGAGCTCCTTGGAAGCCAACATTCCTTGGGCCCTTTATCGCAATCTGAGGCCTCTGCTCTCAGTTACGGGGTCACTCACAGTGACATGCCACAAGTGCTAGCCAAGGCTGCAAGGATGTGACTGGACACAATCTCAGCAAGCTATTTCTTAATAAGGGCTTTGACTGTTAAACAAAAAGACTGGAAAAAAAAAAATGACTTGGTTGTGTGTGGTGGCGCACACCTTTAGTCCCAGTACTCGGGAGGCAGATCTCGAGTTTAAGACCAGCCTGGTCTACACAGCTAGCCAGAGAGACCCTGTCGTGAAAGAAGGAAACGTGAATGGTCTGGGTATCTGCAGGTAATCACGAAAGGTGTGTTCCCTGCTTGTTTGTTGGTTTCTTTTCAGCGCTGAGGAAAAGCCCAGGGCCTAGACAAGCACTCTACAGGAGCTACACTGTGGCCTCAAGTCCTATTGGCACACTCACACATACTAAAACACAATGGTTTTTTTGGGGGAACAAGGTCTTTACAAGTGGCCTAAGCTGGCCTCAGCTTCCCAAATGCCAGGATTACAAGCACATCCAACCTAGACTACAAAATTACTTCCATCACTTCCAAATTCAGTGAGAAAATCAGGAAGGCTGGACAGATGGTCATCCATTCCTAATTCCAGGACTCAGGCAGAGGCAAAGATCACCCCAGATTGAAGCCTAGCATGGTCTACTCAAACTGAGTTCCAGGCCAGTCAGGAGAACAGAGCAAGACTCTGTCTTTTATACCTCCTATCCCCTCTCTCCATGAAAACCAGGAAGAAGCTGAAGGGAATAAATCCTAATTTGGCAGGCATTCAGAACATACACTGCTGTAAAATTACAGACTGGTGTCTGGGAATGCTGTCCAAAGGAAACTGGTTCCTCTGGTTCTCAGGTCACTAGTTTTAACCAAGACAATCTGCCAATGGTTCACATGACTACACACCCTGCTCTGCCAAATGGAAAGAAAGAGCTGTTGTCGCTTTTTTTTGAGAGAGGGTCTCTGTGTAGCTTCCCTGCCTTCCTGGAACTCTAAGAACTGGGAGCCACCAAGCACCACCTGCTGCCATCTTTAACAAGGTCATTACACAAAAGTTTAGGATCACCAGTGTGCTTTATAGGCTTCAAAAGACAGACCTAATTCTTTTTTTTTAAAATACAAATACTGCAGCTGCAATGCAAGTTTCCTTTAGGAATATACCAAATACGCTGGAGGGACAGGAAACAGAGACTCTAATACCAGTGTGACGCTTCTATGTATTATCATTTCGTGGTTCCGGAGACTGAACCGGGGCCTCACATGTGGTAGGCAAGTGTTCTACTACAGGGCAAT
Source organism: Cricetulus griseus (assembly GCF_003668045.3). NCBI lineage: Eukaryota > Metazoa > Chordata > Mammalia > Rodentia > Cricetidae > Cricetulus > Cricetulus griseus. Next base: position 6,556,564 of record NC_048602.1, on the reverse strand, counting down.
GTCCCCAACCTTTCTCATCTTCCCATCTGGTCTCTCATCTGGAGCTTGGTGTTTTGTTTTTTGATGAGACAGGGTTTTATGTAACCAGAGTTGGCCTTGAACTTGTTTTATGTAGCTGTGGCGGCTTTGAAGGAGTGATCCTCTTATCTCTACCTCCTCTCCACCAAGGCTGGGATTCACCACTATACCCAGGCCTTTTTCTTTTTTAAGGCAGCATCTCACACAGTAGCCCAGGCTGGCTTTGAACTCAAGCCTCAACCTACTAAGTGCTGAGATTACAAGTGTGCAGCTCCATATACTCCAAACACCAGGCTTCTTATGTTTCTACAGTTCATTCTGGAAGGACGTGTGTATTCAGGGAATGGAACCCAGCTAGGGTGTGTGAGACAAAAGCTCTATCACTGAGCTACACCCCAGCTTCCAAACTTACTGGGTTTTTTGGTTTTTTTTTTTTTTTTTTTTTTTGAGACAAGGTTTCTCTCTGTAACAGTTTTGTCTCTCCTGGAACTCACTCTGTAGACTAGGCTGGGCTCGAACTCAGAGATCCACCTGCCTCTGCCTCCCGAGTGCTGGGATTAAAGGCATGCACCACCACTGCCAGGTGAAAAGCAATCTTATACCTGTCATCTTTAATGTTTGTTAAATTGCCACAATTGTAATCCCAGCACTGAGAAGGCAGGGAGGCCAATCTGTGCTACACAGTGAGAACCTGTCTCAAAATAAAACGAATTATCAAAACAAATAATCTGGGTACAGATGTAAAAACAGGTATTTACATAGCATATTCATTTTGTGTGAGACAGGGCCTTGCCGAGCAGCCCACACTGACCCTGGCCTTACTATGCAGACCAGGCTGGTCTGGAACTCACAGAGATTACCCTACATCCAGCCGCTTCTTATTAATATTGAGAATTGAAGTGCATTTCTTCCCCCACATAACAGATTTTCTGGTATTCTCCCCATACTTCCAATGACATGGCACAGGCCATCACTTGGCCTTTTCTAAGTCTAGAACCACTTGTAACATTGTAGCTTTTTCTCCTGCAGTGTCCAGAACTTGATCTAAGGGTGGGCATGGTAGTTATGCACTCTTAATCCTAGGACCTCACACCCAGCACTCAGGACGCAGAGGCTCTCTGTTGAGAGTTCCAGGCCAGCCTGACTGCACAGTGGGTTCCAGAACAGCCAGGGCTGTCTAGTGAACTGTATCTAAAATAAAAATAAAGCTCTGCTCTGAGTTGCTTTACTCTACAAAAGTCTGCTGCCTTCACTCCCCCGGGACATGGCACAGAAGGAGCACCGCTCTCTTCGCTTCTGTGAAGCTTTTCAAGCCTCTAATGGGGGCAGTGTCTCCTTGGCCAGTTCTCCCACCAGTGTGGAACTTCATGTCCAGGGTTACTGCTTTCTCTCAGGTACATTGTGTTTTTTCTGCAGTCCCCTCTTTACTCATTCCTGTAAGCTGTCACACAGGTTGTCACAGGGATGAGGGCAGTACAAATCACATGCTCTGCTGTGTACATTAGCCAAGCGGCCAGACCGCATCAGCAACCCCTCAAGCACCAGTGACTCACAAAGCATCTCAGCAGCTGGGCCTGCTCCCCATCCCCAGCACTCACAACTAATGAACCTCAGAGGCTCACACACGAACCCTACTGCAGAGCCTCACATTACCCAGGAAAACTGGTAATGAAAATTCCGACATGTGGAAAACTGCCTTTACCACAGGCCAGCATGACAACACAAAAGCTGTCGCAGACAATGCACAAATGGATGGCTGCACTACAACAAGCCTTGTTTACATGCTTTAAAACTTCATTTCATAGAGTTTCCAAATCACAACATAGTGTTCCCTGGATCTTGTTCAACTACTCAAAAACAAACTGCTGGGTGTGTTAGCACACACCTGGAAATGCAGCACTTGGGGGTGGAGGCTGGCATTTTTACAAGGTGCAATTTAGGGCCGGGAAGACTGGTGAGATGGTTCAGTGGACTCTGGCCTTTAAAGCCTAAGAACCTGAGTCTGACCCCTCGATCCCACAGTGGAAGGAGGAGACTGACTTCTAAGTGCGTGGTGGTACGCTAGTGCTCCCCCACTCATGTGCATCGTCATACACATACATATGGTAATGAAATTAAAAAGATAACACGTCACTTCTTCTTTGAAGTGTTTAGAAAATGCCATTCACCACATGACATACTACAGCTTGAGAAGTGAGAACCCATATCCCAGACTTTGAAGGTTTGCATGCCCCACCACACATTTCTCAGTTTATTCTTTGTCAAAAAGCCTAGACCGTGCAGAAAGCAACTCAGCTCTCCTCATTACAGCCACTTAGAACTCCTAAGAGTAAGGACCAGAGGGAATCAGGTTATTAGCTATGAAGATCTTCAGATATCGTGAAGCCCGCAGGCCACACAAGCAGCAAATGTAAAGATGTAAGCAGGACATGGTGGTGCACAGGGTTAACACCAGTACTCAGGAGGTAGAGGCAGGTGGATCTCTGTGAGTTCCAGCCCAGCTAGGGCTCTGTAGTGTGAGTGGAGAAGGAAGAAGAGTGAGGAAAGAAAGTGGAAGGGAGATGAGAGAGAAGAAAAAGAGATTTCACAGAGCAGGGCCAGCTGTTACCACATCCACACAGGGCCTGGTGCCCACAGATCTACAGCTGAGAAATCCCACCAACACATCTGTTTGTGCCGGCAAAACCACCAGAGACATCCAGATAAGGGAATACTCCAAGCTGTTAAAAATAGACACGTGTGCACCAGGGTAGAAAAATGTCCAAGACAGAGGAGTGAAGAGCAGAGTGGTTTTTTAAGTTAGAGTTTAACAAATGTAGCTCTGGCTGTCCTGGAACTCACTGTGTAGATCAGGCTAACCTCAAACTCAGATCCATCGATCTACCTGCCTCTGCCTCCTGAGTGCTGGGATTAGAGGTGTGCACTACCACACTCAAGTGTTTTTATGATTTAAACTTTCCCTTTTTAATTTAGAAACATATGATGCTGTTGATAAAAAGAGGCACAGTGCTGCATACCTTTAATTCCAGCACTCAGGAGGCAGAGTTCACAGCCAGCCAGAACTGCATAGAGAGAATTAGTCCCAAAAACATCAAAGGAAGGAGAGGTAGGGAAGGGAGAAGAGGGGAGAAGAGAGGGTAAGGGACACAGCTCTTTCCCACACTCTTTCACTTGTTTTCAAGTACTAAAAATATAATCCAGGTCTTTCTGTACAACAGGCAAGCTCCACTCCCAGCTCTGAATTTTAGGAGCAACCCTAGGTACACCACATCAGACTGTAAGGTAGAGACTCCCAGGTACTGGTCACCTGCACACAGGGGCCTGCCATCTGCATCAATGAGCCTCCATTGGTCTCATCTCATGAAGGCGTTACTTTTGCTTTGTTTTTCCAGGTTTCTCTGTGCAGCCCTGGCTGTCCTGGAACTTGTTCTGTAATCAGGCTGACCTCAAATTTACAGAGATCCACCTGTCTCTGCCTCCCTAAATGCTGGGATTAAAGGAGTGTGCCACCACACCTGCCTGAAGGCATCACTGTTTAAAACCTTTATTTCATGTGCATGCTTGGAACCCTAAACAGTTAGAAGAGGGCGTTGAATCCCTGGAATTAGAAATAGCTGAGAGCTGCCATGAAAATGCTGGCAACTCACCCCAGGGTCTCTGGAAAAGCAGCCAATGCCCTTAAAGGCTGAGCCACCCTGCAGTCTGGACAGCACATGACACACCTTTGCGTTTAGTTTACCGGTAACCCAGGCTGGCCTCCCACCTGCTCTTCCCTACTGCTGCCAATCCTGGGCCTTTTTGTTTTCTTTTCTTCTATTATTTATTTTCCTTTTGAGACAGGGTCAGCTTAGCTCTGGCTACCCGGAAAAACTCTATGTAGACCAAGATGACCTTGAATTCACAAAGATCCACCTGTCTCTACCTCTCGAGTGCTGGGATTAAAGGTGTGTGCCCTTCTTGCTTTCTTAAATCTTTAGTCATAGCACTCAGGTGACAGAAGCAGGCAGATCTCTGAGTTTGAGGTCAGCCTGGTCTACAGAACAAGTTCCAGGACAGCCAGGGCTACACAGAGAAACCCTGTCTTGAAAAAGGAAAACACAAAAAAAAAAAAAAAAAAAAAAAAAAAAAAAAAAAAAAAAAAAAGCTAAAAACCAAGCATAGGATACAATGACAGTCTCAAAAAACAGAAACGCCACAGGTACATGTGTATGCACACATTCACATAAATTTCCCCACCCTCAACTATTTTACACTAGGTGTGGTACCCCCTGTCCATATTCCCAGCACTCCGGCACACCAGGGAGTCAGACGGGAGGATCCTGAGTCCCAGGCAGTCTGAGCCACAGAGACCTTATCTGAGAAATACTTGTCATGTCAGGCTGGGATGTAGCTCAGTCACAGAGCAGAATTCTTGTTTAGAATGTGAATGGGTTCAAATCTCAGCCCACTGAAGAGGCTACTTAGGGTGGGGTGTGGCTTAATGGCAGGGCAGAGCTCCCTGAGGAAAACTGTGGACCAGTTTGGGAAACAGATGCTATATGGAAGCCGGGAGAGCATGCAACTTCACTATGGGAATCTAGAGGCATGTCAGGGTGAAAAGGCGTTTCCTGCCTTCTCCCTTTTCTTGGCTTGTGTCAAACGACCTCCTACCTTAGCCTCCTGAGCTGGGATCTCACATCAGAGCCACCCCTCTCAGCAGGGATGCTCTTAAAGATGCTCTTGAAAGTCCTGAGATGGAGGGAGTGTGGATTATCTGCATTCAGAATAAACTGGGCCCATCAAGTGGGGATGTGTGCTTGCCCTCATCTGGAGGGGGACTTCCACAAGGAAAATTATAATCACACCCCAAATTCAAAGGGCTTATTATAACCTGTATGAAGTACAAAGGAAATGACCAAAGGGAGTAACACAGTAGGAATCATTTAGCAGAAGTACGCAACACAGATTGCAGAATACCTGGAGTCTGGGAAGGAAGCTGTTCCAGTAAAGAACTAGTGCATTCGTCCTGCCTCTGACTGGCTAGCTTCCTGGCAGCTCCACCAACCTTGTTTAGTTCCTTATTCATACTGTGGAACTGCAACACAACACAACACATGAGGATGGCAGAGGTGTGTGTGTGTGTCTCAGAGAGAGAGAGAGAGAGAGAGAGAGAGAGAGAGAGAGAGAGAGAAGTTGAGTACATTCAGTGGGTGACGAGAGTTTTATTTCAAGAGCGGCACTGTAAGGAGGGAACAGACTTCTACAGGTTGTCCTCTAGCACGCAAACACATGTGAGCACAGGCACACCCACACCCACAAATAAACATTTACAAAATCTAATGAGGGGCTGGAGAGATGGCTCAGTGGTTAAGAGCACTGGCTGCTCTTCCCTAGGACCAAGGTTTGATTCTCAGCACCACATGATGGCTCAGAATCACCTGTAACTCCAGTTCCAGCGAGAACACCATCTGCTGGTCTCGAGGACACACACATGGCGCATGGATAGAAATTTAAAAGTCTGAGTCTAATGGAAGAATAAACTTTTAAAACAGTACTGAGAATGAATGCAGGCCTCACACATGGCAGGCAAGGGCTCTAGAATTGAGCCACATCCCACCCTCTCTAGTTTCCATTTTGAGGAAGGGCCTCATGAAGCTGTCCTGACTGGCCTTTAAAGCTTTGATTCTTCTCCCTGGTAGTTGGGGTTATAGGCCTGTACTCCAGGCCTGGACAAAAAGCCTCCTATTCTTTGGTACAGCAAGCCCACTTTCTGGCTTAAGCTGGCCAAACACAGTGGTGTGAGCCAAGACTCCATGAGGAGGCTGAGCAAGAGAACTGCTTCATTTTACTAGTTCAAAGCCAGCATGGGCACACGTCAAACACTAGTTCAAAATCCCAACCCCACAGTTTCTAGGCGCTCTGGGGCTAGAGCAAAGGCCTGCCTATGAAGCCACCATTTCCCTGTGTGTTGCTGAGGACATTATGAACATAACTAGACGCTCTGGGGCTAGAGCAAAGGCCTGCCTATGAAGCCACCATTTCCCTGTGTGTTGCTGAGGACATTATGAACATAACTGGCAGAGCTTCTGTCTGTGTGATTTACACCAGTTAGGTATTTAGGAAGTATCAAAGTGTTTCTTGGCAAGTTCATTTGCAAGCACTGGCCTGTGCCCTTCCCTTAAACTTAGCTTCTGGCTATGGAACAAGCCATTAATCTTTTATTCTTCATTTTGAGACCAGGTCTCATGCAGGCTAGCCTTGAACTCAACTGCTATGTAGCAGAGGATAACCTTTAATTCTTTCTTCCTCCCCCAATCCCCACTGCCAGAGCGCTGGAACTACAGGCATTAAGGAAGATCCCCGCCGGGACTTCAAGCATTTGAGGAAGCAGCCCCTCGCCATCAATCTTGAGGCTATCTGGACAAAGTAGAACGTCAGTTTGCTTCCTCTTCATAGATCCCCACCCCCACCCCAGATGCATTCTGCTGCCTTGCCCATTCACTGCCTAAAGCTAAGCAAAGCTAGGCACTGAGAACTTAGGTGTGAAGATTACTTATCAATGACTAAAATAAGCCAGGTGCAGTGGTGCAGCTCTGTAACACTTGGGGGCCAAGGCAGGACTACTGCTATTTGGCCAAAAAAGGAAAAACTAAAAGCTTTCAACAAGGACTACACACTTTATGAAGGCGGAACTAACCATATTGACACTGCAAAAAAGAGGGTGAGCAGCAGGTTTCACTGGAATTCAACAAAGCAGGTGACGGACAGGGAAAGATAAAGTCAAAACAGCCCCGGGCCAAACAGGACAGCCATAAGAACCCCTCTCCCCTGCTGGATTTCTCAGGTGACAACAGCAATGTCTCCAAGTGGTCTGGCCCCTCATCTGCACCATGACACTTTGGTATAGGAGTGCAAATAAATAAGGAGTTGGGAGGCAGAGTGAGGGATCTGGGGAAAAAAGAAACCTGGACTTCAGCTACTGTCTGCACATCTGGTGTGTTTTCCCCCTCAAAACAAAAAACCACCAGAAGACATTTTCTGTTGTGGTTGTTTAAGACAGGTCTCAAGTAGCTGAGAAGGGACTCAAACTCCTGACCCTTCTTGCCTCAGTTTTCTGAGATGGTATTACAGGCTGGCATCATCACACCTCTTATGTTTTATGTCTTCCTTCCTTCCTTTCTTTCTGGTTTTTTCGAGACAGATTTTCTCTGTAGCTTTGGAGCCTGTCCTGGAACTTGCTGTGTAGACCAGGCTGGCCTCAAACACATAGAGATCCGCTTGTCGCTGCCTCCCGAGTGTTGGAATTAAAAGCCTGTGCTGCGGCCACCACCACCTGGTATGACTCTTTTTCATAAAAGTGGAGAAACCGGACAAGAAGACACTCAGGGTTGTTTTGCTAAAAACATTCTTGTCTATTGAGACTCATTCTAGCCTGGTACTCCTTGAACTCCCGATCTGCCTCTACCATGCCTGGACTTGTGCTGGGGTTTTTTTTTTAAGAGAGAGGTTTCACTACATTGCCCAGGGCTTATCTCAAGTGATCCTCTTGCCTCAGTCTCCCAAAACAATGTTTTAACCCTGAGGTTCTAAAGGTGATATATACTTTATACTCATACTTTATAAAGTAGGTACTTGCTGGGTTGTGGTGGCTTACATCTTTAATCCCAGCACTCAGGAGGCAGAGGCAGGAGGATCTCTGTGAGTTCAAGACCAGCCTGGTCTACAGAGTGAGTTCCAGTGCAGCCTCCAATGCCACAGAGAAACCTTTGTCTCCAAAAAACAAAAAAAGAAGTAGGTACTTACTAAGTACATATTGGCTAAATTAATACATATTTCAAACAGCCTTGCCCACAACAGGACAACCACCTCGTCAATGTATCCAGCTGACCCCAAGTCCAGATGAACTTCAGCTCTTAAGCTGCCATGCTGACCATCAGGGTCATAACCACCCATGTGAGCAAGGAGACTAAAGAGCCGGGGACTAATGGCATGTTTCGGGGACTGGTGGAAAAGCATGTCTTGCAATTTAGGTATCTCGAAGCTGTAAGTAACCCAGGAGGCTAATGGAAACTGACGCTTGCTTCAAAGTCAGTGGAGGCTCTGGAATGAACACTGCTGGGCTCAGCTCCAATGGAAATTCCCAAGAACCATCAACAAAGAAGCCAGATCAAGTAACCATTAACAGCTAATGCCCGAGGTGCAGCTAACAGTTACTGGCAGCAGGAGCTGAACTTAAGTGATGACTCTTAAAGGAATTTCCAACTTGGGAAAACTGTATTATCTCATCTTGTAATTATGATCAAAATTATATTATTTCAGCCAAGGTAGGTGGCACAAGCTTGTCATCCCAGATATTCAGGAGGCTGAGGTAAAAGATCCCAAGTACAAGGCCTACCTGGGCCACAGAAGGAGTTCAGGGCCAACCTAGGCAACTTGGAGTCAGCCTCAAAATAAGCACATACATATAATCCCATTACTAGAAAAGCAAAGGCAAGATAGTCCTCAAGGTCATCTTCATGTTATGTGAGGCCAGTTTAGGCCATGTAAGACACTGTTACAAAATAACAGACATAAATGTAAAAAAAAAAGCATACAAAGTGATTGTCTGACATAGGTGAGACTGTAAGTTAAACCCTCAGCCCTAAAAAGAAAAAATTCAGGGCCCTTTAAATATCAGGATTATCACCTAAGGCCTAAGGAAGTGACACACTTGGTAAAGTATTCCTCTTTTAGGAAGTAGCATGTTCCCCAAAAACTGACATACGTGTGTGTGTGTGTGTGTGTGTGTGTGTGTGTGTGTGAGAGAGAGAGAGAGAGAGAGAGACAGAGACAGAGAGAGAGAGAGAGAGAGAGAGAACGAACCAAAGGGAGTGCAGTCCCGTGATACAGCCACAACCCAAGACATACAGGGCAGGCAGGTAACCCAGAGAAGGAGTATCAGAGTCTTGGAAGTGTCTTGTCTCACAAAAGTTCTTGGCTGTACCCATGGGTGCCATGTGGAAACACAGGCCTGTATTTTGCTCAGGTCCTATCAATCAGATCTTCATACTTTCAGGCAATGTCAATTCCCAACTTTGGAAATCATACATTTATCTTAGTTGTAAGGCCTCCTGTGTCTCCATGGCAGACTGAGACTGTCCCTGAATGCTGGATGGAAACACCAGGTGCAAGATCAGCTTTACTCTGCTTGCCTAAGTAACCAGTGACACCCTTCCTACTGCCCTCAGTCACCAACAGTCAGGCCATAAAACATCAGCCACACCCATTCAAGGTTCTCCACAACCCTCAACAGCCTCCATTCAACTCCAGTACCCTTTCATTTCATCAGTCTCTTTTCTGAACCTTTAAAAAAATTTTTTTAACCCAGTTGGTTGTGGTGGCACACACCTTTAATCCCAGTGCTCAGGAAGCAGAGATAGGTGGATTTGAGTTCTAGGCCAGCCTGGGCTACAGAGAATTTCCAGGACAGCCAGAGAGCTGCTTAAACAGAGAAGCCCTAATTCAAAAAACAAGCAGAAAGAATAAATTTAATTTAAAAAATTTAAGGCTGATTTTATATGCATCAGTGTTTTACGTGTGTGTGTGTGTGTGTGTGTGTGTGTGTGTGTGTATACATACATATATGTATGTATGTATGTATGTATGTATGTATGTATGTATGTATATATATGCACCAGGTGCATACCTGATGACTGAGAAAATCAGAAGAGGGCATCAGGTCCCTTGGACCTGGTGTTATGGCTGTGAGCCACCATGTGGTCCCTGAACTGAACTGATCAACCCTCTGCAAGAACACTGAGCTGACTCTCCATCCCCATGAGCCACCATGACACCTTTCTCTAACCAGCATCTAGATGCCTGCTTCTCGGAGCATTCTCCCTCCACCCTCCCTAACCTCTTGTGGAAAAGAAAAACAAACAAAACCATCTGTCATCAAAATAAAAGGCTGTGCCATCTGACTACCCAGGGCCTCTCTTCTCTGTAATCCTTACCTGTCTGTCTCAGGCTGTTATTACTTGTGGGGGATTTCCAGTCAAGACAAATGAGCCTCCTCTGTCTGTCCTCACATCACTCAGTGTAACCCTAATGTTTACATTTCTTCATCACCTGTTCCATCTAGTTTTCTAGGTGTCAACCTGCAGGCCCTATTCCCCACCTTTCAGTGCCCCTCAACCCCTGGTGTAGATAAAATTCCATGAACAGCCTTTCACATCCACCCCTGTCCTCCGCCCTTCACTTCCCCTTGTTGGCACTGTGCAGCTAAACATGCCAGAGAAACACCCCACCTGAGTACACGATTTTGCTTACACTTACACACACACACACACACACACACACACACACACACACACACACACACTACCCAAAACTGCCTCCTGCCTCAGATCAAGCTGTTGAAGCTTTCAGACAAACAGCACTTGAGATAAGTGAGGGCAGAAAGGTCAGTAGGTCTGGCCAGGGGCAGCAGTCAGGCCAAAGCCAACAGGCAAGGACTGCTCAGCTTGCAACCTTCCTAAGGCCTGTGGCGGCACTCCCACATCAGGCTGGTCCCAGGCTTAGAGAACATGCAGAAGCGTAACCAGAGGTAGTCGCAGGCCAGGTAACTCCAGGTACAAAGTGACAATTATGTCTTTATCTGAAAAAGCCCCTAAGGGCTGCTGGAGGCTGGTTTATGCTACAATCATCAACAGCTGTGTTCCTAACTCTGGATCTAGAGCTGAGCCACTCGCTCCCCACTGGCCCTTGGCATTCCCAACTTTTTTTTCCAGTCTTAAGATACAGGGAATAAACCATTTCTCAGAAGCTACCATAGGGATAGCCTGCCTGCCTGCCTGCCACGCTTTCTGCTTTCCCTTTCATCCAATAGGCTGACCAGAAGGCCTTGCGCTATGTGGCTGCCGTCCATTTCTCACTCCTCTTCTCCTTCCTCACTCCTGTTCCAGCCTTGGGGACTGTCTTTTCCTTGACCACAACCAAGTTTACTATGGACCAAGGCTTTTGTTTCTCCACTACTCCCATAGGACACTGATCCCAAGGTCTCGGTACGACTGCCAACCTCCTCAATTCTTCCTGCTAGGACTCAGACGTCACCTTCCTCAGACACCCTCCCAGCTAGGGTGCCCCTCATCTTCTATCACCAGTTCGGCCTGTCTGCGGGTGCCGCTTAGTCATTTAGTCTTTGGCAAGTACTCTGCATTTAAGTGTGTGCTCGCCATCTCCTCTCCCACTGGAATCCAAGCTCCGCGAAAGGAAGAACCTGTCTCGTCTGAGTCAACTCCTATCACCAGGGCTAGCGAGCACAGTCGTCGTCACCGCCACTCGGCGGGCACTCCAAGCGTCTACTACTCAAATCAATGAACTCTTTTCAGAGCCGGCTAGCGCTTGCTCAAGTACTAACGACACTTGAAGAAGCCAAGGCCAGCTGCTGAATGCCAATACCAACAACACTCTCCTTCCTCCCAGGTGCCCGGGCCCGGGCTGGCACCCTGGCCAAGCTCCTCCCGTCTGCCACTGTTGTTTTTTTTTTTCTTCTCGCTTCGGGACCTCACTTCGGGAAGGCTGCTGCCCTTCAGCAGGTGTCCTCGGAGCGACTTCCCTGTACCCAAAGCTGCCAACGGGGCAGCCAAACAAACCCCCGCCTCTGGAAGCCTGGCTGCCCCCCCCTTCCCTCTCCCTCCCTCTCCCCAGGCTTTCTTTGGCCATGCAGTTTCCGCCTCGTTGAGTTCCTCACCCACTTCCTGCCCCTGGGGAGACCAGCGCCGCCACGCCTTCCCGGATCAATGTCCCCCAGCTCCCTTCCCAAGGGACACTTGGCTTTACTCTTACACCGCGGCGATCGCCCGCTCGCCCGCTCGCTCTCTCTCTGTTGGCTCCGATGTGTCCCCAGCCTCCCTCCCACCTGCAAGGCCGGCTCGCCCCGCACACCCTCGCCATCCCCGACGCCCCAGCGACGCCCGTGCGCCCCGGATCCCCTCTCCAGCCACCCCCGTCCCCCCGTCCCGCTCCTCCTCCTGGATGCCCGCCCGCGGGGCCCTCACCGTGGATGTCTCGGTCTCCGCCGGCCGCCTCGGCCCCGGAGAGGAGCAGCGAAGCCAAGAGGGCGAGGAGCGCCCGGCCCCGCCGCGGCCCACACAGCTGCGCCATGACCTGCCGCCCGCGAGCCGGGCCCGGAGCCGCCGCCGGCCGTTAGGGTCTCCCGGGCAGGTGTGGAGGGCCCGCGGCCGCGCACGCGCCCTGGAGGCCCGCGCGCTCAGGTGCGGCTGCGCCCGGAGCGGGGGCGGATCGCGAGGCGGCGCCCCCTTGGGGGGGGGGTGTTGTTTGGCTTTTTTTCTTTTTTCTTTGGCGCGTACGGGTCCCGACGCGCCCCTGGACGCTCGGCGGCGCTTCTACCCGGGACTGGGGGAAAGTCCACACGTCCAGACGTCCGGGGGTCGCTACCGCGAATGGCGGCCGCTGGGAAGCCAGAGACGCCGGCGGCCGGGCTGGGGGCGGAGCGCACCTGGCGGGGCGGGGCGGGCACGGCGCAGGCGCGGAGGGCGGGCACCTGAGCCGCCGCTCTCCCTCCTTCACCTGGGACCGCCCCCTGGCTCCTGGGACGGGGCGTGGCTTGCGTCTGCCCCGCCCCCCCCAGCGGCGCCCGGGCGGGAGGGGGTGATTCCCGCGGAGCGGAGCGCTCTCCCTCACCCTTGTTCCGCGCGGGTTTTGAGCGCGACGCCACCACGGCGCCTTTCGCTCTCGCGCTGGGACCAGGGCAAGGGATACGCAGTTCTGGGTGAAGCCGAGGCTTTCTGCTCGCCTGGCTTCAGCCTTTTCCGTCACGGGCGAGGGCTTTATGCTGCCGAAATTCGGCGATCGCGGAGCCACGACCGAATGTCCCGGACTCGGAAGGGACCACGCCAGACTGGCCTGTGTGTCGTCAGACGGGAGCAGAGGGAAGAGTGACGAGGAATGCGATGGGGAAATCCTAGGGCTGAGCGAGCAGGGGGTGAGACGGTGAAAACCAGTGCGAGATAGGAGCACGCCCACACAGGTGCCCTGCTCAGCTCGACGGCCGGCCAGGACTGCCTGGAAAGAGGATCCCCCAGACCCTGCACGCGAAGACACGAGTACACAGTTATAGAGGGGTCTTAGGACGAAGATCAGAGCCTCAGGATGCGGGAAGACACGTGTACACAGTTACAGAGGGGTCTTAGGACGAAGATCAGAACCTCAGGATTCGGGAAGACACGAGTACACAGTTATAGAGGGGTCTTAGGATGAAGATCAGAGCCTCAGGATGCGGGAAGACACAGTTATAGAGAGGTCTTAGGACGAAAGTCAGAACCTCAGGATGCAGGAAGACACACACAGTTATAGAGGGGTCTTAGGACAAAGGTCAGAGCCTCAGGATGCAGGAAGACACACACAGTTATAGAGAGGTCTTAGGACGAAGGTCAGAGCCTCAGGATGAACAGACCTGAGCTGAAGGGGGGGTGGGGGCAGAGGAGACCCACGGAGCACTACAATAGAACCAGGGTGGGTTTCTGGGAAGGGTGTCCCAGAAACAAACTGGATGAATGAAGCCGGACTAACAGGAGTACCGCATCACCGCCAAGACAATTAAAGTGATCACAGTATCCCTGAAAAGAGTGCTCTCAATCATGAGGTGGTGGCGCTTGCCTTTAATCCCAGCACTTGGAGGCAGAGGCAGGCGGATCTCTGTGAGTTCAAGGTCAGCCTGTTCTACAAGAGCTAGTTACACAGGGAGCTACACAAGGCAACACTGTCTTGAAAAACAAAACAAACAAACAAAAAAAACAAAAGCAAAAAAGAAAAGATAAGGAACAAATACCGAAAGCATCAGGAGCAGTGGATACATACATCTTTTTTTTTTTTTAAGATTATTTTATGTGGGTGAGTGTTCTGCCTGCATACATACATGAGCACCACACGTGTGTGCCTGTTGCTCACAGAGACCAGAAGAGGGCATTAGGTCCCCTGCAACTAGAGTCACAGGTGGTTGTGAGCCGCCGTGTGGAAGCGGAGAACTGAATCCAGGTCCTTTGCAAGAGCAGCCCGTGCTCTTAACTTCTGAGCCATGTCTCAATGCCCCCCACCCCACTTTTGAGATAATTCTCACTGTGTAGCAAGGGCTTATCTTGAACTTTCATGTATCCTCCTGCCTCAGCCTGTCTTTGCCACCTCACTTCGGAAGCTGGGATTCATCATGCCTGGCTTTAAAAAACATTATTTGTGTGTGCGTGCGTGTGCGTTCCTGTGTGTGTGTGTGTGTGTCTGCCGGTGCTGTGGTACATTTAGAGGTTTGAGAATAACTTGCAGGAGTTGAGACAGAATCAGGTCCTTAGGTGTAGCTCCAAAAGCCCCTTTATAGGTGGAGCCATCTCACCCTTCCGGGCTTTGCTTGTTTTGAGGCAGGGTCTGCAGCTCAGCCTGTCCCGGAACTCAGAAACTGTGTGGTCCATAAACTCCTGAATCTCCTGCCTCCACCTCTCCTAAGTGCCAGGGTTACAGGCAGCTGACGCCACTCAATAAATACTGTGTGCTGGAGGAAATGAACACAGGAATGGATAAAAGGGCGGATAAGTGAGTGAATCAATGAGCGAGGTAACTACATGATGGTTCAAGGGTTAGGCCCAGCTCAGATTCCCCGGAGCACTAGATTAGCATTCCTGAGCTCCCAGGCTCGGTCTCTTTTTCTTTCCTTTTCTTTTTTGTTTCCTAGAAGCTGATAGAGTTGGGTGTGGAGGCTCGAGTCTGGAATCAAAGCATTTAGAGGGTAGAGGCAGGAGGTTGAGGAGTTCAAGGTCAGACGTGGCCTAAAGAGAAGCTGCTGGGCAACCCAACCCCTTAGAGCGAAGCTCCGGCGCCCCTGCAGCACCCCTCGCTGCCGCCAGAGGGCGCACGGGGCCGACCCCGGAGCGTGTCCCGGGACCCCGCCCCGGGGATGTGCACCCGGGGCGCTCTGAGCTGAGTGTCCCCCACCCCACCCCCCCACCCATCTGCATCCCACAGGACCCTGGCTTGAAGCCTGCCCATTAGCCTGCTCGCCTCTGCAGGAAGGGAAACTGAGGCCCGGCGACCGGAGCGGGGCGGGTCCCAGAGCACGAGCCCCCGCCCCCGGCGGCCCCGCCCCGGCCCGTAAGAGCCCCGAGCGCGAGGCAGGGTGCAAAGTGGGGACGGCGGGCAGGCAGGCCAGGCGATGGCAGCGCAGCGGCTGGGCAAGCGCGTGCTGAGCAAGCTTCAGTCCCCGTCGCGGGCCCGCGGCCCGGGGGGCAGCCCCAGCGGGCTGCAAAAGCGGCACGCGCGAGTCACCGTCAAGTACGACCGGCGGGAGCTGCAGCGGCGGCTGGACGTGGAGAAGTGGATCGACGGACGCCTGGAAGAGCTGTACCGCGGCAGGGTGAGACTCGGAGGGAACGGGGCTGGGGGGACAGAGGTGGCCCGGGACACAGGCCTTCCTGCAGAGCCCCTTCGACCTTGGTGACCCTGGTACATGCTCACCGATGCACCGGCAGCGACCTCGGCGACAGACACATGTCCTGAGGCCCTGGTCTCTGTGCTCCGGGGGCATCCAGCTTGTGGACACACAGAGACGTACACCCAGGTTCCCCAGACATGTGTGCATCCAAACGCTTGGGAAAACCCTGTGTGTGTGTGTGTGTGTGTGTGTGTGTGTGTGTGTGTGTGTGTGTGTGTATCGTGTAGCCTATACAGGAGATGAGAAAGAATTGGTGGGCCAGAACCAACGTATTGAGAGAACGGATAGGGAGAGGGGATGTCCTTAAGCCAAACATAGACTTGGGTGACTAGGCAGATAGGGTCACAGCACAGACCATCAGCAGAGGAAGCAACAGTGTACACAGATGACGGAAGTCACAGCCACTCATAGACACAGCACCAGGAGTGAGCCACGCACAAACTTACGGGAACACAAACGGCTCAAGCTAAGGGACAGCATGACACGATAACATGCACACACACAACACGATCACCCTCAATGCCAAGTGGTGTTACAGCTGTACAGAGACGCGTATCAGCTTAAGCCGTAGCCATCCAAGCTCCTATAGCTGTCCTGGGACACAAACTGAATCAAATTACATGGGACCTTCTATTATCGGCTAAATGCCTACAAACCCAAGGACAGATGTCACACACATCTGTGGAAATTGTAGCTACAACTGGAACCGCTAAAGGTGCCTCGGGCATTAGGACCTTTGGAAACCACGCTGGGCATAGCTGCTCATGCCTGTGATCTCAGCAATTGGGAGGCGAGGCAGGAGGGTTAGGAGTTCAAAGGCCAACCTTGGATAAGGAGAGACCCTGTCCAAAAAAATCTAAAACAAACCTAGTGTGGTGGTGCACACCCTTTAGACTCAGCACTCAGGAGACAGCGGTAGAGGCAGAAGCTGGTGAATCACTTTGAGTTCAAGGCCAGCCAAAGATACCTAGACTCTATCTTAAAAAGAAATAAATGGATTGATAAAGGTGGTTCCTATAGCTTATCGTGTCCGGATTTCAATAGCCACATCAAAGCAGCAACCACACTAGATACATTCACTCGGGTGAACAAAGCCGCCTTCATGAGGCCCAGCGCACATAGACGCCAGAGGTCTCATCCCCCACACAGGACAGTGCCCTCACTCCCCAGCTAGGCAGCAGGACTTTAGGCTGGGAAACTAGAGGCTTAGGCCCAAGGGGCCTCTGACCCCTGACAGCTGGGTCTCCATCATGACCAGATATGTTTTGTACCACTGTGCCATGAGCTCTGGCCTTCCCTCAGAGACCTCTGTTGTTCTCAGCCCACCATGCTGAGCCTAGGTGGTCAATTCACTGACCCAGAAGCCTGCAGTGTAGCCCAGGGAGGCCCGGCTGGCCCTAAGCCCAGAAGCCCTTCTGGTCCCCAGGGGAAGGGGCCCGCCCCGGCAGGCTCCCCTCCCCCACACCCACGGCTAAGTAAGACTTTCCCTTGAAAGGGCAGAAGCCAACCTGAATCCCAGAATCTGACATTCCGAGACTCGACCAGGCCTGCTTTGCCGAGTAGGAATTGCAGCCAAGGAGAGAGCCCAGTGCCAGCCCCAAGGTCTCCGAGGCCCAGCCAAGGGTGCAGGCATCGGGCTGGTACCAGGGCCTGGGCCTCCTTCCACCCAGCTGTCACCCCACTCCACCCCCAAACACCACCCAGATGTCTGTCTCAGTGGTGCTGTCCCTGCCTGCCCCATTATTGCTGCAGGCCCAGCCAGCTGGGCCTCGCTCGGGTTGATGGAGTGTGTACCTCCAGAGCCCTGGACAAAAGGCTGTGGAGGGGGGACGGGGAGACATGGGCCCTGACCAGCCTGCTCTCCCTGACCTTAGGAGTCAGATATGCCAGATGAGGTCAACATTGATGAGCTGTTGGAATTGGACAGTGAAGAGGAGAGAAGTCGGAAAATCCAGGTACGTGGGGAGAGAGGAGAAAGCCGCCCCTCCCCCACCCCAGTCCAACATCTTGCAGGGCCCTGAACGGAATAGCCCAAGTTGACATGTTTATTAAACACTTCCTATGCCAGATACTAAATCCTCTGCAAAACACTACAAAGTAGACACGTTTACCACCATAAGGAAAATGAGGGCCGGAGAGGTTGAATCCTTTGCTCAGGGACACACAGCTCATCTTGACTAGAGCTGGGAGCCAAACCCAGACTGTCCTTTCCCCTCTGATCTCTCTGCAGAGGCCTGGCTTTCTGGCCTTCTGATCTGGTGGTGCAGCCCTGGCTTGGCTTGTGTGCCCCGGCTTGAAGCCACAGGGGCAGTTCTGACCGTCTTTTGTCTTGCTCCCTTGGGGAAGGGGAGGGCTCCAAGGAAATAGATGTGTCAGTCATTTACTATTTTTTTTTTTGTCCCCACCCACCCCTCATAGGGACTCTTGGAGTCCTGCAGGAATCCCACGGAGGTGAGTTTCTATCCTTACAGGATTGGTCCCCTCACCTTTATGGAGGAGGCGGAGGCAGGCCTAGGGAACTCCTGGGAGCCCCCATCTCTGTCCTGTCTTTGTTATCACTGTCTGCTCCTCCTACCTCCCATCTGCCACCCGCTCCACAGGCAGCTGCCTCAGAGCCCCTCCCCCAGAGGCTCCGGTTTCTGCACATATGGTACCTGCCCCTTGCTGGTTGTCTTGGGGGGGGGGGCTCACCCTCTGTCCATCTCTGTCCCCTGTGACTGTCTCTACCATCCACCATCCTGGGGTTCCCCATCTACCTCTTGGGGGCCTCCCATCCTGCAGGTCCTGGAGCTGGGCAGTCCAACCACTCCCATTTCCTTCCCTGCTTTAAAAGGGAAAATATTCATGGTTCTCCCCTCTGCTCTTAGCTGCCTGAGGGACACACGTCACTGCCTGTCAGTCTGCCTGGAGCTGGCTCAGACCTGGTCTCTGGGGACTGTTTCCCAGCATGAGAAACATCTTCTGTATGAGCCTGTGTCTGTCTGTAATTCTCTCTCAGCTCTGGGTTTTAGATTGTCTCTCCATGTCTCTCTATTTTTACTTCATTTTATGTGGATACGAGTTTTGCCTTCATGTATGTCCATGTACCACCACACGCATGCCTGGTGCCTATGGAGACTGGAAGAGGGTATTGGATGCCCTGGAACTGGAGTTACAGACGATTGTGAGCTGCCATGTGGGCGCTGGGAACTGAACCTGGGTCCTCTGGAAAAGCAACAAGTGCTGTTAACCACTGAGCCCTCTTACACACACACACACACACACACACACACACACACACACACACACACACACACTTTTTCTTGAGATAGGGTCTCAGCATGTAAATTCATAGCAACAATTCTCCTGCCTCCGATGAGATTACTGGCCCAGGCAGTAAACACACACACACACACACACACACACACACACACACACACACACGCTGTTCTCCTGTCTATCTTAGTCTCCCTCTTCTCTCTACTTGGCTCCAGCTCCTGCTTTGAAGAAGTTGATTCTGAAGAGGAGCTGGCATGGATGGGGTGGGAGGCCTGTCTCCTGCTTTGTTCTCAGAATCCTTCTCTGTCCTTAGGACTTCATCCAGGAGCTGCTGGCCAAGCTCCGGGGCTTACACAAGCAGCCGGGCTTCCCACAGCCCAGCCGCGCAGATGACCGCAGCCTGAGCCCCCACCAGGACCGGGCCCACACCGCCCCACCCTGACCGACGCCCACCTCTGTATTCCACCCCCAAAGCCCAGATTGTTTCTAAGTTGTATTTAATGGTTCTGTAACTGCCTCCAGTATCTGGCTTTTCCTCTCCCTGCCACTGGCCTTCTGCAGCCCCTGCCCTTGGTCCCCAAGCCACAGCTGGCCCTGACAGATGGAAAAACATTCCTCCTTGCCACAGAGCCTGAGAACATACCCTGCTGACCCCGAGGCGTCTTGGAGACTCACATCCTGTCCCCACCTCCCCCCCCAAAAAATAAATTCAGCCCCAACCAGGGCAGATCCCTGGACCACAGGACATGTGGTGATGCACACAGCCAGCTGTGACCTCTGTCATCTCCCCATAGGGCATCACACAGCCATGAGGCCATTAGTCCACTCCATGGAGAATGTGCTTGGTGTGGCGTTGGAGTTGAAGCCACAGGCCACCAATAAATGACATTCAAATGGGAGAGAAGGGCGTGGTGATTGGTGAGAGAGGGTGAGAGCAAGACCAAGGGTGGAAAGAGCCCTTAGCCCTTGGGGTTGAGAAGCAGAACAATAGGACAATAGAGGGCTTGCCCAGAAACCACCAGTGATAGCTAGGGGCCGTGGCTGGGCAGTAGAGCTCCTACTTAGCATAAAGTAGGCTCCATTCCCAGCAACACAAAGGAAAGAAAGGAAAGGAAAGAAATCCGGGAGGGCTTTCTGGAAGAAGCAGCATCAAGGCAACAAGAACTTCCACAGGCTGTTTCAACCGTATCTTCAGACTGAACTTGGAAGCAAAGTGGTTCCGGTTGGGGGTGATGTCAACTATTCATCAGGATGGGCATTTCCCTAGATCTAGGCAGAGAAGTCCAGTGCACAAGGATTATGGATGCCTTCCATACTGAGTTATAGGAGTCCTGGAGGGTCTCAGAAGTGGACAGTGGCCATTTAACACCAGCCTGTGTGTGATGAGGCAGAGTGGCTGCCACGGCTGAAACCCTGCTCCCAAAGTCGGGATGTCTAGGAAAACATCTCACCATCTCTCTAGTGCCATTGCCCACCCCGCTGCCTCTCCAGGATCAGGGTTCGGTCCTGGAGATCTGAGCCATAGACCAGCAGGCAAAGATTGGTTAGCATCTGGGACACCTTGGCGGTCCAGCCCTGCTACTGGCCTAACTATCCCTAGGCAGGCTTCTCAGCTTTGAGCCTTCTGTCTTGGGTGGAGGGTGGAGGGTGGAGGGGAGGGGATGTCTAGCAGCTCCCATCACCTGGGTTGCTGTCCCAGGGCATTGCGTGAGCTGGGGCACCTTCTACTTCCCTTTCACAGAACCTGTTTTCGGTTCCTAGTGGTGGTGGAGGTGACAAACCCCAGGTTAAAGCTCTGGGTGTTCACAGTGTTGGAGGTCTCAGTTTCCTATAGAAAACAAGAAACCTTACAGATGAGCCCCAGGTCATCAGTACCACTGCCGAAAGTCACACAGCCAGGGCATGGTGGCGCTCGCCTTTAATCCCAGCACCCAGGAGGCAGAGGCAGGAGGATTTCTGTGAGTTCGAGGCCAGCCTGGTCTACAGAGCAAGTTCTAGGACAGGCTCCAAAGCTACACAGAGAAACCCTGTCTCCAAAACAAAAGCTTAAGCGGAGGACAGTGCTCTTTAGTCCTGGTACTCGGGCCAGAGGCAGAAGGACCGAGTTACAGGCTGGGTTCTATAGTCTGCCCTTTGTCAAATAAGTAAAATAAAAATGACAAGGAACCGCCAAGATGGCTCAGCTGGTACAGGGGCTTGCTGCTCAGCCTGAGGGCTTGAGTTCAGTCCCCAGGTAAAGGTGCTTGGCTGTGTGGTCTTGAGAAGTCCTTTGACCTCGCAGAGTCTCCATGCCTACATCTTCGAATAAAGATGATTAAAAGGGTGCTGACTCCCGAGGGCTGTGTGGTTTCCTGAAGAGATGCGGTGTGTAAACATGACGAAGCCCAGCATGTGGAAAGGGGCCAATCGCCCCAACCAGGAACCTGGGAGCTCTACACCACATGCCATGTGGTGCGAAGTCCGAGAGGCTGACCTCCTTCACTGTCCTCTCACTGGGTCCCAAGCCTGCCCTTGGACCCACACCCCACAGTTCGTCTGCTCTCAGGGTAGAAAAATGACGTTTTTCTTACCATCACCTCCCAGTCTCCGCCCACCCTGTTCCCTCTTCCCCTTTCCTCCAAAATTGTCTTACCCCCCCCCCCAACTTTGGTAAAAGTACATTTCCGCAGCTCAGTGACACCTGTTGTCAACAGGTGTGACAACCCGAGAATTCCATCTTGAGGACCCACGTGGTGGGAGGAGAGAGCACACTTCTGTGAGTTGTCCTCTGACCTCCACAGGTGCCCTCTCCCAAATAAATACTTTTCAAAAAGTCAACTTCTGGCAGTTCCCCCAGTAGTCTGTCTGTCTTTGTCTTTCTTTCTTTCTTTCTTTCTTTCTTTCTTTCTTTCTTTCTTTCTTTCTTTTGTTCTCTCTCTGTCCTCCATTTGGTGATCTGTCTTTTAAAATTCTTATTTAGATGCATGAATATTTTGCTGCATGTATGTTTGTCTGTGCAACGTGTGTGTGCCTGGTGCCCAAGGGCTTCAGGAGTCGGTGTCAGATCCCCTGGAACTGGAGTTGCAGCTGTTATGAGCTCCACGGGTTGCTGGAAATGGAACCTGGGTCTTCTGGAAGAGCAGCCAGTGTTTTTTTTGTTTTTTGTTTTTTGTTTGTTGTTTGGTTGGTTTGTTTTCTGTTTTTTGTTTTTTTGTTTTTTTGGTTTTTTTGTTTTTTGTTTTTCGAGACAGGGTTTCTCTGTGTAGCTTTGGAGCCTATCCTGGAACTTGCTCTGGAGACCACGCTGGCCTCGAACTCACAGAGATCCGCCTGCCTCTGCCTCCCGAGTGCTGGGATTAAAGGTGTGCGCCACCAACGCCTGGCTGCAGCCAGTACTCTTAATGCCTGAATCAACTATCCCCCCAAATAAATATTTAAAAATATTTTTTGTTTCGTTTTTGTTTTTTGTGGTGTTTTTTTGTTTGTTTGTTTGTTTGGTTGTTTTTTTTTGTTTCTTTGTTTTGTTTTGTTTTGTTTTGTTTTTGCCGCTTTAATCCCCAAACTTGGAAGGCAGAGGTAGGCAGATCTCTGAGTTCCAGGCCAGCCTGCTCTACAGAGCGAGTTCCAGGACAGCCAGGGCTACACAGAGAAACCCTGTCTCAGGAGGGAAAAAAGGTAATTTTTTTTCCCCTCTCACTCTGTCTGGTCCCCTGTTGCTTTACTGTAGTCATCCACACACCTGGTTTCTTGCCTACATGGACCTGCCACCGCGCTTTCCTGGGTCCCAAATTCTCCTGTCACCACTGCCATGAAACATCTGTTGTTAGAATTAACCTGATTAATTTCTTCCACAAAATTTAGTGTGCCACCAAACTACCCATGCATTTGTCTTGAGATTCGTTGCAGTCGGTTAGAAGTTGCTAGCTACCAGTGCCCCCTAGTGGCCATATTTATCTAGCTGCAGCCTGTGCTGACATGAAGTCTCCTCCTGGCTATTTGAGCCTTTCTGGCCTCTCTCCTTCTCTCCCTCTCCATCCATCCACCTACCATTCTTTCTTGTCTGCGTCTCACATTGCCCGGGCTGCCCTCAAATTTCCTACTTAGCAGAGGACGAGCATGAACTCCTGATTCTCCCACATCCACCCGGGAATACGGAAATTACAGGCAGGCAGCAGCTTGCCTGGCTGTGGGAATTAGTTTTAAAACTATATATATTCCAAATCCAGGTCTGGGTCAATCCCAGAACTCTGGAGGTTGAGACAAGATCTCAAGTTCAAAGGCCAGCCTAAGATATGGTCAGAGTCTGAAAATCAAAGGCTGAAGATATAGCTTAGCCTAGCATGTTCCAGACCCTGGGTTTGTACTTAGGCATTGAAAAAAGAAAGAAAACAAGATTTTATTTTGACTTGGTATCTAAAGTTCTGTTCAAGCTCAGCTGGCTCTACGTTTTTTTTTTTTTGTTTGTTTTTTGTTTTTTGTTTTTTTTTTTTTTTTTTGAGTCAGGGTTTCTCTGTAGCTTTGGAGGCTGTCCTGGCACTCGCTCTGTAGACCAGGCTGGTCTCGAACTCCTAGAGATCCATCTGCCTCTGCCTCCCGAGTGCTGGAATTAAAGGCTTGTGCTACCAATGCCCGGCCGGTTCTACTTTTCTATTGCTTTGGGCCTGAGGTGAGACAGGGCATCTTGGCGTGTGTGTGCGCGTGTGTGTGCGTGCGTGCGTGCGTGCGTGCGTGCGTGCGTGTGTGTGTGTGTGTGTGTGTGTGTGTGTGTGTGTGTGTGTGTGTGTTATAATGGGGGTGTGTGGGGGTGCATGAGCCAGAGGAAGCTACTCCCCTCCTGGTGTCCCTGAAGCAATGCAAGATGGGAAAGCACTTGGAATAAGACACTCGATGAGGGCCTGTCCCCAGTGACCTACCCCTCCAACCAGGCTGGCCAACTACTAGTTCATTCAGCTACCAAGTTCTCCGTGGATAATCCATGGAAGTCCCTGAATCCATGCTGCCTCATCAGGCTGTGCTGCAACTGTCTTTGTAGTCTAGGCTGCTCTGGAGCTCACTGAGGAGCCCAGGTTGCTCTTCTTGAACTTGAAGTGACCCTCCTGGCTTTTGTTTTTTTTTTTTTTTTGAGACAGGGTTTCTCTGTTGTAGCCATAGCTGTCCTAGAACTCTCTGTGTAGACCAGGCTGGCCTTGAACTCAGAGATCCAGCTGTCTCTGCCTCCGGAGTGCTGGGGTTAAAGCCATGTGACACCATCACTCAGCAGCCTTATTTATTTATTTATTTATTTATTTATTTATTTATTTATTACATTCCAATCCCAGTTTCCCCTTCCTCCTCTCCTCCCGCTCCCCTCCCTCCTCCCCACTCCCATCTACTAAGCCTGTCCTATCATCTAGCTGAGGCAGGACCAAGGCACCTCTCCACCCTCACACCCCTGTGTCTAGGCTGGGCTTGGTATCTCCCCATATAGAATGGGCTCCACTGAGTCAGTTTGTGCATTAGTGTTAGGTCTTGAACTCACTGCCAGTGGCCTCGTATATTGTCCCAGTCACACCATTGTCACCTATATGAAGGGAGTCTAGTTCGGTCTTATGCAGGCTTCCAACTAGTCCTTTTTTTTTTTTTTTTTTTTTTTTTTTTCGAGGCAGGGTTTCTCTGTGTAGCTTTGGAGCCTATCCTGGCACTCGCTCTGGAGACCAGGCTGGCCTCGAACTCACACAGATCCACCTGCCTCTGCCTCCCGAGTGCTGGGATTAAAGGCGTGCGCCACCAACGCCCGGCTAGTCTTAGCCTTTTAAGTGCTACGGTTGCAG
Source organism: Cricetulus griseus (assembly GCF_003668045.3). NCBI lineage: Eukaryota > Metazoa > Chordata > Mammalia > Rodentia > Cricetidae > Cricetulus > Cricetulus griseus. The sequence goes on along the minus strand of NC_048602.1, from coordinate 6,532,042 downwards.
GTGTGAGCCACCATGCCTGGGACATGGTCTCATGATGTAGCCCAGGCTGGTGTCTAGATGGAAATCCCCTGCCTCAGTATTGCCCCATTCTGGGTTACTCCACGCTCAGTTCCTCAGCTCCATTTCTCTGCTATAGTTTATCTGAAGGAAACACAGCTGTCTCTTCCATTCCCTCCAGCCACGGGTTGGCATTTCCTCCCCTCCTCTCCACATGAGTGTCAGGGACTCCATGGAGCTAGACTGTAGTCACAGCTGGAACCCGGCACCTCTGCATGATATGCTGGTGCTGTACTTCCGAGCTGCGCCCAGGATTCCTTCTCTTTCCTCCAGACACCCAGCCATTGTCTCTATCTCCCTGTTGTTTTTCCTGTGTGTTTAACTCTCGGTGATGCCAACCCAAGTCTCCATTCTCCATTCTAGGAGCTCTTGCTTGTCAGCCCTCCGACTTCCCTCAGCACACCATAAAAGGTCCCAACTCCCAGCTGTCTCTCTCACCTGCCCTTCGCCTCCCGACCACACCATGAAGCCATACCTGGAATCCAACAAGCTCAACACACCCACCCCAGAGGTTGCACAACGTGGTCTCTCCCACGTGGGCTCCCAGCTCAGACCGCTCAGGACATGGCACCTCCCGTCCCTCCAGCGGCACCAGCCACAGGCGTGAGCCATCTTTTTCATCTCAAAGACTTGTTGCTTTTTGCCCCCCAAATTCTCTATGCATGAACCCTGTCCATTCTGCAGGGGAGGTAGTGTAACAGCCCAGAAGCCATTAGACCCTAGTCACATAGAAGGAACTGGAGTCTCGGCAAATGTGAACTGACAGCAAACATATATATATATATATGTTTTTGGGGGACAGGGTCTTTTGTAGTCTAGTCTGGCTTCCAAACTGATATGTTGCCACATCCTGGCTGGGACTTGGCTTGACTCGGGCAATGAGGGAATGAAGAAAGGGCAGACACGTAGACAGTAGACACACGTACAGAGAAACTGGGGCCAGGTGGGCTGTGCTTGTCCTGATGGACGGCCCTTACTACTCAATAGCTCAGCACCGCAGCGCTTAGTTATATGATGCAAAAGGGGTTGGGCTAGCCCCTGTCAGGGGGAGGTCTCTGTAGACCAGCCGTCTCAGGTTGCAGTCATCTGGGAGGAAGAAGTGACAATTGCTAGTTTTGCACACACTGTCAACACTTGGCAAGGGAAGGTATTGCCATCCCCCTGAGCCTCGGCCTTGGGAGAAAGGCTTTGCCACTCCCATGGGTCTGAAGTATTGGGTTCCTTGATGTGGCTGTGCCCGTGTCAAACAACACACCCTTACTCAGGACTTCATCCACTCCTGCACATTCGCTCAAGGCTTTCTGAACACCCCTCAATGTTATCGAACATGATTTTGAACTCCCGCACCTGGGTTCACAGGTGCAAGCCACCTCTGCTGACGACAGGTAGGCACCACCGCACCTAGCTGTAACACAGGAGTATGAGGCCGGGGTGGGGATCAGAACCGGTGCCTGTGTCCTGAATAGGGTCGGAGGTTCAGCACTGAGTCGGTGTCTCCCTGGCTGGCCCCAGATCTGAGATGTGGCTTCTCCATGCCACACAAGAACTGACTCTGCGGGACAAAGGCTGGGCCACAGTGCCCTCTGGTGGCCAGTTCTTTCGATTCCTGATTGAAGAGAAATGGCCAAAGGTTTAAAACACTTTTAAGCTCAGCACTCAGACATAGACAGGGGCAGAGGCAGTCAGATCCCGGAGTTCGAGGGCAGCCTGGTCTACAGAGTGAGTTAGTTCCAGGACAGCCAGGGCTAAACAGAGAAATCCTGTCTCAAAAAACAGAAGCACAAACAAACAATAATACAAATAAAAATAGCATCGGTCCCCAGCACTTGAGTGACAGAATGATCAGGCATCAAGGATGAAAGAGATCAGGATGCAGACTTTATCCAGTGATCAGGATCAAGGGGACAGGTTTAAAAGTATCCATACACAGGTCAGCCAGAAACACAGAACACATCGCTTTCAGGCAGCTAGCTCAGGGGCTCCTTAGGGCCATCCCATAATACTCTGGGGATAAGTAAAGATACCTATTTATATTCTGCTCCCTGCCAGGATATATTTCTCCAACTTGCTATGCAGCCAAAGCAGGCCTTGAATTCCTGCTCCTCCTGCCCCAGCATCCTGAGAGCTACCTATTAAACTCCCTTCTCTCTGCCTGGGGCTCTCCACAGGGTGACCTCCCTAGCCCAGAAGCCCCCAACCTGCCTTCAACTCAGGCTGCCCAGGTGTGTGGCAGAGCACAGCTGGTCACCTTCTGTCTGCTGGGTGCTGGGCTTGTGCCTCAGAGATGCACAGGGAAGAGGGCAGTGGAATAGGGGACCAATTGGGAATTTTATTCATTCATTCATTCATTCAGGCAGTGAAGACACTGCTGTAAATGGGCAAGGTTTCTCTGTGTGGCCCTGGCTGTCCTGGAACTTGCTCTGTAGAACAGGCAGGCCTTGAATTCAGAGATCTACCTGCCTTTGCTTCCTGAGTGCTGGGATTAAAGGCACAAGCTACCCCTGCCCCCTGAGAACCAGTGTTCTACTGACTGGAGGCAGAGAGTGAACTAAATATTATATTATACATATACACATATATTATAATAGGGATGATAAACATCCAAAAGAAAAGGTATTTCCTGGGCCTGGTAGTATAGACCTGTAATTGTAGCGTGCACAAGAGATAAATAATGAATTCAAAGCCTGCTTAGGCTACAGTGTGAGTTCAAGACCAGCCTGGTCAACTTAGTGAGACCCTATATGGAATAAAAGGTAAAAAGGAGGGCCAGTGAGATGGCTCAGTGGGTAAAAGCCTTTGCCACCAAAGCCTGATGACCTGAGTTCTGTTTCTGGGACTCACGTGGTGGGAGAGAACCTCCTCCAGTAAGTTGTCCTCTGACCCCCCACCAGCCCCATGAACTGTGGTAGCCCCATGAGTGGGCATGTGGGAATGGCCACAGAATTCATTAAATATATATATTTTAAAGTAGGACTGGAGAGATGGCAAGCTGAGCCTGAAGTCCCCAGTTCTATCCCCAGGACCTGCATAATGGATGGAGACCGTTGTTAACTGTTGTATGGGGGTTTGGGATGATGGGATTTGCTGTGGGTGTGGAATGCTCTAAGAAGGAGCCAGAAGGATGACTCTCTCTCTCTCTTGGAACACAATATGCTTTCTTCACAGTGGTCTACAAGACCTTCCACCATCTAGGTGGTCAGCCCTTGCTCATCTCAAACTTGCCTCACTTTCAATTCACGTACTGGTATCTTTCATTTTTAAGATTTAGTTTTAGATTCATTGATTTTATTTTCTCTATATTAATGCTTGCTTTCGTGTGTACCTTCGGCGTGTCTGGTGCCCACAGAGGCCAGAAGAGAATGTCAGACCCCTGAAGCTGGGGTTACAGGTGATTGTGGCCAGCCCACAGAGGGTGCTGGGACCCGAACCTGGGTCCTTTGGAAGCACAGGAAGAACTCTTAACTGCTGAGCTACCTCTCCAGCACTAGAATCTGAACTTCTTGCTATGTTCCCAGGGCTTAGCAGAGTGCTGACCATAGGTGCTCAGTCAATGAACAAAGACATTGATCAAACCCATCTGTTCCAGGATAGCTTTACAGGTTAGAGCCACTCAGACAAGCAGGCACAGGAAAAAAAAAATATTCCACACACCCTGTGGGTCATCCACATCCCTTGGGGGTGGCGGTGGCGGTGTACTGAACTAGATAGTGGAGGAAGCCCCATCTGGGAACCAAGCATCCCCAGAATGGGAAGGAAGGATGCTCTGGAGGGATACCCAGCCCCTCCTTGTATCCCTAGCAACCAATGGGTTCGCCATCCTCCCAACGGCCCCTGGGACGTGTAGTCCCTGCAGGGGCGCCCTCGGGCGCCGCCGTGCGCCCCTAGACTCCAGGTCCCGTCGTGCGCTGGGAGGCGCGGGGATTGGCTGAGCCCCGCCCCCGGTCCGCCCCGCTTCGCTCGCGCCGCAGCCCCAAGAATGAATGAAATCGTAGCGCGCTGGGCGGCAGAGCGGGCGGCGCAGGCCGGGCTGGGCCCCGCGCGCGGCGGCGGCAGCGCGGCGGCGGCGCGGCGGCGGCGGCGGCGGCAGCAGCGCCCCGGGCCGGAGGCGGCCCAGCCGAGCGGGCCATGGCCACCGCCATTCAGAACCCGCTCAAGTCGTGAGTGTCCCCCTCCCCAGGCTGGACCCCCCTCACCCAGGAGCCGATCCTCCCCCAGCGCTCCCCGGGGCTGGGGTGGGGGACGCAGCGCGTGGATGGTAGGGGTGGTACTCGGGGACCCCCTGTGCGCCCCCCCCCCGCTCCCCTGCAAGCCCTCCGCCCCCTGGGGTTAGGTATGGGAGCTCTGGTGGGTCGCGAGGGCTCCTCTTTGTCGCTGTCACTGAAGGAATGTGGCGCGGGCTAGGGGGTGGCGGAGGCCGTGTCCCCACCCAGAGTGGGGGTAGGGGCTTCGCTCGCCTACTCCACCTCTGCTCCCCGGCGTCTTGGGGCGGGTGCACGACTGACTGCCCTGCCCCGGGCGGGTGGGAGGTGCCAACCTCTAAGTACCGACCTGGATCCTCAGGCTCCTCACCGCCCATTGCCCTCGCCAGAGCACCGTCCTCTTGTCGGGTCTTTCTCCCGGAGCCCCGCGGCTGCAGAGTGGGAGCTGGGAGCATCCCCGTTTGAGTCCTTGCCGCCTCCTCTCTTTGCTCCCGGGTTTCCAAGACCTCCCAGTCCCGACGTCTGTGTCGGCTCGGACCGTGGCCACCCTCCTTCTCCCCGCCCATACCCATCGAACGCGAGCGCCTCCCATCCCTTTGAGGACCCGTGCCTCGGGAGCCGGTTCCGCGAGCGCCTCCCTCTCCCGGAATTCCCTCCCTTTTGGCTCGTCGCTGCTCTCCTTTGAGCGCTGGCCGCCCGCTGGGCCCGGGGACTAGGAACCCGGACGCCTGGGTTGGAGGCCAGCCTCTCCCCGCTCCTTGCCACCCGACGCCGCCTTCTCCTTTTTATGCCTCCCTCTCTCCGTCCTTCCCGGGGATCCCGGACCCCCGGGTCCCAGCGCTCTCCCACCGCCACCAACACCCCCTCTTTCCCTGGCGGTGACAGCCGGCTACGAGTGACAGGAGCGTGGCCGCTCCCGCCCTCGCTCCCTGCAGGAGAGCGGCACTCCCCTCCCCCGCTCCCGACCGGGCGGAGGAGGCGGAGGGCGAGCGCCCGCGGCGGGCGCCGCACAAAGGGGCCGGGGCTGTCTCCCCCCCTCTCCCCACCGCCCGCACTTACAGACTTGACCTTGAGCCTGGAGCGCTGGGGTGACAGGGGGCGTGTGCCTCCAACCCCCATCCACCTACGGAAGGGTCGTTGGAACCAAAACCCCTCCCCAGTTGCTTCTGTTTCTGGGATGGGGAGGGGGATGAGAGTTGGGGGGGGCAGGGATTCACAGGCACACGCCTACAAGGGAGACCGTCTGGTGCCTGGGTCAGTGCGAGGGGGAGGGCAATGGTAACGAATTGTGCTTCCCTTTTGGAGGGACACCCCGAAATCGGTGGACACTGGAGTTCCAGTCTGGGTTGGTGGGTCTGTAGACAGGTTGGAGGGAACATGTTTGGCACTCTGCAGGAGCGTGGAGGACAGTCAGAGGGGACTGAATGGCCAGGGTCTCTTCTGGTTACTTTCCAAGGGGCCTATTGGGCTGGAATTGGGGGCACACTCGTCCCTAAGGAGTGCCAGAGCCACAGGTCGTGGTGGCACACGCCTTTAACCCCAGCCCTAGGGAGGCAGACACAGGGGGATCTCTGCCAGCTTGGCTTATATAGTGCGCTCCAGGCCTTCTGGGGCTAGAGCCAAATCCCCTCGGGAAGGCGAGCCCGCTGGCACCCGCTTTAGCTCTTCCTGCCTGAATTCACACTGGGCTTGAAGCCTTTGGTTTCCTGCTCTGGGCCTCAGTGTTACCGAGTGTGGGTTGGGCGGCATAACTGTTTGTATCACCTCACGGGGGCAGCAGTGAGGTTCACAGGGGTCGCCGAGTTATTTAGCAGACATGATCTTACAGGGGCTTGGACTTTTTGCTTGTGTGCCACCGTGTTGGGCTTTTTAGTTTTGTTTGTTTGTTTTTAAGACAAACTCTTAAGAACTCTCTAGCACAGGCTGCCCTCAAACTCAAGCAAGCTTCCCGTCTCAGCTCTCTGAATGCTAGCTAGGCTGCTATCTGAGCCACCGGACCTCACTAGAGAGGCCAGCCATCTTTCTAAAGCACTGACCCAAAGTATTGGCTGTTGCTGTGGGTGTAAAGAGTGACTAATATTATAACACAGGGCACTGGACTCTGGAGCAGGAGCATTGCTTGGGCAACTGAGAGGACTGGGAGGCTAGCTCTGAGGAGAGTGGGTGGAGAAGAGTCTGTGATGGCGATGGGCGAGGAAAGGGCAGCCAGGCCCTTTCCTAGCGGCAGCTGGGACTTCTGAGGTGACACACCTACTACACTCAAGTGAGGACCCGACCTGGGGCAGGGGTGTGAGGGCAGGGTGAAGATAGAGGTGTGGAGCCGGTTGCGGAGGGTGCTGGGGATCTGGTGGGCGATGGAGGTGAGAGAATGGTGGTAGGGACCCTCTGAGCTGAAGGAAAGGGCATATCATGACATGGTGCATGGGGGGGGCAGCACTGGGGTGTGGAGAGGAGGCTGAGTGAGGGGGCACCAGCATCCCTCTTTTAATTCCGGGCAGGAAGTGAATCAGATGCCCTACCTACGCTGGGGAAGGGGTGGGTCAAGGTCTTGAATGACTTGGGGACATTTGTGGCAGGGAGTTAAGATTGGGGGTGTGTGTAGTTCAGGAAATCTTGAGTCTTAGCCCGGTGGGTGGAACACCCCCTGCTGGACAACGGGGTATTTGTATTAACACTTGATATGCTAATTTATGCAGCCACTCAAATCAGAGTGCTAAGTTATTCCCCAGAGGGTGTGTGTGTGTGTGTGTGTGTGTGTGTGTGTGTGAGAGAGAGAGAGAGAGAGAGAGAGAGAGAGAGAGAGAGAGAGAGAGAGAGAGAGGGAGAGAGAGAGACTCGGTAGGTCAGCTCTTCGCTGGGGTTCTGTTAGGAGGATAGGGTGTGTGGATGCCGAGGGAGAAGAGTGGAAGGGACCAGGTGAATGAATCTTTCGTCTTTCAGTGCTACCTTCAGACAGCAGTCAGGGGCAGAGAACAGGTAAGGTTTCTCCTCCAGATCTCAAAGTCCTCGTCTGGAAAATAAGGACAGTAATAGTTTAGTCTGGGGAGAGCTGTGTTAAGCAAATGTTAAGTAACCACTCAACGTATATTTGTTGGACACCTACTAGGGCGGGCAGGCATTATTCTTTCTAGAGCGGCGTAACCACTTTATGCCTTGGTACGTGTCAGATCCTCTTTGTAGATGTCTTCTCTGTGGAATAAATGGATTTATTAGTACTTGCCAGGTACTATTTCTTCATGTGGGACTGCGATTGAACCCATGGGCTCTCGATCACTTTCTTTTACCAGAACCACCCCCAAGCCCTGCTATGTATCTTTGAAAACACTTTACAGCGACTGGTGTGGTTTCACACACCTCAGGGAGGCAGAGGCAGGAGAACTATAGTTTGAGGCCAGCTTGAGCTGGACAGTAGGATTCTGTCACGAAAGCAGCCACTTACCCTGTCACTCATCTACTCTTCAGTCCGATGAGGTGTTATAACTATTTTCTAAAGGAGGAGACAGGCCCAGAAAGGTTAAGTCATGTGCCCGAGGTCCTATCAGCGAGGATCTGAGCCCGGGAAGGATGACGACAGTCCTGTAGTCCTGCGGAGGAGTGGACCCGGGTGACCGACCGCGACAGTCAGCCCTGGGACACGATGGGTGCTCCAGAGTTTGGAGGGCATGGTGGGAGAGGTGGCGTCAACTCCGGCATGCTGGTGACACGGCTGGGTGGGCACTGGCGAGGTCTGGGCGCCTGTGGCGGGGCGTGAGTGAAGGTGGGGTGTGTGAGAGCCTGCGAGCCGAGCGTGGCTGTGTGTAAGCGGCCACGTGCGCGTGTGTGCGTGCATGCGTCTGTGCACGTGGGACCGGGGACTGCGTGATCCTCCATCCCCCGGTGCCCCGGGTTAGAGGACCCGCGGGGGGACTACCACTCCCGGCATGGCCCGGGCGCCCCGCCCCGCCGTCCTGATTGGCTGAGATCCGCGTGCTCCCGCCCCCCGGGAATGAATGGATGGGCGGCCTCAGCGCCCGCCCGACCGCTGGGAGGACCGACCCGGCAGGGACCTGCTGGGGGCAGGACCCGGGGAGCAAGATGGCCACGGTCATCCCCGGCCCCCTGAGGTGGTGCGGGCGGGCGAGCGGGCGAGCGGGGCGAGTGGGAGGCGGGGGCGGGTCTGCGCGGCCGCGCGCGCGCGCGTGTGCGTGTCTCTGTGTGTGTGTGTGTGTGTGTGTGTGTGTGTGTGTGTGTGTGTGTGTGTGTGGCCGCTGGGGGTGGGGCCGGTGGGGTGTCAGGGGGCTGTCACCGTGTGCGAGCGAGCGAGCGGGGGTGCGAGCGTGTGTGACTGCGGGTGTCTGGCAAGGGTGATGTCCGGGGCGGGTGCAGGGCGTGGGGGAGGGGTCCCCCAGGGCTTCCAGGGGACGGGGGTCATGTCCCCTCCCGGGGATGCCACGGTCTGCAAGAGGGGGAAGCGGCGTAGGGAACCTGAGTACACGCGAGTCGAGCCCACGCTACCTTTGTCTTGGGGCGTGGAGTGTGTTGTGCGACTTGTGCGTTGCTTTTTTGTTTTGTTTTCTGGCCGGATGTGTGGGTATGTGCGTATGGTTGTCTCTTTTATTCTGCACGGTGCCCATCTGGGCATTCGGGTCCCCTCCGAGTGTGTGCGCGCGCGTCTGCTGAGGCTGCACCCTCGAGGCTGCGTCTTTGCACGGGGAGGTGTGAGGCTGGGTGCGAGCACGGGCGGACCTGGCTGTCCCTCCGTCTCCGAGGCGTGTACCTGTGCTTGGGAATGCGCTTCGAGTTTGGGGTCGCGTTTCCCCCCGGGTGTGAGCGTGCGCGCGTGTGACTGCGTGGTCTCTTTGTATCGTGTGTTTGACACCCCGTGTCTTTGGAGAGAGGTGTGTGGGCAAGCCGCTTTGGACACCGTGCGACTGTTGCGACGTTTGCGCGTAGTACGTTGCCACGCCGGGGGGCTTTGTGGACAATGTGTTTATCTTGGGGGTCTCTGGATGCGTGGCGTGCAGAGGTAGTTTTATGGCCTGTTTCTGACCCCAGTCTGTGTGTCTGTGTGTCTGTGTGTGTGTGAATGTGTTTGCTTCTCCTTTGTGAATTTTGGGATATGTTTCCCTTTGTGTGTGAATCCCGTGTGGCCATGTGCGATTTGTTTGTTTTGGGTGTTTGGCTACGTTCGTGTGTGCATGGGTCCCGCTGCTGCTGCTGCTGCTGCTGCTGCGTTTCGCTCTGTGAACACACTTCTTACTTAACCTGAGACATAATCAAGTTCCAGGTAGCGGCCTCCCAGCCAGCCAGCCAGCCAGCCAGCACCCCGCCCCGCCCCCGGGTCCCCAGGGATGGGAGGAGGAGGAGGGGGAGGGGGCCCTGGCTGGTTCGCCCTTTGCGGACCGGCGGCGGCGGGAACGGGAGGCCCGGGGCGTGGGGGGGGGGGTGGTGGTGGAGGGTGCTGGACCTCCCTGGCTGACAGCCGCTCGCCCGCTGCTCGCCCGCCCCCCTCAGCCTCGGCGAGGACTTCTACCGGGAGGCCATCGAGCACTGCCGCAGCTACAACGCGCGCCTGTGCGCCGAGCGCAGCCTGCGCCTGCCCTTTCTCGACTCGCAGACCGGCGTGGCCCAGAACAACTGCTACATCTGGATGGAGAAGACCCACCGCGGGCCTGGTACCCGCCGCGAGGCTGGGGCGGGGCGGGGCCTGCGTCCCGGGGCCGCACGCTCACTGCCGCCCTCCCTCCCTCTCCCTCCATCCCTCCCTCTCCTCCAGGTCTGGCCCCAGGACAGATCTACACTTACCCCGCCCGCTGTTGGAGGAAGAAACGGAGACTCAACATCCTGGAGGACCCCAGGCTGCGGCCCTGCGAGTACAAGATCGGTGGGTGGAGCTGTGGCCCCTGCGCCCGCTGTGGCCCCCATCGAAGTCCTCAGCCCCACTGCTGTCAGCCAGAATGTAGCCTTTATTTCCCCTGGGTGTCTCCACAACAGGCTATCTGTGTCGTCGTCGTCCCCCCCCTCCCCGTGTCTTGAGTTACTTCCTTTGAGTTTCTGAGCTTCCAGATGTACCTGCTGTGTGGGCCGTGGCGAGCAGGTGTACGGAGGACATCCTTTTATCTGTGTCTAGATAGATAACTGTGTGCGCTCCCCTGTGAGCCGGGGTACGCCCATGTCCCGCTGTGTTTCTTTCTGTGGGTGCTGGAGGGCATCTGGCTATCTCCCTGTGTGTTTGGATGACTTAGTAGTGTTTCTCAACCTGTGTTTTGGGGTTGCGTATCCGGTATCCTGTATACCAGGCATTTACATTACGATTCATAAGGGTAGCAAAATTAAAGTTATGAAGTAGCCACGAAATAATTTTGTGGTTGGGGGGTCATTACAACATGAGGAACTGTATTAAAGGGTCACAGCGTTGGGAAAGTTGAGAACCACTGAGTTGAGTGTCTCATTGTAACTGTTGCTGAGTGTTTTAGAATGCCTGTTTCTTTCTAGGTGTTTCCAAGTGTGTGTGTGTGTGTGTGTGTGTGTGTGTGTGTGTGTGTGTGCTGGGACTGTGTATATCTACCTCTTCTGGGGGTATATATGGTTCCACCAGAATGTCCTGCTGGGGTCCTGATGCTGAGAAATTGCTATGGAGATTTTCGGCTTGTTTCTGTGTTAGGTGCTTCTTGAGGTGTGTGCTAGTTCATAGACTGACTGGAGTTAGTGCTTTCCCAAGTGTGTGTTCATGAAGGGCAGACGCAGGTGTGTCCCCCCCCCCATGTGTCTCCTCTGTGTGTGTGTGTGTGTGTGTGTGTGTGTGTGTTGTTCTTATATCAGGAGTGCAGGCTGGCTGTGTCTTCCTGTGTGTATGTGTGAGACTTTTCAAGTAGACTACCTGTGTTTCTCTGTGTATGTCTGTGAGTGTCCAGGTATATCATAGGGCCTGGGTCTTCCTAATTAATGTGGGTCCAGATCTATTTGTGGCTCTGCCATCTCCTTCTGAGTACCCAGGGTTTAATTGTATGTCTTCTGAGTGTGCAGCTATATTCGAAGGTCTGGTGTGTCTGACCACCTATCTGCATGTCCTGCGTGTGTGTGTGTGTGTGTGTGTGTGTGTGTGTGTGTGTGTCTGTGTGTATCCTATTCAAATGTTTAACTTTCTTTGGGTGTGTCTGAGGGCTGGACTTTGACTACACAGCTGTTTACGAGGGCCTATATTGTTTCTGAGGGTTTCTGGATATATTCAGCATTCTGGCCTTGTCTTTTTTTTATTGAGTAGAGCTGAGGGTGTGGCTGTGTCTCCCCAGGATCTGGGTACACTTTCCAGGGCCTGAGGTTGAATCTTTATGTCCTTGTTGGCTGAGTGTATGCTGGGTGAGGGAGAACCTGTCACTGCCACAAGAACCATGCCTGTGTCTGTCTTGGCCTTGCCCCCCAACCCCTCTGCAACCTTCTGCACTGCAACGCCCCCCACCACCCCCCACTGCAACCTGGGCACTCTGCAACAGTCTCCTCGATTGACACTGCTTTCCCTGTGGACTGTTCCCAGATTGTGAGGTACCCCTGAAGAAGGAGGGTGGCCTTCCGGAAGGGCCAGTCCTCGAGGCTCTGCTGTGTGCCGAGACAGGAGAGAAGAAAGTAGAGCTGAAGGAAGAGGAGACCATCATGGACTGTCAGGTAGGAGCTCCCACCCTGACTGCAGGGCCGCTCTCACCCTGTCACCTGTCACCACTTGGCCTTCCTGCTCTGAACCACCTGGCTCCATAGGGCCTCTGGGTACCCTACGTCTCCATCCTCCCAGAAACACCGCTGCTTGTAGAAGGCTCCCTGACTCGCTCTCCCGCCCCACCTGCTGCACACCAGTGCCCCCACCTTCTTGACCCCCCAATCTCCCTTCTACTGGGCCCAGAAACAGCAGTTGCTGGAGTTTCCGCATGATCTCGAGGTAGAAGACTTGGAGGAAGACATTCCCAGGAGGAAGAACAGGGCCAAAGGAAAGGTATCTTCCGGAAGCTTCTCCCCACCACCTCCTCCCCAGAGCTGTATGTAGGAGTAGAGACTCAGTGGATTATAAACATTTCCAAAAAAAAAAAGCTTGCGCTGTGGATCAGACCTGTCTGCAGAGCTGGGTGTGGTCCTCCACACACAGAGTCCCAGTGCCTGGGAGGCTGAGGCAGGAGAGCTGCCTCAAGTTTGAGACAAGTGAATTCCAGACTATTCTAAACTACATACCAGAGACCCTGTGCAAAGAGAAATAAAAAAAAAATTCTAACCCAAACCAACCACCCAAATAACCACTCCCTCCCGTACACACAACACAGAACAACCCAAAATCTTCTACTGGATGCCCTTTATGCCAGCACTCAGGAGGCAGAGGCAGGTGGGATCTCTGTGAGTTTGAGGCTAGCCTGGTCTACAGAGTGAGTTCCGGGACAGCTAGGGCTACTAAGAGAAACCCTGTCACAAGCAAAACAAAACCAAAACAAAAATCTCCAGTAAAAGCAATAAAAATGTGTTAGAGCACACCTTTAATCTCAGCACTAGAGAGGCCAAGAAAAGAGGATCTCTGTGAGTTCAAGGCCAGTCTGATCTATATAGTGAGCTCCAGGACAGCCAGGGACAGCCAAACAGCAACGACAAAAAGAATTATCTTCATGTTTGTACTGAGAGAAGTCGAAGACTTATAGCTAGAAAGTTTGCTCAGTTTCATGTGCAGGTTGACTTGCTGTTGTGGGGTGCAGATGGAACCCAGAGTTTCATACTCACATGACAACTGCTCTATCACTGAGCCAAACCCCAAGACTGAAAAGAAAATTAAATTGTTTTCCAGTTTGACTTTCAAGTCTAAGTGAAGAAGCCCAATAAAGCATGGCAGCAAACCCATAATCCAGAGGCAGAAGGTCACTGCATGGCCAGCCTCTTCTACATAGTGAGTTCCAGGACAGCCAGGGCTACACAGTGAGACCCTGCCTCTGACAGCAACAACAACCAAACTCAAAAAAACCCAAGAATGAGGAGCCTTTCCCTGGTTTTCTGGGCTCCTTACTCCTAACCCTCCTCCTTGCAGGCATATGGCATTGGCGGTCTTAGGAAACGCCAGGACACTGCTTCCCTGGAGGACCGAGACAAGCCGTACGTCTGTGATAGTGAGTTCTGCAGAGGGGAAAGAGAGAGGAAGCGGGCGGGGGTGGGGGGTGCGGGGTGCGGGGCGCCCAGTGACCTCACACATTATGGCCCTTGTTCTGGTAATGGCTCTTGGGGAAAGGGAGTGTTCTTTGGGAGAGGGGATGGATGGTATGATCCTGGAGGCCAGGGTGGAGGCGGCGGCCTTGGTGTCTGACAACTACCCACTCACTCACTCTTCAGTCTGTGGGAAGAGGTATAAAAACCGACCAGGGCTCAGCTACCATTACACCCACACCCACCTGGCTGAGGAGGAGGGGGAGGAGCACACTGAGCGCCACGCCCTGCCTTTCCACCGGAAAAACAACCATAAACGTGAGTTGGAGGGCCAGGGCTGGTGGGGGAGATGCCTGGGTGTGCGGTGGGGGCAATGGAGCCTGGTAGTGGCTGGGGAAGGGAGGTGGGGGCTCATTAGACATTTCTGGAAAATCTCCAGCCTAACGGTTCCCTCCCCCACCGACCATAGGGATGCTGGCTCTGGGGTTGCCATGACAACCAACCATCTCTCTCTCTCTCTCTCTCTCTCTCTCTCTCTCTCTCTCTCTCTCTCTCTCATTCTCTCCCTCACTCCCTGCCCGGGCATAATATTTCTGGGTCTGATTTATTGTTTCAATTAGAGCTTGGGGGGGGTGATAGATAACTCCTCTCCCTCTCTGGGCCTCCCTTTTTCCCTTCTCTGCTATGCTAGGTCCAGGGGCAAGGTCTGTGGCCCCCAGGGTTCTTGACACCCACCCACACCCGTTCCATGCCATGACAGCTGAGCCATGGGGGAAGGGAGCTGTCTCTCACCTGCCCCTCAGAGTGAGCTCCTCAGCAGCCTCAGGCCAGGCCCAGAACCTCCTGTGCTCTTGTGTCCTCCTGAATAGGTCTCCTTACCAGGTCTTGCAGAACTGCCTGCTAACTGGTGGCCCAGCCAGGCAAGCTGACTTGAGGGTGCACACACGTGACGGGGAGGCAGTCATGGTCTTTTGCTAAGGTTATACCTCTTGCCCACACTCACCCAAATAAAGAGAACATAGAGTTACGCCAAGTTTGGGTGAGATTTGCCCCTTCCCCAGCTGTTTTTGCTGCTTCCCAGTGCCTGGGCCAAAAGTCCACCCCTGGGGCTGAGGCTGGGGACAGATGGGACCTTGCCTATAGTAAGAGCCCCTTTCTGTCCCCCCACCCCCAGAGTTTTACAAAGAATTGGCCTGGGTCCCTGAGGCACAGAGGAAACACACAGGTAGGGGCACCTCCCTCCACCCTGACGTTTGCAGCAGTCTTTGACTAGGGTGCCCACCTGTCCCGTGCCCACCGCTGCCTGCTGTCTTTCAGCCAAGAAAGCACCAGACGGCACTGTCATCCCCAATGGCTACTGTGACTTTTGCCTGGGGGGCTCCAAGAAGACTGGGTGTCCCGAGGACCTCATCTCCTGTGCAGATTGTGGGCGATCAGGTGACACTCACCACATTTTCCTGGAAGATGCAGGGGAGGGGACACCCCAGAATTCAAATTTGGGGAATGGGAGGCAAGGGAGTAAAGACCCCAGGGCACAGTAGTTTGGCAGAGCCTAGGGGCTGCCCCTGCTGCTAAGGACTGTGGGAAGCTGAGCGGGATCAATGTAGGAACAGTATGAGGTGTCATGGCTTTGTGTCTTCCTGGTATGGAGAATGGACAGAAGCCGCAGAGGCATTGTGGGTAGGGGGACTGAGGTACGGGAGTAATGAATTGCACCACCTGGTTGCTGTAGAGAACAGACTAGAACTGTGGTTAATAGAATGTGGTTTCTCATGGAGGTCTCATGGGTAGTAGCATGGGTAATGGATTGTGGTTGTTGCAGTATGGGTTGTCTTGGCAATTTAATACAACGGAATGTGATTGTTACGGCATGGTGGACCATGGCTGTGAGATGCCATGGGTAGTGGCTGTGGGGACGTGGCTACTGGCCTTTGGGCAGTGTGGGCAGTAGCTCTGGCTGTCAGGCTGTGTGGGCTGTTGGTGTCTGGCTCTGTGGGAAGTAGTTGTAACTGTTGGGTGTTATGGGCAGTGGCTGTCGGGCTCTGTGGACAGTGGCTGTGGGTGTTGGGCGCTGTGGGAAGTGCTGTGTGCAGTGGCCACAGGTGTGTCTGTGCTGCTTTGGGAGAACAGACTAACACTGAAAGTATTTATTGTCAGTGGCGGTTTGTTTGCTGGTGCCTTGTGTGGCATGGCCTTTGGTTTCATGGAAGCGGTTGCTATAGCATCCTGGCTGGGAGAAGGCGGCTGCCACGTTGCTGGGGTTAACATGAGGGCTGGCCGCCGCTCTGCTGTGGGTATTGGAATGTGGCCGCCGAGTGCGAGTGAGGTGCTTTAACAGACTGTGGTTGCCACAGTGTTGTGGGTGGTAGGACGCGGTTGCCACAGCACCGTGGGTAATGGAATGCGGTTGCCATGGTATTCTGGGGAGCAGAGTGTGGTTGTCATGGTGGCTGAGTAGGAGACTGTGGTGGCCGACACACAGCTGCTTGCCAGCAGTCCTGCTTCCGGATGTCTGTCTGTCTTGGGGGTAGGGTCCCCACCACCAAGCTCATCTTGACCTCTGAGTCAGGGGTGGGGGATAGAGCCATTACTTCCCCAGGGGTACAACGACCTGCTAACTGCACCCCTGCCCCTCGGTCCCCAGGGCATCCCTCGTGTTTACAGTTCACGGTGAACATGACCGCAGCGGTGCGGACTTACCGTTGGCAGTGCATTGAATGCAAGTCTTGCAGTCTGTGTGGCACCTCGGAGAACGACGTGAGTACCTGCCTGCCCCACCTCCCGGGGCACACCTCCGCTGCCCCTCCAGCCTGGCTGCGCTGCTTTTGCCCGTGAAGCCTAAAGCCTTCCTTGCTCATCGCCCCTGGGTGACCAGCAGTAGCATCCGTTACTGTTGTCACCAGCGCCCCTTGACTGGAGCCTGTCTCTGTACACCCTTCCCGTCTGACACCTCCCAACCTCCCTTGAGGCTGCTGTTGTTGTTCCCACTACACATAGAAGAGGCTGCTGAGCTCAGGGAGGGAGAGTGATGCCTGAGAGGCCACCACGCTGAGAACATGGCAGGGCCAGGATTTGAACCTATGTATGTGTACTCGTGGCTCCCAAGCTGCTTTGGGCCCCTGAACATCATTCCGTATTCTGTAGTTACAAAATCCAGACGACAAGCAAGGCCAGTGGGCTCCACAGTACAGACTGGAGAGCCAGCTCTCTCAGAAGAGCCCCTGGGGACCTAGCCCCTGCCCCAGCCCCCCCACCCCGGTTTCTGGTGCCCATGCCCCCAGGGTGCCAGCTGGGCGGGTCTCACCCCCCAGGACCAGTTGCTGTTCTGTGATGACTGCGATCGGGGTTACCATATGTACTGCTTGAACCCTCCCATGGCGGAGCCCCCGGAAGGTGAGGGAAGAGGTTTGAGAGACATGGGGTGGGTGGGTTGGAACTCTGTCTTCCTGGTGGCAGAGACCATGTGCTCTGGGTGGGGACAGGTGGGGGGCGCCCTTCTTCGGTTTGAGTCTAATTTTGTCTTGTGGCTTCCCCCGCAGGGAGCTGGAGTTGCCACCTCTGTCTTCGGCACTTGAAAGAGAAGGCCTCTGCCTACATCACCCTCACTTAGGCCTGGCTCTGCTTCTCCAGGACCTTTGGGTGGTGCTAACTTTCCTGCCTCGAGGAGCTCCTGGCTCTTCCCACCCGGTGTCCCCAGGGGGAGGGAGGCGGTGGAGCACGGAGGGGACCAAGGCGTTCTTCTGCAAGTGGAATGTTACCCTGTGGGTGGGTGGGTCCTGTAAGGCTCCTCCTGCCCCCCTCCATCCCTTGGCAAATGGGCACCAGGGGCTTCTGCTCCCCTCAAAGCCATACCCCGCCTCTGGGCGGGCATAGGGGGGTAGTGGATGCCATCTGGGGGCACGGAAAAGCCTTTTTCTAAAGAAAAAGACAAAAAGTAAAAAAAAAAAAAGGAAATTAATATATACAAAGAGTCCTATAAAGCCTGGCTGGGTGGAGGGGCACAGCGGAGTGTCTGCTGGGTACCAATGTTACCGGTTTCCTGACTGGCCCCTCCCTGCCCCGATTCTGGGGTTGCAATTGTCTCAACTCCCCCATCTGAGGTGGGTACCATTCCTTCCTCACACCCAGGCCAGGTGGGCGATGTGCCCACCCACTGCCCTCCCCCAGGACCCACCGTGGATACTGCATGATGTGAAACCATGGTTTTGAACTCTTCCTGCCCCTCCTTGACAGCCCCACCCTGCGCCCACCCGGTGCCTGCCAGGCCTGGGGCATGCAGCTGGGGGAGGCCGGTGGGGCGAGGCAGGCAGGCAGGCAGGCAGCCAGCCCGCTGCAGCGAGAAGCACAGATTGCAATGGACTCATTTTTTTCCCTCTCTTCTCAGCCCCTTCCCTACCCGGCCAGGCCGGGCTGCCTCCTGCTGCCCCCTCCCATCCAGCCATTTTGGGGGTGGTGAGGGGGTGTGGTTGTTTCTTGTGGTTGTGTGTGTTTGTTGTTCGGGTTTTAAAAAGGGAAATTGAGACGGCAAGTGGGGGAGGCGGAGGGTCTGGGGGAGTCTACCCCCAATCCAGGAGTGCCCCCCTTGCCACCAAGTCTCCTTTATTGCCTGCCTCTGCTGTGAATTAACTTGTTCTGTGTATTAAACTGGGCCTGACCCCTCTACCCACGACTGCCTCCTTCTCTAACATCCTTTGGGGTGTCACCAAGATGGGGAGCCAAGAGGCCTCATTGGGGTAGAAAGCACTGTGGCCGGCCCGCACCCCCTTGCCCCTACACCCTGCCTCCCTCTGGCTTTGTCCCAGCTCCTCCCTGTCTTGCTGCAGAGAAGAGGGGGATGGGGTGAGGGGCTCCCACCCAGCCAGCTGTGGTTGCCCTAGCAACGGGCTGCTGCAGCTGCAGCGGGAGGCAGCTCAAAGAGGGAGGTGGGAGTGCGGGCTGGGGGGAAGGGAGGGCTGGAGAGACCCGAAGGCAGCCCCCTCCCGGGCTGTGGTGAGGAGATGGCACCCCAGCGTGGCTGGTTGTCACCTGGGATTCCCTGCCCTGGGTGTGGCTAAAGTTGGAGATGGGCAGGAGCACATCTCGAAATACAGGGACTCAAGGAGACATGGGGTGGGGGTGGGGGTGGGGGGTGAGCGTGGAGAACCAGGGCACTGATCAGGAAGGGGGAGGATTCTGAGGTCACAAATTTACTGAATGAATAAAGGACAAAGCCGGAGAGATACACAGATGAAGAGAGAGCCCCCCCCCCCCCAAGAATTCCAAGGGAAGAGAACAGAGACAAGGATGGAGGACTAGTCCAGAAATTTAAAAAAAAAAAAAAAAAAAAAAAAAGGCCAGGCTCTGGCAAGACCAGGGGAGGGTGAAGTGGACAGCATTTTGGAGAGAGAAGCAGAAAATTTACCAAGTCAGGAGGAAGCAAAAGGCAGGCAACAATAGACAGCGATGAGGGGGTAGGTGGGTGGTGTTTTCTGGTTAGAAGGCAATGGTAGCAAACCGTGTGGCTCAGAATCCCAGCATTGGAGGCTGAGGCAGGAGGATGGTGACCTGTAGGTCTCCTTGGCTACACTGTGAGCCTTCTCTTAAAAAAAAAAAAAAAAAACTGGGTGGGGTGGGGGACAACAGAAATCTGGAGTGCCAGCCAGCTGAGGCCAGAGATAGAGTGGCAAGCTAAGAAGAGGTGGGGGAGGGGGGGCAGGAATAACTGGGGCAAGGAGGGAAGGGACTATTGGCAGCGCAGGCGCCATCAGGGCTTGGCGTGCGCTTGCGGGTGCGCCTGTGAGTTGTGGGGTGTTGGGAGATGGTGGTTGGTGTGTCTCCCGGGCCAGGAGAGGATGTGAGAACAGTTTGTTCCCAGGTTCCCTCCTCCCGGCTTGGCCCGGGCTGGTGGGGGGAGGGCAGGGCTGGAGGATGGGGCCCCGAGGAGGGTGCAGAGTGAGGATGTCTGAGTAGCTGGGAGGGCCTGATTCTCCACTGGATAGATGCAAACCCTTTCGGGAGACATTTTTAGGGGGCAGGGGTGCGGAGAGGGCCAGAGTTGAACTCATACACAAAGAGGCCAAGGACAGCTAGTTGTGGGGGGTGAAGTCCTGTTCAGAGAAGCGGTGTTCCCTCGGGAAGTGGGTCCTTGGGATCTTCCCGTGGAATTCCTGAGTCTGAAATCAGTTTGCCTCAGTGTCCACAGACGGAGTTTTAAATTGCCCCCACCTTGCCTCCAGGAGGGCCACAGAGAACCTGATCCTGGCCGTGGTCTCAGGAGTGTGTTGGTGACACTTCCCTTGTGGATGCAGAGGGAGCTTCATCACGTAATTCCTACCTCTGACCCCTAGAGGCCTGGGGCTGGTCTCCACTGCAAGCCACTCCTGGACTGATGGCAGAGGGAAGTCCATGCATGCCACAGTGGGGCTCAGTGGGCGGGGCAGAGTAAGCAAATGAGGTGGAGATGAAGAGGTGTGGCTTGCAGCAGGTGGGGCCCTTATGGGGTAGGGACTTTGATTTTTGAGTCCCACAGATTAGGATAGTTTTATTTTACCTGAAATCCTGTGTTTTTGTTGGTTTTGAGACAGGGTCTACATGGCCCTGGCTGTCCTGGAACTCCAGTAGACCAGGCTGGCCTCAAACTCAGAGATCGGGGTGCCTCTGCCTGCCAAGGGCTGGGATTCAAGGCGTGGACTTTCTTGTTTTGCCGTTTTTTTTTTTTTTTTTTTTTTTTTTTTCCTTAAAACATCAGAAAAAGGAATAGGGTCCCTTGGGTCTGGAGTTGTGAGCTGCCATGTGGCAGCTGGACATTAGTGCTCCTCTGGAAGAGTAGCTGGTGCTCTTAACCACTGAGCTACTTCTAGTCCAGAAGTTTTTTTTTTTTGTTTGTTTTTTAAAAAGGATTATTACCACTTATCTTGGGGATAGCTTGCTATAGAGCTGAGGATGACTGTGAATTCCTGATGCCCCCTCCCTTCAAGAGCTGGGATTACAGGTGTGCGCCAACACCACCAGCTTTTTCCAGTCTCTGGGGAGGTAGGCTCTTGCTGGAGAGTCCAGGCTGCCTGGCCTTGAACTCTCAGGGATCCTCCTGCCCCAGCCTCAGAGCGCTAGGATTAGAAGCCGACCACCGCCTCCCCCTTTTGAGACAGGGTCTCAGAGTGTAGCCATAGCTAGCCTGGAACTTGCTATTTCAAGCAGCCTGGTTCAGACTCAGAGATCCACCTGCCTTGCCTCCTGAGTTCTGGTATTAAGGGCGTGTGTTACCATGCCCACCCTGTAGACCTAGCTTTTTTTTTTTTTTTTTTTTAAACTTTAGCACAATTCTACATCCTGAGGGGCAGATTTGTGTTGTCTGGATGCCAAGGAAAAGCTGTAAGGGCTGGTAAGTGTATGCTGTACTGCAGGGGTGTGACATGCGTTTAAGGGAGCCTGCGCCGATTTTCAGGCAGCTGCCTGTGAGCACACCAGCCATTTCTATGAAACGTTTATTTCCTTTGAAACCTCCTGAAACATGCCAGAAATCTCAAGACAGGGATGGGGGGAGACAATAAAGAATGATAAAAAAATCCAAATGGAACAAATCAACATGGAAAAAAAAACCTGCTGCTATCTCCAGCCATCAGATGGAATATCAACCTCAAATTAAATACTTTTTTTTTGCAGAAATTCTTACAAAAATAATAGAACAAAACCAAAAATTATTAATTTACAATTGTCAATGTACATGATTAGGTCCCCAAAATGATTTGAATGATCTGAAGATTCGAGGAGACACATTAAAGAAAGAGAGGGAGGGAGGGAGGAAGGGAGGGGTGGAGGATGGGAGGGGCAGGCTCCAGGTCCGGTCGAGGGAAGGGGGAGGGGCAGAGGCTGGAGAACCCTTCAGAAAGGGGATCAGGAGAGGAGGGACGTCACAGTAACTGGCCAGGGCTGAGGGCACTGGGTAGCCTGGCCCGCCACCATCATTCCACGGTGGGTGGAGGACATGGCAGGCTGCTCCCTCACAACCCGGGGTTCCCCAGAGCCAGAGGCGGGTCATAGGGAGCCGTGGGTACCCTCCTGCCCTCCAGCCTGGCACATCTGGAGTGTGTGGTCTCAGAGCCCTTCTCTGGAGGTCAGAAGAGAAGGTGAAGGGTCCTGGGCTGAGGGCTGGGCCATCTAGCCATGGCTCTGGACTCACTCTATGCTGCCAACTGGTCCCTACCTGCTGCCCCCACATCCCTCTGGGTCCTCTCACTGACCCCCAGCCCATGGGGGCATGTCTCGACCCTGGGGTTGGGGAATCCACAAATCGTGGCCATTCAAACTTGTTCTGGCACAACTCTACATGAAAAAATAAATATATATATATATTCTTTTCTGTTTGTTTTTTAAAGAAGGAAAGAAAAAGGGAATTTGTGTTTCCTGGGTGAGCAGCATAGACCCAGACCGAGCTGCCCCTTATTGCCTTTGGAGAACCAGCATCTCTGGGGGTTGCACTGAGTGCTCCCCGGGGAGCACAGTGAACATGTCTGGTGGCCTCTGGGGGCTGGAGTGTGGCCAGGGAGACTTGAAAAAGAAAAGAGGACCAGGCAGGTGAAGGCTGTGCTTCAGCCCTGTCCCCGGGTTCCTTGCTGCCTCTGGAGTGGGAGGCAATGGCCTAGTTGTGCTAGGGGAGGAGCCCATGGCTGGCCGGATCAGTAGCTGAAGGCAGAGGGGCCTGTGGCTGCTGGAGAGGAGCTGATAGAAAAAGATCGTATAAACAGTCTTAACTGTACAAACAGGGTTTCTCAAAGGAGTGGATCTGGATGCTAGGGGTTCCTGTCTATTCTGGGGGCCCCAGGAAAATAATTTAAACTCTATGAAAGTGCTCCTGGTTTCTGTATGGAGGGGGGCGGAGGGTGATGTCCATGCTGTCTGGAGCCAGCGCACTGGGGACAGAAGAGCCCTGGACCATCAGGGAGTGGGGAAGTAAGGGCCCATTTTGTTCCACAGTTCTCATGCAGGGGCTCCTGGGCCCCTCCCACTATCACAGCTCCAGGCAGCTGGCTCCTAGAACAGGCTACAAGGCCTGCAGGGCCACAGGCAGCAGCTGACAGGGGCTGAGACACCAGCAAGCTAGTTCATTACGCTTGGGGCTCCTAAGTCCCTAAGGAAGGGTGCAGGGCAGTGGGTGCGGGGCTGTGGCTGGATGACCTGTCACCCCTGCAGCCAGAAGCCACTGCCTGCCAGCCAGGGAGACCCAGGTGCCTCAGAGTTCCTTCTCCCTGCTGAAGAGCTCGGCGAACTTGCGCAGCTGCTCACTGGCGGCCTGTGATTCCTCCTGCAACCGCTGATTGTTCTGCCGAAGGCTTGCCACCTCTGACTGCAGCACCACCTTGTCCTGCCTCTCCTGGGAGGGCAAAAGGGCTGGGTTAGGTACAGTGGCCAAGGGTGCTCCTGGTAGTGCACAGGAACAGACCAAGCCACTAGGGCAGGAAAGGCCTGGCTGCAAGGGTTCCAATCCCAGCCCTGTCTCTCCAAATGGACAATCCTGGGCAAGTTACCTCACTTCCTGGCCTCGACTCTGAAAGGCGGAGTGGGAAGCCTTTGAAATGGTTTATTTTTTTTTTTTAGACAGGGCCTTACTATGTAGCTCAGGCTGGCTTCCAATTTGCAATCCTCATGTCTTGGCCTCCCCATGGCTGGGATGGCTGGGATCACGGGTGTGTACCACCACTCACAGTTGGAAGTAATCATTCAGAAGTTATGTTATTGTCCCATCCCACCCCACAGCCGCCAAGCCTCCAGGAGGACTGTCACCTTCATTTTCCTGGAGGGAAGAGCCAAGTTTCCCTACATCAAGGCTGCCTGAGCAGGCTCTGCTCTTCTGAGGGTGCCTTGACACCCCAATGCCGGGAATGTCAAGGCCATACTGCATTAAGTACTGGGGTGGGGATCTGAACCAGGGTCCCTGCCTTCTGTATTGAGGATGTCCTGCCGAGGCGCTGCTGTTTCCTGCCTTCAATTACCCCAAATATATAAGCAAGTGAAGCCTTCTCCAATCCTGTTTCTCCTCATCCCTCTATACCCTCAGATGGGCACACAGATGCAACAGCTCCAACTGAAATGTCGCTGGTTATATGTCCTTTCACACAGGACTTCCTTCCACACAGGACTTTCTTTTTTCTTTCTTTCTTTTCCTTTCTTTTTGAGAGAGAGGCCTTCTCTCTGTATAGTCTTGACTGTCCTAGAACTCACTCTGTAGACCAGGCTGGCCTTGAACTCAGAGATCCACCTGCCTCTGCCTCTGCCTCCCCAGTGCTGGGATTAGAGGCATGGGCCACCATCACCCAGCAGGGCTCTCTTAAAAGATGTCCTGATGCCAGCTGTGGAGGCACACCTGTAATCCCAGCTGTGGAGGCACACCTGCAATCCCAGCTGTGGAGGCACACCTGCAATCCCAGCTGTGGAGGCACACCTGTAATCCCAGCTGTGGAGGCACACCTGCAATCCCAGCTGTGGAGGCTGAGGCAGGAGGATCAAGGCCATTCTGGACTACTTCTTACTAGAGTTATTGGCTTTGTCTTGCATGTTAGTCAATGGCTAACTACCATTTATCCAATTTAACTCATTTTTTAATTTATGTGTGTGTGTGTGTGTGTGTGTGTGTGTGTGTGTGTGTGTGCAGGTGTGTTTACAAGTGCATGTGTGTGGAGAGGGTGCCTATCAATCTTTACCTATTTCTTTGAGGCAAGGTCTCTCTGTGAACCCGTGGCTATGATTTTTTTGGATTGGCTAGAAGCCAGCAATTGCCCCTGTGACCCTCTGGTCTCTGCCCCATGCAGAGCTGTGGATATAGATGCTATGAGGCTCAGCTAAAATTCTTATTTTCATTGGCTGGAGACTTTTGCTGAGCGAGTGACCTATAACCTATATTATCATTCTCCCCTTGATGGTCAACATCTGGCTCCCAACAAATTCACTATGTAACTGAGGATGACCTTGAACTTCTGATTCTCCTTCTTCCATGACCTGAGTGCTGGGATTACAAGCAACCACCATCATGCCCCGGGACCTACAGCTTGATGTGTGTGGACAAGCACTCTATCAATTGGGTCACATGTCAAGTTTCGCTATGCTTGCTAGATTTTTCCACGTCCTCGTGACCATATTCCAGAGCAAGCGGAGGGGACAGGAGAGGAGGCAGGAGGTGCATCGCAGGCCTCACCTTCTGCAGGTCTGTGTGCAGCTGCTTCAGCATCACCTCCAGTTGGTACACCTTGCCTGTCAGGTCCAGGGGCGGCTCCTCACTGGAGAGACAAGGGATCGGGTCAGTGCCGAGGCTTGCCAGCCTCTTGAGAAGGGTTCTTCCTCACAGCGGGTAGAGACTTGGGGTACAGGGCCCTCTGGTCTCTGGGGAATCCGCACCTTACTCAAAGCCCAGGGGCTGCAAGGCACAGATGAGCAGCTCTGTGGAAAGCCAGATAGTCCCTTCCCACCCTTGGACTCAGGCTATCTGTGGATGTAGGATGAGGAGGTACCAGGCCAGGCCAGGGCTGGGTGGGGGCTGTCCTGAAATATGCATCTGCCCCCAAGAAGGGGTGTGTGACTTTAGGAAAATCTCATGAGATACAAAGAACTTACTCAACCTGTTATCTAGGTAGCAGGGTAGACTGAGCCCATTCCAAGCCCAGAAAGTCCACAGTGGCCAAGTGGAAAACAACGCCATCAATGACAACGACGAGACCTAGGCTACTTTGCTCTAGGTGGTCAGTCTAACAGAAGCCCGAGCTTCTGGCCTGGAAATGTGTCATGCCACTGCTACAGGACAGGAAGCCCAGTCTGAGGCAGAGGACGCTGTCCCCACCAAAGGGCTGGGGGTGGGACCCACTGGGATGGCTGGGTTCTAGCTGTGGAAACAGGTGGCATTTCCTGGCAGAGCTGGGCTCTTATACTTGGAGGGGTTTGGGAAGGGCTGAGGGGAGGCTGCTAGGTCCTCCTGGCTCTCCTCCTCCCCCCCCCCCCCGTCCCCATCTCAGGGAACGGCAGGTACACAGGAAGGTGGGAGGGGAAGGGCAGGAGTGGCCCAAGGGCCACAGGTCCCCAAAGCCTGGTATCTGTAGCTACAGAGGTCCATACTTCTGATGGCAGTCAAGGTCTAAGACCAAGTAGGCAAGTAGGGTGTAAAGACCAAGTAGGGTGTAAAGAAAAAAAAAAATATATGTATCAAAACTTTCCTCCAAAAAGGCTTCCAGGAACCAGTAAGTGCTGTGCAGGCCTGTGGCAAACAGATGTCCCCGTGGGCAGCATGGCAGATGCTCTGCGTGCCCTGATAAGTCCCCTGTGGGCGGCATGGCCCTATAGGCTTTCTTTGCCTGTCCTTCCCTTTCTGCCGAGTATGAGTACTCTAATGCACTGCATTCGATTGGAGGGGCCGGGATGCGAGGACAAGGTGGACCCTGTCTCCTTGTCCTCCCTCCTCACGGAGCCTCCCTTGCAAGGGTGGAGCTGCAGCTTAGCACCCATAGGATGCTGAGGCGGTCTGCATATGCCCAGCAGTGTAGAGAAGGTGAAATGTGATGTCAGGGGCCAGTCTGCATCACTGGAGGATCCACCAAGGAGGGGATCAAGCGACAGGCAGATGGAGAGAGGCAGAGAGCTGGGGGACCAGGGAACTCTTGGGAGCATGGCTAGAAGTATGTTAGAAGTATGACGGATCTGCTGATCCAGTACCCTGGGTAGAGCCAGAGTCCGCCTGGCCACTGGCTGGTATAACAACTCTTGCCAACAGACAAGGGACCTCCTGCTCTGGGAGCAAAGGCCCACGTGGCCTGTAGCACCCACCCGTTCGTTCCTCCTTTGTGCAGACATGCTGCCGGTTGAGCCCTGGAGTGAT
Organism: Cricetulus griseus; assembly: GCF_003668045.3. Lineage (NCBI taxonomy): Eukaryota > Metazoa > Chordata > Mammalia > Rodentia > Cricetidae > Cricetulus > Cricetulus griseus. The sequence continues at coordinate 6,505,807 of NC_048602.1, read as the reverse complement.
GGGACGCCAATGTTTCCACAGAAACTCACCTCATGGTGGGGGTAGTCCTAGGAGTCTGGGGGCCCCGCTCCAAGCTCAGGTGGCTGTGGACAGGACTGTGTGCAGGAGGGATCTCTGGGCTCAGGGCTGGGTCATTTAGAGAGAAGAGTGAGACAGCTCTTTGTACTGCAAGGGAATGAGAGGAGGGGACTGAGTTCAGGGTGGGGCAGGCAGGCCTCAGCTGGTCCTTGACTGACACCTCTTCTTGCAAACCCTGTCTCCATCCTATGCTGCTTTCAGACCCCTCTCTGAGGCAGGGTCTTATTTTGTAGCCCAGGCTGGCCTTGAACTCAGTGATTCTCCTGTCTCAGCCTGTTGAATGCTTGGATTTCAGGCAGGAGCCACCACATTTGGGCTTTTCTCTTTAGAGGCAGGGTGTCATTCTGTAGCTCAGGTTGGCTCCAAACTGCTAGCTACCCTCCTGTCTCAGACTTCTGAGTGTTACAATTATAGATATGGACCACTAAGCCCGGTTTCCTAAAATTTGTGTTGTTCTAATGACTCCGTTTCTTTCTTTCCTTTTTCTTCCTTTCCTTTTTCTTTCTTTCTTTTTTCTTTTTTAATTTTTTTTTATTAGTTCAAGTTAGGGAACAAGCTTGTTTCACATGTAAGTCCCTTCTCCCTCTCCCTCCCCTCACCCCCATCCCTCCTGCCCACCCCCAACCTACCCCCCTCCCCATCCACCCACCACTCCCCAGGCTCTGCAAAGTCTGCCAGATCTTCCTGTGCTGGGCCTGGGCCCTTCCCCATGTGTCCAGGGCCAGAGTGTAACCCTTCACGTGGGATGGGCTCTCAAATTCTCTTCTTGCACCAGGGAAAAATACTAATCCACCACCAGAGGCTCCCTGGAGTGCAGAGGCCTCCTCATTGACATCCATGTTCAGGGGTCTGGCTCAGTCTTGTACTGGCTCTTTCTTTCTTTTTTTGAGACAGGATTTCTCTGTGTAACAGGCCTGGCTGTCCTGGAACTCACTCTGTGACCAAGATGACCTTGAACTCACAGAGATCCACCTGCCTCTTCAGGTGGATCTTTAATCCACCTTCAGATTAAAGGCGTGCCACTCAGTCTTTTCTTCCTTTTTAAAATTTATTTTTAATTATATGTGGTTGCGTGCATGCCTGTGGAAGCCAGAGTGTGTGTAAGATTCCCCTTGGAGGTCGAGTTACATGTGGATATGAGCTGCCCAGAGTGGGTGCTGGAAACCAAATTCAGATTCTCTGGAAGAAAACGCAAGTTTTCTTAATCAGTAAGCCATTTCTCCAGTCCAGAATCCAAAGATTTTAAATGGGATCTTGCTATGTAGCTCAGGCAGGCTTCTGAGATTCAAGAGAGCACAGCCTTCCAAGTCCCTCCTCTGCTCCTCCTGGCTTTCAGGTCTGGGGCTGAATATCCAAAAGCCCTCAGAAACTCAGCAGAACTATTATTAAGGCTCATACTACAGTATAAGTATACCATATTTATTCCAGGCAGGGGCTCTACCACTGAGCCACACCCCCAGCCCCTCACTGGGGGGGATTCTAGGCAGGGGCTCTACCACTGAGCCACGCCCCCAGCCCCTCACTGGGGGATTCTAGGCAGGGGCTCTACCACTGAGCCACACCCCCAGCCCCTCACTGGGGGATTCTAGGCAGGGGCTCTACCACTGAGCCACACCCCCAGCCCCTCACTGGGGGATTCTAGGCAGGGGCTCTACCACTGAGCCACACCCCCAGCCCCTCACTGGGGGATTCTAGGCAGAGGCTCTTCTGCTGTTCATCTCTGAACTGCAAGTACAAATTCATCTAATAGAACTTGTAGGGCAGAGAGATATTTTACAGATGAACAACTGAGGCATGAGGGGTTAATGGCTTGTCACAAAGCTTCTCACAGGCAAAGCTGGGGATCACACGTAGGCAGCAGGCTCTGGTTTCCTTGTCAACCCATTTGGTACTTCCTCTGCTGGGAGCCAGCCAGCTGAGCTCCATTTTTTTTAGATCTGGTCCTGTCCCCACTGCTTGCTCTCCCTCCCAAAGTCAAGAATCCAAGTGACTCTCGGTCTGACACTGCTTAGTAATGGGGACATCAAAGTAAGCCTGATGCCCTTGGAGCATATCTGTGGTACACCCCTAGCACCACCAAAAGAAAAAAAAAAAAAGTAAAATGAAAACAAAGCCAGGGAAGTTCCATTTTAGTCAAAACAGTTATTATTTCCGACTATGGTGCTTTGGATAGAGGTCGTCAGGAATGATGTCTACCTAGTTCACACGGGCCATGTGATGATGTCATCTAGGTTGGGCTGAGAGGCTGTGTATTCCTGAATCACAAAGAACTTAAAATGGTTGGGCCAGGTCAGGCGTGAGGCCACATCCTTGCAATCCTAGCACTGGAGAGGCTGAGGCAGGAGGACCACAAGTCTGAGGCCAGGGTGGGGAACTCTGAGGGAGGCATAATGGCACACACCAATAACGCTAGTACTTGGTAGATGGACACAGGAAGGAACAAGGCCGGCCTGGGCTACATGAGACCTATCTAAAACAAACAAACAAACAAACAAACACATTTATTCAATTGTTCATTCAGCATTGGGGATTAAATTCAGGGTCTTATAGCTGGGTGGTGGTGGTGCACACCTTTAATCCCAGCACTTGGGAGGCAGAGGCAGGTGGATCTCTGTGAGTTTGAGGCCAGCCTGGTTTGTAGGGCGAGTTCCAGGACAGCCAGGGCCACACAGAGAAACCCTGTCTCAAAAAACCAAACCAAACCAACTAACCAACCAACCCAACAAAAAACAACCCAGGGTCTTCCACATGAGATCTTACCACTGTGCTACACCACCGCTCACAAATCTGATCTGAGTTGGGCACATGGCTACATGCCCAGTCTACTGCTGCAAGAAAGCACACACTCATGGCCTAGGCGCTGGTGAAGAAGTTAGTGGAGACATGACGGCCAGAGCTCTAACAGCTCTGGGCAGGAGAGGCCCCCACAAACACAGAGCAGTGGGCCGCCAGGACTCTGGGCCCTACTCAATTTGTTGAGTCAAACCTGTAGTTTGACTGTGTAACCAGGACTTTTTTTTTTTTGAGATGGGTCTTATGTAACCTTCAATAGGGCGCTGTTTATGGAGGGCTTGCTCTGGGGCCACCTTTCTCTTGGGGGGGGGGAAGATGTTTGAGACAAGTTTTCTTTGTGTAGCCCTGGCCATCCTAGATCTTGCTCTGTAAACCAGGTTGGTCTTGAATTCAGAGATCTACCTGCCTCTGCCTCCTGAGTGCTGGGATTTAAGATGTGTGCCACCGCCGCCCGGCTGTGGGCCCACTTTTTTATATGCAGCATTTCTAACAACCATCATGCAGTCAGTCCCAGGCAGTCGGTGAGGGGTCTTCTTCAGTTAATGGGGGATTAGAAGAAGTCACTCGTCTGGGTTGCATGGTTAGCAAATCACAACACAAGGTCTTAACTTTGCTGTCTGTGACTCTGGAACCCAGGTGTGAGTTCCAGCAAAATCACAGGGATGGCCACTGAAGATCAGAGAGGCTGGGCAGAGGCTACCTACCTTCGTAGGCCTTGGCAGCATTCACCAGGCTGGACCACTCAAGGCCAGTAGCCGTGTCTGGTAGTGGCATCATTCCAGGGTCAAGCCGCCGCAGGGGCCGGTCCCGTCCATCAGCCAGTGAGAGCTCTGAGGCCGAGATGGCGGCTATGTGGGAAAGTGCGGACATGGGGGTGACTGAGCATGACAGTGCGCAAGGGACAGAAATACAGATACTTCACACTGTTCACATTAGGGAGAGGCTTCGGTGGACAAGAGCACTGTGATCCTGGGTGTCTGTGTGGGCAGTTTTCTTTTTGGGGCCAGGAGAGGTGTTTCTGAGGTGATCTTAGAGCAAGGCTCTGCACCAGGGAGACACCCAAGAGGAAAACACTCCTATGGAGCAGTCGGCATAAAGTCCCCGAGGTTTAAGAGACACCAAGGAGGGCCCCCCCGCCCCGGTGGCTCAGAATGAGTAGAAGGAGTTAAATCAAAGAAGAAATGCCAAGCCTTGTGGTCACCATGAAGACTTTCTCTTCCACCTGAAAGTGGATGGCCCCTTGTGAAGAGGTGTGGACAGGATGTCGGGCTGTCCCCACAGCAATGCTGGAGAAGGGAAGACGTCCTTACAGTCCCATGACAGGTCTTGTCAGGACTTATGGTCCATCAAAGGCTTTGTGATCACCTCCGGATTTGTTCTTACAGAAAACACTCAGCACTCCTGGAGTTTTGAGACATGTTTATAAGGACTGACAAATAGAGGCCACTAGGCCTTGTCCGTAGGGGAAGACAGCCAGAGCGGATGGGGCTGTAACGGGGAAGACAGTGCAGCGTGAGCAGGCATGAGTGGGATAGGAGAACCCAGAGGCTATGGGCTTGACAGGCAGAGGAGAGGGAACCTGGGCCCAGATGGGAGAATATGGCAGAGATGGAGGAAGGAGCTCAAATCTGCTGTTGAGTCTGGACCTGCGTGGGCAGTACTCTCTCAGCTTCTGGCTTGTATTGGGTATGTCCTGTGTGCCAGGCCCCACCTAGAGCAGGCAGGGTTTCAGGACTGAGGGCAGAGGCAGGAGACAAGGGTGGACTTAGAAAGCATGGTTGTGGGCTAGTGTCAAGGGATGGCTGGGGTGCTCTGTCGGGTGGGCAGGAAGATGGAGCCGGAGCATGGGAGACAGCCAAGGAAGAGCAGTGACTGTCAGGCCTGAAGGAAGAGCACAGCTATTTGTGGGGTGCCCTGAGGAATAGGGCTGAGGCAGGGCCTGGGGCTAAGAGCCTCAGAACGCCAAGGCAAGGACAGTGGGGCACCATGGGAGGACTAAAAATTTTGAGACAAATTTGAAGCCTGGTCTACACGGAAAGACCCTGTCTTAAAAAAAACAAGATAAAACAAACAAGACAACTCCCCTACATAAAAGGTAAAGTATGCCACACATTTCTTAACACCCCCAAAGCCAGGCAGCACCCTATCCACCTCCCATCAGCACACAGCACCCCACCCATCTCCCCGCCACTCCTTTCAGGAAGGGTTATGGAAGGTAGCTAGGAGTGAGGGCTCCTGCCTAAAACCCCAGCATTCTGCACTTAGGGAACTGAGGCAGGAGGATCTCTGCGAGTTCTAGGCCAGCTTGGTCTACATAGTGAGTCCCAGATCAGCCAGGACTATATAGCCAACCATGCCCAAACAAACCAATAAGCGGACGCCAGTGTGTCTGGATGGAGCTTGCCCACAGTGAGCAGGGTTGGATCCACTGCGTGCCAGACAGGAGAGGAGGCTCACAGGGTGAGCCATGAAGCCTTAGCTGCTTTGCCATTTTTTTTTTTTTTTCTTTTTCAACTGAGGTAGTTTCTTGCTAGAATTCCAGGCTGGCCTCAAACACGCCATGCTCCCACCTCCAAGTGCTAGAATTACAGGTGTGTCAGCATGCTGGCGGCAACATGGCTTTTTCAGGGGATGATGTACCAGTACCCCACTTACAGGACACACTCAATAAACACCTGCTATATGAAATAAAGGAGTGGCTAGTTTCACTCAGGAAATCCCCCTAAGCATGGCATGTTTGGGAAAGTCAGGTCATTAGGTAAATATTCAGAAAATGGGATGTCTAGGTGGGAACAAGGGGGCTGATGGGAACAGGGGGGCTGGTGGGAACAGGGGGGCTGATGGGAACAGGGGGCCGGTGGGAACAGGGGGGCCGGTGGGAACAGGGGGGCCGGTGGAGCAGGGAGGCCGTTGGAACAGGGGGGCTGGTGGGAACGGGGGCTGGTGGGAACAGGGGGCTGGTGGAACAGGGGGCTGGTGGGAACAGGGGGCTGGTGGGAACAGGGGGGCTGGTGGGAACAGGGAGGCTGGTGGGAACAGGGAGGCTGGTGGGAGCAGAGGATATAAGCACCTGTCCTTGGGGAAGCTGACTTCGTCTGGTCTCAGGCGACCCAGCGTTGGGCCAGTAATATTTGTTCCTTGAAGCCCCCTGGATCCCCTGTGCACCCACCCTTCCCTTGCTCACGTAACTGACCACAGAGGACCACCAGGTGCCTCCCACCTGCGGTGCACCCTACTTCCCAGCCCCGGGGGACCTGCAGCCCTAGGATACCCAAGCTTACATTTCTTCTCTGGAAAGCCGTTGCCAGTGGCTGGAGCGGTGCTAGGTGGCCCGCTGGGTGGGTGGGGGTGCTGGTGCTGCCGACGGGCGGGCAGTGTGCTGCAGGGGAAGGCGCAGGTGCTGGTGAAGAGCACATCGCTGGGCAGGCCAGGGTCCAGGCTGGCAGGGCTGGCAAAGCTGGGCTCCCGGCGCCCGCTGCACAGGCTCTCATCTGACAGGGTCCGCTGCAGGCTCTTCTGGGGAGACTGCTGCCAAGACAGGGCGGGGCAAGGGATTGGCATGCTGGGCTCGTTCGTGGCTCCTGTCCTCAGGGGCTTCTTGGCAAGTTCTTACTCACCCAGCCAGCATCCACTTCTGAACCCTACTGGTCAAAGCACTAGACTTCCCCGAAAGGGCTCCCCAGCCCTGACTGTGGCCCCTGGCTTCCAATCCTAGCCTCCAGCTGTAGCCTTATATGAGCACTTTGCCCCTGATTCTTATCAGATATGGTTTCAGCTAGTCATGTAGCCCAGGCTGGCCTGGAACATGCGATTCTCCTGCCTCAGTCTCCTGAGGACTGGGATCACAGGTGTGTGTGCCACAGTACCCAGCGAAGGGCTGTCTTGGATCCCACAGACTGCCTGCCTGACCATGCAGGACAGGCAGGGGCAACGGACGCACCACACCACACCACACCACACCACACCACAGCCTGCTGCTTTGGTCTGTCTTTGGGCGGTGGGAGCCCACCCTGCACGTGGGTCCTGTGCTCTGAACAGCTGGGTAGGGCCATTTTCCTCTTGGGCTCTGGGAGAAAGATGTGAGACCCAGGCTCCCTGGGGTCCTTTCCAACTGGCTGTCTATGACAAGAGACACTCACTTGCACACCCCAGCAGGGCCAGCAGACACCAAAGGCTGGGGACATGAAGGAGAGCATCCCCCCTCCCAAACCGGCCCTAGGCCAGCAGCCACGCACCCCTGCGTCCCGATCCTGCTCTGGCCCCAGGTTGTCCATAATGATGAGCTTCTTTAGGTCGTCCTCGATGGTCGACTTGTAGTTCTTCCGTGGGGACCGGAGGTCTCGCAGGGACGCCCTCAACCGAGGCTGACCAAAGACATTTTTTGCATTGGTGTCCACCTGCCTGGAACGAGAACACTGGAGTCAGAGGGCCGTAAGCTGCCTCTCGGGTTCATCTGGCCAGGAGACGATTGGCCGCCACCCAGTGACTGCGCCTCCTCTATATCACCCATCTTATGCTGGGAACCTGCCTATTCCAAGGGCTGTGTGTGGTACAGCAGGCAGGGACTACGCAGCCACCTGCAGGAGGGGACGGATTCCAGGCAGGTGAACAAAGGGGACCCTATGTGTGAGACAGAAATAGGTTTTGGTCAGCAGTGGTGGCGCACGCCTTTAATCCCAGCTCTTAGGAGGAAGAGGCAGGCGGATCTCTGTGAGTTCAAGACCAGTCAGGACTACACAGAGAAACCCTGTCTCAGAAAACAAAAAAACAAAACAAAAACAGAGAGAGAGAGAGAGAGAGAGAGAGAGAGAGAGAGAGAGGGAGGGAGGGAGAGATGTTTTGAAGCAAGCAAGGCTGGGTGGAGGGTAGAGACTGGAAATACTCTTCCGAGGGGTTGACATCTGGGGGTTGGGTCAGTCAAGGGAGGAATCCACACAGAAGATTATTCCAGGTGGAAGAGCGAGCAAGTTGAGGCTGAGATGAGGTGAGGCCAGGGAGGAGACAGGGACAGACTGCTGGAGACTTGTGAGCCACAGTGTGGATTTGTGGTTGCTTCCGGGGAGCTCTAGGGGTTGAGCCGCCCGCTGGCCAGTGCTAGGTCCCAATGTGTATTCCAGGAGGGTGGGTGGGTGGGTGGCAGAGCTCACCAGGGTGGGCAGGGAGAGGCGAGCTCGTCCCTCACAGGGATGATGCGGTATCCCAGAAAGCACTAGGAACTCAGGCAGGTCAGTGGGGTTTCCTGTCCTGTCACAGGGGGATAACAGATTCCCCCACACCACAGGGTCCTTGAGGGCCAATTGCCACCACCCTAAGCTTGGCCCCCACTCCCAGTGTCTGTCTGCCTAGTGGTTGTCTCTCAAGGTGTGAGCTCTCAGTACGGCTCTAGCTTCATGCCTACTGTCAAGATGGTCAAGAGATCAACCTTCTCAAACTGTTGATAATAAACTCTTTTATAAGTTGCCTTCATAGCAATAGAAAAGTGACTGAGACAGTGTCCCATAGCTGGAGAACACCTCAGAGACCTGCTGCTCTGGAATCTGCTGCCAAGCACCTGGCTGGCCCCTGACAGAAGCAGATGTTTGAAATGGAGGCTCTTGTGGCTCCCAGCTCTCTTCAGACCAGCCTGCTCGCTCATGGCTCCCGGCCTGCTACCCAGAAGCCCGAGGGCCAGTGTGACTTGTAGGCTTCCTCTTCTAGTCTAGGACTGACAAGGCTGAGGGGAAACCTGGGCTCTGACTTTTGAGACACCACCTTGTACTGGGGCTCTGAATCTACACAGCAGGGGCTGGGTGTGTGTGTGGAGCTGCTGGAAGAGGGTTTGTTCAGCACACACTAAGCCCTGAGTGCCAGCTCTAGTACCACACCTAATGCCAGGTGTGGGGGTACACACCTGTAAACCCCACACTCGGGAGGTGGAGATGAGAATCAGGAGTGCAGGGTAATCTTTAACCATGGGCTGAATCTGAGGCCAGCATGGGCTATATAAGATATTGTTATAAAAATACAAACCAAGGGGCTGGAGAGATGGCTCAGAGGTTAAGAGCACTGGCTGCTCTTCCAGAGGTCCTGAGTTCAATTCCCAGCAACCACATGGTGGCTCACAACCATCCGTTATGAGATCTGGTGCCCTCTTCTGGTGTGCAGATATACATGGAAGCAGAATGTTGTGTACATAATAAATAAATGAAATCTTTAAAAAAAACAAAAACAAACAAACAAAAAAAAACCAAATCAGATGAGGGGCTTGCTGCTCTTCCAGGGAACACAAGTTTAGTTCCCCAAACCTATGGTAGGTGGCTCACAATCACTTGGCACTCCAACTCCAGGGGATTCAATGCCCTCTGTTGGCCTGTACATATGTACATACATACACACATGTATATCCCACAACACACACATATACACAGAAATAAAATAAAGAGAACCAAACAAGCAAGCAAAAACCAAGGAAGCCACTCTCATGAACAGAGGCTTGTTTTTGTGTTTATGTTTTTTTTGGGGTGGGGAGATGGGGGGGCGCGGCTATAATATCTCTCTCTATAGCCCTGGATGTTCTGGAACTTTGTATGTTTTGGTTGCATGTATGTATGCGCACTATACCTGTGTCCCTGGTACCTACCCACAGAGGCGTGAAGAGGGTGTTGGATCTCCTGGAAAAGAAGCCAGTGCTCTTAGCTATTGAGTTATCTAACCAGCCCTTATTTTAAATTAATCAGTTAATTTCTGTGTGGTGATGGGATCAAACACAGGGCTTCATGTATGCTAGGCAAGTACTCTATTACAGACTATACCTCAGCCCCCTGGGCCCCCCTTTCCTTTGTTCTTTTGCTTGGCTTTTTTGAAATAGGGTCTTGCTATGTGGCTCAAGTTGGCCTGGAACACATTATCCTCCTGCCTCAGTCTCCTGAGTGCTAGGGTTACAGACAGGAGTCTCCATGACTGACTCTGCTGTGTCATCTGTTTGTATCACAGATGGACTGTGTATGATATGTGTCATGTGCCCACGGAACACGGTCTCGGAGCTATGAGGATTGCTCATCACCTCTGGGGAGCAGGGGTCACATGCCATGGTGGAAAGACGGGGCTTCCTTTTCTGATACCCTGCTGGATTTGAGTCTATTTTACCCAGAGCATGTGTTACAACAATGACCATCTCTAGCAGCCTAGAGCAGGCTGGCACCTGACCTTCAGCATTTGTTACTGGGGCCCTAAAGGAAATAAGCTGTCTTGGGCTGCAGGGGTGGGGGTGGGGGATTTTGAAGGCTGTGTTTCCTTTCTGTTCCTCAGTGGCTGCCCTTGCCGGTTTAACAGAGGTGGGTGGAAAGGGCATTGAGGGCTTCTTGTCAGGCCATACTCCTCCCCAGCCCAGACCTCTAGGTCTAGGGCTCAGGCTCCCTCAACATCTCTGTCCTTACTGGGAAGGAATTCTCTGGGCATCTTAAAAGCTTATGGTTGGGAGGAGAGTAGGGAGAGGTCAGATGAAGCACACCCCACACAAATGTTCTTCTGAAGTAGCGGGAAGGCCTCCCCTCCCCCACCTCTGAGGAGTTTTGGCTTTTCCCAGAATCCTCAACTCAGGGTCCTCTGCTCTAGTGAGGAGGTGGTTTGCCTCAGTGTAGCTTCTGTGGAGAAAGCGTCTTCCAGCCTTTTCCTCTTGAGAGAGTATAAAAAGACCCATGGTATACAATTAAATAGGTACTTCCTCCACCACTGAGCCACACCCCAGCCCCTCACTGGGGGATTCTAGGCAGGGGCTCCACCACTGAGCCACCCCCCCCCAGCCCCTCACTGGGGGATTCTAGGCAGGGGCTCCACCACTGAGCCACCCCCCCCAGCCCCTCACTGGGGGATTCTAGGCAGGGGCTCCACCACTGAGCCACGCCCCCAGCCCCTCACTGGGGGATTCTAGGCTGACCTGCTACCATTGATCTCCATCCTAAAAAAGGTTGGTTTTAACACCTCTTAACCTCTTCTTCTTTGTCTAGCTCTCTGGTCTCTATAGTTGTCTAAACCTAATGATCTTTGGGTCGATGGCTCTAAACCATTCCAGGGAAAAGCCACTCCATGGCTCTTAAGTACAAGGCCATTTTCTATGCCCTACCATGAAGCCATTGCCAAAAGATGTGAAGGCGAAAAAGCAGAAACCCAAGTACAGCTGGTAACCATGTTGATAGAGACAAATGGGAGGAGCGGCGCACACTCCTGTGGCAAGCATTCAGGAGGCTGAGGTAGGGGGGACTGGTAGTTCAAGGTTACCCTAATTTCAAACAACAGTAATAAAAGACTCAAAAAAGAAAAAATGAAGGGGGTTGCTGAAGAGATAGCCCAGCAGTGAGGGACGCTTGCTGCCCTTGCAGAGGACCCAGGTTTGGACCCCAGAACCCACACCATGGCTTATAACCACCTAGAACTCCTGATCTTCTGGACTCTGCAGGCACCAGGCATGCCCATGGTGCACATATGAAAACGCAGGCAAACGCCCATACACTTAACTTTTAAAAGGAGGGTGTGGAGCATGGGATGCTCATGTCATCACGTGTGCATGGTCATGCTCAGCACTCGTCTGGAAGGATGCACAAGAAATCAAACAGTGGCTGCTTTTGCAGAGGGGCTGGGAACGAGGAGAGAGCCTCTGCTTTGCACTGTTATGCTGGGCATGGGGATGCCCATCTGTAACCCAGCACTGAGGAGTGCTTGCTATGAAAGACTGATATAGTCTGAGTCCCCTCCCTGGAGCCCACAGTGGAAGGTGAGACCCTACTTCTCAAAGTTGTCTTCTGACCAACAAAGGCCTGCTGTGGCATGCACGTGAGCACGGGTGTGTGTGCGTATGTGTGTGTGTGTGTGTGCATGCTCACACACATACACACTGAAACCACCACTGCAACCACCACCAACAAACGAAACTAACAACAACCCCCTCAATTAAAACAAACAAAAACACCACCACCAACAAAACCCAAGCCAAAACCTTAAACATTCTGCAGTATTTAATTTTCTACCTTCTGTATTTTACCTTTCAAAACATATATGAAGGAAAGCACCATGCTCACAGATCTGTCTAGCACTCCTAGACATAACTCTGATTTGTCTACACTATCTAAACTCAGAGTTCACCATGCTGTGGTTTAATTCTACCAGAAAAAGAACAACCAACTGAAGAGATGGCTCAGTTAAGATCTAACCTCAGTTAGATTCCCAGAACCCACATGGAGGCTTAAAAATATCTGTAATTAAGCTGGGTGGTGGTGGCGCACACCTTTAATCCCAGTGCTCAGGAGGCAGAGGCAGAGGCAGGTCGATCTCTGTGAGTTTGAGGTCAGCCTGATTTACAGAGTGAGTTCCAGGACAGCCAGGACCATTTTTCAGAGAAAGCCTGTCTCAAAAGAACAACAACAACAACAACAAAAACCAAAAAACAAAACAAAAACAAAAACAAAACAAAAACACCTGTAACTATAGTTCCAGGGGATCTGATGTCCTTTCTGGCCTCTACAGACACTGCATACATGTGGTGCAAAAACATATATGCAAGCAAAACACCTGTGCACTTATACTAATAATAATTTAATAATATACTAATACTAATAAAAACAGAAGAAAATGGAAGCTGTGCACACTGAGCATACTCTAGCAGTGGCAGTTTCTTCCTGGGACAGACAGGGCAGAAGTACAGGCAAGCACTCAGTCAGGCGTGGCTGTGAGCCATCCCAGCCAACGTGGTGCTCTGGCCTCCAAATGGGGTGGCTCCCTTGGGACCAGGTTAATTAAGGTAATTAGTATGGCTGTCAGCCTGGCAGGGCTGAGGGTTCTGCCAACATGGCTGGCAGCGGCCAATGGGAAAAGGTATGGACGGCTCTAATTGTGTGGGTAATTGGTGCCCAAGGAGAGGCTCCTATGGCTCCTTTCTTGGTGGCACGGAGATGGAGCTCAGGTTGCCGAACCTGAGGAAGAAGGGAGCCTGCAAGCTACGGTCAATCACTGGAAACCAGCACCCATAGCCCACTGCACCCTCACCACTCCTGTGGCAGAGGCATTAGTCTTCAATCTCGTAGCTGGGGAAACTGAGGCTGAGCAGGCTGAAGACCCTTGTGGCAGGCATGTCTGCCAGCCGCTCTGAGGCACACAGTGACTTGCTCACGAGATGAGCAGAGTTCAGCATGTGGACCCTGGGCTGTGGCTGGACGTTGTTTTGTGTGTGTAACCGCGTGCACACGCCTGGGGCGGCCATCTTTACTCCCCGGGCAAGGGCACTGATATTTCTAGGCAGTCAAAACCAAGTGGTGTGGGGCTTGGAAGTGAACTTAAGTCATGTGACCCACGGGAGTACATTCTTAACTGCAGCTGTAGGGAGCAGCTGTGGCAGAATGCCACCTCCTGAGTACTAGCTCCCTCTCCCAGGTCCTGGGCTGCCCCATAATGCCATGACTTGTCTCTGGTCCCCGCCATGGTCCTGTGTGAGTGCGTTGTTCGTCCCTCTTCATGGATGCGGGTGTTCATGCCTGGATCCCATCCTCAGCCGTGACTGGGGCCCTGTCTTCCTGACTGCCACTCAATTATGTTGCGGGCCCTATGGTGTCAGTAGAAGCTGTTGTAGGGGCCTCCTGGGCCTAAGTCTCAGTCCCTCAGACAAGGGTCATTGGCCCCTAAACTACACGTCTCTATAATACGCTATGTCCGTGGTGCTGAGGGAAGTGAAAATGTGCGGCTGCGCCCTAGAGGAGAGGCTGAAGTGTGGCTACAGCAACCCTGTATGGTTTCTCTGGCCACAGAGCTACCTACCTGTGAGTTGGTGCCAGCCTTTGAGATGGGCCAGCCTTTGAGGTGGAGGCACCAAGGAGGCAGAGGGTACCAGGCGAGGAAGGCTGCATGTTCTACTCCCCTACCTCTGGCACAGTGTGGCCGTCCTAGCCTGACATAACCTTCACCAGTTAGCTCTCTGCTTGTAGACTTGGGATGAGTGTCCCCCCCCGACCCCCCAAATCCTCACAGTCTCCCTATGGTAGAAACTGCCACCACCCTAGTTTAAAGAGATGGATCCTGAGGTGAGCAGCCAATGGTGGGCCCCCACCCCTTGCCATCCCTCTGGTGGCCGAGTGAAGGGAAGCCACTCACTTGAGAGCTCATTGACAAAGCCAGCAAGATGAGGCTTGCCTGGCCATCTTTGAGGGTGGTTGGCCAGAGCCAGCATGATGCCCCTGTCCTGGCAAATGCTTGTCCTCTGCAGCACGATATCATCTTGCTGTAGAACAATCCTTTAGTACCCTCAATGGCTAATAAAAGCTGATTGGCCAACAGCCAGGCAAAAAAAACGTATAGGTGGGGTGATCAAACTGAGGACAACTAGAGAAAGGCGAAGTCAGGGAGAGTTTCCAGGAGCCACAGAGGGAGCAGGACATGCTGGAGGACAGGTAAAGGCACGAGCCACATGGCCGAATGCAGACTAATAGAAATAGGTTAATTATTTAAAATGTAGGAGTAAGTTAGGAACAAGCCTGAGCTGAGAATTTATAATTAATATAAGCCCCTGTGTGGCAATTTGGCAGTGGCTCCCGGGACAGGGCCATCTCATATGCGGGAGATGAGATGCCAATGGATAGGGTCCTGGATTTGCTGTGCCTTGTCCAGTTGGGGACCTTGGGTGAGGTACTAACAGTGCCTTTGGGAAATGGGGTGAGAACAAGGACCCTCGTGTGGGGTTGCCAGGAGGGTCTAGGCCGGGCAGTAAAGCCTAGCTCACAGGACGTACTCCCTATGCTAACGCAGTGTCCTCATGGGGCACCCACTAGTGGGTGTCTAAAGCACCCAGCTTTAGACAAGTCCCGTTGGGATTGTGAGACACCCATGACCAGGGTCATGAAAAGGAGGCAGAGACATTGAGTAGGTCACTCTGGTGACCTTATGGAAGGAAACTCCAAGGCTGTCAGGGGTGACAAGTGCTGTGACCAAGTAGTCCAGGCTGAAGGGCTCTGATTCTCCTGCCTCTGGGAGGTGTGTGCCACCATACCTGGTGAGAGTTTTGTTTTTTATTGGCACGCTAGGATTGGAACCCTTATGCAGGCAAGGCTGGATTTCTACAACTGAGCCTGACCCCTAGTGACAGCATTGTATTCCAGTGATAGTGTGTCTAAAGGAGTCAAAAGTGGTGCTTTCTGAAAGCCTGGGTTGTATGAGTCAAGAGTCCCTGTGAGTGATAAGGTCATGATCTGGAGATGCTCAGGGAAAGTCCGAGTTAAAAGCACCATGGCTGAGCTGCAACTCAGCAGAGGAGACCTTGCCTAGGAGGCACAAGGCACAAAGCAAAATGACCCACGCCCTAGCAACTTCATAAAATGGGAAGGTGCAGCCGGGCAGTGGTGGTGCAAGCCTTTAATCCCAGCACTTGGGAGGCAGAGGCAGGGAGACTCTGCTGCCCCCTCCAGAACTGTAAGACATTCATTCATTCATTTCTACAGTCTAAGTTTGACCCTGCGGCTCCACTCAGGGGCAGAACATGAGGTGGGTGGGAACTTCAGACAGAGGAAGTGACCACATGAGGAGAGAGTAAAGAGGACACCAAAGGAGCCACAGGACACAGGAGCATGTGGGGTTCTCCACCTTAATCACAGTGTGTGTGTGTGTGTGTGTGTGTGTGTGTGTGTGTGTCTTGACACACACAGATGGGCACGGGGACGGTACTCTTGCTTATTGGGGTTTAGAATCAAATGAGATCCATGGCTTGTACATTTACTGACCCAAGCTACCCCAGTGTGTCCCAGAGAGGATACAAGTGTCCCGTGACCAAGACAGTGGTGCCTGTCTCCCAAGTGGGAGAAATGTGAAGTAGAACAGACTGAAAAGACACACACTGACCGTGGGGATTCACCTATCCAGGCTGCAGAGGCCTGTCTGGAGATGGCATTAGCCTTAGACTATCTGGAAGAGGCAGTGCAAAGGCCCTGGGGTGGGGTCGGCATGCCCTGAATTTGAGGCCCAGAGAAAGGTCGGTGCGGCTGGGGTAGAGTGAAGTGTGTGGCAGAGCAGGCAGGAGGTGGGCAGGAGTCTGGGCAAGGAACGTGGTCCATAAGCGCTTGAGAAAGACCACGCCCGGTGACCTGGAACCTCCAGTGTTAATCCTGAGGCAGGGTAGGGTGGGGGGGAGGGGGAGCTGGATATTGTAAGAAGAGGAGCAAATGGCCAGATTCTAATTTTCAGAGTCCCCTCTGGCTGTCAGTGAGATTTGTGAACTGGATTTTCAGAGCCTGCTGATACCTCCGGGGATCCTCTTCTGTCTCCTGGTGCCTCTTTCCCCCCAAGCTCTATGTCACCCACAGATTTAAACAGCTCCTCTTCTGTCTCCTGGTGCCTCTCCCCCCCCCCCAAGCTCTATGTCACCCACAGATTTAAACAGCTCCATCCAGGTCAGCAGAGAAGGTTTTGAAGAACAGATAGAGGAGGGCAGAAGCTCCTCACCCAACAGCATAGGACTGATAGGTCGAGGAAGATGGGAGAGAAATGGTCTTGGGGTCAGGGAAGAACAGTTAGATTACAGCCAGGAAGATGCTGAATAAAGGAGAGACTCCAGTTTTGCAGCATGGAACTGTGAACTCTCTAAAGATGACAAGGTGCCTGTGTCTGGTCTTTATCACTGTCAGGTTGCTAGGAATTTCCAAGTCCACGCTCCCCCACTCAGGCAGGACCTTGTGGCTTCTGTGGTTTGGGGCTGAGACATGCAGGGCCACAACATAGGCGCTCTGGTCTTGGCTATGTGGACTCTGATACAGGGGTCATCTCCCACCAGCAGGGAACCCTGAGCCTCAGTTGCCCTATTTATTAAGTAGTGAGAATGTCATGCCCTCATAGAGCTGTTGTGAGCCTTTAGTAAATGAATGCACTTAGAAGGGGCTGGCAAGATGACTCAGAGGGGAAAGGTGCTTGCAAAAAATGGAGGACCTAAGTTTGATCCCCGGCAGCTACCCAGAGGAGGAGAGAACTGCTGCCTGACATGTGTCTTCCGACTGGCACACGTGTGCTTCTCTTCAGTACAAGAATCAATAAAGTCCATCAATAATCTTGTTGGTTTGTTTGTTTTTCAAGTCAGAGTCTCTCTGTGTAGCCCTGGCTATCCTGGAACTCACTCTGGAGACCAGACTGGTCTCAAACTCACAGAGATCCACCTGCCTCTGCCTCCCGAGTGCTGGGATTAAAGGAGCATGCCACTACTGTCCAGTTTTTTTCTTTTTAAATAATCTTCACATATGAAAAATAACTCAGAACTGAGCCTAGCATCTGGTAAGTACAAAGTAAACACTGGTTATCATATTTTCCAATTAAAAACTACAAGTATTTTGAAGTTCTTTTTTCCTTTTTAGGTAGTGTAGGGTATTAACAATAATTTATGGATACTAAGTAATACTACCATTGAGTCACATTTCCAGTCCTCCTTTACTGGGGAATACTAGGCAGGGGCTCTACCACCGAGCCACACCCCAGTCCCTCATTGGAGGATTCTAGACAAGTGATCTTCTGAGCTAGTATACATTAGCACCAAAGTTCGTTCCTTCCTTCCTTCCTTCCTTCCTTCCTTCCTTCCTTCCTTCCTTCCTTCCTTCCTTCCTCCTTCCTTTCCTTTTCTTTCTTTTTCAACACAGGGTGTCTCTGTGTGGCCCTGGCTGTCCTAGAACTTGCTCTGTAGACCAGGCTGACCTCCAACTCGGAGATCTGCCTGCTTCTGCCTCTTGAGTGCTGGGATTAAAGGCGTGTGCCACTACCACCTAGTACCAAGGCCCTTTCTTTTCTTTTCTTTCTTTTTTTTTTTTTTTGGTTTTTCGAGACAGGGTTTCTCTGTGTAGCTTTGAAGCCTATCCTGGCACTCGCTCTGGAGACCAGGCTGGCCTCGAACTCACGGAGATCTGCCTGCCTCTGCCTCCCGAGTGCTGGGATTAAAGGTGTGCGCCACCAACGCCCGGCCCAAAGCCTTTTCTTAATTGCACAGCCCACTTCCTCTTTCTTTCACGTTATATGGAGCTGGAGAGATGGCTCTCAGCAGTTAAAAAGTGCTTGCTGTATAATCGTGAAGCCCAGAATTCAGATCCTGGGACCCATGTAACAAGTCAGGCATTCTACCCATCCTGCAACCCCAGCCCTGAGGAGGAACACAAGATCTTGCTGGATTCTAGTCTAACAGAGAAAATGGGAGACCAAAGTTCAGGGAGAGACCCTGCCTCAAAGCAATAAGCAGAGAGCGATAGAGAAGGATGCCTGATTGTTTTTCTGGCCTCCACAAATATGCATACACACTCACATACAAATAAAAAAGTGAACAAGCAAACAAGTAAGAGCCACGGAGATGACTCAGTGGGGGTAAAGCACCAGTCATGCAAGTCACATGACCCGAGTGCAATCTCTGGAGCCCATGTAGAAAGTGGGACGCTGTGGTTATCTATCCAAACTGCCAGCATTCCTACCAGGGGTGGGAAGCAGGGACAGGAGTGCTGAGATCACCGCTGCAGACCACCATTCTCAACTAGTTTCTACTTTGCCATATTTACTGTCTCCCCCCTAACCTAAGAACATGGATCTTTGTCACCTGTCTTCTTCACAATTGTAGACCCAGGGTGTGGGATATAGTGAGTTACCCCTTTCCTGTCCCAGTGGTCTCTCGGTAGCACTTACTTCTTAGTGTCAGTGAACGGAAGTGGCCGTGCTGGGGGCTCGTCTGTTCTCTTCCATCCAGTTGGATGCTTGTTGTGTGCTGGTTGCTTGGAGAAGAAAGATTTGGGGACGGACGTGGAGAGCTGGAAGGGGCTGCACTGGGTGAGCTGGGAGGGCCGGGGAGTCTCTGCACTGGCTGTTTTGTAAACCTGAGCTGGGTAGCCAGCCCTGGAGCCCATGTCACTGCAAAAGCAAAGACAAAGAAATGAGTCACAAATACATGGCTGCTGAAGCAAATCCCAGCAACAGTTGGATATGGAGGTGCATACATGTGATCTGGGCACTCGGGTCAGCTGTAGCCACACAAAGTTCAAGGCCAGCTGGCTTATAGGAGAGGCTGTTTTGAAAAGGAGAAGAGGCTGGGGCATGTTTCTGTGGGCAAGGCACTTGCTGCACAACAGTGGGGATGGATTCCCCAGCACCCACATAAAGGCTGGGTGGGTGTGGCAGCCTGCCTATAATCGTAGCAGGCAATAGGGACAGGACACCCCAGCAGGCTGGAACCAGTGAGCTCTGGGTTCAAGTGAGAGACCAGGTCTCCATTTATACACTGCAGAATGATTAAGAAAGATACCTGATTGGCACACACCTTTAATCCCAGCACTCGGGAGGCAGAAGCAGGTGGATATCTGAGTTCGAGACCAGCCTGGTCTACAAGAGCAGGTTCCAGGACAGCCAAGACTATCTCGATAAGCAAAAGAAGCCACTAACCAAAACCAAACCCAAATATTGTTTCAATGAACTGGATTGGACATGTTAGAAGAAAGCGCCCTGAGGCAGTGTACAGGAGCTATTAATTCTCCAGGTGGCAATGATGGGGATGTATGGAGGCAGAAAGTGAAATTAAACCATATACAGACAGTTCCAAGTAAAAAGGAAGTGGCCACCTGATACCTCAGTTGCAGAGGCGGTCACCATAGACCTCTCCTTCAACTTGGTATTTGTGTAGCTGTGAGGCCTGTGGATGAAGAATTGGACTCTGCTTCCAGACGAGCAAGGCTGCAAGCCTGCTTCCACGTGCACACTGGCTTTGTCCCTTCCCATGAGAGAGGCTGCTTTCTCCTGAGAAATGAGCCATCAGTGATGCTCCCTGAACTGCAAGTGTACGGATCTGGCCTATCCGGGGCCCCTGGCATCGTGAGCCTGTGCGATGTTACTGCTCCACCCAGGCTCTGATTCAGGGGCTGGTAGGTGATTCCAGAGAGGTGACGGTACAAAGGGAGAGCTGCAGCCCTGCCTTTGGGGAGAGCAGCGTTAGCCTGGGTGCCAGTGACACCACAGCTGACTGCAAAGATCCTGGACACATTTAGGGCTGACATTAAACATTTCCTGCACACCACCTCATATAACACCTAACACTCCGGGATGCAGGAATCACTGTCATATTTCAGGCGGGGACACTGAGGCTCTGAGAGCCTAAGCAACTTGCCCATAGTACATATGGGATGGACGGTTGAGACAAACCTCATGCTTTCTTCTGTAATCGTGGGATGATTATCGGCAGGATAAAGGCATACTGAACAGATAACCCAGCTATGGATGAGGCCCTGTGCCAAGTCCTTTAAATTCATGGCCTCACTTTGTCCTCATGACCTTGGACCCCAGCTCCATTATTTTTATCTTCAAATTTTTAGACACAGGGTTGGTCTCATGTACCCCCCCAGGGTGGCCTCCAACTTGCTGTACAGCTGGGGATGACCGTGACCTCCTGATTCTCTTGCCTCCACCTCCTGAGTGCTAGGATTACAAGTGTGTCCCACCATGTCCAGCCTGGGCTCCTATTACTAACCCATCTGATGCCTCGGGGGTTGGGCTCAGAGACCAAGGGCCTGAGGGAGTTCACATGGTAATAAGTGGTGGTACTGAGATCTGGATACACAGCGTAAGGTGGCCAGGTAGTAACAACATGCTCACACAGCCCAGGGGGCCAGGCTGCTCTCCGCCTGGCTTACCTGTTGAATCCCCCCCCCCCCCCCCCCGTGTTTGCCATGACCTGAGAGTGTGGCATGATTATATTCTGTGATTCTGTGGCAGGATCTTAACAGCAGCCACACCCACCCTGTAGCCTCTTCAGGAGTGACACAGAAAGGATTTGGAGTGAGGACTTCATCTGGATCTTAGCCCATCTGCTTGCTACCTCCACCAGGTGCCACCCGCCAGGATTGCCACAGGGGCCCTATGGGAATGTGCGACACTCCAGAACTCTTTGTGGTTTCAGCTCATGCAGACGCGCAGAGTCCCCCACAGGCCCCACTCCATGTCACCTCCTGTGGCCTCAGTTTCTCCACATTTGTCTTGTCTGTAGAAGTTACACAATGCCATTCCTCAAAAACCCAGGAGTGTCTCTACCCCAGCGCCTCTGGGCTGCCCCTCTGCCCATCGGTCTGTCGGGTACTCCCTGAACCCCTTGAGTCCTAGGAAAATAGACTGGGTTTTCCCCCTTGCCTGCTGTTACTCCCTCAGCAGATCTACCACGTGTGGCCTCTGTCTCCTGATACAGGCAGGGCGGGCCCCGGTAGACCCCCGGATTACCTTTTAGGGCTGTGCCCGAGATGGATTCCCCAGACAGATCCGGAGACTGCTAGCACAGCCCGGGGAAGCAAAGCCACGTGCTTCCTGCCTGCTGGGAACGCCCAGCTGCGTCAGCTCCACGTGGAGCAGACTCTCTGACTGACAAATTGTTCTGGAAAGCAGGATACTTTGGCATGTGCACTGCTCAGGGGCCAGGTAGTTATGCGTCTCGGCTTGCTGGGCCATTCAGGTGCCCGTGACAGGCGCCAGCACCCGGCAGGGACTTGGCAGCTGGGCTCCCATGACGAATGTCTGGGGTGGGATGGGGTAATATTTGTGAAGGTGCTGAAGTCATGGACCTGCACAAGTAGCTACAGGCTGTGTGGGCTTTGAAGAAAGATCTGGGGCCAGGGAAGTGGGTGGGGCCTCTCTGGGTGTGGCCAGGCCCATCTCTTCCTGACAGTTTTCAAATTCTGTCCTCTATTCTCCCTTTCCTTGAACAGCCTGTTTCTGTCAGAGAAGACTAGGTGCCCCTCCTTTAAAATGAAAGATCCAGCCTCACTGTGTAGACCAGGCTGGCCTCCACCTCACGATCCTCTTGCCTCTGCCTCTGAGTCCTGGGATTACAGGCCTGCAGTCAGAGTGATAGTAAAACAAACAAACAAACAAAATATCTATCTATCTATCTATCTATCTATCTATCTATCTATCTATCTATCTATCTATCTATCTATCTATCATCAGATTATGGGCTTAGCCACCTTATATCCCATGCCCCCAAGGATCAAATCTTAGCTGCTAACAACAGTATTGTATCTGCTAGAGCAGGGCTCCTGCCCCTGTGCCAATCTGACCTCCTGCCATGCTTCCTTTGGCTATCTGCCCCAACCTCTCTGGTCACCTGATATTCCCAGAGCACTGCAAAGCAGGCCAGTTAGGCCCTGGCATTTGCTGTCTGGCTGCCAGGACCCTTGTTTTCTATGGCAAATCAAGACACTGCCTGACTCTCCATCTCTCTCCTCAGCCTTGATTGCCATCTGTGTATCACTTGGTTGCTGTCTGTCTGTCCATCTGTTTCCTCTCTGCAGTAGAATGTCAGCTCCACAAAGAAGGGACTGCCCTCCGTTCCCTAGAGCACCGAGGTGTCTAGAACAATGTCTAAGGGAGCTGGGCTTGGCCGGTTGGAGAAATGGGCTTCTCTAGCTGCTCCCCTCCAGCCAGAGTGGCCATGGATTCTCACTTACACCAACCAGCAGCAGCTCACCTCCTATACATCTGCTCCAGGCCTGCACCCTCTCCCAGTTAGCCTCGCCCTCCCTGGGACTCCACCTCCTGTCTTGCCCCCAAACCTCCTTTCAAAGCCCAGATCTGGGGCCAGGGAGCCAGTTCAGCAGATAGAGCCTGGTGACCTGAGTTTGATTCCTGCAACCAACGTAAAGGTGAAAAGAAAGACCCGACTTCATAAAGCCACCCTCTGACGCCCTCATGGGTACCATGGCTTGTGTGGCACACCGTGTACACAAACACAGTGTATCTGCCCGGTCTCCTCCCGCTGAAACCTTTCCTGGCTGTCCTTGGCCCTTAGCACCAAACCCACATGGGCAATGGAGTGCCTTGATAGGCTCCCTGGCCTGTCGGGCCCGTTGCTCAGGGACGCGCCAGCTCCGCCAGCTCCCCCCAGCCCTTTGTACCCACGGCTCTCCATCCTGAGAACCCCCTCCATAACCCCATCTTTCTCTTCTGCTTTTTAAATTTGAGGCAAGGTCTCACTCTGCATCCTAGGCTGGCTCAGAAATGACCATCCTGCATCAGCCTCCAGAGTGCTGGGATTAGCAGGACCTGTGCCACCAGGCCAGGTTGGGTTTTGTTTGTTTATTGTCAATGTCCACAGCCAGGGCTATGGGGCTTAGCATATGCAAGGCCCTGAGTTTGATTCCCAGAAACAACCCCTTGCACCCACCCCCACCCCCCAAAATTACAACACAAGCACCCACATAACTGCACCCCAGACTGAAAACAGCCAGCCAGCCTCCTCTGAGCTCCCATGACTTTGTTAACATCTGCCTGTTGTCTTCCTGGGGCCGGCCAACACTGGGCCTGGCACACACGTATTTGGTCATGAATAAACGGCAAGATCTAGACTACAGACAGTGCTGCGGGATGGAGACAAGGCACAGAACGCTCATGACCGAACGCTTATGACAGGCCTGTTCAGACAAAACCACCACCTGTTCTCTGGGTTCTGGGTTCAAGCACCATGCTGTCAGTCATCCCCAAGGACTGGACGGACGACGGTAGATGCAAAAGGCTGTGGGGCTGCCTGCTACCAGGGATGGTGTGGTCAGCAGGTGGCAAGGGTGCCTAGGGTCTCCTGAGACCAGGTCTTGCCCAAATTGGTGACCAGTGACTGTGTAGGGGAATAAGTGCGTATCCATGGAAACGTGAAAACTGGGCAGGTGGGAAGAGAGCAGTGGGGGACATTGACAACTCACTGTGCTGTCTGGAATGCCGAGGTACACACGCACACGTGCGAGAAAGATTGGGGGGGGGGGCAGGAGGAGAGGCAGGCTCTTGTCCACATGGCCTGAATCTCACAATCCCTGTCTTAGCCTTCCCTGTGCTAGGGTAACAGGTGTGTATTATGACACCTGGCTGAATACGTTTTTTTAAAATTATATCAGTTCTAAAGGTGTGGTGGCAACAAGGGGTACTTCCAGCACCTCAGAGACAGAGGCAGAGGCAGGAGGATTACCACAAGTCTGAGACCAGCCAGGGCTACACAGTGATTATTTTGCTTCAGTCTCCCAAGAGGCTGAGATTACAGGCCTGTGCTACCAGGTCCAGCTCCCACTAACATGCCAAGAACAGGGACCACAAGAGGCTGGAAATGCTCTGCTGTGCTCTCTTGCCAGGCAACAGAGTAAGGTCCAGTCTCAAAAACAGATACACCCTCCCACCGGCCCACCCCAAGGGAGAAGAGAGCAAGCAAGCCATCTTATCCCATTGACGGTAACTGGTCCAGGGCAGTGTCTGTAAATCAGGGGTGGGCTACAAGTGCTGCTGCTTCCTAAGGAACCGTATATCCATTTAAGAGAAAACATCTCCCTCCTCTTTCCACCCAGATCACCTCAGGCACCCCATTTTGGGAAATGCTGTTCTACACTAAAACCCGTTGCCTAGGAGAAAACTTCAGGAAGCAGCTTTAATGAGTAGATAAGAATGATTTGCAATTAGCATCAATTGTCTATATGCAAATTAAAGCTCCCAACCACAGGGCCCACTTGTATAGTGGGGCTCCCCTCCTCTCACTCCCTCCATTTCTGGGATCAGCAAATACTTCTCTCAGATACGGGGTAATTGTTCCCACCCCCCTGCCTCACCCACCATACACGCCTGGCATGGCTCAAACCCTATCCATGGATCTCAAACCCTACAAATTTTTTTTTTTCTTTGCAGCCCACCCCTGATTGAACCTCACTGTATACCTCCAGACTACTTTTAACTTGTGTTTGTTCTGAAAGTCTCACTAAGCTGCCCAGGTTGGCTTTGAACTTGTGATTATTTTGCTTCAGTCTCCCAAGAGGCTGAGATTACAGGTCTGTGCTACCAGGTCCAGCTCCCACTAACATGCCAAGAACAGAGACCACAAAAGGCTGGAAATGCTCCGCTGTGCTCTCTTGCCTTCAGATCCCTGCACTATTCAGTAGGCACAGCTCTGCCTTGTTATGAGTGACGGCTGGACTGTCATTCATGATGAGAACAGGCCAGAGTTACATAGGCCCCACAGATCTCTAAGAAATATATGCTGAATGAGTGAGTGAATGAATGAGTGAAGTAAAGCCGTTAGTGAGGTCAGACGTTAAGAACTACTTGTCTAGGAAGGTGGCCTAAGATAGCTCCCTCACTGTCTTTTTCTTTGTCTCCATGGCAACCCTCCTGGGCTCCTTCAGATCAGGGTAGCTGGGGACTCCTAACCTACTGGTTTTCTTTTCTCTTCCCCAACTCTCTCTGTTACAGACTGTTGGAGGAGTCATGAAATCCTTCCAGCAAGGACGGAGCTATGTTCAACCGTTTATGACTAGAGCCGATCAAAGCATGCTGCTAACAAGAGACCAGCTATTTCCATACATGAACACAGCTCTCTCCCATTGGCCTCCCCACTTGTGCTTCTCAAAGTGTGGTCCTGAGACTATACCTATCGACAGCTAAGAGCTGGAGAGATGGCTCAGCAGTTAAGAGCACTGACTGCTCTTCCAGAGGACCCGGGTTCAACACCCAGCATCCACACTGTGGCTCACAACCATCTTTAACTCCAGTTCCAAAAGACTGATACCCTCTTCTGGCCTCCTTGGGCACTAGGCATGTATGTGGTACACAGACATACATGTAGGCAAAACACTCCTACACAGTTAAAAAAAAAAAAAAAAAAAGAAAAGAAAAAGAAAGAAGCCAGCTGTATGCATTATACAGTTAATTATAGAGTCCAAGGTGCCAGGAAGTGTTTTATCCCAGGAAGGCGGAGTTTGGGTGAGGGTCCTGGGCTTAGGCTATGAGGGAAGGGAAGCTGCAGGCCCTAGCAAGCATGTCAGAGGGGCACCTGGAGGGACCACGCTGGTGCTTCTACAGAGCACTCCGTCTCCCTTTCTCTGGCAGACCGTTTGCTGCTTTCTGGGAGCACCAAGTATGTGGGTTAGGACTGCTGGCTGAGGTAGCCGTCACTCTCCCACCTACCTCCCTTCTCATGCTTCTTAAATACGGTCCTGAGACTGCACCCATCGACAGCTAAGAGCTTAAAAAAAAAAGTATACTCTTGCACCCTGCCCAACCCACTGAGGCAGAACTCAGGCTTTGGGGTGGGACGCTAACTCGAGTTGATGGGGATGGGGTTTGGGGGCTACCGCTCAAAGCCAGAGGCTGGAAGGCCAAATATGCCTTTGCAGATACCTCAGTTGCAGCTGGGATAGTCACATGACGCCACCAGCTGTGGATGGCTGTGGGGAAGCCTTTGCTTTCTCTGTACAGAGGGGGTAGCAGAGATGCTGCAACTCCCCTTTGTTCTCTGACCCCATCTTGAGACCTGAGAGCCTGCCAGCATGGTACGGGTAGGAGGACAAGAAGCCAGACTAGTCCTCAAGGCCTATCGAATCACATGGCAGCCTACTCTACCCTCTCTGGACTCTGAGTCACAAGACTTATACTGCTATTTATTTCAGCCACAGATAAACACACTTGTGACAGATAAGGTCTGAAAATTAAGAGAGCTAAAACACCACTGGTTCTAGACAGCAGCGAGAGAAGACAGAGGGCCAGCAAGTACAATTATCAGCAAGCAGGTTTTGGGGAAGGAGAGGTGGTCAGGGTCCCCCGGAAGACCAGGAGCTGGTGTGGCATCTCACCTGGGTTGCCTTGGTGGGTCTCGGCTGCCCCCGACCAGGCCTGGAGGGGTGCTGGAGCCTGAGGAGTACAGCTTTGGCCGGTAGCCCTTGTTCTGGCCAGCTACTACAGGTGCAGGGGAGACTTCCCGCCTTCGGTCTGCAGGGTGGGGTCTTCCAGCTACCTCCCGGCCCCCGCCACAAAGGCCTATACTTCCAGGAGGCTTGTGTGGCTTGGTGGGCCTAGGTGCTTTGGCCAAGGACATACAACTGGGGCTGGAGGTGTAGAGCGTGGTGTCGATGCCACTGTCGCTGGAGCCACCCTTGGAGAAGGGGTCCTGCTCTGGTTCCAGGGGGTCCAGAGGGTCGAACCATCGGTCATCACTGTGGCTGCTGGAGGCGTTGCTGGAGAGGGTATTGCTGCTGGAATGGCTTGAGTACTGAGGTTCACCCTGGAAGGCAAGGCCGGCTTGTCATCTTGACTCTAGGGGTGGGAACCTCTGCCCACACTGGCACCCCCAGAGCCAGGCATGTCCACATCATGGCTCCTTCCCTACTGGTAGAGCTACCCTAGACAAGACTTTTTCCCTGCCTCAGTTTATATATTTGTAAAACAGGTGTGTGATGAAAAGCTCCAACTCAGATCAACACATCTCAAACTGAATGCTTCTCGGGCTCCCTTCTTCTTCCTTCACTATGGCACCTCCATCTTTCCAGCACCTGCCTTGCAAACCCGCTGCCTGTGTATGGCATACACATGCTGGAACCGTCATGACGGCATCTTCCGTTCTCCCTGGGTCCTGTCTGTCATCACCTCCCACAGGGCCACTGCAGCACCCTCCTCTCCATCTCCACATCTCATTTGATCCCGATGTGGCCAGAGGAGAGCTGCGAGCATCTGTAGGGAATCATGACACCCCCGCCTCCTGGCTTGAAACTCTCCTGTGGCAGTATCAGGGGACAGGCCAGAGTCCTCATGGAAGTTCACGAGGTCTTGGTGGTCTGATTCACGTTCTGACACCACCGTCATCTCCCTGTCTCTCTAACCCCGCCTTGCTGTTCTCTGACTGTGCTAGGCGCAAGCCTCAGGGCCTTCGCACAAGCTGCTCACTCTGTCCTTGACACTCTTCTCTGGGCTCTTTTTATGGCTCATTCCTAACTTCGTTTAAAGTCACCTCCCGGGCTGCAGTCATCTGACAGGAGGGAGCCTCAATTAAGAAAATGCCCCCATAAAATCAGGCTGGAGGCAAGCCTGTAGGGCAGTTTCTTAAATAGTGATTGAAGGGGGAGGGCCCAGACACTGTGGCTGGTGCCATTTCTGGACTGGTGGGCCTGGGTTCTAAAAGAAAGGAGGCTGAGCGAGCCATGGGGAGCAAGCCAGTAAGCAGCACCCCTCCATGGCCTCTGCATCAGCTCCTGCCTCCAGGTTCCTGCCCTGCTTGAGCCCTGACTCCCTTCGTTGACGAACAGTGTCGTGCAAGTGTCAGCCCAAGGAACCCTTCCTCCCGACTTGCTTTGGTCGGGTTTTCACCAGAGCAGTAGCGACCCTGACTAAGACACACTCCCAGGGTTTTGCTGACGGTGTTAGCTAGGGCAGCAGTGTCCGTCAAGCAGCCCATAACTGGGCTTTCTTAGCAAGTTATAAATGCTCCTGCCCATTCATTGACAGCTGCCCCACTAGGATGTCAGCTTCCTGAGGACAGTGGCTTCTCTGTCCTCCTCATCACTGCGGTCACAGGACTCCATTTCCCTGCCTTCTTGGTAGAGATGGAGTGCTAGCCATTGTGACGCAGACGGAAGTGACTCATTCCATCTCTGGCCTGGGCTGAAAAATCTCTCCCTCCTATCCTACTGCATCTCCCAGAGAGGGACCCAGAAGAGGGTCTGGAGGCCCCGAGGGACAGCACGTGACATTAGGGAGCCCGAGTTCCTGATCCACCCTGTGCTACCAGCACAGCATCCTTCTGGGGGAAAGACTGACCTTCTACGGCATACGGCCACTGGAATCCAGATGGGTGTAGAAACAAGAGGAAGGAAAAGATTTGTCAAAAGTTACTCGGATGGAGGTTGGAGCCCGGATGTGCCTGTGGCTGAAGATGTGCCCACTAGAGGCCACACCCAGGGAAAGCGCCTAGCCGTGTGCCCAGGGAAGACACCAGCTGCAGCCAGCCACTACAGGCCTCACTCCCTGTACTAGGCAGGGTAGGGTGGGGCAGGACGGGGCACAGACTCACTTTGGAATGCCTGTTGGGAGAATCTTTGCCAGCTGCGTCCTGCCTGGAGGGATGCTTGATGCCACTGCTTCCAGCCATGGCTGAGAGCCGCGACTGGGCCGGCACGTGCCACAGAGGCTCTGTAGGAAAAGAAGAGATACACTGGTTAGGGGTGACGCAGGCCAGCATCCGAAGAATCTACCCTAAAATACGGCTGCATGGTTCCACGATTTGACTAACCTGTCTGCTCTGCAGGCTCTACCAATGCATGCCTTGTGCCACAGCAGCACTCAGGAGGCAGTGCTGAGCATGTATGATGTGCCAGGAGAGTGTGTTGTGGTTAACTCAGAGCCTTGTGTGGTTAACTCAGAGAAGTATATGACCAACCAAGGAGGTTGAGCACATCTGCCATGGATGGCCAGCTGGGGTATCTCTTTGTACAGGACATGCTCATTTCCTTCCCATCATTCTAGGAGATTCTTTAACCTCACTGATGGAATGGAAGGTCTTTAAATTTTATTGAACTTCTATTTGGTTCATTTCTGTGGGCACTGGAGTACCATGGCATGCATATGTGTGGAGGTCAAGGACAGCTTCGGGGAAGTGGTTCTCTCCTTCCACTTTATTTAGGGGGTGGTGTCTCTTGATCTTTCTTCTGCCTCATTCCAAGCTAGCTAGCCCAAGATTCCAGGTGATTCTCCAATCGCTGTCTTCTATCTCGCAGTACAAATGCTAAGATTACAGATGCATACCGCATCGGGATTACCGACAGACACATCTGGATTATAGATACACACCGCATCTGGGTTACAGATGCACACCACCACATCTGGATTATAGATACCACATCTGGATTATAGATACCACATCTGGATTATAGATACACACCACATCTGGATTAGATACACACCACATCTGGATTATAGATACTACATCTGGATTATAGATACCATATCTGGATTACAGACAGACACATCTGGATTATAGATACTACATCTGGATTATAGATACACACCACATCTGGGTTACAGATGCACACCACCACATCAGTCCTTTTGTGTGCATTCTAGGGATCTAATGCAGGTTATCAGGCTTGTGTGGCAACTACTTTTACTCAAGTCGTCTCCCTAGCCCTGTATTTATTAAAATTTTTATTACTTTATTTGTGTGTGTGTGTGTGTGTGTGTGTGTGTGTATGTGTGTGTGTGTGCGCACATGTCCCTGGGGATGGGATTCACTATATAGCCCAGGCTGGCCAGGGACTCATTTTGAACCTACTCTTTCAGTCTTCCCAGTGTTGGGACCGCAGAGGTACACCACCGAGCCTGCCTGCATACATCAGTTTGCTGGACAGCCTCAGGACGACTGAAGTGGGTACTGGAACCATCTCGAATAGAAGGCTACCATCAAGCCTCAGAGAGATTAAGTAACTTGCTTGAGATCACACAGTCAGAAATGGTCAGGCAGGAAGTGCAGGTCAGAGTCTGTGCCACCTAGTCCCTCGCCTTTCTGGGGTTCCCTGCCTGTCAGCAACTGGCAGTAACCACAAGGGCTTGGAAAATATTCTAAGAACAGGCAGTCCTGGGGCCTGGTAGGCACAACTTATTAGACCCTCAAGGGAAGGGGTCACCGCAGGGGTCCTGTGTCTGACTGGAAACTTACTGCTCAGCCCATGGGAGCATGAGCTTCCAGCCCGAAGCTGAAGCTCCAAGGGCAGCCCAGGGCACCCTGGAGCCCATGTTCCCTCTGAGGTGCTCTGTG
Source organism: Cricetulus griseus (assembly GCF_003668045.3). Lineage (NCBI taxonomy): Eukaryota > Metazoa > Chordata > Mammalia > Rodentia > Cricetidae > Cricetulus > Cricetulus griseus. Next base: position 6,475,386 of record NC_048602.1, on the reverse strand, counting down.
GGGCAGGAAACATGGCTGTATCCACACCCTGCGGATGGTGATCCAACAGGCTTCAGTTCAAATCTCAATTATATCACTCACCAGCAAGGACCTCAGGCAAGTGACAACCCTCCCTTCCTTGTCTCACCTGCCTCACTTCTGCAGTGGGGCAGTCACAGTGCCTGCTGCGGTGACTCAGTGGGAGGGAATGTGGGGCACCTAGCACAATGCCAGGTATGTGACGACCACACAAAACCAGGCTGCCGATATCATGACTGCTCAATGCATGGGGGTTGGGCAAAGCCCCGCGTCTGCCGCTGCTTCGGACGCTTGCCATTCCTTGCCATTCTTCGTGAGTTTTCCTCTCTCTGGGTCTTCCACATGTTCTAAACTTAATGATTTCTCAACACAGATCTTCTCAGTGTTACCTGAGTGCATGTGTGTCAGGGAAGGAAGAGGGTACTGGGGCTCTAGGAACAGAAGGGAAATAAATGGGGTCTTATGACCCCCATTCTGGGGCTGAATGCTGGAAAAGTCTCCCCATTTTATACTTTGCTGTGATAAATGACCCAGGCAACATTTCTCTCCTTTTCTGAATGGAATGGGGAAAAAAAAAAAAAAAGACACAAATCTGTCTTGGAAACAGATCACAGACCCGTGAGCATCACCAGACAGGACCGGCCCACTGAGGAGGAACAAATGGTGCCATACGCCCTGGAGGCAGCAGAGAGATGCACAGCAAGGACAAGTCAACCCCCTGCCTGGGACTGAACCGCTATCCCTGGTTCAGGACTCCCACACACTGTGCTGAGTCCTCCCTGATGCTAATCCTGGGCACGGGGCTGAGGTCACCTTTCCCAGCTGCTTGGGAGCCCTCAACACCTCCCAGGAGGACACACCTCTGCTTTCTAACACTGTATTAACCATCTTCCTTTGGAGCCCACCCTGTTTCTCCAACGTCCTTGGGCTTCAAAGGGGCTACAAGGTTGTTACAAGAGAGTATGTTTAAAGTATTCATCCAAGTGGTTCAACGCTCTGGGGTGTGGCTTGTCAGTTTCTTGTAAAGTCAGCTATGCGATCCAACTGTTTGATGCCTAGGAACACGTGCTCATGTGGTCCCCTCAGGATCCCTCAAGCCTTGAACTGGTCCCCTCAGGATCCCTTAAGCACTGGAGTGGTGTACTCAGACCAAAGAGTACTAAATACAGAAATCCCATGCGACATTCAGTCACGTGGCTGCCTGGCACTGGCATGACATTGAGCCATGGAAACCAGAAGCGTGTGAACAAAGTAGACACGGTACGATTTTATATTATATTAGTCTATGTAGTCTAAAGCCAGCCAAAAAGAAGGGAGTTCACCTGTGAGACAGACCATCAGGGAGAGGCCTTTAGGGGAGGGGCACGGGGCACGGGGGCCCACGATGTCTTACCTGGTTTTGGGCGCTCCATGGTGCTCTCCTGGCTAGTCAGGCCACCTGAAGAGGAGTCACCGCTGGACATCCCATCGTGGATAAAATGAGGGTCAAACGAGAGTAGTGGGTGTGGGGCGGCTGTGTACCTGCAAGCAAGAGAGGAACAAAGGTAAAGTCCCAGTGTGACAGCACCAGATGAGCCTGTGACCTGCTTGCCGGTGGCTTTTTAACACTCAGGAGACTCTGCTGTGGACTGGAGCTGCGGGCCAGGCTGGGCGAGGCAGCCCGGTGTCTGCTATTAACTGGAGCTCAGCAAAGAGGCTTGCCCGGGATGCCTGCCAGGGGGTGGTGGCAACAGGGAGTGCAGGGCACAGCAGGCGTCTCAAGGAGGGAGGGTGCAGTCACTTGGGCGATTGCCCTGCTTATTCAGGGTTCTGTCTCTGGGCTGTGGAAGAGGGGGTATCTAGCCTTCCTGGGAGCTTTGGCCCCAAGCTCATTGCAGACTCCCCTTTCTCTGAGGGAGCTAGGAAAATCAGGCAGCATTTTGTGGGTACAGAGCATCCAGACTGGATAGGATAAGTTTCACACCTCGCTGCTGTCTTTTGCCTGGCCAGGTATAATTGATTTGTAGGCCGGGGCCTCAGTTTCCCTAGCTGTTAGGAGGTGATCACAACAGGCCTTTCCTTATGGCACTTAGCTTGTGTCTGCCGTCTGACACACAGGGAGTTGAGACATCTGGCCCACAGGCTATGACAGTGTTCCTCTGCTGCTGGAGGAAGATTCCACGGTAGGCAGGGCCCGTGGGTTTGTGGCTTAAAAGACAAGGAAGACTTGGACTCAAACCCCAGTTCTCAGTTGGGCAAGAGTTATAGTTGTTTTCTGTTTTGCTGGTGGTGGTGGCGGCGGCGGCGGCGGCGGCGCATGCCTTTAATCCCAGTACTCGGGAGGCAGAGGCAGGAGTCTCTGTGAGTCTGAGCCGAGCCTGGTCTACAAAGCGCGTGAGTACCCCGACAGCCAGAGCTGTTACACAGAGAAACCCTGTCTTGAAAACTAAACAAAACAAAACATATATACTATCACATTTATTAATGTGTGCACATGTGCCTAGACTACAACACATATTTAGAGGTCAGAGGGCAACTTTCAGGAGTCTTCTCTCTCCTTCTACCATGTGGGATCTAGGAACTGAACTCCAGTTGTCAGGGCTGGCAGCAGGCGCCTTACCCACCCAGAAACCTCGCTGGCTTGGCCTTTTTGTTTTCGTCTTGTTCTGAGGCAGCATCTTGTGTAGCCCACTGGCCCAGAACTGGTTACGTAGCCAGAGATTACCATGTTTGGTCCCCCTGCCTCCCCCCTGCCCTAGTGCTAGGATGATCAGTGTGTGCACTATACTGGGCCGAGCCGAGGTTTTGTGTTCGAGAATCAAGGCTAAGGTTGGGGAAAGGAGACATATCAGAGATGCACCCAGACGGCCACACATACCACAGGCAAGGGCCAGAACTCTGGGGAGATGGTAGTGGAGGAGGGCTGGGAGTTCTCGCACTGTGGGGGCTGCCATGGACACCTTTATTTTGGGGCTTGGATTGGAATGACACTCCCCCGCAGAACTCATGTTTTAGAAGCTTGACCCCAGTTGGCTGTGCTATTTTGGACGGTTGTAGAAACTTAGGGAGGTGAGGTCTAGCTGGGAGAAATAGGTCACTAGAGGGCTCAGACTGTCCTTGGTCAAACTGCTGGCCTGTTTTCTGGCCTGCTGTGATAGCAACAGTTATCTCCCCCCACCGGCTCCCACAAGCACACAGAGCCATCCGTGAAACCATACATCAGTTCTTCTCCTAAGTTGTTTTTGGCAGACACTTGGTCACAGTGACACAAAAGCAAGTTAACTCTCTGTCCCCCTCTGTCAGAACACGGTCCATAATGGAGTGTGTGAAGGGTATCTGAGTGCTGGTGAGAAAATTCCAAGAGATGGAGACAAGAGTCTGACGACCTGCTTCCTCAAAGACACGGAAGTGTTCTTGGAGCATGTTTTCATGCTCCTCCCAGATGTAGCAGATAGGAGTGAGTTTACTTCAGATTATTCATTACAACTGGCTATGGTTGTTCATATGTCTCTACGGAGACCATGGTTTTTTTTGTTTTTTTTTTTTTTTCCCATGTGAGGCTTGTCCTGGTGACTGTACACTTTCCTCAAAGGATTCTTCTTAACCTTCGGATCATAAACTGTCTTATGCTCTGAAGGAAGCTGGCTATTGCACGAGACTTTAGTCCGCCTCACTCACTGGCACCATTCTCCCAGGTCCTACTGCCTCCAGAGCAGTGAACACCCCTCACCTTTCCATGTCAGTCGACGTCAGGCTGAGCCACTCATGGAATGGCCTTTTCTGTCTATCTGGGGCTGGGTCAAGGACAGGAACATGGCACAGTTTTGGCTAAAATGGGGGTTTATACTATTATTAAGACTCCCCCCCCCCAGACAGGGTTTCTCTGTGTAGCTTTGGAGCCTGGCCTGGAACTCACTCTTGTAGACCAGGCTGGCCTCGAACTACAGAGATCCGCCTGCCTCTACCTCCTGAGTTCTGGGACTAAAGGCGTGCACCACCAATGCCTATTATTAAGACTTTTACAAAACATTTGTGGCTTTCTATTTCCACCACATCATGGGCCAGATTTCCTGGCCCCTGTGACTGGCTTGATGACAATGATTAGTTCTCACCAATGATCTGGAAGGGGAGGTGACAGCGACTGGGACGATAAAAGCTGCTGGGACAATCTGGGTTCTGAGAAGTCTTCTGTTAACCAACAGTGCAACTTTGGAGTTAGCCCTGAAATCACTATGTAGCTAAGGATGAACTTGAACCTCTAATTATAGGTGAGTGCCCATTTTGGGAATCTGGGCCTTGTGCATGCTAAGGCAAGCGTTCTACCAAGCGAGCTACATCTCCAGCCTTCTTTTCCTTTGGTGCTAGGACTGAACTGAGACCTTGGGCGCATATTCTATCAATGAACTATGTAGCCTCAGATCCCAAATAAACCTGTGTTAAACACAAGTTTCAGAGATTTTCCAGCAAAACCTGACTGGAATGGGAGGCCTGGAGCCCAGGGGCTTCTGACAATCATCTCCATCTCCTTGCTCCCAAGAAAGGTAAGGAAACACATCCTCTGTGGGTAATGGCACTTGTTGTCAAGTTTGATGACCTGAGTCCAATCCCTGCGATCCACATGGCAGGAACCATGTGTGTCAGGAACCATGCTCACGCACCTGCATGCATACACACACATACTCACAAACACACACACACTCACAAACACACACACTCTCACACACTCACCCACACAAATACACTCACTCTGTGGTGGTTTGAATGAGATGTCCCCTATAGTCTTGGGCATCTTGTTCGGTGCCTTGGTCGAGGACAGCCTGGTCTACAAGAGGTAGTTCCAGGACAGCCAGAGTTAACAGAGAGAAACCCTGTCTCAAAAAAAAAAAAAAAAAAAACCAACCAACCAAACAAACAAAAATAAACAACAAAGTAACAAAGTATAAAGGCTCAACTGTTCAAGATGAGGCGAACCCTCATCTCCTCTCCTAGCCTCCATGTCTGCTGCTTCTGCTCCTCCATCATGGCCTCTAACACGTTGGGATCAATCCATAAGCCAACTACACTCTTCTACGACTTGTCTTGACACTGATGTTTTTATCACACTAATAGGAAAGTAATGATATAGACGGCTTCTCATCTCCTCCACATCTGGCGTGGCCTAGATATAGCACCATGAATAGCTCTTGCCTTCTTGCCATTAGCCAGCAGCTGAGGCTGTTGCTGAGGGGACTGGGGATATGACAAGGGCCACATGGGATAAATGTTCCTCGAGCCCACACTGCCTGGGCTGCCTCTGTGGTGTCTTTGGCTAAGTGACCCAGCGACCAGCTTTGGATTCTTAGGGACCGCTGAGCCCCGTGATGGATGCCGATGCTCCCTGCCTCTCTGGCCTTCACCTCAGGAGGGTGTAGCAGGAAGGAGAGGTGATGAGCCAAGACCCTCAATACTCAACAGAACTGAATGACCCCTCAAATCTCCCACAAGCCTGAAGTCAGGGCTGTGCCTATAAAAAAAAAATCCTGCTCCAGCTGCCAAGTTTAGCTCCCAGTGGACACTGGACTTTTGGGAAACTCAACTCCATGCTCCTGTCAAGACAGACTATCCTTCCTCCAACCCTGCCCCGGCCTTTCGGTTCCCCCAAAGGGTCCAAAAGTCCGTTCTTATTTCTATATTTATCTGAGGGCCCAGTTTGCAGTAGTTCAAGTGGTTTTACAAAAGCAGTCCTGATACCTCGCTGGCTGTCCTCACACACAGCCAGCTGCCTTGGGAACACGCTCCACCATGGCTGGAGACAGAAGCCCTGACTGGATCATTCGGTTACCCACAGATCAGTGTCAAATCTTAAGCACCAAAAGGAAATGCCAGTAGAAGCTGACATCAGCCAGGGGAGTGTGGAAAGCACCAATGGCCCAGTGTCTACTATGCATGACCTCCTTGGTAAGAAAAGGCCGACTGTACTTCAGCACACTTCCCAGGCTCCTTTGCAGTTCCCGCCAATGGAGTAATCATGAAAATATGTAAGAAATCTCCTGGGAGGTGGGCAGGAGAATGACAAACTCAAGGTCAGCCTAGACAACTCCATGAGAGAAACTCTCAAGATACAAAGTAACAAGGCAGCTGCAGAGGTAGCTCAGTAGCAGAGTGCTTGCCCAGCCGGTGTGAGACCTTGACTTCAGTCCTGGTACTGAAAAACTCGGGCTGGTGTGATGGCCTGGGTCAAGGAAAGGGTAAAGACACCCGCCTCCAAGCCTGACTGCTTGAGTTAGATCCCTAGGACTCACTCGGTGGAAGGAGACAATCAACTCACTTTAAGTTGCTCTCTGACTTCCACACCTGTACTTCCAATGCATACACCCACAAATATACATACGCACACAGACTAACTAAAAATGTAAAAGACAAAAAAAAAATAACCAACAACAACAACAAAAAAACCAATCCAAATCCCAAATGAAGAGCAGGGTCTCTGACAACGCCGGAGAAAGAAAGCTGCCCCGATGCTATTTCTCCTTACACAGATAACTCTAAGTAGACAGGCGTGTGTCTGGAGCTGGCTGCCTCTCTCAGCTACTATTCCCATTTCAGGACAGGCTGCACTGTCACCAGTCACCTCGTAGCTGTTTTCTTTTCTTTCTGGTTTTTCAAGGCAGGGTTTCTCTGTGTAGGTTTGGAGTCTTTCAAGGAACTCGCACAGTAGACCAGGCTGGCCTCAAACTCCTAGAGATGGGCCTGACTCTGCCTCCTGAGTGCCCAGTAGCTGTTCTGTTTTGAGACCAGTTCTCACACATCTCAGACTGGCCTCACAATCACTAAGTAGCCAAAGATGACCTTGAACTTCTGATCTTCCTGCCTCCACCTCTGAAGAGCTAGGATTACAGGTACAAAGCACCGTCTCAGCTGCTTTCTGCAGTGCTGGAGATCTGACCCAGGACCTTACACAAGCTAGCCTATCCTTGTCTCAGTGTGTGTGTGTGTGCACAGCATAGGCTAGCCGTTAATCTTAGGGTTAATCTTATGTCATTCTTAGACATTAATCTTATGTCATTCTTCAGGAGTCAGCCACCCAAGTTTTTGAGACAAGGTCTCTCACTGGAGTCTGGAGTCAACCAATTAGGTTAGACCTAATTCACCTGCTCGGCCTCCACAATACTGGGATCATAAACACACATCATATTCACTTGTGTATGGGTTTATGTGCACAAATATATTGCACATGTGGGAGATGTCAGGTGTCCTCCCCTGAGATTCTTTCACCCTATTTAGGATTTTTTTTTTTTTTTAAGTCATTTGCACATCAAGATCACCAGTTAGCTGGGCTGGCCAGCTTTTGAGATCTGAGCCTGCCTAACTCTGCCTTCCCAGGACTGAGGCTACAGACGTGTGCAGCCATGGCTGGAGTACTAGGGACTGACCTCAGGTTCTCTTGCTTTTGAAGCAAGTGTGTCACTGACGGAGCCATCTCCCCAGCTGCTGTCTGTCTTTCTGAACAGGATTTCTTTTATCTCCATTTTCTGCGGTCTGACCTGTGCTGACCATTCTCTGGAAGGCTGGGATGTCCCATCTGGGGCCATTTTTATCACTTGCAAATTTGTCAACCTCACTGAAATGAAGACATCGCTTTCTCTTGCCATGTATGCAGAGCTCTGGGCAAACATCCCTGGAAGAAGGGGGAAGGGGGGACGGATGGCTGTCTTCCATCTCATTTGAGATGGGGTAATTACTCTGTTTTCTTGAAGAATAAAAATCACTTTCTAGATGAAGGGTTTGAGGTTCTGATGAAGGGCTGAGTAGCTGTAGTTCTGGGGCCGTAAGGAAGAACCTGGGTGTATTCCGAGAAGGTGTCAAAAGAGCATCAGGGCCAAGCTACTAGGAGGCTGGCTTGAGTCTTCCATTCACCATACGAAGGAAAGACCCAGGGTGGAGATGAAGGTGGACAGGCCCAGTGTGAAGCCTACCTTCACTGATGGGGGTTTACGGGGCAGGGGACAGGAGGGATAATGGGTGAAACAGCTACTGTTAGCTGTCACCCCCCAACCATCGCTTTCGCTGGTGGTGGAGCCACGATGCTGCAGTGATGGATGACCTTCCCTCTGTCACATGACTTACATAAGTACTGATGGCTTATGTAAGTTCTAGACATCAATGTGACTTTGCCAGAAGCTGACTGAGGGGTGCGAGAGACCTAGTTCCAGCATTCTAATTTTATTTTGAGAGTGGGTCTCATTATGTAGTCCAAGCTGGCCTTGAACTCTTGATCCTCCTGTACCAGCTTATAGACTGCTGTGATTACAGGTGTGTATCAATGTGCCTGATAAATTCTTTTATTCTTTAAGTAAAGAATAAATCTATCTACCAATCTATCCAACTACTTAATATTTACTGTTTTTAAAAAATTATTTTTATTTAATTTTATGTGTGTGAATGTTTTGCCTGCATGCATATATGTATCCTATATATACCTGGTACCTGTGGAAGGCAGAAGATGGTATTGGATCCCATGGAACTGGAGTTACAGAATGCTGTGGCCACCATGTGGATGGCTGGGAAGCAGCCCAGGTCCTCTCCAAGAGTAGAGAGTGATCTAACTACTGAGGCATCTCTTCACTCCCTAGAGATTTGTTTATTTTTAATTTATGTGTATAAGTGTTTTGGCTGTATGTATGTATGTATGTATGTATGTATGTATGTATGTATGTGACCCATTTGAACTCAGTGCCTATGGAGGTCAGAAGAGGGTACTGGATGCCCTGGAACCTGAGTTACAGATGGCCGTGAGCCACTGTGTGTATGTGGGAACTGAACCCTGGTCTTTGCAAGAGCAACCACCTCTCTTAACCACCTCTCCGCCCCAAGTCTGTTCAAGATATTACTTTTCTAAAACAAATATTTTGTAATGACAATGACCTTTGATTTCATGAGGGAATCTTGTTTGTTCTTCCTTCTGCTTTGTAAAAAATAAAAGATAGGGTCTCAGGATGTAGCTCTGACAGGTCTGGAATTGACTCTATCAAGTTCTTCCATTTTGAAAACAAAAAGCGGTGCTCGGGGTTGGGACTTTGTTCAGCTGGCATGGTGCTTGCTAGCATACACAAAGCCTTGAACTCGATCCCAGCACCACATAAATCCGAGTGGCATCACTCCCCTGTAATCCCAGCACTCAGGGGCTCAGGGTTATCCTTGGCTATCTGATGGGTGTGAGGCCAGCCTGGGCTCCCTGAACCCTTGTGAATGAGGGTACAAGCAAGCTAATCGCTAGCACGCACCACTGCCACTCTGCACCCACTGCAGACATGCCTTCTTCACCAGGACTGACTGCAACTCTACACTAAGCGGAAGGAGCCCCCTTTTCCCTGAAGCTACAATAATAAAAGTAACCAATGTGCTATGATAGCTATATCGGGTGGCTTAGGGTCATGATTGTGCTAGGAACAACTGACCAAGCTCAAAGTCAGCTATAGGCAGAGAAGGAAATGCTGAGCTATGATGAGTCACAGAGGCAAGGGCTAGGGACCACTGGAGCCCGCAAAAGTGAGCTGTGAGCTAGGAAGAGCTATAATCCCAGGAGAGAGTCTGGAGAAGCTGATATGCAGCTACCAGCCCTGTGTGTGAGACTGTGTGTGGGTCTTCAGGGGACCATGCATGTGTCGAGGATCTGGGAGAGCTTAGAATTCTCGGGGAAAGGAGATGGTGAGGGCCAGCCTCAGACAGCCTCAGGACCAATTCTGTCCAGACTGCTTCCTGTAAGCCAAGGGGATTTACTTTGCGGAGCCCCAGTTTTGCTTCTGCAGATGGGGATAAGAAATCTACCTCATGGGGGCTGGAGAGAAGGCTCAGAGGTTAAGAGCACTGACTGCTCTTCCAGAGGTCCTGAGTTCAATTCCCAGCAACCACATGGTGGCTCACAACCATCTGTTATGAGATCTGGTGCCCTCTTCTGGTGTGCAGATAGACATGGAAGCAGAATGTTGTATACATAATAAATAAATCTTTAAAAAAAGAAAGAAAGAAAGAAAGAAAGAAAGAAAGAAAGAAAGAAAGAAATCTACCTCATGAAGCTGCTGGGAGAACTCCCTGAGATCCCGTAAGACTGATAAGTGTGACCAGAGAACATCCACTTAGCTCCTCCCATTCATTTTTGCTTTGAGTAACAAAAGCAGAGTAGGAGAAAGGCTGGCTAACCAATAAATTGCTGGAGCAATCAGACATTCTTGGCAAAAATGGAAACTTGACCTAAACCTCTGACCTGCAGTGACACCCACACAGGTTATTTTTGAGGATGAGGCAGGAAGAGAGACAGAGAGACAGACAGACAGGGTTAGAGATACAGCTCAGTGGTAGAGCCCCTGCCTAGAATCTCCCCAGTGAGGGGCTGGGGCGTGGCTCAGTAGTAGAGCACTTATGTAGCATTAGAGAGGTCTTGGATCAGTTTCCACAATGAAGGGGTGTGGGGTAGGGGAATCAAGGACTTAACAATGCCCAACATTAAAGCATCTGATTTATATTAGGAAAAAGAATGATAGTTTATACATCAGAAAAAGTTTTTTTTTTTTTTTTTTTTTTTTTTTTTTTTTTTTTTTAGTTAAGACTCTACAAAGAAGATTTGAAAAGAAAAACTCAAGGCTGATCATACAAAGCTCTCAAACACCGCAAAGCACTGGGTGAACTAGAGACTGGGCGAGAGGCTCACAGACATTTCACTGGAGAGGATACATAGCTGGCAGATCAGCACACAAGATGCTCAGCACTGTTGGCCCTCAGAGCAATGCAAATTAAAACGACAATGAGACAGCACGATGCACCCATCAGAATAGCTAAAATGAAAAACTGGTGACAATGCCACATGGCAGTGAGACTGTGGAGAAACTGGATCACACATATGCTGCTGCTGGGAATGTAAAACGGACTTACCACATGGTAAGCGACTGTACTGGGCACTGATCCCAGACAAATGGAAACTTATTTCTATGCAGAAATGTGTATGTTTGAACATACATGTTACATGTTCACAGACTGAATATTTATAATGGCCCAAACCCAGAAACTTGCCGAGTATCTTTATCTGGATGGATAACTTAAACTGGGTTAACCTGAAGGGACCAGCTTCTCTTTTGGCAGCCATAACGGCCGAACACGTGCTCTATGACCTTGTCTTAGTCACTAGAAAGTCAGATGCCTGCCTCGTGACAAGGAACCAATCAAAAGTTAGCTGGTGGTGCTATGCTTTATAACCCTGGGTGTGCTTTATGGACAAGCGCACAGCAATGACGCACAAAGCATAGCAACCACCCTGGGAGGGCCTATGGGCCATAAGAACCAATTAGCCACGCCTGGAGGCACACCAATCGTGAGTCTGTGCGTACCCCTAGACACTCCCCTTACACTGTCCTATAAGATCTCTCGGGAGGCCCTAGGCCTTGTCTTTTGCTAGCCATCCGCCATGGTGGGTGGGTGAAAGTCCCGAGCTAACATGGGGTTAGCTCATTAAATTACAATAAAGCCTCATGCAGTTTGCAGCAAGCTCTCGAATCCGCCTGGTGATTGGGGTGACCGCAGTTGTGGCCTGGGACCCTGGATACCTGAGCTTTCCGGGGGTCTAACAAACCCATTTTATCAATGAGCTGCACCTTCTTCAAAGCAAAAAAACCTGTAATTTTGTTTTATTTTATGAGTGCTGCCTGCATGTGTATATTTGCATCACGTATGTGCCCAGTGCCTGTGGAGGTCAGAAGAGGGTTTAGATCAGCTGGAACTGGAGTCACAGACAGTTGTGAGTTGCCATGGGGGGCAGGGAGCCGAGCCTGGGTCCTCTTCAAGAGTAGCCAGTGCTTGTAATTGCTGAGCCAGCATCCAGCTCCCTTACTTTTTATTTTTGAGGCACAGTCTCACTAAGTTGCATGGGCTGGCCTTGAACTCACTCTGTATTCCAGATTAGGTGTGAACTTTTGACCCTCCTGCTTTTACCTCTTTTAGTTTTTTTTTTTTTTTGTCTATCTTACAGAGTGGCTGGGATTGCAGGCCCTTGACAGCAGGCTCCGCCCTACCAATCTGTGACTAGCCACTTGCTGCCATTTGCAATCTTGGTCCTAACTGAGGCCCAGGTGTCACCCCAGCATGCTACACATTCCAGAATTTTCTTTGCCCCCTCCTCCATCCCGCTATTTTGCTCATTCATGCCCTTCCTCGCTGTGGCAAACTCCCACCACCCTGGACTGGACCTCCTGGGTAGAGGTGTGCTCCTCCTCCTGCTGATGGGCTCCTCAGCCATGTGATTTGTGGGACTATCTCTCCAGCACAAACAAAGGGGGACAGCAAGGACCCTGGCAACCGAGTAGGCTGAACATTCCTCCTAGCATGGACACACTGAAAGCTCCTGGGGTCCCGTGCTGAATGAGTACTGAAAAGTAGCCTCTAAGATGAACAGTGGGTTCCTCTCCCCCTTGATCTTCTAAGAAAGGCTTAGCAGCCAACAAGGTGCAGAGTGGGGGGTCTCAGAGCACCATCCAGTATAGGCCTTCCCGGACAGAAACTCAAGGGAAGCCCAGGCCTATGTGGATCAGTCCTCCTTGGGTGAGAACCTCAGTTTGGTGGACTGGTCCCTGCGCTACAGGCAAGTAGTTTTGCTTCAAATAACCTACCCGCTCCTTCCTGTCATCACTATAGACCAAGAATTTGCTACGTGTCAGACCCAGGACTCGGTGTAGGCATGGAACAGCCTAGCAAGCTCCCAGGCCTTGAAGCAAACTCAAACTCTTTTCCCTTGTGCATATGGGTATGTGCCGTGCCCGAGTGGCCGGCCTCTCTCTGTCATGTGTGGCACACTCCTGTGCCTGGCCTCTGTCTGTGTTCTTTGTCTCCTTTTTTGTCCGTTTCTCTTTTCTATCTGTCTTAACTGGGCTAAGGGAATAGCAGTTGCTTGCGACCACAGAGGGAGCTGAGGGGCAGAGCTGGGCTCTTCCTTCCTTGGGGCAGGCTTGAAGGAGGATCACAGACACTCAGGTTAGGAGTCTGGTCTCTTGTGAAGGGCTTCCTGTTGTAGAATATTATTGTAACTGGGCAAAGATGTATTACGTTTGTTTATGCAGCCGAAGATTACTTTAACTGTGTAAAGGAGTGTTACTTTTGCTCATGCCGAGTTTGTTTAATTGTAAAACATGGGTTGCATTTGTTTCACTTTGCCTGTCTAAAACACCTGATTGGTCTAATAAAAAGCTGAACGGCCAATAGCTAGGCAGAGAACTGGATAGGTAGGGCTGGCGGGCAGAGAGAATAAACAGGATAAGAAAAAAAGAAAGAAACAAAAGGAGAACAAGAGAAGAATTCAGAGGAGAACAAGGGAGACTCCCCAGGCAAGAAGCCAGGCAGCCGCCAGCCGCCCAGACAAAGAGAAGCAGTGAAAGTAAGTTATACATAACAAAGGTAAAAAGCCCTGAGGGGAAAGGTAGCCGAGGAGGAACAGGTTAATTTAGATTAAAAAGAGCTAGCCAGAAACAAGCCTGAGCTAGGCCCAGCATTCAAAACTAATAAGTCTCTGTATCATGATCAGGGAGCTGGTTGGTGGCCTGAGGAAAAAAAAAAAAAGAAAGAAAAAAGCCTGCTATAGTTTCCAGTGAGGAAAAGACTGGGTAACATGAAGAGACTACCTAGAACCCTGAAAGAGGAGGAGGCAAGTGGGGCTGGTGTGTGGCATTCAAGGGACTGCAGTGTTCCAGGGGCCTTGGTCAGTCATAGTGAGGGATAGAGGATGTCTTCTGAGGGCTCTGGGAATTCCAGGAGGGTCGGCCGGCCAAGTCAGCCTAGGTATAGGTAACCGTCTGGGCAGCTGGACCGCAATGTGGGGGAAGGGGTGGGAGGCATTCAGAATGGATGAGGCTCACAGCTCCACCTGGAGGACGGGGGATGGGGTGGGACTGTCACTGACTCACTGGGAGGCCCTGGGATACCAGAGCTGAAGACAGGCAGGAACAAGCTGGAATCAGATCTCAGGGGGCCTTGAATGCCAAATGGTCCAGTTTGGGTTTGCCCCAAAGGCAGTGGAGAGCTGTGGAGGCTTTGGGAAGATTGCGTATGCTGCCAGGTTGGCTTTGGCTTTAAGGGGGAAAGTTGGGAGTTGGATAATGCTGATGGCCTAGTTTTGATGGGTGAGAACTACAGAGATGAATGGGATGCTGGATGGCTTTGCTCCAAAAGAGTGATAGAGGTGTCCAGAAAATGGCGACCCAAATTCTCCTGCTAGGAGAGCCGGCGACAAGCTCTGCCCGATCAGCCTAGCTCTGATTTTTTTTTTTTGTTGTTGTTCTGTTTCTTTGTTCTAAATTTTAATTTGACATTGCTGATACCCTGATGGTCATCTGGTGACCTCCAGGGGTCCATAAACCCCAGAACATGGCAAATAAGATGATGAGGTCCTGAGAATAAAAGCTCAAGCAGCATCCACCAGGTGACATCATTTCAAAAGCAAGGGGAACTCTGACCTTTCCGGAGATGGCTTGTATCTTGCGTAGGTGGCAGAGCCTGGGGTGGAGAAGCTCCCAGAAGGCTGTCGGTAGGGAGGGACTCTGTCGGCCCCTGCTGGTGATGCCGTGAAAGGTGTTTCTGGGAAGCTGACAGGCCTGCCGAGACACAGGAGAGAGGAAGGAGGAAGCCATGAGAAGGCAACGGAGGCGGACAGCAGACTTCACCCTTAGGTCCAGCCAAGTTGCGCCTGGTGGGAAGGCAGGAAAGCCCGCCACTTTCTTTCCTCAGAGCCCCATGTCAGCATCTGAAGCTAGGACAGGGCCACTGCGGACAAGATGTTCCTCTGTCCTTCATTTTAGGGAAATTAAAAAAAAAAAAATAAAAAGGTTTATTTTGTGTATGAGTATCTTGCCTGTATGTATAATGTGTGTATCACATGGGTACCCAATTGCCTGCAGAGGGCGTCAGATCCCCCGGAACTGGAGTTAGAGTGGTTGAGCCACCATGTGGTGCTGGGAATCGAGCCCAGCAGATCCTCTGCAAGAACAAGAGCTTTTAACCACTTCATTACAATCTTACAGAATTTACAGGGTCTCACTACTACCTAGACCAGACTGGCATCGAACTCACAGAGATCCGCCTGCCTTGTCTTCCAAGGGCTGGGATTCAAGGCGTGTGCCACCTGCCTGACTCTCATATTCTCATATTTATTTTTTGCAGAATGGGGAGGGATGGAGGGCCACACCCCCCAGCATTTATCTGGAAATATAGGATGCACTCAAGTGAGTATCTCAGCTGGGGCTGGGGGTACATGCAAGCCTGTAATCCAAGATACTCAGAAGTCTGGAGCAGGAGCTTTTCAGTTCAAGGCTAGCCTGAACAACACAGCAAGATCCTGTTCTAAAGAAGGGAGAGAGCAAGCTGGGGATGCAGTGGTGGGGCACTTGCCTAGCATGCCAAAGGACCTAGGTTCAATCCTCAGCATCACTAAATCAAACAAAGCAGTGTAAGTTAAATACCAATGCAAAGTCCCTGAGGTGACTACCAGCCCAAGGACTCCACAGCAGCTATGACAGCCACCTGGACGGGCTTCTCCCTCGGCCTGCTTCCCTAAAGAGGCCAGTCCTACAGGGTTTGTTATTGGCCTTTGAAAAAGCCTTTACTAACCTCACACAGAGAGCTATCTGTCCCCCCACCCCCAGGGCCTGTGGGCCTGCCCAGGAGTAACGGGGGAAAGAAGAGACGCTGGACAGAGCAGAGGGATGAGAAGGGAAAATGGCCTGGCGTGGGGCACACCTTTAGTCCCAGCGCTCAGCAGGCAGAAGCAGGCGGATCTCCGAGTTCAAGGCCAGCCTGGTCTCCAGAGTGAGTTACACATACAAGCTTTGTCATAAAAACAAAACAAAACAAAAGAAACAAATAAAAAAGGTAATGACCAAGGGGAGGAGGAAGAGGAGGAACCAGGGTGGGGGAGAGAAGGGTGTGGGAAGGTTGTGGGTGAGTGGGAAGTGATGTCCTTACCTCTTGCTGTGCAGTGGCTGGGACTCTCGGAAGGGGACCATGGGTGTCTGCTTCGGGAGTCGGCTCAGGGACTGGGCATGGCCGGGAGTGGCAGGGGTGGTCCACTTGGTGGCTGGCAGAGAGTTGTGGGAGGCAGGCCCGCTCCACTGCCAGGGAGCATTGCTGCGGTAGGGGGGCCGGCCCCCAGGGGTGGTGGTTTCCGACTCCGTCTTGGGCTCCGAAGTATTCATATCATAGGTCTCTGGCCACCCCCTAGAAAAACAAGTTTATCAAGGTCTGGGCCCACTAGCATGCAGGCCTTTTGCTTGAGGGGGCCTGGCTGTCTGGTTTACGGCAGGCCAACTCCAAACCATGCGGGTTCATTTTAAAGGCAGAGTGGCCGCTTTCAAATTAGGGCCTAGAGTTTACCAGCTTAGAATCCTAGGCCAGGACCCAACACAGGGCTACAACAGCTAGACTTGAGTCCCTCTTCCTTCCTCCTAGTCTTGGCTTCTCCTGGTCCCCTCCCCTTTTCTCTTGCCCAGTCTCCTAGTCATTGGTGTCTTCAACAAACCAGCCCTCCCATCCCCCAAGCCATTCTTGGGTCAGAAAAGCCAATGTCCTCAAAATCAAAGGACAGTCTCTGCCTTGTTCCCAAGAATCTCAAATGCTGCTAGAAGAGGAGCAGGTGACCTACTTTGCAAGGTGGCAAACACACACACACACACACACACACACACACACACACACACACACACACACACACACCCTATGACACCCAGAACCCTGGAAATAGATGCAGAGCAGCCTGTGTCTGGCGGGCACACGCACCACGGTGCAGTGATCCTGCCTGGGGCTTGAGGATCCAAGCTGGGCTGGCACCTCTGCTACTGTCGTCAAAAGACACACAACATGGGAGGGATCCTGAGCTTACAGAAGGCTGAGCTCAGGAAAAAAAAACAAAACAAAACAAAACAAAAAAACACCTCTCACATGACAGGAGCTAAGCTCTGAGAGGCAGGCCCAGAACGTTGCATCTCTACAGACACTCAGGTGTGCCCGCTACAGAGCCGTGCCCGGGGACCTGAGGCTACGCTCCAGTCCAGGGCCCTGCTCAGGGTACCTCTCTGTGGCAGTATGGTAGAGCTGACGTTCAGCCGGTCCTTATGGCTGTTTGGGGGATCAGAAGCCCCCAGGCACCTGGTAGGAAACTGTAGGGACTCAACTGTCCAACAGAGCTAGCAGACAGACCAGGCTGGCGGAGGTGGAGGAAAGCCATTAATTATCCTGAGAACTGCTGTGTGCTCTCTGAGCCAGGCGGATTCCACTTCTGGATGCTAGACATGTTCATGTGACCCGCACCCAACCAATCAGAAACACCTCTCACCTCACACCGGGACTGGTGTAGCAGTGTCACAGGCTCTATCTAAGCAGTTCCCAGCAGAGCAGGGAGAGCAACCTGGTAGCCACTTCTGGACTATCTGGGGTGGGGATGGAGGAGCGTAAAGATCTATTTCTGCGGGTGTTGCTATGCCGGGGAGAACCAGTCCAGAGCTGTGCCACCTGTGGTGGGAACCTGACTGAGAATGGCAGTAATTGAGCTGAAGACCTTGAATTTTGGATCCTCCAGCTTTCATGCTGTCTGCACCCTCTTCCATGTGCCCTGAGTCTTGGAAAGGATGCTATAAGCGCCCCATCTATATCTGAGCTTTCAATAGTCGTGTATCCTCTGTACTTCAACTAGTCTGCAGTCACCGCTGACCACTGTGAAAAGCAGCTCCTGCGACCAGAGCTGACACACCACGACCTGTCCGCCTAAATGGTTATTTAGTAGACATTTTGATGGGTCCAACAGGTTCATTTAGCAAATGGCTGCAGTAGTGTCCCCAGTGGGGTCTGTGGCCTTCCAAGCCAGGTTTATATAGTAAGTGGATTCCCTCAGGGGGAGCAGGCCTCTAGTCCAACCAAAGCAACTGACTGCCCTGCCTCCACTCCACCACTTTCTGAGACTGGGTCTTTCTTCATAGGCTAGCCTCAAATTCAGCCCTCCTTCTCGAAGCCTCTCAAGTGCAGGAGTTACAATTGTGTATCTGTCCTCCCAACGTTTGTTTGTTTTTTGTTTGTTTTTCAAGACAGGGTTTCTCTGTGTACCTTTGGAGCCTGTCCTGGAACTCGCTCTTGTAGACCAGGCTGATCTGGAACTCACAGAGATCCATCTGCCTCTGTCTCCTGAGTGCTGGGATTAAAGGCGTGCGCCACCAACGCCCGGCTTCCTCCCAACATTTGTTTGTTTGATTTTCCTTTTGGTGTGTTTGTAGGGGAATCTCACTCTTTAGCCTTGGCTGTCCTGGAATTCACTATGTAGACCGGACTGGTCTGGAACTCACAGAGATTGACCTGCTTTCTGCCTCCTGAGTGCTGGGATTACAGGTAGTACACAGCTCTATGGACTTTGCCAAATAGGAAGGTGTGGAGTCTAGGCCATCTGTATTTGGTGACTTGTCATCTTTGAGATCTACAGTGCATTAAACTAACTGCAGACTGAAACGGGTGGGGTAGGGTGGGGTGGGGGGTGGGGTACATCTGTATTGAACAGGTAGGGAACCTGCTCTTGCTTTTGTTCTCTAAGTAAACAGTAGAGGGCTGGAAAGAGGCCTAGGGGGCCAGGTGCACTTGCTACTTCATCAAGAAGGCTAGAGTTCAGACCTCAGCACGAGGTCAGGTGGTTCACAAACACCTGTAACTTCAGGCTTCAAGGGCACCTGTACACACACACAGCCTATAGTAGCAGTCTTCCAGGCTTTCTGGTTAGGCTGATTTTTTTTTCCCCCTGCTGCTGCTGTTTCTGATAGGGTCTCATGGAGTCGAGGCTGTCTGTGAACTTAATACAACACAGTGGGGCCTGGCCTTGAACTCCTGACCCCAGGCATACACCCCCAGACCTGGTATATCCACTTCATGGTCTGTCTCTCCCTGCAGAACACAAATTCCACTACTCTATGCCTAGCACTGTGGATGGAGTTTGCATATAGTAGGGAGCCCAATAAATGCCTCAGGGTGTCCTGGGACAAGCTGCTTTCCCACTGTGTGTCTTCTAGGAAATGTGACTACCACAGCCCACATGGATGCCGTGGAGGTGCACCCACAGGGCTTACATTAGGGACCAGTTCCCACAAGCATTTCATTTATTCCAGCCCGCTGCCATCAGCACTGCTGTTATCACAGTGGTTTTCAACCTGTGGGTCATGACCCCTTGGCGGGTGGGGGGTGGGGTGAGGGGGGTGGGGGTGGGGGTGGGATGGGGTGGGGGGAGGGGGGGGGAGGGGGGTGGGGGGGTGGTGTTGGTTGAAATGACCCTTTCACAGGGGTCATATATATCCTGAATTTCAGATATTTACATTACAATTCATAACAGTAGCAAAATTGCAGTTGTGAAATAGCAATAAAAGCCGGGCATTGGTGGCGCACGCCTTTAATCCCAGCACTCGGGAGGCAGAGTTAGGTGGATCTGTGAGTTCGAGGCCAGCCTGGTCTCCGGAGCGAGTGCCAGGATAGGCTCCAAAGGTACACAGAGAAACCCTGTCTTGAAAAACCAAAAAAAAGAAATAGCAATAAAAATAATAATTTTATGGTTGGGGGGTCACCACAACATGAAGGATTGTATTAAAGGGTTGCAGCCTTAAGAAGGCTGAGAACCACTGGCCCCAAGGGCTTGAGCGAGTATGACAGGGAAACCTCTTGCAGTCATCTTGGCCCCTTCCCGCCTCTTAGGGCAATGCCCTTACCGTCGGGGAGTGCCGTCTTCAAAAGGCGGGATGATGACCACCTTCACGGTGACGGAGGTTCGCAGCAGGTCAATCATCTGGTCGTGGCTCAGTGTCACCACAGCCACCTTGCAGATCTCTACCAGTCGGCTGCCTTGCCGGAGGCCAGCCTGCCAGGCAAACCCATAGTCCTCCACTTCGGCCACTGTCCCATCGTACTTGACGTGGAAGCCCAGCTGCCCCAGCCCATTCCGCCGCAGGGTCATATCCACCGTCTCCCAGCCGTTGGTCATCACCTGTGGATAGCGGGTGAGATGAGTTTCAGCTGTCTGGGTCAGATTAGCCCCCTCTGAGATGGACTGACAAGCCCCATTTGCCCTCCAGGCACTACCAGGATCCCAGATGGGTGAGCATCACCAGATCCCAGTCTCTCCTGGTTTCTGGTTTCTGAAATATGCACATGCCACTCTGTGGCTGGTATCTCAGCGAGGACAGCAGCCATGGGCTGTGTTCTCCAAATACTCCTGTCTCCCTCCTTCCTCCTGCCTGAAGGGACCACACCTCTCAGCCCGCTGTAGCCAGATGTGTGAGCTGTAAGGCAAGCAGGCATGTCCTTTTGGACTAATTCCCTTTTGGTATTAATTAATTTTGTGGCTGCACGTTAGGCAAATGTCTTATCACTGAGTCAAACCTCAGCCTCTCTCACAGGTGGGTTCTAGGCAAATGCTCTTACCACTGAGTGACACCCTTAGCTGCTGCTTCTTTTTTTTTTTTTTTTTTAAGATTTATTTATTTATTATGTATACAGTGTTCTGTATGTATGCCTGCAGGCCAGAAGAGGGCACCAGATCTCATTACAGATGGTTGGGAGCCACCGTGTGGTTGCTGGGAATTGAACTCAGGACCCCTGGAACAGAAGTCAGTGCTCTTAACCTCTGAGCCATCTCTCCAGCCCCACCCTCAGCTTCTTACTGGTTGATCCTAGGCAAGTGGTCAACCACTGAGTCAGTCAGTCAGTCTCTCTCTCTCTCTCTCTCTCTCTCTCTCTCTCTCTCTCTCTCTCTCTGCGTGTGTGTGTGTGTGTGTGTGTGTGTGTGTGTGTGTGTGTGGCATACATGTGTGCATATATGTCCAGGCAGGTGTATATATAGGTCAGAGAAGGACATAGAGTGTCCTCTATGATTTTTCTGTCTTACTCCCTTGATGCTGGGTTTTTCTCTGGGCCTGGAGCTTGCTGCTTTTTAGTTAGGGTAGTGGCTAGAGAACCCTGCTGATTCGTCTGTCTCTCACCCTCCCCCCCAGTTGTAGTTAAGGTACACATGGCCAAGCCTGGCTTTTTATGTGGGATGCCAGGGATGAAACCACAGGCTTCATCCTTTTTACAAGTGTTCCTACCCCACTGAGCATTTCCCCAGCCTTCTTTGTTACTTTTACTTTTGAAGCAGGGTCTCTCGTTAAATTGCCCAGGCTGTCCTTGAACTTTGGTTCTTCTTGCCTCAGTCTCCCTCACAGCTACAACTACAGCCTGGGTGAATATCTGTCAGTGTGAGACTGTGTGAACCTTTGGATTCTGCCATCGAGACCTGTAATATTCTAGGTGTGAGGAGCTGTCTGGACCGTTGGAGGTCCGGGGCTAGAATCCAGTGGAGCAGAGTCCTTTGGTCAAACTCAGGATAGACCTGTAATGTAAGAAATAAACCTCACTGTTTTAACCACTAATATGTCCTGACATGTGTAATGATGATCCTAATTGAAGTGGGGAAAGTGTCAGGTTACGATATTGTTTTTGTTTTGTTTTTTTTTCAAGACAGGGTTTCTCTGTGTAGCTTTGGAGCCTGTCCTGGCACTTGCTCTGGAGACCAGGCTGGCCTCGAACTCACAAGAGATCTGCCTGCCTCTGACCCCCAAGTGCTGGCTCATGAGAGTCTACAGGTAACTAATGGTTGCTGGGGAAGGTAGAGATATTTTAGGTAGTGCTGTAGCCACTGACTGGCAAGTTGTTCATGATCTTATAAATAAATCCTTACCCAAGTTCTGGGAAGAAATTCTAGTTAAATTTATCAGTCACCGATAAACAATCAAACAAACAAACAAAAAACCCCAAACAAACAAGGTCATTGAGATGGCTCAGTGGATAAAGGCGCTTGCTGAGCAAGCCTGGTACCCGAGTTCAATCTCCAGAACCCATGTAAGGTGGGAGAAAAGACTTCACCAAGTTGTTCTCTCACCTGCATGTACGATACCACCCTACATACATGCATCCCACATCATGTACATGTACACAAGAATGAGAAGCAGAGATTTTTAAAATGAAAAAAAAAAAAACAAAAAAACTAAAACAAAAGATGACCGTAGCCAGCTATGTCTTCAAGGCAAATTATATCAAGTGCTGCCCCCCCATCTCCTAAACCGATTAAAGAGAAAGATGTGTGCAGCCCCAAATGTCCCGAGAGAGCTCATTTCACTGCTAGAGATTATGTTACTTAATGTACCCAGGAGAGGGTGGACTTCTACTCTTTTGAGTGGCAGAGTGCTTGCCCAGCCTACGGGAGACTTTGGATTCACTCCCCAGAACACATGTTTTATGTAACGAACTAAGTGTTCATACACACCCACAGACACGTATCCAAATCAATCATACTCTGTTTATTTTGAGACAAAAGTCTTGTTGTGTAGCTTAGGCCTGCCTCAAATTTGCCATTCTCCTTTGATTGCCTAAGTCCGAGGATGACAGGTGAGTGCCACCATACCTAGTTAAACTGGTAACACATTTTTATAGGGAAGGAATGGTTGTGAGCCACCATGTGGTTGCTGGGAATTGAACTCGAGACCTCTGGAAGAACAGTCAGTGCTCTTAACCTCTGAGCCATCTCTCCAGCCTGTTATGGATGGTTTTAAGCCATTATGTGGGTGCTGAGACTTGAACTCAAGTCCTCTACTAGACCAGCAAGTACTCATAACAGCTGAGCCATCTCTCCAAATTAGTGCTTACACTGTTGAAAATGGTTATCAAGAGGAGTTGTGTGGTGACCTGGATAGTTTTCGTCAACTTGACACAAGTTAGAGTTATCTGGGAAGATGAACTTCAAATAGGAAAATGCCTCTATTAGGTTGCCTATAGGTCAACCCATAGGACATTTTATTTATTGCTATGGGCGGGTCCAGCCCACTGTGGGTGGGGCCACCTCTGTGCAGGTGGTCCTGGGCTGTAGAAGAAAGCAGGCTGAGCAAGCCTTGGGGAGCAAGCCAGGAAGCAGTGTTCCTCCGTGTCCCTGCTTCAGTTTCCCCATGCCAGGTTCCTGCCCTGAGCTCCCGCCTTGGCTTCTGATGACGGATGTAACCTTTCCTCCCCAGGTTGCTTTTGGTCATGGTGCTTTATCACAAGAGAAACCCTGACTAATACAGGTGGCAAATCCAAATACCACCCAAATTGCTGCTGTGGTCCTGATTTGGACTGTGAAGATCTGGGAAGGGAGGGAAACATGTGTGCCTAAAACTAAGTGCCACCAGACAGCGCCCAGCCTTCGTTGCTGGGGATGCACTTTGCCGCTTGCTTCATAGAATTGGAATTGACCCCGGGGCTGGCAAATGCTTAGCCATAGCTGCACCACCAATCTGCATTTCAAAACACTTCATTTTTTCATGCCCGATTGCTACCGGTGGAGCTCTTGAATGAGATGCTCAGTACCCTAGTAAAAGAGGCCCAGAGTGGCTGGGGGGGGTGTCGTGGCTCACACCTTTAATCTCGGCACTGGGAGGCAGAGCCAGGTGATCCCTGAGTTCAGGGCCAGCTTGTTCTACAGAGAGAGTTTCAGGACAGCCAGGGCTGGGTAGAAACCCTGTCTTAAAAAACAATAAACGGGGGCTGGAGAGACGGCTCAGAGGTTAAGAGCACTGGCTGCTCTTTCCAGAGGTCCTGAGTTCAATTCCCAGCAGCCACAAGGTGGCTCACAACCATCCGTTATGAGATCTGGTGCCCTCTTCTGGTCTGCAGAGATACATGCAGACAGAATACTGTATACATAATAAATAAATAAGTAAATATTTAAAAAAAGAAAAACAACAAACACTCCAATAAATAAATAAATAAATAAATAAATAAATAAATAAATAAATAAAAGTTCCAAAGTGTTCACACTCTGACCTGTGTGAGGGAACAGTAAGAGGTCTCCATCTATAAAAAGCCTTTCTGGCCTCCAATGAGGCAGCAAGACACGGAGGCAGCCCCTTACTAGGACAGGAACCTGCTGAGCTTTGACCCGGGCATCCCAGCCTCTTGCCCTGTGAGCAGTACAACTCTGCTGTCAAAAGCACACAGGTACAGCACACTCACTTGTTCCGTGGCTGGGGAAGCGGTGGTGCTGCTGGCTGCAGGTGCCCCTGGACGGCAGTGCCAGCATCTATGCAGCCTGGCTCTCCACTTCTGAATGAGGCAGCCCTCTTCCTTACTGCTCTAGTTCCAGTTTAAAAGCCACCTCTGCAGGGCAGGTGTCCCCACAAGCTGTCTGTAACCCATGGGGGCTGTGTCATTGATGGCTGTCACACTTGTGCTCCACAGGGAGGACATCCCCTTGGCCTACCTTACAGATGGCTGTGAGCCACCATGTGGTTGCTGGGAATTGAACTCAGGATCTCTGGAAGACCAGCCAGTGCTCTTAACCTCTGAGCCATCTCTCCAGCCCTAGACTTCCCTGGATTTTTAAGAGAAGCAAAAATAACCCAGAACAAAATATCTAAAGAAGAATCAACTGGAACTCCTTGGATGGTGAGCACGTAACACGAAAGCACATGGCAGATGGTAGCAAACGGTGTGGGCTTACTGGCAGGGTTTGCAATCTAGATAACAAGACCTCAGGTGACAAGCCACCAAAGGCCTGCAGGCAGGGAGGGACTACACCACGGGACAAGCAAAGTTTCAGTCAGAAGGCACAGGCAGTTTAAAGGCCCTGAGGTTGGACACCTGCACCTAGCGGGATCAGCAAGGAAGGAGCACACAGGCCCCCACCATGAGAAGGCCTCTGCCTTTCACTCAGGGTAAGCTAAGGGTTGGAATACAGAACTCAGGGGATCAGATCCCCAGATTAAGAACAGATCACAGTGAAACAATGGTGGCGTCAAGGGAGATTGTGTGTGTGTGTGTGTGTGTGTGTGTGTGTGTGTGTGTGTGTGTGTGTGTACACCCTGCGCACATGTGTGTGCAGGCTCCTGCAATAATTTGGGAGAGCCCAGGCATGGTGACATAGTCAGTCAATCTCTGCATTCCCGAAGCTGAGGTACAAGACCACAGCTTCAGCAAATCCTAGTGGCGCACACCTTTAATCCTAACAGAGAGAGGCAGAGGCAGGCAGACCTCTGAGTTCAAGGCCAGCCTGGTCTCTACAAAGTGAGTTCCAGGATGTCCAGGACTCCACCCTGTCTCGAATCACCCCTGCCCCTTCCTAAAGAAGACTGCAGCTTCAAAGCTATCCTGGGCTACATGGTGAGAGCATGCTGTAACTCCCCTCCCCCAAACCCAGAGCCCTGGGCAGCTTGCAGGGGAGGAGGCATGGGAGTGGGAGAAGCAGCTGGAGGCTGCCTGAAGGTGGCACTGACAGATGGGGTGTGGATATGAGAACCGGGGGTGGTGGTGGTGGTGGTGGTGGTGGTGTGCCTGGCTGGCTGGTTCCAAGTGCCCTGACCTCCACAGACTTGGCCTTTACTGAGTCAGGGAACAAGGAAGCATGGGAGAAACCCCAGCTTGCAGTCACCGTGTGAAGTTTTTCGGGGTCACTTGGGTAGTCCTGGGAAGATTCTGAGGAAACAGCTAGAGACCAGTCTTGTGTTCGGATCTAGGCTGTCAAGTGAGAACAACTTGGAATCAGACCACAGTTCTGCTACCCACAGGCTATCCGGGCTCACGTGAGTTTCTGTTGCTTTCTGAGCCTCAGCTTCAGCTATCAAATGGAAACGAGAATAGCATTGGAGTCTGTGAGGACATAACTCACAAACCTCACTAATCAGCATTTGCTGAATGCCTACTGTATGCCAACCCAGTCCTAAGTCAACGAGATCAGGACGGGATCAAACAGATGGAGACCCCAGGGTTCAAGCCTCACCTTACCCCACCCAAGTGCTAACCAGGACCAACCCTGCTTAGCTTCCCAGCAACTGTGAGATCTGGCACATTCAGAATGGCAGAGCTGTGAACCAGACCTCACTTTATAGCACAGCACTGAAACACTGGCCACAGTGGTTTCACCAAGATGCAGGAATTGTGAAGTCAGGGGAGCCAAGAGCAGGGGTTTATCCAATCCCACCTGAATTTAAGGGAGTGAAAAGACCTTCAAGGGCTCGAGGACAGCTACCTCCCAATCACAGTGCTACTGGGAGAGGTCACAGCCAACAGTCAAGCAAGCTTGCCTCAGCAACGTAAGTCACGGAACCTTTAAAACTTTTGTTATCAGCTGGGCAGTGGTGGCGTACACTTTCAATCCCAGCACTCTGGAGGCAGATGAGTTCCGGGCCAGCCTGGTCTAAAGAGTGAGTTCCAGGACAGCCAGGGCTACACAGAGAGACCCTGTCTCAGAAAACAAAAATAAACCAAACACCAACCAAAAAACCCCACAAATAACATATTATATATACAATGTATATATAATAAAATGAAATAAAACTTGCATATTATATAGGATTTTTTTTTTAAATACTGGAGACTGAACTGAGGACCTCACAGTGCTGGGCAAGTGCTTTCCCACCAAGCTCCTGCCCTAGCCTTGACACGAGATCACTACTGTTTCTGTTTTCCAGCAGAGGAAACTGAGGCATTATGACAGTTACTGTTGCTTGCCAACTTGACAGAATCCAGAATCCCGGGGGAGAAGAAGAGCCTCTGGGCTTACTTGTAGGTCGGGTTGTGACGAAGCTAAGTAAGGTGGGAGGACGTGCCTACTGTGGGTGACACCATTCCCCGGGCTTGGACCCTGGACTATACACAGTGGAGAAAGTGAGCTAAGTACTAGCAAGCATCTGTTACTCTCTGCCATGACGGATCCCTCAATCTCTTGTCACTGTGACTTCTCTGCCATGACGGACTGTAACCTAGGGCTGTCAGTCAAGTGTGTCTGGCAGTCACACGGTCAGAAAATGGCAACACTGGGGATGTGGAGCCAGATCTCTGGTCTCTAGACCCTGTACTCTTTTTTATTGTTGTTGCTTTGCTTGTTTTCCGAGACAGGGTTTCTCTGTATTGCTTTGGAGGCTGTCCTGGAACTCGCTCTGGAGACCAGGCTGGCCTCAAACTCACAGAGATCCGTCTGCCTCTGCCTCCCGAGTACTGGGATTAAAGGCGTGCGCCACCAACGCCTGGCTAGCTCCTGTATTTTTTTTTTTTAAAGATTTTATTTATTATGTATACAACATTCTGCTTCCATGTCTATCTGCACACCAGAAGAGGGCACCAGATCTCATAACGGATGGTTGTGAGCCACCATGTGGTTGCTGGGAATTGAACTCAGGACCTCTGGAAGAGCAGTCAGTCAGTGCTCTTAACCTCTGAGCCATCTCTCCAGCCCCTAGACCCTGTACTCTTAACACCTGTGGAATACGGCTTTCTCTGGCATGCTTGGCACTTCAGGGTTGACCTCAGTACACCTTCCTGTGGAGTTCAGGTTTGGCCTCAGCACTTCTCAAAACAATGTTTTAGGCTGTCATTACCAACTAATTTGTCACTAGTCTACCACTTCGGTTGGGCCAAGAGTTGAGTCTGAGTTGTTCACCAGGAAGGAGTCTAAGATTTCTCAGCCCTTTCCCTGACCTGTCCTTGTGGTGCTGGAGATGAAACCCAGCTAAGCATTCTGCCACCAAACTAAACCCCTATTCAAGGATTAGCTTGTTTTTGTTTGTTTGTTTCAGGTAGGGTCACTCTGCAGCTCTGGATGTCCTGGAACTCACTATGTGACCAGGCTGGCCTCGAACTCACAGAGATCTGCCTCCCTCTGTTTTTACCACCCCCAGTGCCACAGACACAATTGTTATTTACTGTAAGTCTTTGTCTTTTAACACGAAAGTCAAGTCATTCAGGATTATTGTGACTACTAGTATGGAACTAAATCCAGCCACACATTTTAAGTTTGCTTCTGTTACTTTACTTTCCAATTATTTTTATGTTCCTTGTCCCTCCTCTAGACTTTAATGGCCTTTTGATATTTGACATGGTGGTGTGATCTACAAATGTAGTGGGCCACATTCATAGCCTTCTTGGGTTGTGATGCTCAGGGGCCAAAAGTTAGATAAACCTGGTCTAGAACCTTTTTATTTATTTTTTACTTTGAAGTGTGTATGTGTCTGTGGGTAGGTATATGCGTGAGAGTGCAGGGACTTAGTACCCACAGAGACCAGAGATGTTGGATACCTTTGAATCTGGAGTTATAGGCAGTTGTGAGCTTGGCACTGAACTTAGGTCCTCTGCCAGAGCAGTGTACAATATCACCCTTTGGGTCATCTCTCCAGCCCCCAGGAACCTTTCGCTCTATTTTAAGTCTCCCAGAGAAAAGCCCTCTTAGTTTGGGTACTGGGAATTGAACCCAGGGCCTTTACAGTGCTCTACCACTGATCTTATACCGCTAGCTCCACTTAAAATTTTAGTGTATGTTTAGGCTTGCATCTCCTATCTACTTTTAGGGTCAGTGAACACATAATATTTTTGTTCTTTCAAGGTGAAGGAATGGGAAACCATAAATTCCTGATCCATGCCTTCTCTAGGAGCAATGTGGATTGAAGGATTCCCCAGACCCCCTGTGTGTGTGTGTGTGTGTGTGTGTGTGTGTGAGAGAGAGAGAGAGAGAGAGAGAGAGAGAGACAGAGAGACAGAGAGACAGAGAGACAGAGACAGAGACAGAGAGAGAGGTAGTTCTGATTCTTAGGGCTGATGTATGTTATGTCTGGCTGCCTGGGCCAGGCAGTACTATAATACCCTGGAACCTTCTGCTGGGCCCTCTTTCTCACCTTCAGCCTCTGGACAATGTCCCTGATGTCCTCCACAGAGCCCTCTGCAGCCTGCAGGAAGATGTGGTCCCCTCGGCCATAGAAGATCTTTAGCGTGGAGGAGTCTGGGGTCCAGCCAATGACGTCCCCACAGTAGCAGTTGAATACCACCTCCTTGGTACGCAGGTCCAGGAGCACTACAAACTCATTGGAAATCCCCAAAATGCAATCGATCTCCACGCCCTGGGCGTAGTCCTGAGCTGCCACTCGCCAGGCAATGGCTCCAGCACTGTGCTGCTCTGCTCCTGCCCTGGCCTTTGTCTTCTCCTTCTTCTTGGAGGTCAGGGAGATGAGGGTGAACTTGCCGGACGAGTCAATGGGGGTGTTGGAGACACAGCTTTCAGCCAGGTCCTTAAGGTACTCCTGTCGGGTTCTAGTAGCCATCGTATGGAATTTGTCAGATTTGTGTGCAGCGTTCTCAGCATTAATTACCTTGGCTAGCAAAAAGTCTCTGAAGACATCAGACTTTCGGAATGTGGTTCCATTAGGGATGGGGGGACCAAAAGGAGGAGCATCTTTGGATCGGGTCACAGCCATGCTAAGGAGGGAGAAAACATTCAGAAATGGAAAAAAAAATTACAACTCTTTAAAAGCAATAGGATATATTGTAACCCCAGCACTTGGAAGGTGGAGGAAGGAGGATCAGGAGTTCAAGGTCAGCCTGGGCTACTTAAGATTCTGTCTCTAGTCAGGGTGACAGCAAGCCAGGCATGGCCAGCCTGGTCTACATAGTGAGTTCCAGGACAGCCAGTGCTACACAGTGAAATCCCCCCCCCTCTCTCTCTCTCTCTCTCTCTCTCTCTCTCTCTCTCTCTCCCTCCCTCCCTCCCTCCTGTCTGCTGTACTGGGGATGGAACCCTGTGTAGCTAAGCAAGGGCTCAACTACTGAGCCATACATACCCTAGCCCTGGAGTTTCTCTTTCATGAATGGAAGTATATATACAAGCAGCAAGTTGCTAGTTAATTAGACTGGAAAGTTGAAGAAAACGTCTTAGAGCATATATACACATATAACTTATATATATTCTCTAAACACACACACACATACACACAAGCACGCACACAAGGTGCTGAGGGTCAGACTCAGGGCTTACATATGTTGAACAAGGGATTTACCATTGAGCTGTAACCTCAGCCACCCTTGGTTTTCTGAGACAGTCTCAATATGAAGCCCAGGTTGACCCTGAACTTGAGACATCTCATCTCAACTTTCCAAGTGCCGGGGTCACAGCTACCACTCCTGGCTCCTGACTTGATTTAGTCTTGTTTTATATAAACTATGTGCTAGATTACAAAAAAACAAAACAAACAAACAAAGAAAACAAAACAAAAAATGAATAACTTTCTTTCCTCTTTACCATCATAGTCAGATACAAGCTTATCGACCTTTCTGTAGCCTGGTCACATGATTTGATTTGGCCAATGCCTTTTGAGTGAGGGCCTGAACTGTGCCTGAGTGTAGGAGGAGATGGAGGGACCTTTTCTTTTGGTTTTTCAAGACAGGGTTTCTCTGTGTAGATCTGTAGACCAGGCTGGCCTCAAACTCAGAGAGCCACCCACATCTGCGAGTGCTGGGATTAAAGGTGTGCACCACTGCCTAGCAACTATACTTTTCTACTCTTTTGCCGCAATGGGATGGCTAGGTCCTGATGGATAGCCTACTGGTCCCAGAGAAAATCTGGTACAGGCTTGGACTTTAGCTGACTTTAAGGCTGAAGTTTTTTTTTTTTTTTTTTAAGATTTATTTATTATGTATACAGTATTCTGCCTGCATGTCTGCCTGCTGGCCAGAGGAGGGCACCAGGTTTCATTACAGATGGCTACCATGTGGTTGCTGGGAATTGAACTCAGGATCTCTGGAAGAGCAGTCAGTGTTCTTAAACTCTGAGCCATCTCTCCAGCCCATAAGGCTGCAGTTCTATGCTGACTTGTTACACACCATCAATGGAGGATCTGCATGCAGAGCACATGTGTGGAGTTTAGTTCTTTATAGATTACTCTGAAAATCTGGAGCTAGTGTGGCACATACCTATAATCCCAAAACTCGGGAGGTAGAAGGCAGGAGGATCAGATATTCAAGATCCTCCTCAGCTATGTAGTATGTTCGAGGCCAGCCTGGGATTCGTGAGACCCTTTCTCAAAAGAATAAATAAAGTAAATAAATAGACTACAGGTTAAACAATACCCTATGCAACCCAAACACAGTACAATGCTTGCTGGCATTTGGCTGACCTCTATGGCACCCTCCCCTACCCTGACAGGGAGATGGTATAACAGTCACCCATCTGTTTGACCAGGGCTTCCGGAATGCTCCTCAGCTTTGCGGATATAGCACTTCCTGTCTTTCCACAGCTGCTGACAGAACATAGGAATGAACAGACGCTATGAAGACAGAGAAGTGCTGGCCAGGGCAGGACGGGGGTGCTGGGGTGGAAGGCGGCTCTCCTGAGGAAGTGACAGCTGAGATTTCAGGACAGGATGGGGACACACGAGACAGAAGGGACACAATGTGGGGCAGGGTACAAGCACAAGCAGACAAGCCAGGGGTCAGAGGGCAGGCGGCGAGGAGTGGGAGGCGTGCCACGCAGGGCCCGGGAGGTGCCTCACACTTCTGATCTGCCATGCTTTTTGAGAAGAAGGCCTCTGCACCGGGGGTCCCACAAGCTTAGGCTTCTAAGTGAGCCTGGCCAACAGGTGCCACCTGATGATGTGAGGCGAGGCCACCTTATACTATGTTACTCCATGTACTGCATTGCCTATTGAGACGATACAGTACATCAGGGGTAAGCACACCCTACGATGCCCGTGCAGTGACGAAACCAACCGAGGCCCTATCTCCCAGAGAGTATCCTCACTGCTCAGAAGTGTACAGCTGTATTCACTTTTCTCCCTCCTTCCCTGCTGGGCCATGATAGTGGCAAGGGCTGAGGGCTTTGGCTCTTGATGCTTTATTCACAGTCAGGTGGCCCTGTCCCAGCGCCACGCCTCTTACCAGCTTCTAGAAACTGTCTGTGTCAACCCTGGGGTGGGCAGGGCTGGCTCTTTGCTGTCCCTGGTCTGGATGCTTCATTTCCCACTCGTCCCCTGAGCCATCCCATCCACACTGTCATCAGCCTTCGGTTAAATCCTCGGTGGGGAATGGCAGCAGTGGGCTTCTGCTTCCTGCCAGGTTCCTGACAGAAAGATCACCGTGGCTGCCTCATGTGGCACTGAGCAGGAGCAGGAGTCCCAACGATTAGCCTGACACTCACTTCCCATGTCCATCCTTCGAGTGTAGGAGGGCCACACTCATACCACCCTGGGCTCCATGGATTCTCCTGCCCCAGGGAGAAGAAAATGATTTCCACCAATAAGCAAGGGTATGTGCGACTACAAAGGGTAGCATCAGTGGGCCAGCCAGGTCAATCAGGATCGCTGTCGCCACTCTAACAGAGCAGCTGACACACAGAAGGGCCCTGCAACTCCCCGTGGCACTCAATTCTTAGCAACACACTGGCTTTCCTCATGGCCCTGACTCACGGTTTTAAGACATGTGATGGAGCTGCTGAAGGTTCTGGACCAAGGAACAGCTGGTCCCTCACTTTTAGCTTGAAAAACAAGCAGAGGCTCAGGGAAGATGCCGGTGGCCGTGAAGAAATGGCAAAAGATGAGAACTCAGTGCACAACCAGATGTGTGGCCACCAGGCCCCTGGTCCTCTGGAGCTTAGTCGGCGCTTCCAGAACATGTGCAATTACTAATTCAGCAACTGTTTTGTCAGTGTGTGGGAGAGGACATTTGTGTTACCAGCCCTTTAAGGTCCTCTGATGTGTGAGCCAGGCACAGGTACCTGTAATCCCAGCACTTGAGAGGTGGAGGGAAGGACAATCAGGAGTACAAGCCGTCTCTGTATACACGGAGTTTGAGGTCGGCCTGTGTTACATGATGCCCGTGTGCGCATGCGAGCACGCAAATGAAATTCAACAGGGTC
The DNA here is from genome assembly GCF_003668045.3 of Cricetulus griseus. Taxonomy (NCBI): domain Eukaryota; kingdom Metazoa; phylum Chordata; class Mammalia; order Rodentia; family Cricetidae; genus Cricetulus; species Cricetulus griseus. Next base: position 6,442,682 of record NC_048602.1, on the reverse strand, counting down.
AGATCAGAGGGCAGGGCAGGGCAGGCTGGCCTCGAGATTCTTCCCACAACTGGGGTTAGAACACAGAGTAGGTCTCCCCCAAGGGTGGGTACCTTGGAGTTGGTAAGGGATAGTTGTGGTTGTTATCGCTAACATTTTCCTTCTTTAAAAATAAAGAAAAGAGGGAACAGTGAGGCAAGGAAGGCAAAATGCTAACATCTGTTCAATCTGCTGGCGGGCACATGGGTGTCTGTTCCATTATTTTCTGCACTTTTCAGAATGTTTAAAATATTGCATAATAAAAGTCTTTTAAAATTAAATTGTGAAAAAAAAAAAAAAAAAACAGGAAAGGGCTTGCATCAGGCAGAAGTCACCCTGGAGATCAAGCCTGAGCTTGCCTGGAAAAGCGGGAGGTGGGGGCAGGCTCCTGGGACCACAAGGCAGAAGAGGAAGACGGCAGGGAGCAGAGCGGCATACCCCTAGAATCCCAGCACTCAGGTAGCTGAAGCAGGAGAATCACATGTTTGAGGCCAGCTTGGGCTATGTAGTTGAGTGGCAGGCTAGCCTGAGCTATCTAGCAAAGCTTTGTCTCAAAAAAATGCCAAGGGCCATGGCTGGGGCTATAGCTCATGGGTAGCGCTTGCCTAGTCTGAGTGAGGCCCTATGTCCAATCCCCAGTACTGCCAGAAGACACACGTATGTACATGCATGCCCAAACGACCAACGCACTGTGCCTCTAAACCCCGAGGAAATTCTGAGTCATGGATGCTTTGACGTATTAAGTTGGACATGGCAGCTCATGTTTATGATCCCACTTCTTGGGAAGCTGGAGCAGGTGGATTTGAGGCCAACCTGAGCTACATAGCATGTTTGAGAACAGCATGGACTATATGAAACTGTCTCAAAAATAATACAAAACAAGCTTTGGAGGTCAAACAAACAAAACGAGGGCTTGGTGGTAAAGCGCTTTGCCTAGCGTGTACAAGGACCTGCCTCTGGTCTCCTATCCTGTGAGGAGCGATGGGAAAAGGGCTACCTCCACACTCCCGCCCACCTTGGAGACACAAGCAGGATGCTTCCTTTTCCTAGGCATGTCTTCTGTCACCAGGGCTACCTTTCAGGTGCTGAGAAGCAGCAGTTGTCAATTAAAGCCTGGACTCATTTCAGTGATCTCAGTCCACAGAGTCTAAGGCACCAGCCAGCATCCTGCAGCTTCTGTGGGACATTCCTTGGGCCAGGGAATGACTGGCGGTGCTGGTCCCTGGCAGCCACCAGTCAATGCATCCAGCACAGCAGTTCACATCAGCTACAGCAGCATGCTGAAATCAAACTAGTAAGCACTGCTAGCTCCACCAAGCCCAAGCCCACCAGTGCACACAGGCAGGGGTCCTCGCGCTCCCACATCCAATGCAGCCATCTCCTAGACAGCTACATACTTCATGTCAGCTGCAGTGAGTGCAGAAACACCGTGACTCAGTGCAGGCGTCAGCAAACAATCCCAAACGTCCATCCTGGGAGGGCGGCGGGAAACCGTCACCCAGCTGCACAATCGAATGGCTGGCAGTTATATGAAAGAAAGAGCATGTCATGTCCTGGTATTCAAAGACCTTGAAGAATGCTGAGTGGAAGCCTCTAGGCTATACAGCAGACAGAGGCTCTAGCCTGCCAGCACTAGTACCGGGACATGGAAGACTACTTACATGGAATCAAGATACAGAAGCAGCATGTGTGTTGCCTCGGTGAGGCTGGCTGGGCAGGGAGTTTGATGCAGCTCTAGCTACATGCTCTTCTCTGGATTTTATAGCATGTTCAAACAATGGGAAACAACACACCCGCTTCAGGCCCTAGTCTGCAGGGACAAGCTGATGGCCCAGGCCTGGGTTGCTAGGTTGGGTGAGTTTGAGGATCCAGCTCTACGATGCTCCTAGTCTCTAAGGGCTTTCCCTTTGTCTTTTGGGGATGGCCACTAACTTGGGGGAATCCCTGATTTCGGAGAGGGCACAGAGAAGGCTTGGGACCTGGGTTGGATGTCTGTGTGTGAACTACAACCCCTGATTCAACATGCCTGCCATTCTAACATTCAGGGGCTGAGGCAGGAGGATTACAAGTCTGAAGGAAGCCTGGGCTATACAGTGAGACTTTGTCCCCAAACCTTCCCAAACCTACTTCTCAATTCTACCTTACAAGCAGGGCCACTCATATAGGTAGTCCCGGGGAGCTACCACCCCATTTTCTCCCAGCTCTGCTCTTATGCTCCTCTGTTCTTATGCATAGGTGCTAGGCCAGGCATTTAGTTTCCAAAGAGGTACCTGACTCCAGCAGGCCAGAGGGCCTTCCACAGGGCTCCTGCAGAAGGCTTAGGGACGTGTGTGCTTGTCTCTTTCTCCCTGTCCCTCATTTTGAGATAGGGTCTCACAAAGTCCAGGCTGAGTAAGACCTTGGACTTCTCATTCTTTCCTCCACCTCCCGAGCACAGGGATTTTAGGATTGCACCACTCTGTTTGGTTCACGCAGAGCTGGGGGTCAAACTCATGATTGATCTTTGTGGCTGGTAGGCAACCTCTACAGACTGAGCTACACCCCCAGCCCAATCAAACCTTCCCCCATCTGTAGCAGGCAGGATGTTAAACTAAGCTGCCTTCCAGGACCATGGAACACCCAGCTGTGACTTCCCTCGATGTGCTCAAGAGCCAATACATACAAGTGTGTCTTCCTTTGAAGCAGACGGAAGCCGGGTTTCTATCATTTACAAGCAGAAACTTCCAAGAAATATAGGCCCTGATGGGACCAGGAGCCAGGAAGTGTGCTGAGGTGGCATCTGTGACGGGGCACATCTTCCCTGGCCCCTCAGGGCCTGGCTGTGCATGGGACAGGACTCTGGTGCCATACCTATAGCAGACATTCTCAGTGCACGGGTTATGGACTCGGACGATGATGAAGACGTGCTGGAAGTGCGAGCGGATGTTCTTAGGGGTGAAAGGCAATGCGCCTGGCTCCTGGAAGATGATCGTCACGATGTCATTCCCTATGTGCCTCTTCCTCAGCAGCTGGAAGCAGAGAGGAGGAGGTAAGGCTCACAGGCCAGCTCTAAGAATCCTACCCAGACTGCCTTGCTGGCTCCCCATGTCCACTCCCACCAGAGGGCGCATGTGAGCACAGGAACCAGCCTTGTCCCTAGATGCTCAGAGCCCTCTGGCTCCTTCTCACTCAGGGGCATGGATAAAGTCAAGGAGCCCTCACATGCAGGACCCTAGCCTCTTGACACCACCGGTTCTCCTGCCCACACCTACCCGGATGCTCTTCAAACATTCCAGAAAAGCCTTCCTCTTGCAAGCAGTGGGAGTGGCTGTCCCTGCTACCCCAGAGCCCCAGGTGGCTTCCTTCCTCCTCAACAACTCAGGATTTTTCAGGATTTCTCCAAGATCTGCCCTGCTCCCCAGCATGCCTCTCTTTGCCCTCTTGTGTTCCCTACCCGATATTTATGGCTACATTTTGCACGAAGGCCTTCCTCTACTTGCCCCTTGTCTATCTCTTCCTGTTCAGATTGTCAGTGACAAGAAAATGGAACATTGTTTTGGTTGCTGCCTGTGAGCAAAGAGCCTGACATGTAGGAGTGCTTGGCAAATCTTACTGCAGAGGGAATCAGATGGAGGCCTTTGACCTGCTCAGGCCACATAGACAATGGCAGATTATCCCCAGAATACACAGGCCAGGCCAATTGTAGGTGGCTCTCTCTCCTGGCCTCCTGAGTTGAGATTCAGATGGTCCAGGGAGCCATGCCCTCACTCCTGCTTCTGTCTCCATCGGAGAACAGAATGGGTTTCTTCACAGTGTCTTGTTTACTTGCCAGGCTCACACCCCAACCCTCTTTTTTGGAGGGTGGGGGAGACAGGTCTCACACAGTCCAGGCTAGGACGTAAACTCAGAATGCAGCCAAGGATGAGCTTCAACTCCTGATCCTCCTGCCTCACAAAGGGAGTTGGCTACCATGCCTGATTTTTGTTCTGTTTTTAACTATGCATTTTGAGACAGTTTTCCTAAACTGCCCAGGCTGGCTTTAAGCCACCAAACTGGCAGTCTTCTGCCTGAACCACTTTATCCAACCCGTTAGTACTTTTTTGTTTATTTTGAGACAGGGCCTTCCATGTAGTTCTGGATGTCCTGTAAGTCCTTAAGTAGATCAGGCCAGCCTGGAACTCATAGAGATCCACCTGTTTCTGCCTCTCTAGTGCTGGGATTAAAGGTGTGTGCCAAGATACACAACACCAAAGATTTAAAAAAATTTTTTTTTCATGCTTTTTGAGACAAGGTTTCTCTATATAACAGCCCTGGCTGTCCTGGTACTCATTCTGTAGACTAGGTTGACCTCAAACTCACAAAGATCTGCCTGCCTCTGCCTCTTGAGTGGAATAAAGGTGTGCACCACCATGCTTGGCTGGTTTTTAAATTTTTTTACTTTTGTGTGTATGGGTCTTTTGCCCACAGGTATGTCTGTGTACCATGTATGTGCTAGTGTCCTTAGAGGCCAGAAGAGGACATCAGGTCCCCTGGGACTGGAGTTAGAGACAGTTGTAAGATACCATATGGGTGCTGGGAATTGAACCTGGGTCCTCTGGAAGAGCAGCCAGTGCTCTTGAGCACCGAGCCATCTCCAGCTCTTGGGCCTGTTAGTTCTGTTAGTTCTTTATGTTGTCTGACCTGCATGAATGAAGCTGCTAAATACAAGACTTGCTTCCTGTGGTGGACCTCAGATAAGGTTCACCTTCCAGTGACATCTTAAATTCATGACCTCACTGAACCTTCCCAAAGCCCTGAGTGGTAATAACTCACGAGGATGCTTTTCCTAAGATGAAAGCTTGGCTCAGAAAATTTAAGAGTGACCTGTTCTCTGTCACACAGGAATGAAGGCCAACAGTGGGATCCCAACTTGCTTCTGGTTTTGACTCTGCAGGACAAGCTTTCTCCAGCCTCCAGTACTCAGGAACAGGCCCCTGCTTCCTACAGGTATTGGCTGGCTCATGCTCAGGGCCCATGCATGGAAGCAAACATCTTCCCCAATACCCATGAGGCATCATCAGGACCACATTGTTACTGTGTGGAGGAAGGACCGGCAGCTCAGAGAGGTGCGCCATCACTTTCCTGTGGCCACAGAGCCAGCAAGGGGGGAAAAACTTAAATTCATGTTTAATCCTGATGCCACTGCTTTTGGAAGTGGCTTGCATTTGACTAGTTTTCACCTACAGAATCTACAGTGTGACCTGTACTGACAAGGCACAAACAACCCACAACAGCCTATTTTCTAAATTCTTAGCACTCTGGGTCCCTGCCCACTAAAAACTAGGAAGAGCTATGGCATGGGCTCAGCTGGCTTGCCATGCCCCAAAAAGGGATCTGGACACAACTGCAGCCTCCTTGTCATTTTCCAGCATCCACCCTTTATCTTCCTGGAACCCCCATCATTCCCCTGGGCGATCACCTCTCTGTCCCCTAGCCCCTGAACCATTCTCCCTGTCCGGAGTGGCCATGTAATTTAGACTCGGCTCACAGGCCCACTCCACTCCACCCCAGTCCCAGTCTCTTTTCTCTGGTGTGAATGAAAGGTAGGGGTGAGAACATGGACAGTGGGAGCATCTCTGGCATTGCTAGAAAGACCTACAGAGAACGGGGGTGGGGAGGGTAGGGGGGGCGTGTGAGGATTCTTGAGATTGTTCAGACCTCTAGATCCAGCCATATCTAAAATCAGCCCTCTCCTAGAACCCTGGGTTATGTAACCCCATCTTATGCTTTGCTTATGCCGGTTTGGTTTGAGTTTGTGGTCAAATTCTGTTGACTCATTTACTCTTCTCGTTCATAAAAGTGGCGATGACTCAAGAGACCCTGAAGGAAGACGGCACAGCTGGAGGTGAGCAGGGTGGCCAAGGAAGATGTGGTACCCAGAAGGCTTCAAACCACATCAGACATTGTCTACAACTCTCGGGGAAACAGCCGTGGTTCTGAGCGTCTCCAGGACCGCCTCAGATTCACAGACCGTGCCAGAAGAGCCATCACGGGGCAGATGGGGATGGATGGCCACCAGTCATAGGACGGTGGATGCTTTGAGACTGACCTGCTGCCTGTTGTTGGGGGTGTAAGGAAGCAGGGTCGAGACGTGGAACATGACCTCGTAGTCCTGGTACGTCGTGTACAGAGAGTGGGTCCCCGTGGAGTCCGCTGGGATAGAAACACCAGTTAGTACCACAGTCTCTAAGGCCCTGGGCTTCTGTTGTACCCCACAGGCCATCTGCTAGCTTTTGACTTACATCCACTCTTTCAAAAGGAAAGAAATAAAAAGAAATCTCCCATTATATATAATTATTGTTATTTTATTTATTTATTTATTTATTTATTTATTTATTTATTTATTTATGGTTTTTCCAGACAGGGTTTCTCTGTGGCTTTGGAGGCTGTCCTGGAACTAGCTCTTGTAGACCAGGCTGATCTTGAACTCACAGAGGTCCGCCTGCCTCTGCCTTCTAAGTGCTGGGATTAAAGGCATGTGCCACCACTGCCCGGCCCTAATTATTGTTATTTTAAAAAGACAAAAGCCAAGCTATGTAGTCCAGAATGGCCTCAAATTTGGTCTTCCTGACTTAGTCTTCCAAGTGCTGGATTACAGCATGTGCCTCCACACCTGGTTGTGTGGGTGCCTTTAGAGTTTACTATATGCAGACAAACCCTTAATATATTGCCATGTTCTCAAAATACTTGGCATGAAAAGGCATCCTTCAGTACATGTTCTCCTGAGACTTCCTGCATGTGACAGGTGGCTCTCACCTGTGCCCCTGCTCTGCAAGCATCATATAGTCCTGTGAAGCTCCCGAGTGTCCTCCAGGTGCCCACAGCACATGTGCAGAGCACATGTCAAGGAGTGTCAGACAAACCTCCCTAGAACACACGCTGTTTTCCCAAGCTGGGGCACTATTAATCCTAACAGAGCTGCTCAAGCCCTTTCACTGGTCCGCACCTTCACCCTGACACTACTAGACCTTTGAGCTTCTGCTGGTCAGGCAGACAAGAAGAGGTGGCTCCTTGATACCTCAGTGGTCCCTCCTGAAGTTTCTGAGAGTAGAATCTAGGTGGCACTGAGAGTAGAATCTAGGGAAATGCTCCATCTTGAAGCAGCATCTGATCCTCCCTCTGCCCTACTTACTTATTGTCTGTCTGTCTGTCTGTCTGCCTGCCTCATCTATCTATCTATCTATCTATCTATCTATCTATCTATCTATCTATCCATCCATCCATCCATCCATCCATCCATCCATCCATCCATCCATCCATCGAAACAAGGTCTTGTTATATGCTGGCCTGGAATTTACTATGTAGACCAGGATGACCCCAAACTCATAGATATCAACCTGTTTCCCCCTTCTAAGAGCTGGGTGGGATTAAAGGCCTGCCCCTTGTCACTTCACTTTTTTTTTTTTTTAAATCGAGACAGGGTTTCTCTGTGTAATAGCCCTGGCTGTCCAGGAACTTACTCTGTAGACCAGGCTGGCCTTGAACTCACAGAGATCCACCTGCCTCTTCCTACTGAGTGCTGGGGTTAAAGGCGTGAGCCACTATTGCCCAGCTGTTTGTTTTTGAGACAGGGTTTCACTGTGTAGAAGCCCCGGCTGTCCTGGAACTGGCTCTGTAGACTATGCTGGCCTGGAACTCAGAGATTTGCCTGCCTCTGCCTCTCGAGTACCCTCTACTTACTCTTGACATCCAGCTGGGCGGCATACTTGGTGAAGCCCTTCAGACAGACTTTCTCACCCAGGAGGTCCAGGAACTCCTCGAAGGCAGGGCCAGCCTCCTCGTTGTTGTACATCTCCTCCTCTGAGCTCTGGCCCGCCTTGCAGTACAGGATGCCGACCTTGTGCTTGCGGCACAGCTGTGGAGGCAGAAGAGCAGAGTGGGTCCAAGGAGGTTGGAGGGGAAGGGACAAGTGGAGTCCTGAGGTGCTGAGCCCAGGTACTGCTGGGACCACTTGGGAACTTGAGCCACAGCCAGGGAAGGAACCAGTGTGGGGCATGTCCCAGAGAGGCACAGGAAGGTACCCACTCTGTCATCTGTCTCTACATGGCTGTGTGAGTGAATGGATGATGCTTGTGAGCCAGAGTTTGGAGCTGGGACTGACTTCCTATAGGAGATGACTGGGCATGGGCTGAGACTGTGCCAAAGCTAACCCTCAGCTACGTGGGGTCTACATGTCTGGAAGTCCAAAGGCGATGCCAGGGGCTATGGCAGGGCCAGATGGCAGTGAGTGGGTTTGTGTTGGTGCGCTGGCACACACTCCCTCTCCCTCTCCATGTAAACCTTGTGGTGTCAATCTCATTCCCAGGCTGTTTCTATGACACTGCTCTTGGTACCCTTACAGTGTGCTGATAGCTCCCTCCTGTTGCTCAATCTAGCTGAAGTGAGTTTGGTACTTGCTAAAAATAAAAGCAGAGAGGGAGACGGAAAGGGTTGCAGGATTAGGGCTGAAGGCTGGGGCTCCTCAGCCCCTGGCTTACCCCTTGCTCATCGAGCTTCAGCAGCTGCTCTGTGACTTTGGGAGTGTTGAGAGCCAGTCGCAAGCAATGGATGTTCAGCTCCGGGATGACATATTCCAGTGCGTCCTTCAGGGGCAGGCCCCGCCCTGTCCCGTGCTTGGTGGCTGTAGGTGTGGCATCCTCTAGAATGGAGCCCCGAAGTGTGATGAGCTGTTTAGCAGAGAGAAGGATGGTCAGGGGTGTCTCAGGGCTTTGAGGGGGCTCTAGCATATGAAGGAGCCTGCCTTCACAAACAGGTGTAACTCAGCGTGGGGGTATATTTCTGTAATCATAGACACTATGAAGGTCAAGGTTGGATGATTTCGAAGCTAAGGTCAACGTGAAATATGCAGTAACTCTGTCTCAAAAACAAACAAACAGGGGCTGGAGAGATGGCTCAGAGGTTAAGAGCACTGACTGCTCTTCCAGAGGTCCTGAGTTCAATTCCCAGCAACCACATGGTGGCTCACAGCCATCGGTTACGAGATCTGGTGCCCTCTTACGGTGTGCAGATAGACATGGAAGCAGAATGTTGTATACATAATAAATAAATAAAATCTTAAAAAAACAAAAAACAAAATTAATATCCTCCGTGGGACAAAAACAGGTCCTAGGTGAAGGGGAGGCTGAGAGGCCATGCATCCCCCTTTCTTTAGCACACACGCTGGCTGCTGCCTCCTCTGTGCCAATCTCTCCCAGGTGCAGAGGCGAAGAGAGCTGACAGTTGGGTGGGGAGAGGGAGCAAGTCTGGAAGCTGGACCCCAACTGAACAAGAGGGGCCCCACAAAGAAGGGGCTCTCGGTTGTTCCTGCAACCGCTCATGCTGTAGATATGTATGTCTCACACCAAAGACCTGCTGGTCTAGAGTGCACCTGGGTCTTGAATTGTGGCTCTTGCTGTTCAACCAGTTTCATGAAAGACATCATTACCAGGTACTCCCATTTGGTCTGTCCGTATACATGCATCTCTCTCTCTCTCTCTCTCTCTCTCTCTCTCTCTCTCTCTCTCTCTCTCTCTCTCTCTCTCTCTCTCTCTGTGTGTGTGAATGTATACACCCTTTAAACCCTCTCAGTTGGTTGTGCTGTTAGTCAAAGGCCACCTCAGACCTCTTCCTCAGATGCTAGCCCTTCCCAAGCTTTTCCTACAATGACCATGTGACCAATTTCAGACAATGAAATGTGAGAACCCTGTCTGGTCAGGACTTTTTACTGGCCCGTGTCTTCTTGCTGGGGACATCCGTGTAAAGGTGGACATCTGAACTGATCCTGATGCTCCTGCCTCCCAGTTTCTTTTTCTTTTTTCCTTTTGGTTTTTTTAAGACAAAGTTTCTCCGTGTAGCCCTGGCTGTCCTGGAAGTCACTCTGTAGACGAGGCTGGCCCCTAACTTAGAGATCCACCTCCCTTAGTCTCCCGAGAGCTGTAATTTTGGAGACAAGGTCTTGCTATGTAATCTAAGCTGATCTTGAACTTTCAGAGATCTTCCTGTCTCAGTCTTCTGAGTACTGTAAGTCTAGGCAGGCACCAAGACGTTTCAAGATACTTTTGCCACCCAGTACAGACTCATGTATGTGACTGTTACAATACACACAAAAGGCTAATACCTAGTTGCGTACCATCCGGACTGAGACTTGGATATTCTGACTTCCAGGACCAGTTTATTCTAGCCTACTTTCATTATTTCACTATCTTTCATTATTGTTATTATTATTATTTTGTCAGGAGTGTGTTCAGGGGGCGAGGGCTGGAATAATGGCCTGCTAGGCAAGTGCTATAATTCAGAGCCTTGTGTCCAGTTGACAGTAACTATTCTTTTGTTATCTGGTTTCCTTCACCCTTTGAGTCAGGATCTCATGTAGCCCAGGCTGGCCTCAAATCCCAGATTCTGCTTTTCCCTCTTGGGTGTTTCTCTCTCTTCCTCTCCCTCTTTTTCGAAGCAGGGTTTCTCTGTGGCTTTGGAGCCTATCCTGGAACTAGCTCTTGTAGACTAAGCTGGTCTCGAACTCACAGAGATCCGCCTGCCTCTGCCTCTCGAGTGCTGGGATTAAAGGTGTGCTCCACCACTGCACGGCTTCTCTCTCTCTCTCTCTCTCTCTCTCTCTCTCTCTCTCTCTCTCTCTCTTTGAGACAAGGTCTCATTCTATAGTCTAGGTTGGCCTTGAACTTGAGATCCTTGTGTCAGCCTCCCAAAGCACAGCTGTGCCACTGTGCCCAGCTTGGTTTCTTTCTCTGAGGACTGTGCATATGGGATTCCACCATGTTGCACTGAAGGATAAAGTCTGGGTTGTCATGGATTTAGTTCATCCCAGTGATGCTGAGCACAGCTGTTTCGAGCATTTGACGTCTGAGCAGCACTGTTTGGAACATCCAAGAAGCACCTCTTGGTGCCCAGGAACATGTTTCCTTTTGGGTTTATACCTAGGAGACAAATTGCTAAATCACCCAGACATGCTAATCTTCAGTTTTAATGAAACTGCCAAGTAGTTTTCCAAGTGCTTGTTCCAATTTACACCCTGCTAGTCCTGAGAGTGCCTGTAGCCATGTCCTCTTGACACAAGCTTGACTCTAGCCACCAGATTAGGCCAGGCCCTAGGCCAGGCTGAGTATGTGGAAGCCCCAGCAAGAATGTACAGAAAGACACCTGAAATACCACAAGAAAAACAAAAAACCCTCCCCCAGGGCCTGTTCCAAGCACCCAAACACACTGTTCCAAGCTGCAGTTTAAACACAAGAGATGATTGGAGTTAGCTGCAAAAACATGCTCTAAGTCAACAGATACACGAAGCAGCAAAAGCATGCCCTGATTTGCTGCCAGGCACGCAGCCCACCCTTGCCAAACAGGACCCAGGCAAGAGGCGTGTGGAAGGAATGGAGTGATCTCATGGTTGGGAGTTCCCAGTTTGGATGAGGTCATTAACAAACAAACACTTCTCTTATCATGAGCAAAGCAAGCATGAGGCATGGGGAGCAGCCATGTCTTCAGGGGTTTTGCTTTCCAGTCTGGGAAGCCTTGGGGTTGTGGGTTTCTTTAATGCACTCACAGGAGCAGCATCTTTGTATCCTACTGACACTGTTCTAAAGCACTCTCTGCTGGAGTCAAGAGCCAGTGTGGACCAAAAACCTGCTCTGGAGACAGGTGGCTTGTGGCTGCACTTGGCCCCGGGCACTGCCCACCGCTGTGCACTTGAAAATCTCTCGGTTCTTCCATCTGGCCAGGGGACGAGAAGCAGGGGCATTGGCGGGTCACGAGAAGCTGCCTCTCCTGATCCTCTGTCATCTCCCACTGGCACAGCAGCCCCTCCCCAAAGTCCCATTGCCAGCCCGTTTTCTCCATGGCAGCCGGAGTCAGATCTGCTGTGAGCGCTCTGACATCTGGTATCCCTTTACTGAGGGTGACAAACCAACTGAGCTGTAAAAAGGACACAGTGCCACATAAGCAAAGAGGGACCCTAATGTCAGGGTCAGGCCCATGACCAACCCATATGCACGTTGGCTGCTCTTGGTGCTGGGTGGCGGGAACCCTTCAGGGTACTTGAAGTTCTGTCAGCCTGAGTCTGACTCTCAGCTTCACCTTCTCCCAAGCTCTGGAACCCTGAGCAAACTGCTAAATTTCTCACCCATCTCTCGTTTCTTCCCTCCCTTCCTTTTTAGCTTTTGAAACCATTTCATGGAGCCCAGGCTGGTCTCAAACTGGCTTTGTAGCTGAGGTTGCCTTGGGCTCACTCGCCTCACAAACACTAGGATTACAAGTGTGCCCCACTATATTTGACTTGGTAGGTTTCTTCTGATAACCGAGTTTTGCTATATGGTCCTGGCTGGCCTGGAACTTTCAGTATTTCTTCATTGGCAAAATGGGGATAAGAATGCCTGCCTCCTCCTCCATTGGGCAGGGGTGGCTGTACACACCTGCAACTCAAATATTCTGAATTAACTGAATAGGATTGAGAGTTTAGGCCAACCTGGGCTAGACGAAGACTCCAGTAAGGAAGTTCACACACAGAGCTTACTGCTGTACCCGAAGATGGCGAGAGCTGGGTATACATTTGCCAGTCACTGCGGCAGGTGGATAAGGGTCACATGTACAAAGCCACAGATAAGCCAAAATCTTAAAATGCTTTAAGGAGGAGGCTGTGGCCCCCTTCCCACTCCTCCTCAACAGGATGGATCAGAGATATGAGGGGGCACATTCACAAACCAGATGCACCGGCTGAACACAGATATTACGCTTGTTTTCTTCACTTTGGAAGATCTTCCCCTCTCAACTTGGCATACTTATGTACTATTGAAAGTCCTGACAATCAGCATTAGGACAGATATGTATGTACGTATGTATGCGTGTTCTGCTACATAAAGTAAAAACTCAAACTCCTAAGCTTACCAAAGCTAGAGCCCAACTGGACACAGTAGCAAATGCCTGCAATCCTAGCCCTAGCACTCAGGAGGCTAAGGCGGGAGGACTGTGAGTTCCATGCCAGCACTGGATACAGAGTGAAGGCCTGATGTGAAAACAAAACAAAATTCAAAGGGCTGTCAAAAACTCCCCCTTGTCAGGCTGAAGGAGCACTGGGCCAGATGGTCCGAGGCTGGCCAGGGAACCCTGTGGGTCATCTGAGAAGTCACTGGCATGGGGCAGCCAGGGGTCAGGTGTGTGGTGCCTAAGCCCAACCCTGAGTTTGCTCCTGCCTCGGTGGGAAGCTGGCTCTGCCCAAGCTCACATACCATCTGCTGAGAGACGTGGGCCCACTGGAGCCTGTCTGCTTGGCGGCTAGGGGTGGCCATCTGGGACAGGCCAGCCTGCTGGCTTGGAAAGCAGCCTGGGCCAGAGGCGAGTGTGTGGACAGGAGGAAGGAGCCCTATCTATCTATCTAGTTCCCCAGCCTGGTCTCTGCCCTTCTGGAAGAGTGACAGGTATGATAGGTTGTCAGTCATGGCAGGATCTGGTACTCAGAGCTCCTCCTGCCCTGAAGCCTGTGCAGTCACTTCCCAGCCTCCGTGCAAGAGCCTGTCCCCACCTCTCTAGGAGTCAAGTCACAGCTCCAAGCCTGCTCTACTGAGAAAGAAACCAAGACACAAGGAACAGTAGTCACCTGTCCAAGTCACGGGGCCGATGAAGAACAGCCCAGAAGGCACTGGGGGGGGGGGGTAGACAGGAGCAGGGCATCTTGGACCTGCCAATGGGTGACCTTGGAAAAGTAATTCTCTGCCTGGCTCCAATGTCCTCGTTGGGAACATTGTGGAATGAGGTGACAATGACCCCTCTGTGGCAAGAGTTGGGACGATGTACCTGAAACACTGCGGAGAAAGGTTTCTGGGCTGCTGGCTCGATATTTGGGTCGTCTCTCTACCCTGCCTCCATGATGGAAAGGGCCCTATCGAGGAGTGAGGCAAGCCTGGCAGTCCACTGTTCCTTCTCCAACTCCAGATGATGGGAGGGCCCCAGGCGCTCACAGGGCAGCTCTGCAGGGGCCTGGACCTGGAGCTGGGTCTGCATGTGGTCAGTAGGTGAGGGCAGACAAAGGCTTGCACGGCGTGTGTGAGACAGGGTAGAATTCATGCTGAAGCTCAGGCTGGCCTTGAACTGATGACATTCCCAGTGCTGCATTTAGAGCTGTGAGGACCACCCCAGCTCTAACTCCCTACGGTCCTGGGTATTTTAGAGTGTCTGAAGCTCTAAGTCCCACCAGAGTCAAATGCTTCTCTGTTGTCTCTTCCACCTTATCAGTACGTACCCTGGCACGGGCTATGAGGGCGTCTTGTGTAGCATTGACATCCCCCCCCCCCCCCCCCCCCCCCGAGAGAGCAGTCTTTTCAAGCTACTTTACTGCCTTAGTCACTACTATACCCCCGAAGCCCAGTTTGGGGCTGTGAAGTGATGGCATTCAGTAAGTCTTGGTGGGATGAGTGCATCTTAGATCTGTGGCCGTGAGGTCAGGGTGGCACAGAGCCATTTCCAATAACCAAACAGGAACCAAGGCAGAAAAGCCATATGCTGGCCTGCTGAAAAAGCACTGGAGTGCCCTATATAGCGAGTTCCAGGATAGGCAGAACTACATTGTGAAACTTTAGCTCCAGGAAAAATAACTTGGGCTCAGTTCCTAGAATCTACATGGTGGCTCACAACCGTTTATAACTCCAGTCCCCAGCGCTTCAATGCCTTCTTCTGACCTCCATGGGCACCACATGCAAGTATAAGTCAGCTGAGTTCTTGTATCATGAGCAGGTCCAGTGTTAGGGATGGGGGGGGGTGTCCAAAACTGTGTCAGGTGACTCCCTGAGGCAGCTGAGTGGGGTGGCCAGAGGATGATGGACCGAGAGACAGGCCCTGCCTCTCACTGGAGGGTCCTAACTGCTCTGCATCTGCTTTGCCATAAATGAGGACAGGAATGCTGCCATCAGACTACGAGACTGGTGTGAGGTAGCCTAGGCAGAGGCAGAACTCGGCCTGGCACTGCAGTGCTAAGCCTGTTTGCAGTCATTGCTGCTGCAAGAATATGCATCTCTCGTGAGGGCACACACACACACACACACACACACACACACACACACACACACACACACACACACACACACACACACACACACGGCTTGTCATTTCACCAGCGGCTGACCACGTGTCCTAAAGTGCTCTGAAGCTGAGGGAACTGTCACCTCACATTACGCCTTGGTGCTCAACTGGCCAGAAAGGTGAGCAGAAGGAAAGACCGGCTATGACACGGGTCGAGGACCGCCTGCCGTCTGGGCATGTGATTCTGGGGGCCCACTCTCTTCAGCTGCCAGAAAGCCTTGTGTCATCTAGTTGAAAGCCTCTGCTGGGTGGGGCTCTTGTCCTCAGTGCCTCATCTGCCTGCCAGGATGAGCTCAAAAACTCGGCTGGCCCCAAACGCAAAGTAAACTCCCTGGCAGTGGTAGCCTGCTGGGTTTTTACGCCAGGGTGTAGGCCCGGCACACAGGGCTCCCCGGTGCGTAGGCCTGTGTTAGCTGGCGGCTGCCTCTCTGGAAATACTGTCTTCGCTTGGCTCTTTCGGAAGGTGCCGTCACTTCATCATTGTTGTTGACTGGTTTTGTCCTGCTGGGGATTGAACTCAGAGGCAGGGAGGGAGGCACCTTTCTGTCAGATGCCCTAGTGCATGACCGCTATCTCCACTATTCAGAGTGGAGGCAGGAGATCAGGAGCTCAAGGCCAGCTTTGGATACACGGCGAGTTGGAGGCCAGTTTAGACCACATGAGATAAGTTTTCAAAACAAGAGGAAAAAACAGCCCACCATTCCCGCTGAGTATTTCCTTCTGCTCTTCCCTCTTCTCCTGGGGCGGCTCCCAGGGAACTGTCAATCTAAGCACCAGGGCGGTGGCTATAGCCCTGAGGCGCAGCGTGTCCTAGATGTGGCTACCTATCTCTCTCGCCCTCTTTCACCTGTCAGTGCCTGGCCAAGGCGTGGGCGTGGGATCCACTCAGAGCCAATCAGGGATCCTGCCTACATGAATCATGCTTCTGTGTGGAAAGCTAATCCCGTCTAAAGACCTGGACAGTGGTCTCTCTGCCCAGGACTGAAGAGAGAAGGAGGAGGCTGAGCCAGCCAAGCTGAGCACAAGAGGACTCAAGTTCTGCAGTCTTGGGGCTGGAGAGATGGCTCAGTGGTTAAGAGCACTGGCAGCTCTTCCAGAGGTCCCAGGTTCAATTCCCAGCCCAGTTCCAGGCTTCTGACACCTTTCACACCAATGCACATAAAACAAAGTTAAATTTAAAAAACGTTCTGCAGTCTTGTGGAAGACCCAGTCAATCTCTACCTATCTGTACCAGGTTCCATCCCTCACCTATAGTTACAGAGATCAGTGAAATCTCTTTGTGACTTTAATCCAGCCAGAAATAACATTTCTGTCACAAATCACTTGTACTGGCGTGGGGGTACAGCATTATGCCTTCACCCATGGCTGCAACCTGTTATACAGGGGTGGCTGGGCAGGACAGTGGGACTCTTCAGCCCAGAACGGAGCAGGTTGGTTGGTGGTGGTGAAAGCCGTTTATCATGATGGCAGGGCTCATTACGATGCCCCGGGCCTTCCCTGACTGAGGCTTGGAGTCTTCCTGAATTCTTGAGTCCTGAAATGGCCCCTCCCCCTCAACCACACCTTTTTTTTTTTTTTTTTTTCTTTTCCCCTCTTATGTTCATTGGAGTCAATCTCTTGGGAATAGATTTTTGTGATCCTGAGCTTTGACGCCACCTGGCCTGGCTTCTTTTATTTGCTGCAACCCATGTGATTTCTGAGTCTTAGTTTTTCCTCTGTAAAATGGACAGACTCACAGGATCACATTACTGTGTCTCTTAAGAGACAGAGCAAGGATGTCCTTGGCCTGGAACCTGGTAGAACCAGGGCATAGAAATGGGAGGGGATTACGGCTCCTATTTACCCAGCATGCCACTGTGCCGGGCCCTACCTCTCGGGTCCGGAAGATGATTCTGTATTGGTACTGAGGTCCGTGGTCCTTATGATCTTCCAACTTCTCCCGCTTGATGCTCACTGCCACGGGACCCAGCTTTTCATCCACGCCGAAGTAATTGGCATGCTCTGCAAAGGGAGCATGGAGACATATGGTCAGGTATCCAGAAGGAGAGGGCATGGCCCATGGCGATTGGCCCATGGCGGTCTGCTCATGGCGTACTGGGAGGAGGATAAGGGGCAGGGTGCAGTCTCACACAAAACTCAGGAATTTAAGGCCAGTGGAGAAACCCTAGGAGTTTGATCAAAGCCTGGCTTTCGGTACCAGAAAAGTCACAGGCCTTTTCTGAATCTCCGTACTCTCATCTGAGGAACAGGGACCCAGAGGCTACCCACAGTTCAGAGCTGGTGTGTGACAGGAAGACCACAATGATGAAAGGCTTGGAATAGTACACAGCGGGTCATCAACCCTGGGCCACTGAGATTAATCCTGGCTCTGTTAATGGCTTGCCGGGTTTAGCTCCCATTAGCTGTTGTGAAGCAGTTAAGCCCTGAGCCTAGGGAGTCTCCTGCCAGAAAAAATTCTGGGTTGAGATTAGATATAAGGCCCCAGCCAGATCACATGATGGGATTCTTTGCAGTCAAATGGGCTTAACTCAGCAATGTGAGGATTAATTGAGTTAGCATGGCACCAGGCTGGCACACAGGGAGCATATAGCTTAAATGCTGGCCATTAGTAGCGTAGGGCCTCCGATTTGTTTAGGGCCCTGACACAGATCCCTAGGTCATGCCTGCATCTGACTATGTATCAGACCTGAGTAATGGAAATACTGAGGGTGACAGACATAAATGAGCCAGGGAGCCAGGTTTCTGATATCCCCCCTTTCCTGGACAAGTCGCTGAGAATTGTACCCGAAACAGTTCTTTCCGATATCCAACCCGAGCGTTTTTTGTGTGTTTTTTTTTTTGCCTCATCCCACCAGCAGCCTGTGTGACTCCTGACGTTATCAGCAAAATTTCAAGAACACAGCAAATACCTATTTCTTGTTCTCGCTCTGTATGTTTAACTGGCAGCCCCTGTTTTCAGACGGACCTGGGTGAATCCAAGGCTAATCCCAAATAATGGGTGCAAACTAATCAGAACGGCACTGCCCATCACTCCACAGGTGGGAGGGTGTCCTCTCCTCAAGAGGCTACCGATTTGCTGTTGATTTTTTTGTTTGTTTTTTTCTTTTCACCTGCATATGACACCCAGCATCTAAGAACACGGTCAACGCTCAACAAACATTAATCTCAGGCTTCCATGGCTACAAAGGAGTCATTTCAGAAAGGCTACTTTAAAAAATTTGGGGAGCAGACAAGTTCTTCCTATATTATCCTGTGTTGTCCTTGAATGTGTTTATGTAGACTAAATTGGCTTTACACTGGAAATGCTCCCACCTCAGCCTCAATACTGGGACTCAACTGTGATCATCGTTGGTGATGCCTGGAAGGAAATGGCTACCTCCCTCACCCTTTACTTTCTTTCTTTCCCTTTTGAGGCAGGCAGGGTGGCACCATGCAGCCCAGGACTACTTCAAACTGAAGATTCAGCTGCCTCAGTCTCCTGAGTGCCCTACCGTACTCTGCTTCTTGGTGAGTTCTTTTTTTTTTTTTTTTTTTTTTTGGCTTTTCAGAGACAGGGTTTCTCTGTGGCTTTGGAGGCTGTCCTGGAACTAGCTCTTGTAGACCAGGCTGGTCTTGAACTCACAGAGATCCGTCTACCTCTGCCTCCCGAGTGTTGGGATTAAAGGCGTGCGCCACTACTGCCCAGCCTTGGTGAGTTCTAACAACCAGCGTGAAATAGCCCTTTCACCCCTTAGGCACTTTTCATCTTGGAATCCAGGGCTACTGAAAGGGCCCCTCAAGGTGCCTCATCAGCATTCTTTAGCTAGGACCTGGATGGAATTCTACTTTACCCCTTTTGCTGTTTATCTTAGTGCCATTTTGGGTAGGGTACCGGGATCCACTAGCATCAACTCCTTTTCTCCCAATGAGGCCAATCTTTGGGGTGAACTGTGTCACAAAGCAAACAAGCTATCAGACAGGACACTCCAACCCATGGTCTAACTCGAGATTGGCTCCAGAAACCACTCTGAGCCCTGTGGAGAACCTAGCTGACATCTGTTACAACTGCCAAGAACTGTTTATTTTTGGTGGTGCTGGGGCCTGAGTACTAGGCTGTTGCTCACTGTGTCCTCCCAGGCACCGAGTATGCCCCTGTTTTCCCGGCACCCTCAGTAACGAGACAGGGTCAGATGAATAAGCAGTGGGTGTTTTTCAGAGGCAAGCTGGGGCCCCAGCCACTGGCCAGCATCAATCACCTTTGCCCACGAAGTAGTCCTGGTAGTATCGAGCACCCAGGTCCACGTGCTCGATGCTGTACTGCCTGGGCCGGCTTTGTGTCCTCTGCTGCTCCTTGGGCACCTCCAGCACCGAGATGCTAGCATTTGTACGGTGGGTGCTCAGGGTGGGCTCCGCGATGTGGGCCTCGCTGCTGCCCCCCGGGGAACCCATGGAGGCCCGGGAGAAGCTGACATTGCGCTCTCGCTCCCCACCGATCTCATTGCGGAAGTGTGGGCAGCTAAGCAGAAGGTCATTGCTGTTGTCGTCCCCCAGGTCCTGCTCCAGGTTCTCTTTGCAGTTCAAATCCTCCGTGCTGGTGAAGGCTGGGTCCAGGGTCCCCAGGCTGTGGGCCCGTGATGCCGTGAGGGTCGCCATGGCTGAGGCGGCTGAAGCTGCTGAGGCCCCTGTGGTGGTGTTGCGTCTCTGGGCCACTGACACCCTGTTGGCAGCTGCCTCGTTGAGGTCAAATAGCATGCTCTGCACGTCAAAATGGGCAAAGCTCTTCTGGCACACCCATGGTCTGCTGGCTTCCGGGGGGCTTCGACCCTCCTCAGTCTCTCCCAGAGACCGCCCCACTTCCCCCTCAGGCTTACTGCTCCTCAGTTTCCTGAAGATGGACGAGTCCACAGTGTCCCCACTGCCCAGGCCCCACGCGGGTTTCTTCCGGGCCTTCTCCTTCTCCTTCAGAGGCTGCACAGTCTGAAGGCTATCTTTGGCAGGCTGGCCATTACGGGGGTCTCCCTTGGCCCCACAGCTGCTCCCTGAGAGAAGGGTGCCGGGATCCACCCGCAGGAGCTCACTGAGGTTCTGGGAGCCCCGCGCCTCTGGCTGCTCACTGCGGAACTCATTGAGGATGTCAAAGAAACTCTGTTCCGGCACGCCCTGCACATCGATGGAGGACGTGCTGCCATACTCTCGGAAGAGGGGCAGCACCCCTGGGTGCCGGGCTCCCCGCGCCTCACCAGGCTCCTCCACGTCACACTCACTGAGGGTGATCTCGCTGCTGCTTCGATGCCGCAGAGGGAGGAAGGCCCGGCCAGGGGACCGGGGCCACCCATCCTGGAATTCTACATCTTTAGACCTCCTCCTGGAGAGTCGATGGTAGGCTCTGGACCCTGAGGAAGCTGGGGTGCTGGAGGGGAGCTGTCCGTTCTGAAAGTTTCTCATGGAATGGGCCACTTTGGTGACCTTCACACCATCTGTGTCCTGTGAGGGGCTGGGATTGCTCTGCTCTCTCAAGGCTTCTCGCTTGGGTGGCCAATCAGCCACTCTGGCACGCACGCCCATCTTGGGCATCGCAGGGGTGGTGGGGCTAGGGCGGGTGGTGGCAATGGCTGGGCTCTCCCCAAGAGGCTGGGACATGCTGCCGTTCTGGGCCCAGAATCCCATGGGAGTGTAGTCCCCAGGGTGGGGCCCAGGGAGGATATCGGTGCCCCTGGCCCCACAGCTCGTGGCCAGGTCCACCCCATCATTAGCAAGAGGCCGATAGGTGGTCATAGTCCTCGGGCACTGGAGTGCTGCTGCCCCTGGAAGTCGTGGTACAATTAATTCTATGGGGTCCCCTGGCCCTCAGCCATTGTTCAGGCCTGCCAGTCCTAGGACAAAGGGTGCTGGCCCCCGGAAGTGCACTTGAAGGTTGTCAGCCTGGACAGTCCAGTTCTTCACCATCGCTGTGGACAGCGGCGCAAGTGCTGCGTCAGGAGGCAGGTGTCATCCGGGGGGCTCCAGATGCACTGGCTCAGTAGGGCAGAAAGAGCATTGGCTGCAGGCCATGGCCCGTGGGTGGCGCAGGCATCTTCCCAGCCATGCTGCAAGAAAAGAGAAGGAAGAGTGAGCCACGCCCAGTATACACTATTTCCCAAAAGGCAGGCGATGGGGCTGTTTTGGGAGAGGACCCAGCTTTACTCATTGGAAAAGATTATTATGGAGTGAGCCCGCCTGCCCGCCCTCCCCTTCCTTCCTCAGACAAGGTCCTGCTGTGTGGTTTTAAACTTGTAGAGATTCTCCCCCCTCTTCCTCCCGAGTGTTGGGATTATAGGAGGGCACCACTATGTGCAGCCAGAGTTTTTTTTTTTTTTTTTTCAAAAGCAGAGAAAGGACTGTGATGGCCATCCCATCACAGCTCCACCTCCGTTAACTCCTTGCCCTTTCTGTTTCATCCATTCATCCAGCCATTCTGTTTTTGTGGTCCTGGGGATTGAACCCAAGGCCTATGCATGCCAGGCAAGCACTCTGCCACTGAGCTACATTCCCAGACATTTTTTCCCTTCATTGCTGTATTAGAAACATTTATTGTGTGTGTTTGCTCTTGAATACTAGAGAGCATGTGTAGAGGTTACAATGGTCTGTGGGAGGATGGAAATGGTTCTCCTTCTACCATGTGGATCCTTAGGGACTGAACGCAGGGTGACAGAGTTGGTTCTCTCTTTCCACACGTAGGTTCTGGGAACTGAACTCAGGCCATCAGACTTGGCGGCAGGTGCCTTCATTCACTGAGCCGTCTTGCCGGCCCCTCTTTGTTTTGTTTTGTTTTGTTTAAAGCACTTTTTTTGTTTTGTTTTTGGAGACAGGGTTTCTCTGAATAGCTTTGGAGGCTGTCCTGGAACTCACTCTGTAGACCAGGCTGGCCTCAAACTCACAGAG
Organism: Cricetulus griseus; assembly: GCF_003668045.3. Classification (NCBI taxonomy): domain Eukaryota; kingdom Metazoa; phylum Chordata; class Mammalia; order Rodentia; family Cricetidae; genus Cricetulus; species Cricetulus griseus. The sequence continues at coordinate 6,420,689 of NC_048602.1, read as the reverse complement.
CTCTGCCTGCCTCTGCCTCCCAAGGACTGGGATTAAAGGTGTGCGTCAAACGCCCAGCTCCCTCTTTGTTTTTAAAAATATTTTATTTTCACTTCCTGCACTCCTGGAGATGGCATCAATCTCCATGAGTCAAGTAAGTGCTCTGCCACTGAGACAGAACACCAGCTACCAGGTCATTTCAGCCATAAATACTTTCAGTTCAGGTCTCTGGCAGATAAGATCTTGAGAGGAAAGGAGAAAGGAAGGAAGGAAGGAAGGAAGGGAAGGAGGGAGGGAGGGAGGGAGGGAGGAAGGGAGGGAGGGAGGGAGGAAGGAATACCATGATCTCATTTCATATCCACCAGAGCTCACAGGAACTCTTTATTGCCCAGTGGCACTGTCTCACTCAGGTCCTGGTCTCTGTTATCTCACAGGGTCTTCTGTTGAGTCGGTCTGCTCTGGCGGATGCTCTTCCTGTCTCACCCACTCCGTCACAGCTACCTTCCTTTGTCCTACTGCAACGCTTGAGGAAGGACCAGAGTCCTGTCCGGTGTGGTGGCCACCCTCGGGATCCCCGTGATTCTGTCTAACGTGTTCCCCTTGTCCTGTATTTCCTGTGATCTGATGGAATTGCACAGAGGGCAGGCTTACTGCCCACTTGCTCTACAGCCTACTTGATCCTGCTCCCCTGCCAGGAAGAAAGGGAAAATGACAAGAGAAAACCAGAGCCCCAAAAGATTCAGGGGAAAAGCTGCCAAAGGAATGTTTCCAGTAACTGTAGTCATTAACAGACACTCATGTCCAATCTTAGTGCCTCCTCCACAAGCACCCCCCCCCCAAACCCCCAGGACTCCATATTGCTTCTGAAGGAAACCCAAACTCCTTCTCCTGGCCACAAGCCACCAGATCTGGCCCCTGGCTACTGCCAAAACACCTGTGTGGCCTTCCTCACCTTTCTGGGGCGCTTCCAACCTAATCTACCTGCCAGGCCTGTCACCCAGTCCACTTTCTTCCCATTTTTCTTAGCAGTTGTCACCAACTGAATCTCTTTTGTGTGGGATCTGTTTGCCGACTGCCTCCACCGCCAGGTTGTCAGTTCCAGAGTGGTACGGCCACCTGTGCTGCTCGCAGCTGTGTCCCTTAGCCACACTCCTGCCCGGGATGCTCTGGCACTGTTTGGCGATGGTGTCATGTTGACCGGAGATGAAGCATGCACCCTGCTCCACAGGCGAACAGGGAAGGAGCTCCAATTTCTAACACTCCCCAGAATCATTTCTCTCTGTCTCTCCCTTGAATGAAACTCCCTGCTGGAGAAGAAGGGGAAGAAAGCCTTCACCATCTGTGGCTGGAGCTGCTCGGTATCCCAGGGATGCTGCCTCCTCTTCCTGCTGGCAGGACTGACTTTAATTGAGATAGCACAGGGCTGGGGTGGGTTGAGCACCTGGCTTAGAGTGACCTGTAACTTCTCTGTCCCTTGGTCTCTTAGTGTTCTATTGCTGAGCACAGCAACTCTAATAAAAAGAGAGCATTTCATTTGGGCTGGTTTATAGTTTCAGGGTTAGTCCACTGTCCTCAAGGCGGGAGCACGGTGGCACGAGGGTAGCATACATGGTATCGATCCGAAGTCAACAGGCTTAGAGACTCTTGGGCTTTTAAAAGCCACACCTACTCCATCAAGGCCAAACCTTTTAAATCCCTCTCAAGTGGAGTCACTTCCTGATGAGCAAGCATTCAAATATAGGAGCCTATGGTAGCCATTCTTAATCTAAGCACCAGTCTCTAAAGCTAGCCACTCTGGTCAAAGACCCCCCTCCTCCCCCACAGTGCTTGCCTAACGAGGAAGTGGATGCCCATAAGTCACGTAGTGGGTGTTTCCTAACATGTTTAGAGGTGCAGAGTGAACTTCAGGGAAAAACAAACAGGAGACATCAGCCTCTGAGACGGGAAGAAAAAAGTCCAAGAGGGAGGGGAGGGATCAAGATGGCCTATTTCCTGTGGGTGCCCACGGTTGAGGGGGTACAGGAGCATTCCTTGAGACACTTGGGAGACAGGGGGAAAGGCCAGACCCCAGGGAGGAAAACAGGGAAGGCGAAAGGGGAGGGGCCCATTGTGAACGGCACAGCAGGGGCGTGGTCCTCAAAGTGGGTCTCAGGCACCCCATCATCTGAGAGGTGAGATTACCAGATTGCCTCAGCTTTCAAAAGCAGTCAGAAACCTGGAGTTTCATGCCGTTTCTCCCCAGCTGAAGAGCAAAAGCAGCAAGGGTGGCGGAAACAAAACCTGGTGTGCACAGAAGAGTTCTAGGAGACACTCCCGGCTCAGTGTTTAAGAACACTGTAAGTCACAAATGGTGGGCAGGCTTCACTCTTCGTGGTAAACCACGCCCACAAGCTTGCGTTTCCTGTCTATTAGTGAACCCTTAGCTTCTGACCTGGGTCTTGCAGGCTCTACTGCTGAGCCACATCCCAGGCCTTAATTTTCATCCTCCAGCTCTCTTTTTCTCTGTGTAGTCCTGGCTGTCATGGAACTCAGTCTGTAGACCAGGCTGGCCCGAACTCACAGAGAATTGCCTGTCTTTGCCTTCTGAGAGCTGGGATTAAAGGCATGTGCCACAACCACCCCCGTTAGGGCATTTTTTTGGTGATTGATGGGGGAGGGCCCAGCCTGTGTGGGTGGTGCCATCCCTGGGTAGGTAGGTGGACCTGGGTTCTGCAATAAAGCAGGCTGACTAATCCGTGAGGAGCAAGCCAGGAAGCAGCACCCTCCATGGCGTCTGCATCAACTCCTGCACTTACTACTTTTGATAATGAACTGTTATATGGACCTGTGAGTGAAATAAACCCTTTCCTCCCAAAGAAGATTTGATCACGGTGTCTCAGCACAACAATAGTGACCCTAACGGAGACAGAAGCACTCTGAGAAACTACAATGACTGTCCACAAAGTCAGGGGTAGAGAGGCTGGGGTGCAGCCTCTGGTGACTGGTGGCTGTCACAAAGTGGAGATGTTCTTATTTATGGACTGACTCTACCATTAAACTGTTACACAGGGAGGCTTCCCAGGGCAGCCTGTGAAGAGCTGTGCTCAGCGGTGGGTTGTACGGTCCAGGCTCTGCACAGACGGCGACCTTCCTCTGAGGTCACACGGGCTGGGTGGCTCAGCTAGAAACCTGACTTGCTGTGGTATGTACCTCCTGACATATGGGTTCTCCTGCTGGAATTTGGCTTCCAGTTCTGTAGACACTCTCAATCATACTGCTGTAAACACACACAGATGTTCTACAGGCCTGGGGCTCTGCACAGATCCCCTCCCCAGGCATGCAGCTGGATCTCTCTGTGCTGTTCTGAGTTGAGTGGTGCCCACAGCCTCGGGGGTGGGGGTGGGGGGATGGGGGGGTGGGGTGGAGGCTTGGTGAGTTGTCCCATGCTACCTAGGTCTTCCCAATAGGAAAACCAATTAGGAGAGAAGCACAGCGTATGCCCCCCAAAACGAAATGGCTAGGCTCCAACAGTGGTGTGCCATGATGGACCAGGACCTCACTCTGTGAGGTGGGGAAACCCCGCTTCTCCATCATCACTGCCCTTCCGGGTTGAACATCCCAAACTTGAAATCTGAAACATTATAAGCACCATGTGGACACAGTGACACACACTTTAATCCTAGCCCTTGAGGGGTAGAGCCAGGGAGGATCTGAAGTTCAGGGACATCCTTGGCTACATAGTGAGTTAAAGGCCATTCTGGGATACACGAGACCCACCCATTCATTCATTCATTCATTCATTCATTCATTCATTCATTTTCAATTTTTAAGGGTTCAAGTGCCAATATGATGCTAAAAGCGGAAATTTCCACTGTTGAATTCTGGTCCCAAGCATTCTGGGCTCCACTTACACTCCTATTCTTCCAGAAACCTTTGCAGGGAGTCTCCCCACCCCACCCCACCCCACCCCCATTATGGAAATAGGGCAGGGTGGGCAGAACTTGGGGGAGGGGAGGTGGTTCGTCCTGTATTACGGGAGGCCCACAGTACACCTGGGCCTACAGAGTGTCTGTCACTCAGTAGCAGGGCGCTGGCTTAGCTTCTCCTGGAGACTCTGGCTCCCTCTGGCCGGTGTGCCCCTGGTCCTCACACGCCCTTGTCCCTCTGGCCTTCCCCCGTTTCTGTAAGTTTCCCACCAACTTTTGTGTCTGAATGAGATTACCAAGTTTGGCTTCTGTGGATCAAATGCCAAGAAGGTGGCTGAGGAAGTGAGTGGGGGAAGAGGTAGGGAAGCCCCCGGGTCTGCACAGAGCGATACCAAAGGCAGTCAGCAGGGCCCACGGGGCGGCAGTCACCAGATACCATCCAATGGTGCCAATGAAGACATAACTGTTTTCTAACTCGGGGTCCTGGGATGGTTGCTCTAGTCCTGGTTAGAGAAACAGGACCATGACATTGGGTGCATATATCATTTCCTGCTGCACAGCCTCACACAGTAGGGACATCCACCAAGCCCATTTCAAAAATGGGGCAAGGACAGTGACGTGACCAAGTCACCCAGCTTGGCAGGGAGCACAGTTAGGATTCAAACCATGACTGGCTGACTCCCACCCTTGACCACTCTGTTATGATAAAGCTCGAGGGGGACCTTGTTGGGGGGGGCAACTTTCATGGATTCCATGGCAGGTGAGGGGTGACCTAGGTGGAGGGACAAATGTGCCAGGCAGACAGAGCTTAAGTGAGAAGTTTTATTAGAAAAGGGTAAAGAAACACAGAGACAGATAGAAAAAGACCTGTCTGCCTCAGGGGAACAGCGGAGGGGGGGTGTGTGTGTTTCGGGCAAAGAGAGCTGGAAAATAGAGTGTAAGTAGGCAGGGACCTATCTTTTAAGGGGTCCTTTGCACCTGCGTACAGACTACGAAACCATGGAACCCTGGGCTGACCAGGGTACTGCCTGAGTGCATTCTGCCAGGTGACAGGGCCAGGCCAGCATGATGCCCGAGTCCTTAACACTCTGCTCTAAATAAAAGACAAGTGTACTGTGAGGCTACACGGAGAGGTGCCAACAGCTTAGTGGTTCCAGGTGAAGCCATGGGTTTCTCTTCCTGGCCGCCCCCGACTCCGTGGAAGTTTGGGCAATACCAGGGTGCATGTTACAGTACCCAGATCTCATTAGGAAGAGTCTATGCAAAGACAGTCCATTAGCCCACAACAGCAATCCGGGCCTTGACCATAAAAATCTGCTCTGTATTCAGTGCCAAAGAAGCCAGAGATTCATGTATTTAACTGAAAAGGGCAATGTGTGTCTACAGCTATTGCCCTAGTAACCTGCCCTGCTTTTAAGGGTGTTTAATAAGGCGTGTTTCTTTCCCCTTGGGAGAAGAGAGGAATAGTGAATGCAAATCATATATTGAAATTCTTGGTGTGCACTTTATTTTTATACCATGGCATGTCAAGGCAGGTGCATGGGCGTTCACACTGCTGTCGACATAGAAGAGCTACAACGGCCTCATGCGCATGAGCAGAGGAGGGCTGAGTGACTCTGGATGACTCAGTCCAGGAAACAAAGCACCTGTAGCAAAGGTGCGGACAGAGCAGTGGAGAGATGTGAGATGTCCCTGCACAGCTGGGGGACGAGCGTGCACACTGACTGTGTGCCGTCAGCCTGAACACGTGCTTATAGCATGCTAAGCACATGGCAAGGCTTTATGCACAGACCCGTTTAATCCACAGAACAAGCCTGGGAGGGAGGGGCTGATGCAACCCTTGCCTTAAAGCCGATGTGTGTGGTGGTGGACGCCTCATCTCAGTGCCCACTGCATTGACCAAGGGATTGAAGCCAGCCTGAGCTACACATCAGTCTCTCTTGGAAAACAGAATAGTCTCTGGGGACTCGTTCCTTCCACAGTTGGGCAGTTCCTGTGTCAGCCTTGCTCAAATGCCCCCAAAGAGTCCCAAGGCCCCTGGTGACCTGCTTAGACCACGCCATGCAGAGGCTGAGCTCACTCAAAGGCTTACACTGCTATATCTCCGTTGTTTTATTTTGCCCTCTTGTACAGTTGAGTTCATATGGGTTAGAAGCTCGTGTGATCAGAGAGAGAGAGAGAGAGAGAGAGAGAGAGAGAGAGAGAGAGAGAGAGCAGCTAACGAGTTGAGAGTTTGTGTCATTAGTTCTTGGAGGTCTCCCCGCACAGCAGCTGTAGCATCGAGGACTGAAGCGAAGACCACCCAGGTTCCATTCTGACTGCCACCAAACTAGCTAGATCTCGGGCACACAGAGGAGCCTTCCTATGTCTCCATTTCCCATCTTTAAGATGGAGAAGATGATATGGCTTCAGTCTGAGCAAAGTCCTACATCTGCTATGTCAAGGCTCAGCACACTCAATGCTCGGCGACGTACCAATATACCAAGCAAACCAAATGCAGCCTTGTAACAGCTCCTTCTGAATTATAGGAATAGCAAGCCCCCTTTCCCGGGAGCCCAGAGCCTGGGTCGGGGCGGTGGTCCCTGGAATACCTGTGGGATCAGATGAGTGAGGGAAGGTGTCCCACCTCCCCCAAAGCACATGTGGCTTGAACGTCTTGTTCCATCTGGACACAGTCCCATTCTCTCCAAATGTGACTCTGAAATGCACAATTGGAAAGAGATGCTTCCTGGCCATGAGTTTTGGGACAGCCCACCCAGGAGCAACAGCTATGTCCTAGAAAGGGGTGGGGGGAGGGGGAGGCATGACAGAACCAGACCTCTAAGGCAGGAGGAAGAGCCTGTTGGGTGACTGCATGTTGGCAGACATGGCCTCTGCTCCAGGCTGCCTGTGGGTGTCTCACTAGCAAGCTCACTGGCAAACTGCAGTACAGGGGTCCACTGCTGCTGCCTCTCACTGCTGCCCAGAATCCCACTATCGTCATAACGGACATCTAGTAGACGGATGGTTCACTTGGGCAATAGCCAGGCTGAGACTACAGAGAAAACACTTAGGGGGTCCCCCTGGAAGGCTTGCTCCTGTGGCCAGGCTAGGCTCCTGGGTAGAAGATGGCATCCTGTCAGCATGGAGCCTGACTTGCAAGCTAATTCCAGCTAATTGCCACCGAAACCTGCTAAGATCACATCTGTTGGGCCTGGAGATTAAATCAATATTTGACAATCTTGATTAAACACAGCCAGGGAATCCTTGTAAAGGAACAGCTGTTCAAGCCCCATCCTGTTCCTGGGGGTGGGGGCAGGGGAGGGCTGAGCTGGAGAGCCTTCACCTAAGGACAGCTGTGTGCTGGCAGTATACTCGGTATGAGTGGAGACCCCAGGAGAGTGGTCAGAAAGCCTTCTGTGGGTAGAGAAGGAGGAGAGAGAGGGGTGCTGGATATACCTTAAATTGAGCCTTGTCTCTTAGATAGCGTTCTCCTGCCACGGTGGTTTATCCTAAGTGGTCCCTGATCCCTGACTGCCATAACCTTGTCAGAGCGCAGGACACCAACACCTGGGCTCAAGCCCCTACCAAGTGAACACCAAGGCAAATGCACTCAAAATAGGGGAAATATCCTAGCTGACCCACTGAATGGGAGAGAAAGAGTGGGGATCCACACCTGGGTTTGGTTGACTCCAAGGTCAGCCCTGTGACCCCTCACTGGATGTCACAAGTGGGAGATGCCCCACCCCCAAGTCTGTGGAGCTGAGGCCCAGCTGCAGCCTGCTCCATCCAGTCCCAGAGTCTTCCCATAGCAAAGGTGTCTCGACCCCCAAACCCTGCTAATCTCTCCTTTTTTGTATTTAGCTTCCCGCCAACAAAATTGCCTTTATACCCTGCCGATTCTATATGGCACTTCTGGAGAGGGGGGTTATTATCTCCCCCACTTTACAGAGTAGAGCTCTGGGGCTCAAAGCACCAAGCCATCCACTGAACTCGAGCCTTGCCACATCAAATCCACAGCCATCATAACCAATGTCCCTAAATACAGGCCCAACAAATGCCAGCCCCCAATCTAGTGACTTTGGCAGAAATGCTCAGGCTCTGGTATCAGCCTGCAGAGGATCAAACTGCAGCCCCACTAAGTACTGTGGAGAACGACAGTGTCACGTCAGCCTGCTAGTGTACCCAGCAAGAAGGTTCCCAGGAGGCACTCTGCACAGTAAATGGCACACCATAGACAATGGATATATATATATATATATATATATATATATATATATATATGTATTTATATCCTCTGGAACTGGAGTAAACTGTAAACTGCTATCAGGGTTCTGAGAACTAAACCTGGGTCCAAGTGCTCTTAACTGCTAAAGCCATCTTTCCAGCCCCACCGTGGGTTCAGCTCAGGACGAAGAGCTTGCTTATATGACAGTGAGGCTGAACTTACAATGCACTGATGGCGGGGAGGATGTCAGACACCCAGAGGTCTTCAAGACACCGGCCACTCACTCACCGCTCTCCCTCTGGCTCCCAGGATGGTGCTGTGGTGAGGGCAGCGACTCTTCCCCATGGGAGCAGGGAAAGGCGGTAGAGATGGCTTGGTGGCTGAAGTACTGGCTACTCAAGTGTAAGGGTGTGAGTTTGAATTCCCAGGGTTTGCATAAAAGCTAAGCACGGCAGCATGCACCAGTAACACGAGAGAGACAGGCAGACCCCAGGAGTTTGCAAGCCAACCAGTCTAGCCTAAATGTTAGGCTAAATTCCAGGTTCAGTGAGGAGCCCTGCCTCACAAAAATGTGGAGAGCAATGGACCCTGAATTTGATCTCTGGCATCCACAGGCACACACACTCGTGCATGCGCCGACTCCCAAAACAGCATCCGAAGCTGCACGGCCACCGCTGGCTTGCAGTTCAGGCAATGCTCATGATCTGGTCTCCCCCTCATTCAGAAACAGAATCTTTCAATCTTTCTTGGTTACTTCGATCAGAGAATGAAGCACAAACAAAAACAAACAAACAAACAAACAAACAAATAAAAAGAGAACTGTAAGAACATGGAGTTCAAAAGAATGGCATATTATCTTCTGTATTAAAAAAAAAATCATGGGACTGGAGACACAGCCCAACGGGTATGAGAACTAGTTGCTCTTCCAGAAGACCCAGATTCAATTCCCAGCACCCACATGGCAGCTCACACCTGTCTGTAACTCCAGTTCCAGGGCTCTTGATATCCTCACACAGATACACATACAGGCACCAATGCACATGAAATAAAAATAAATTTAAAGAAATCACAGTATTAAAAAAAACATGTTAAATATTTTGTGACCTGCTTCCCTTCAACCTGGGTCAACACAGTAGAAAGATCTAGAAGGCGGACGGTGGTTTCGATGGGTGGGGAGTAATAGTGTACAAGTACGTCTTCAGAGTCCTCAGAGACCCTGAAGCTCCCCAGCGTCAGCCCCTGTCCTGTACTACAGCGCAAGGCACTTGGGAAAGCCTCTGCTGTACCAATGTGGGCGGCTTCATTCTGGGGTTGCATTTTTTCCCTCTAAGTCATTATAAAGAAAATTTAGAGCTGGATGTAATGGTGCAGACAGCAATCCCAGCAGTTGAAAGCTTGAGGCAGCTGGACCAGGAGGTCAAGGTCACTGCAGCTCTTTGGTGTGAGGACAGCAGAGAAGCATGAAGCCAACTGAGCCACATTTCTGCCTCTAAGCAATGTCTTAGATACATAACTTTTTCTGAGTGGTTCTATCCTAAGATTATACCCACACAACTTCACACATGTATACCATGTTTATTGATGGTATCACTCTCCTGATTGCATCAAACAGTCCTTATCCCTATTAAAAAAAAAAAAAAAAGAATTCACTCAGCTGGGTGGTAGTGGCGGCACTCGCCTTTAATCCCAGTACTCAGGAGAGAGAGGCAGGAGGGGGATCTGTGAGTTTGAGGCCCGCGTGGATTACAGAGTGAGTTCCAGGACAGCCAGGGCCACACAGAGAAACCGTCTCAAAAACAAACAAAATGGGCGTTGGTGGCGCGCACCTTTAATCCCAGCACTTGGGAGGCAGAGGCAGGAGGATCTCTGTGAGTTCGAGACCAACTTGACCTACAAGAGCTAGTTCCAGGACAGCCTCCAAAGCCACAGAGAAACCCTGCCTTGAAAAAACAAACAAACAAAAACCAAATAAATAAATGAATAAAATTAAAAAAAAAAAAAAAAGGCTGGGTGTTGGTGGCGCATGCCTTTAATCCCAGTACTGGGGAGGCAGAGGCAGGTGGATCTCTGTGAGTTCGAGGCCAGCCTGGTCTCCAGAGCGAGTGCCAGGATAGGCTCCAAAGCTACACAGAGAAACCCTGTCTCGACACCCCCCCCCAAAAAAAACCCAAAACAAACAAACAAAAAAAAACAAACAAAACAAAAATGAAACCGTCACTTAGTCTAATTAGTGCTCCTGAGTGTACATGGGCATGGGCTATCCACCACTCTCGCTTCCTTAGCAGCCAAATAGTCCTCTGCTAGGGGTGGGGCCTTGTGAGACAGGCAACTTTATAAAAAACGTTTTATTTATGTGCGTGCGTGCGTGCGTGCGTGTGTGTACGTGTGTATTATGTATGTGTATGTGCCTGCATGACTTTATGGGCATAAGGGGTTTGAAATGCCCTGAACTGGAGTTCCAGGTGGTTGTGAGCAGCCTGGCATGGGTGCCTGGAACCGAATCTGGGTGGGTCTTCCAGACCTTAACCGACCAGTAAGAGCCCTAACTGCTGAACCATTCCTCTAACTCCTCAGTCGTTAGGTCTGCCGTTGGAGACCTGCAGATCTGTTCTGGGTCTGCACACGCACCTGTTCTGACTGGGGTGTGAGATGTGCACACACGTGGGACACACAGACTGTCCCCTTTCTCTCCGTTAGTGACCCCACCCACCCGCCATGGGCAGGGTCTGTGTGAACACAGGTGCTTCTGAGGTGGGAGGGGCCAGGAGATGGGGCTGTGCCTACAGAGGCCGCCTCAGAGCAACTCTCCACAGGTCATCTGGGGACAGAGGAAGGAACCTCCACCCACCTTCAAACCACCTTCAAAAGGGAGGTGGGCTCCTGCTTTCCTTCCCACAGCGGGGGGTGGGTAGGTGTCATAGACCACAAGGGATGACAGGAGGGCAGGAACATGAATGCCAGCCCTACGCCTGCAGCCACACTACAGAAGGCGGCTCTGGAAGGGTTAGTTTCTTCTCGGGCCCTTTGTCCTGGCTAGCAGATGGTGAGAGCTGGCTGCTCCGTGTATGCCTATCACTCTGCCCCAGGGCAGTGTTGCAAAGATGGGGTCTCAGGCCAGGTCGAAGGAGACAGGCTGCAAGGCACACTGCACACACACATATGCACGCATGCATGCACACAACGCGTGTGCACCAGCAGCTGCGAAAGGACCTGGCATGTCCCCCTCTTCAAAAACCACTTCTGACCACAAAGGCTCACCAGTTCTGCAACTTGTTTCTGTTCTGCCCCCCCCCCCATCTCATTACATAGCCTTAGCTGGCCTGAAACTCACTATGTAGAACAGGCTAGCCTTGAATTCACAGATGCACCTGCCTCTCCTCCTGAGCACTGGGAGAAAAGTTGTGCACCGCCACGCCCGGCCTTGTGCTTGTTTTAAAGACGAGGTTTCACTATTCATAACCGGGGCTGGCCTCAAACTCATTATCCCTCACCTGTGCTGGGGTGACAGGAATGTGCTACTGGAAGCTGGGGTGTTAGCCCCACCATGCTTCTCTGTCTAGACAATCCCTCAGACTCATTGGTCCAGGGACAGCTGCTGACTTGCTTACTGAGCAGCTTATCTACCTGGTGTTTCTGTTGTGCATCCAGTAGACACATCAGCCACATAAGAGCAAGACCATGGAACAGGCCACACCTGCTTGTGTGGCCCTCCTCACCAAGGGCCTTTGAGACAGTCCCAGCCAGTGTGTGCAGGAGGCCCACTTCCCACCAGCCCCTGCTCTAAGCACTGTTCATATGCGGGCTCATTTGATCAGCACAATCCTTCTAGAGAGAGAGAGAGAGAGAGAGATTATTGCTACTTCCATTTCACACATGAGAAACTGAGGCACAAAGAAAGTAACTTGCATAAGGCCCTGCTGCTGTAAGAGGCAGAGCTGGGTTCAAATCCTGCCCACCGACTAAGAATGCTCTTAATAGCTAAGCTTTCCTGGCCTTGCACCATAACTGAAGTTGGCATTGCCTGTGGCTTGAGGGCACCCTGAAGCCAGGTCTGAGTGGCAGGCAAAGTTCACTTCCTGAGGCAGAGCAAACACTCACTGGCGCCCCAAAGCATTCCAATCCCTCCTCTTTTGTTCACCTGCCAGCCCTGGGGCACACTACTCACTTTAATACCCTTGGGTATTAACGTGTTAATCTTAGTGCCTGGACTCGGGGTCACCAGCACTGGCTCTAGAGAAACTTTCCATTCCTTCTGCTTCTTTGCTGAGTCCTCTACTTGTCAATACCCCTCCCCAGCCAGAGGCAGGAGCTATGCTCGTGCACACAGACAGACAGACAGACAGACAGACAGACAGACACACACACACACACACACACACACACACACACACACACACACACACACACACACACACACACACCCGCCACCCACCTGTCCACAGCCCAAGGCAGGCAGTGACCCTGAATCAAGCCTCACAGATTCACAGGAACACAGGCAGGTGGACACTCCCTGAAGTACTTTTTGTTGTGGCGTATAGTGGCACAACTTAGTACCTCATACTAGGGGACTAGAAACGTGAGATGTGGCAGGGAACACTAGGTGGCTTTGGGCCATCTCTGCTGGTGCACAACAGTGTGGCTAGCTCTCAAATACAAGCTGTGAGGTGAAAACCATGAAAACCACGTAGCCAAGGCCAGTTCTGGAAGCTGATGCTTTATCGTTTGTTTGTAGACAGGGCCTCTCTACATAGCCCAGACTACCCTTACTCTGTAGACCAGGCTGGCCTCAAACTCACAGCTATCCACCTGCCTCTGTCTCCCACGTGCAGGGACTAAAGGTGTGAGCCACCACACCCAGCTGGAAGTTGATTCCTTACCAGAGAACTTCCAGAGCTATATTCCTTAAGGATAGACTTATATTAGCCGCAGTCACGCCATAGACAGTTTGAAAAGAGGTAGTAGCGGCTGGAGGGACAGAGAGAAAAAAGGAAGCAACTCCACCCAGTGCCAGGAGGAGGTAGTCGTTTTTTCCGAGCAGCAGACAAGCCGTATGGCGCTAGTCTCTGCTCCTCTTCCTGCGGGGATGCGAGGGTGAAGGAGGCAAGCAGGAGGAACAGGACACAGGGCACGGTGCTTCTTCAAAGGAAAACCACACTGCTTTGTTCTCAAAAGCCACCAATCTGTTGACACGTGAGTGTGTGAGCCCCGGTCAGGGACTGAGCGCTGAGGCCTCTCAACCCTGTGGTGGGCACTGAGATGCCAGCTCAGTCCCCACTTCCCAGCCTCAGGAAGGGGGGGGGGACTCTAATTGGTCTACGGCAACAGGGTGAGTTGGTATTCTCTGATCTGACTGGCCAACTGGTGGGGACACATAGCTGAAGCTCGACCCACTGGAGCCAGAGAGGATTTATAACTTAAGGGGGACAGCATCCTTTCAAGGTACTCTCCCTCTCAATGCTTGTAGACAAGGCTCCCCATGTCGCTGGAAGCCATTCTGGGACCTAGGGGCCTGAGCAGGAAGCCAAGATTGAGAACTGGTATCTGTGACACACATGTGGAGCTCCTGATTATATTTGTCTGAGCTCACCCACCTCTGGACTTCTAGAACATATGAAAGGGCTTTTCTGTTTGGCCAGATGGCACCAGTGTGTTTGCTATTTGCAAGCACAAGAATCCTGATGGAGATGGATAGCCAGCGGTCTTTGCTTTGTTTTGTTGTTCGAAGACAGGGTCTTGCTATATAGCCCAGGCTGGGCTTGAACTTGCTGCCTCAGGATAACAGACACGTGTCACTATACTTGGCCAGTAACCTTTTGAGGAAAGGTTTTTTTTTTTTTTTTTTTGCTTTTTTTCAAGACAGGGTTTCTCTGTGTAGCTTAGGAGCCTATCCTGGCACTCGCTCTGGAGACCAGGCTGGCCTCGAACTCACAGAGATCCACCTGCCTCTGCCTCCCGAGTGCTGGGATTAAAGGTGTGTGTCACCAATGCCCGGCTCAACCTTTTGATTATTAAAGAAAAATCTGTACAAACGGGAAATGGGCAGCAGCAGGAACAGGAGGAAGACCACTCTATCCTTGTATAAAGAGACAGTTTGCAGTTCTCAAGTGGTGTGTCCCCCCACGCAAGGGGCACAGGACAGTTTTTGGTCCAGTATAGGCGGGGCTCAGGGAATCACCAGCAGCGGCTCACTGCATTCTCCCCATCTTGACAACAGCTGCTGTGCTATAGCAAGTTCCTGAGTTCCTGAGTTCCGCTGCCCCTGACAGCAGCAGGGGGCTCATCCTCAGCTGCTGGGCTGAGGATGAGAGACAGCCCCGAAGCTGGCTAGCTCTCCTGCAGCTGCTCTGTTCCTGCATCAAAGGTCAGACTTTAGGATCTGGGCCTCTGCTGTGAGCGCTAAGACGGCACATGGCCCAAGGACCTCAGCACAGGGACCTCCCAGCGTCCCATCTCCCCATCAGATGAAAGGGCAAGCAAGAGGAGTGGGAAACAAAGGGTTGCTCTCTCTGAACCCAGCCAGTCCCGGGTCTAATTGCTGCTCTCTCTGTAGGCAGTTGGGCGCACTGACACCGCTTGTCACATGAATTTGGAAAGCACTTGGCAGAGAGCACATGGCTGTTTCATTACTATTGTTATTTGACAGTGTGTAGCTATGGCTTTAGTCACCGAAATATAGTTACATGCCGAAAAATGTCCCTGTTTTAAGAATACATTTGATGATTTGTGTGGGGGGTTGGTGTTCTTTCTTTTTGAGACAGGGTCTCAGATGTTGGCCTGGAACTCCCTAGGTAGCTGAGGGTGATCTTGAACTTCTGATCCTCCTGTCTTGGCCTCTGAGGTGTTGGAATTACAGGTGTGAGCTTCCATATCCATCCAGTACACTAGCTACTTTTCTATTCAAGGCAACTTCTACAAGGGAGGGCTTATTTGGTCTTATGGCTCCAGAGGGTTAGGAGGCCGCTACCATCATAGAGGGTGTGAGCAAGCACCAGACACGGCTGTAGGAACAGCTCAGAGCTTAACATCTCACAAGCACGAAACAGAGGGAGCAAGCTCCAAACGGCATTCCTAGTGACTGACTTCCTCTAGCAAGGCCACACCTCCTAAGACCTTCCCAAAGAGTGCCACTAACTGGGGACCAACTATTCAAATGCCAGAGTCTGGGGGGAGGGGGAGAGTCCTTATTCAAATCACCATAGCCACTGATAGAATTTTGACATGTCTACAACTGTCTAACTCCAGATGACCTGTACTGAGTAAACTGTCCCCACCACCCCCAAACAGCTCCTCTTCCTTGCCCTACTTCTCAGGAAAGGATCTCACTGGCACTCACTCCAGTGTTTGGGGCCTTGTGGAGGCCCAGGGGTGAAGATAAACCCATTTCCATAGGAAGAAAAAGCCGGGGGAGTCAGGGCAGCTTTCTTGTGCCCAGTTTTCTTCCTTCCTCATCCTGCTGAGTGACGATACAACCAGGACTCTGGGAGTTACCTTTGACCCTGTTACTTGGGGGCTCGTCTACTGCCCTCCTCTCTGGGGAGTTGGCTTTCTTTCACATTCAGGGGCCCTGACTGCTGCTCTCTCACACCCGATTCTTATACCCCAATCTCTAGAGCTGCTAGAATCATTAGGAAATGCAAAATCTGGTCGGTCGGCTCTTGACCTCTCATCTATGGTCTCCTAAGCTCTGCCCACCTCCTACATCTGGGGAACCTCCTCATTCCTTTCTCTCTTCCTGTCTCACTGGAAACTTCCTATTTTGTTCTTGAGACAAGGTTTCCCTATGTCGCCCAGGCTGGCCCAGAACTCCAGATTCTCCTGTCTTAGCCCATGCCCCTACCTGGCACTAAGATTACAGACATGTTCCACCATGCCCAATCCCACAGACACGCTTTTTCTTTTTTTAGAGACATAATCTCATGTAGTCCAGGCAGACCACCAACTAATTATATAGCTTGGGATAACCTTGAACTCCTGACATTCCTGCCTCTATCTCCCAAATGCTGTGATTACAGGTATATATCACCACATATCACTGGCAATTTTTCAAATGAAAAAAGCTTCTTTTTTTTTTTTTTTTTAGATTTTGCATTTGCCCTTATTTATATATAACAGATTCTTGGAGTCCCTTACTAGAGAACTCTAGCAAGACAGTATCTACTTTTCCTGTAAAGAAACAGAAGAACAGTGTGCATCCAGTGACTCCATGAGGTTAGAAGGACAGTGCTAACGACAGCCACCACCTCCTGAGCTGGGTATGCTAGGAGCCATTTAACCTCATCAAAGAAAATTTTTACTAAGATTATTGTAGAGCTGGGTGGTGGTGGTATACACCACTTCAGAGGCAGAGGCAGGCGGATCTCTGAGTTCAAGGTCAGCCTTGTCTATAGAGAAAGATCCAGGACAGCTGGGTCCACAGAGAAACTCTGTTCCGAAAAACAAACAAACAAAACCCTCTAGAACAGTATCATAACCAAAATGCAAATTATTTCCTGTCCATGGTCCTTCCAAGGATTGGGTGCTGCCCTGCCCATCCTGCTAGGATTACATCGCACTCAGCTTTTCCTTTTTTTTTTGAAAAAATTATAATGTGTGTGTGGCAGGATGGTATATAGGTGCCATGGCAAGAATGTATGGAAGCCAGAGGATGACACTGTGGTTGGTTCTCTCCTTCCATCTGTATGTGGGTTCCAGAGACTGGAGCTGTGTGACCAGGAAGTTACATGCTAAGCTATCTTGCCAGCCCATTATTCAGGTTTTGTGTGTGCGTGTGTGCGTGTGCGTATTCTGTTCTGTGGTGACATATTGTTTATGATCTAACAAATAAAGCTTGCCTGAAGATCAGAGTGCAAAGCTAGCCACAGCCATAGAGGCTAGGCAGTGGTGGTGCACACCTTTTATCTCAGGACTCAGGAGACAGAGGCAGATGATCTCTGTTAGTTCAAGGCTACCCTGGGCTACACAAAACCGATCTAGTCTCAAAGAGAAACAGAACTCACACAAAAGTGACCTCAGCACTTGGGATCCCACACCTTTAATCCCAGCACTAGAGAGGAACACAAGGCAGGAGGAGACAGGAGCTGGGGGGGTGGAGACAGATGCTGTCTGGAGATGCCATGTGAGGAAAGGATCGCCTCTTTGGTCTGAGCATTGGTAGAGGTGAGAACTCTCTAGTGGCTGGCCACTTTGCTTCTCTGATCTGCAGCTTTAACCCCATTATCTGTCTCTGTGTTTTTATTATTCATGCTACTGTTCTCCATAAGCTCATCACGTGCATGCTTGTGTATTCACCACCATCATGACAGGAGCAGGAAGGGTGATGGCTGAGCAGTACAGCATTTGCCTTCAGTGAGGCCCTGGGTTTCGTCCCTGTCCTCTGTTCGGGAAGGGTTTTGTCACTGCAGAGATCCCTCGTGCTGTTTCTTGTTTCTTGCATGCCCATCCTCTAGCTGTGACCAGATGCCTCTATGGCCCAACTCTGTAACTCTTCTATTTAGAAACGTTGCACACGGGGCTCACTCCGCAGGCAGACTGAATTTTCTCACTGAGCATCGTCTCCCGATGGTTCCTCCAGCCTGTCCTGAGTCTCCACAGCTGGTTCCTTTTTCAGCCTGCCCCATCTCAACAGAGCTTTCTCTGCTGAGGACTATGGCACAGCCCACAGGTTTGTTTACCTGGACACCTGGGCTGTTCCCAGATTTGGCAAGTAGTAAAGCTTTTATGAACAATGGTAGGCAGATTTCTGTGTGAACCCAAGTCCTATTTCTCTGGGCTGAGGGCCCAAGAGTGCAACGGGCTGGGTCATATCACAGCTGTGGGTTTAGTTTTTAAGAAACTGTCTGTGTGTTTTCTGGATGGACACCTTACTTTACGTTCCCACCAGCACTGTCTCAGGGACCCAGCTCTCCACACTCTTTACTGGTGACTCCCTTTCACTTCTCCTGTGGGGCTACTGTGCATCAGGTACCATTCTAGAGCTGGGGATGTGGCAATGGACAAGACAGGGACTGTGACTGAGCCGTAGTGGCATCCAGGAGGATTGGGAGGCCAGCTGTGCTACTTGATGAAGACCCCACCTCAAAACACCAAAAGACAGCTCAGTGGCTGACTGGCAGAGGCAGGCAATACATAAATCCACCCAGCAGTTGTGGGAAGGGCCAGAAGGAAACAAACAGGTGACATGATAAAGGATGAGTATCCGGGCTCTGGCGACAGATCCAGGCAGACTGGGTCCCGATCCCGACTCCGTTTACATCTACCGTGCACGCACGGCACAGGCAAGGGACCTGACTTACTGCATCTCAATTCCCCATCTGTAAAACCAGATGGTAAGCCTGTCTCAACAGAAGCAAGAAGAAGGCTGGGGGCGTAGCTCGGCAGTACAGTGCTTGCCTAGGTCCAATGCCAAGTACTAGCATAATATGAAAACCACCTTCACAGGCGCTGGAGGATTAAGTAGCTGTCCATGGCAAAGACAGGCCTGAGGAAGACCAGCTGCATACAGGTGTCTGCCAGCACCCCAGTCATGAGGCAGTGCCACTAAGAAGCCACGTGGCTGTGAGGGCCTCCAAGCTGTGCACAGCACAGCCCCATGTTCTGAAGGAACACCCACTCTGCTAAGGACTGACAGCTGTAGCCGCAGCAGAGGAAGGGAAGCCAGGCTGCTCACTTACCCAGCAGCACCCAGCAGTAGTGGCTACCGGGGCAAAGTGGGGAACTTGGGACTTTCCACACCCTGGGGATCTGACGCCATTCCCTGGTGGGCTGAAGAGTGACAACAACACCTTCTCTGGGCCCACAAAGAAACCACGTTTGGGAGATAAAGGGGATGTGGGAACCCCTCCTAGCCTACCTACCTCTCCCCAAACCTGGCCCAAAAGAGAGAATCAAGGGAGAGGCTTGGTTGACATCTTATGAAGGAAACAGGGAGATGGGGCAGGAATATGGGAATCAGGTAGCTCAGGCGGGGGCCTGGGACAGATTGAGGGTACCTACGTGGAGAGCAGGAGGGGGCCTTGTCTCTGAGAGGACAGATCCATGAGTCATGGCAGCCTAAGACTTTTCTGAGCAAAGTCAGAGCTGCAGTGACCTGCTTTGTGGGCCTCCCATGGCCTAGAGTGACCAACAAGCTGCTTCCTTCCTTCTTAGGAGTGAATCTAGAACTAGGGCACCTTCTCCTGTACAGAAAGTGACTTTCAATCCTGCAGGTGGGGCAGCCAGGTGGCGGGGCATGGTGGCGGGGGATGGTGGCGCCTTGGACCATGAGCCTGGCTTTCCTGGTGGAGGAGGGTACCAGGATGCTAAAGTCTTGAAATCAAAACCAAATTGCATCTTCCTTCTTTGTAACCCTTCCATTTGATTATAGTCCCAGAGGTTGGAAGCTGAAGCAAGAGGATTAGCCTGGGCTATAAGACTATCTCAAAGAAAACAAACCAAATGGACCACTCAAACCCTTCCTCTAACCAAACATCCACCCATAACACCCAGGGCAATGGAAAGACAGACCTTGGTTTTGTTTGTTTTTTCAAGACAGGGTTTTTCTATGGCTTTGGAGGCTGTCCTGGAACTCCCTCAGTAGATACGGGCTAGCCTCGAACTCATGGAGATCCGCCTGCCTCTGCTTCCCAAGTGTTGGGATTAAAGGTGTGCACCACCACCGCCCGGCTAAGACAGACTTCTTACCATAGTTCACTGGACCCACTGTGGCCATCCCTGTTGTTTTCCCCCATGAGCTGGAGCGATGTCAGCTTCTCCAATACACCCACAGCAAGCCCCTCCTACCTCAGGCCCTTGTTTTGAAGAGTTCAAGTGCAATGCTCCACATGAGTTTCCCACATTTGGGAGAATTGCAGGAGTCAGCACAGCTGGAGTGAGCCTGGCTCTTGGCAAACCACCTTCGTGCATGGTAAGTAAGGGAGATATTCTGTCTCCCACAGACAACCAGGGCCCTGGCCTGCCATTGCATGGCTTCCCATCTACCTTCAAGTTGAAGATGGATGATTGCTGTTTCAGAAACACCTCTTGTCTGCACCCCATTCTAGAAGAGGGTTCCTTCCTTCTGCTCTTTCTCTAGATGTCTGTACTCTGTCTTTCTGGTTAATTACCCCAGGTAAGCCACAAGGCTATCATTGAGACTGCTTACCCAGATGGTGGGGTTATGAAGTCAGACTCTTGGTAATGCAGTATTGGTTTTTTGCTTATTTTTTGAGGTGGGGTTTCTTTAACAGCCCTGGCTGTCCTAGAACTTGCTCCTTAAATCAGGCTGGCCTTGAACTCACAGAGATCCACCTGAGTGCTGGGATTAACGATGTGTGCCATCACTTCCTGATCCTGGTTTATGAATGGAGAAGGTATGTCAGGCCTGACCCCAGCACCAGGCACTCAGGAGTTTAATTTGGGGAGCACCCAGGTAGCCAGACAACATTTCCAATGACCCTGCTTCCTAACACCTGCTGGCAACAGGAGGTCAGGTAAACAGAACTCAGGTCACATTCCAAGGGCATTTCCCCAGAATGCTGAATTCCCCAACCTGAGAGTCATTTACAATGTTTGTATTTGTATGGTTACTATCTATTACATGTGGCTTAAGCATCTGAGGGACATACTAAATGCTCACCTGACATATCTGTGGGGCAGTGTTGTAGAGCTCTGTGTCACCTGTCCCTTCCATCAGAGTCTACATGCCAGCTCTGTGTCCTTCTAGTCCTCAGATGGCCTCAGCTTCAGGGGCCCTGTTCTTCCAGCTTCCTCCCTCTGCATTTGGCTCCATCCCCCAGCCTCTGCCTCTCTTTACATTCTCTCTGGACGTTAGCTGTTCTGTCTCTAGGTATATCCCTCCTCCAGGATATCTAGGTCCCCTGCTTTTGTTGAGGATCCCGATTTTCCTTCCACCTAGGCCTCTCCTGTCCACTCCATAACCACATAATCCTGCCACCTGGCCATCTCTCACAGCTACCCAACCAGCTGGAGCTGTGTGACCGCCGGATTTTCACATCTCCTTCTACACCACTCTGTAAGGCTCCACACGGATGCATTGTTGTGCAGCAATTTCCTCTGAGATAAAGCATTCCACCTTGGAGGGGACCTCATCAAGACGCAGGATATTCTTTGTGTTTGTTTGTTGTGGCTGAGACAGAGTCTCATTATGTGGCCTTGGATGGCTCAGAGCTATGTAGACCAGGCTGGCCTTGAACTCATAGAGATGGGCTGGCCTCTGCCTCCTGAGTGCTGAGATTAAAGGTGTGCACTACCATACCCGATGAGAGACCCAGGATGTTATAAAGGGAGGTCAAACATTCCATTCTACCTAGAAGCTTCTTAAAATCAGGAAGCAGCCAGGAAGGTGGTGGTACAAGCCTTTAATCCCAGCACTCAGGAAGCAGAGGCAAGTGGATCTCTATGAGTTTAAGGCCAGCCTGGTCTACAGAGCGAGTTCCAGAACAGCCAGAGCTGTTACGCAGAGAAATCTGTCTTGAAAAACGACAAAACAAAAAACAAAACAAAACAAAACAAACAAAAATCAGGACTCAAACAACACAAGAGCTTCAGGAAGTCTCCCAAACTGACGAGAATTAGCAAGTACTTCTCTTGTGTTCTCACAAGAACTGTGAGGCACTCTCAGACAAGACAAGCTGCCTGAGACACTTTGTAATCTGTACAGCTGTATCAAATTGTGCGCAAGCTGCATGGCTGCACTTTTGTGAGCCATCATGTATCCTGGGTATGCTGCGAATCACTTCTGTTCCTCTGAGTAGTTCCTCACTGCGCTCCTGTAAGTAGCTCCAATAAAATTCACTGGCTTACTAAGTTGGACTTTGATGGCATCCTTTGGCAATCTGTCACTGGCTCCCTATTTGAGGCAAGAAGACATCTTGCCTCACATCTCCCAGGAATAGTGTTGACATGTACCCCAACTCACTACCCTCACTACTCACCTGGCAGTTGGGCTCAAACCTCACCTAGCCTCCTCCTTCCTCCCACACCCACATGCAGGCTAAAAGGCCCTCTGAGTATAAATGGGAGCCAATCTTCCCTCACCATCTCTGGCTTTACCATGGTGGACACTACAAGGGGATCCTGCTGTGTAAGGTCCCACTCACATGTTGGTCCCATTCCCCAAAGCCCTGCAGGGGAAAGGCTTAAGTCACTAAGAGGCCACAAAGCCAACTGGCACTCATCCTGTTGTCTTTGTTTTTGAGCTGCTGGAGTGGGTGTGTGACAGCGTTTCCCTGTGATTATCACTTGTATTTCCATAATGACATTAAGAGTGCTGACGGTAACAACAATGACAATGAGCTGTGGTTGGACTCTTGACGGTTTTTATCAGGAGCTAAGGCATAGCTGTGGACCCCTCTCCAAAGGGTCCAAGGCATTTTGGAATTCTGAGCAATGTGGGTCTTAGGCAAACCAGCAGGGGCTGGGGAGTGCTGATAACCCATCCCAGGGGGAGTTCTGCAGTGATGATGGATATACCAGTGCGGACACACAGTCCCCCGGGACCCAAGTGCCCACAACCACACCCCCAGCCATGCCCCCAACTCCTCACTGGTGGACTCTTAGACAGGAGCTCTATACTGAGCATTACATCTTAGCCCCCAAATCTAACATAAATTTTGACTTCAAGAGTCGACATATTTCATAGAGTTGATAAATATAGATAGGTGGTTATGTTGACTACATCTTCAGTGTTAAGTTAAAAAAGTACATTTATTGTGTGCCGAATGTGCAATATACATACTGTGTCTCTCTCCTTCCATTGCGTGGGTCCTGGAGAGAAACTCAGGTCATCTGGTCTGTCAGAAACGCCTTTACCCTCTGAGCCGTCTTGTCAGCACTGTTCCTTGTTTTGCTCTTTCTTGAGAAAGGGTCTCTCAATGTAATCCTGGGGTGCCCTGAGCTTCTGTCGATTCCTTTTGCGGGGGAGGGTACTGGCATTAGGGGTGTTTACTGTTAAATTTCAAACCTGGGACAAAAGGCTGAGGTTTGAACATATCAAAGCGGACCTGGCCTCCAGCTTTTCCCAGCATCCCTCAGTCCCTACCTGTCAGAGGCATGGTTGGCATACCCTCCACCCCAACTCTCCAGCCCAGGGGCTGGGCTGCCCTTGTCCCAGAAGCTCTCCCTATATAATCCGGCCATTTTGGTTACCCACCCTTTTTCCCCTTTGCTCTCTTGGCTACTGCACCTGGGTCCCCTCTCCCCACGTGGCCCAGCTCAGTCATGTCCACTCTGGGCTCTCCCCAGATGTCCCTGCCTCTGAGTACAGTCTCCCACACAGCTACAATAAACCTCCTCCACCACACTTTTGTATTTCTTTTCCCATTCATTTACTACCATAACCATGTGGAATACCAAGCTTTAAGATTTTATGTGTTTGTTTCTGGTTAGTCTCTCATGTAACCCAGGATGGCTTTGAACTCCACATCCTTCTGGCTCCACCTGTCCCTTCTATGGATTGCTTGCTCCTTTACTGGGATCCTGGCCCCTATCTCTCAACTCCACTCAGTCACTGTCTGTGCCGCCTTTGGGCCTCCACCAATGACAGACACCTCCTCACAGACACCTGGAACTCTCTGTACCTTCTGTACTGAGCACAGCAGCCATAGATGCCTAAAGACAGTGGACTTGATCACTTTGTATTTCAGACTCCCAAGCAGGCTTGGTATACAGCAGGTGCTGCATAAATACCACACGGATCTAGTCAGTAGCCACTGTACTCATGCTCTCCCCCTTCCTAGCTTGAGGTGGCTCAGAGACCTGCTCACTCTGCCACCCTCCAGTCCCCAGCTATGTCTCTCAGCTGTGAAGCTTCAAGATGGGGGGAGCCTCAGGCCCTGGGCCCCTGAAGCACCACCAATCCTGCTCTGCCTGACCTGTCATGTGCCCCCAGTAGGGAATGACATTTATAGTGCTCGCTTTAGGATTTCATGTTAATTTGTTGCCACGTTGGAATCTCACTCACTAGAAGGGGAGACACTGTGATGAGACCCGGTGGCTAGGAGGAAAGCAATAGTCTCTGGCTGCAGGGGGTTACCACAGGGAAAGACTGGGGGAGGGGCAGACCAAACACCGACTCCCTGGGAAGTGCCACATCCACTTCCTGTTGGGAGGATGAAAGGTCCCACCCAGAGTTGATGTCTTTGGATAAGGCTGCAGACTGCCTCATCAAACACACTCTTTAGGGCTCACAGCCAACCTCCAGTCCCCAGAGACATGCTGGAAAACCCTATTAGCTGGAGGATGCTTCAGCAGCAAGGGTGCATGAAGGGTGTGGGCTAATTCGGGTTGACAACCTTCCGAAGAATCCCCCACTGGGGCACTGCCCTCCCACTCTGTCCAAGAGGATAAATCACACTGTCAGGTCTGATTTGGGACTCGGGCGATGGGCTGCGTAAAGCATCCATGTGTTCTGGCTTCAGAGGTCAAGGGCAGCCACAATCCCAAAGCCAGTGCTAAAAAGCCTAGGGACTTCATGAGAAACAGGGCTAGGAGACCAGCAGCTGTGGGTCCCTGGCACACACGAGAGAAAGTCCTGTTTTCTTTTGTAAAACTCCTGGCCCAAGCATCCGCTGCAAATTCCCATTGCCAGAAGACAAGCTCTGTTATATCCAGACATTGAGAGTTTGGAATTTGGTGAGGAAGGAGCACCCGTGGCAGCAGACAGAGCTAACGGTGGTAGTTATGGTGGGGCTGCGGCTGCGGCTGCGGCTAGTGGTGGGCAGCTCAAAGGGCTAATAAATATGAGCTGCCACTGTCACCTACCACCGCCACCCCTATCAGAATTAGCACCAGAATTAGCCACTAACTGACCTTTGTGCCAGGGACTGTCCCAGGTTCTTAAGTTTGTAAGCACATTTCACCTTTGGAACCACTTCTTGGGACAAAAGGCAGCTCCGATGGCTTAACTGCCCACTTGGGGCCAGCCAGTGTGGTCCACCTGAGCCCGGAACCTGGGCTGGCTGGACTCTGAGCCAGTGCTCTTGGGCCCTTTTCATTTTGCTGGCTTGGAGAAGGCTGTCGGAAGGCAAGCGAAGGTGCCCTCGGTAGTTAGGAATCTTCACTCTGCCAGCATGCTGCACCACAGGGACGAACACAGACAGACACAGGCAATGCCAGGCAGGCGGCACAGTGGGGCCCTTTAGACAGGATAACCAAAAGCGCAGGTGCTGTGTGTTAGGAAAGGGAGATCAAGCCTAAGGGCTGCAAGGAGAACAGACAACTGGTGGGGCACTTTAGAACTAGACCAGACTAGTAGGAGGAACTTATATACACGTGTGAAACAAGACAGGCTGCCACCTCGGTCCCTGGCTGGGAGAATTAGGACAGGGCTCAACAGACGGTAGGTAGCCTAGCCTGAAGGGTCTCTGGAGACAGGCTGCACCAATTCCACCCAGGCCCACTACTCTGTAAGCAGCCTCCCCACCCTGTGCCTCAGTTTCCACGCCATTACTACAGGGATGTGACTGCAATGACCTCACAGGGTGGGCATAAGGGCAGCGTGAGCTCATGCATAGAGAGTGCTTACAGCAGAGCCTGGCACAGAGTCAGCTCCCATTAATACCAATTATTACTGCTCTTCCCCCCTGTGGAGCCAGACATCGCTGGCTGCTTTACCATCTGACTCGCTCCCTTGCCCTTTCCTCTGGCTACTTCTAGAAAGGCTGGAAACTTAAATGGAATTTCCAACCTGACTTGCAGAAGGGGAAGTGATGTGACATTGTTCTGCCTGATGAGATGTAAGTGGTGTCATCTAGGGGATTCTGGGAGGGCTCAAGTTGTCCAGACTTAATGCACGAGTCACTGGAGTTAATCCCTATATATGCTGTCTGGAGCTGTAGCAGCAACCCTTGACCATGAGGAAAGAGGCCCACAGAAACAAGGAGGCTCCAAGTCCTGACCCATCACACTGTAAGAAACTTCTTTTTCTCAATCAAAGGATGCTAGCCTGACAAGGGCCCTCCTTCTTGTCCTCTGCACCAATTAGCCAAGGCCGTAGCTAACAAATGGAGAGGCTATGGGGACATTACAGAGATATCGCAGTACAAACTGTCACAGGGGAGACAGAGCTATCGGCTTATGCTGACCCTGGTGCATGCAAGTTTGAGGAAAAGTAGAGCTTTGTCAGAATCTCAAAGTTCCCTCCAAAATGTCTGAGTTATATTTGGAAAATGGTGGCGGACTGACAGGAAAATTACCTGACACACAGACACCACCTTAGCCAAGTGAGTTAGATGACCAATACTGGAAATAATACAGGCAGACACCCTGGGTCCCTGGGATGATACCCTGATGATGGGACATCACTTCTGTGATATTCTTCTAAATGACGAAATAGCACCTCAATAGGATACATCAAACACACCTAAATCCAGACACTGGAAAGTCCCAGGGCAGTGAGCTTCCTAAGTCACAAAAGCCAAGAGAGTGCTGGTAAGAGTAAGAGAGGAGAGTAAGAGGGCCTGGTGCAGAGGCAATCCCAGTGCTAGGGAAGCAGGAGAGCAGATTCCTCTAGCCAGTGTGAGACCCTGTCTCAAACAAAGCTGGGTGGTGGTGGCGCACACCTTTAATCCCAGCATCCAGGAGGCAGAGGTAGGAGGATCCCTGTGAGTTCGAGGCCAGCCTGATCTACTGGAAAAACAAACAAACAAACAAACAAACAAACAAACAAACCAAAACCAAAACCAAAAACTCCAAACAAACCAAGGTGAACAACAACTGATGCGTACACACACCTGCAAGAAGCAGTCTCTGACCCTGAGGCCATCCCACAGACAAGCTCTAGGGACCTGGCAAAACTTACCAATATGGAAAGCTCAGAGAAGAGCCACTCAGTTCCCCCCGAGTTCAGTGCAGTCCCACAGCTAGACTGCCAGTCAGCACCCAAAGCCAGACTCTTCCAGCCTCCCATCACCCACAGTTAGAGTATCCCAGTCCTCGGAGGCCCAGGCACTGCTTTCCCAGCATCCTGCCACAAAGGCTGGCATCAACGGCATTTGGGAACGCCTCGTTAGGAACCAAAAGAGTGTATGCCTTGAAACTGACTTCACTGCCTAAAACTATCACAGATTATCAAATAGCACAATGCTTGTTGCGGAGGATGGGGGGGCCTCCCAAATTCTCCCAAATTTAAGCTGCTTAAACCTACACATTCAGATAAGCATTTACCATCCTACATACTTTAACCGTGTGTGAGCACCTATGCTGCTGCTGCTGCTGCGTCTGGAACCTACAGAGAGAGCAGCATACAGTAGGGTGTGGGGCTGTTCTGTCTCCCTATGGAGCAGGTTCACAAGAGAATTCCTTCGTGTGAACTTAAAAACCAAACCAAACCAAACCAAAAGACTA
The DNA here is from genome assembly GCF_003668045.3 of Cricetulus griseus. NCBI lineage: Eukaryota > Metazoa > Chordata > Mammalia > Rodentia > Cricetidae > Cricetulus > Cricetulus griseus. Next base: position 6,393,257 of record NC_048602.1, on the reverse strand, counting down.
AAAACCAAACCAAACCAAAATCCCCACAACAGTGAAGTTTACTCTTTGTAAAATTTAAGTTGAATTGAAATAGTATAAAACCAAAACAATCTGGAGTGTAACTGTGCTGATGAACAAGGCTCTGAGACAAACGAAGTATTGCTGAGCACACTCCAGAAGCACCTAGACTGCATGGCTCTTTCCTTAGATGGCAAAGTAAAATACAAAGTGTACGTGTGTGTGTGTGTGTGTGTGTGTGTGTGTGTGTGTGTGTGTGTGTGTGTGTGTGTGTGTGTGTGGTCTGTGCGTATGTGGTGTGTGCCAGAACACTAGCAGTGAATGACAGTCCTCACCCCTAAGGGAGGATGGGAGGTGGTGGGGGTAGTGATGGCGACTGTTACCTCTTCTCTGATAGTCTTTGTATGCATATTTAAAAATAATAAAGACATTATGTGTATTACCAATAAAATTTAAACAAATAATAGCCACTGTACTTACCTCAGTTTGCCCAGTGTGCCTTTCAGGTCTCACGAGAGCCTAGGTCAAAGGCAGAGCCAAGGTCAAAGGCGATGCACCTATTAAAAAAAAGGAAAAACAGAAGCTCATGCCTCTGGCCAAGTGATTCAGAGCTTTCCTGCTGTAACAGCCACCTGTCATATTTGACAAAATCGATCAGAGCCGGGCACTGAGAACCCGAGAAGCCCTCGAGGAGTAGAAATTCTAGTGGTGGGAGGAGGGGACTGAATAAACACACAACCCAAGACCAGGGCTGGTCGGTGTCAGGTGCAAACTGAGAACAGAAGATGGGGGCAGGGCTGCCACAGTGCGCTGAAGCCTCCACCGGGAAAGACACCCAAATAAGTAAGATCACAAACTGTGGCCACCCTGGAAAGGGCTTCCGGCCAAAAAGCGGCTGCTGCAAGGGCTCTGAGGCAGGAGAGGCTCTGGGCAGGAGCAGCCAGTAGGCCAGAGGGGTGGGTGTCATGACAGCGAGGACAAGGGATGGATATAGAAGTGTGGGACACATAGGGACATTTCTTTCAGAGACCTGTGTGCAGAGAAACGAGACAGATGAGACTTTTCTGACATAACTTTGGGTGCACGAGTATTTGGTATGGTTGCATTTGTCTGAATGAAAATGTAAAGAAGTAAGTGTGGTGGGGGGGGCAACGTGTGTATTCACTTATGGAGTCAGAGGACAGCTTTTGGAAATCGGGTCTCTCCTTCCACCTTTACGGAGGTTCTTGGGATTGAACGCAGGTCATCAGGTTTTAATGGCAAGTGCTTTATCCAAGAAATCAGTCTTGGCAGCACATGTGGGTTATCTTAACATGTAGTGATTCTGTTCATGTTACAGGTGCCAGCACAGGCTGGGCCCGGAATCAAGAAGAGATCTATACAGGCAACCCACAAATGTCCACAGTGAATGAATCCGAAAGACTGCAAAGGAACCTGATTCTATCCAGACACCAAAATATCTCCGGAAAAACAAAACCAAGTATGTGCCTGTTTGCTTTTCTTTCATTTCTTGTGCGTGCATGTGCAAGAGAGAAAGGGAGGGAGGGGGAGGGTGTGTGTGTGTGGAGAGGCTGACTGCAGCTCAGGCTGTCGGAGTACGCTTGGCCACGCCCACACATTTGGATTACTACTTTAAATTTGAGGTCTAAATTCGGTGATTTAGAAATAGATGAGTAAGCTAGGCGTGGGTGGCGGCACATTCAGGAGGCTTAGGGACAGTGACAGACACAAGTCCGAGGACCTCTGCGCGCGAACACACACACACACACACACACACACACACACACACACACACACACAATCCAGACCTGGCCTAATGTTTAAGTCACTATACTGCCGCCCCCCGGGCCCCCCCCGCCCCCGAAGCCAGGTGAGCTAAGCAATGACCACCAGTTCGAGAGCAGGTAGAGGAAATGTGAGCCAATGGATGACTTACTGACTCTGGCTTAAAGTCATGTACAACCCCTTATATCTGCTAGGGACCATCTCCTGACCCTCTGAGAAAAAAACAACACAGAGGACCAACACATGCACTGACCCAAAGAGCCAAGAGGGAGGAAGAGACAGCACCCTGACCACTTCACTGGGGGCCCCGGATCCCATGATTCCTGATGCCATTGATAGCAGGCTCTCCCAGGCTGAGTCTGTATATTCCCTCTTTTACATAAGCAGAATGGCCTGAATCTCTGTACACACACACACACACACACACACACACACACACACACACACACACACACACACACACACACACACACACAGAGCTCCCAACTAACAGAGAAGGGCAGAGGCCGCTGCTGCTCTTGCCGATTCCCAGAGCTGACTACCAGGCCAGGCCATTTAAGGAAGCGCAAAATAAAATTAGAAACTCTAACTTCTAACTATACATAGAACCAGCAACTACAGGAAAACACACACTTTGGAAGAACCCGGAAGCAGTCCCTTGCTCGTTCCTCAGCTGGCCTATGAAGCCCTAACAACTTTAACTTTTAATATGTTCCAAAGGTGGGAGGGAAACAGAGACACCTCTTTTATTACCATCAAACTTGTCATTAGCAAATTCCTGGGATGATCAGGGATACCCGAATCAAGTGCTTATAAAATTTTACTAGGCCCTTTTAAATTGCAATGGACATTGTTTTTCTGCCACTCTTATTTTTTTCCCTTCCATTACAGTAACACACATTTTTTTTTTTTTTCTAGACAGGGTTTCTCTGTGTAGCTTTGGAACCTATCCTGGCAATTGCTCTGGAGACCAGGCTGGCCTTGAACTCACAGAGCTTTGCCTGAGTCTGCCTTGAGAGTGCTGGGATTAATGGTGTGTGCCACTATCACCCAGCCTGTTTATTTTTTGAGACAGGGTCTAACTATGTGGCCCTGGCTGTCCTGGAACTCACTATATACAGACCAGGGTGGCCTAGAACTCAGAGATCCATCTGCCTGCCTCAGCCTCCTGAATGCTGGGATTAAAGGTATGTGCCACCATTTCACACTACAAGCCCCCCCCCCCAAGACAGATTAGCCTGAATTCAAGATTTTCTGCCTTGGCTTGGGACTTCCAAGAAGGCAAGAGCACCATGGATCCCAGCTGCACCTGGATTTGTCTATTTTGTTGTGGTTGTTGACAGGGTCCACCTGTCTCTGTCCAGAGTGCTGGGATTAAAGGCGTGGGCCAACACACCAACACAACGATGCACCTGGCTCTTTAAGGGCACTAGCAGTGACATGTGCTGGCACCTTCCTTCGGAGCTAGGAAACTGTGGGTTGTAAGAAACAGTGAGGCCCATCTGCCTGCCCGGAGTCACCCCCCCACACACACACCCCCACACACAGTGTGGAGAGGAAAGTAAAGAACAGCACAGGGGACAGAAGTGTGCCCTCGCAGGTGCCCCAGCAACCCCTGCATGTCCATGGCTGTGGCCCATCACTCACAGGCCAGGCACCTCACTTTCCACAGATTTACAGCAAGAACAAAGTTCCAGAAAAGAAAGGTGGTGGCCATATCCCAGTGGGGACTCCCATGTTGAACTCTTCCTCCTCTTGGCTACTGTCTAAGTAGGCCTATCAGAGCCGACCCTGGGAGTAATGCTGTTGCAGAGACAGGGACTGACCAGGGCTTATTTGCCAATCTGAGGCAGATTCTTATATAGGAACAGCTGAGTCAGGCCAGTTCTGGGACCTTTGTGTCCCTGAGCTGTTAGCTTCCCTCTGAGGTTTAAGACAGGGCAATATCTGTCCTCATGGTCACTTGTATTTAAGGGAACACGAACCTTTCAAGACACCCTGCTGCTTCCTGCATGGGAGGAGCCACATCTCAGGGATGTCACAGACGACTGAAGCTGTGTCCTGAGGGGCCAGGTAAGGGAGCACCCTCATCTGGTCTGACCCATCCACTCAAGGGCAAGCACTCTGAGGTTCCCATGTGCAGAGACTTGTCTGGGGACCAGGGAGGACAGTCCCCAGTGAGACTGCAAAGACCACCACAGCAAGGGAAGCCCCAGGCCCCCACCACACAAGTTCACAGTAGTACAAAAGCTTCCTGTTTCACAAAAAGGGCTTTCAGGGCAGTGTCAGAGTTGCACAATCCCATGATCACTGTGCTGAAAACCAACCTTTTGGGGGCAATGTGCGGGCTAATGACCTTGGATTTGGCCGTCACTGAAATCCCCTGAAGCAGGCACTGCTGTCATGGCTGGGCATGCTCCTGGCAGCCACCTGGTGAAGCAGCCTTTCTGCCCCGAACCAAAGGCTTAGAAACCATGGAGGGAAACCTCTGGAGCTGTGAGCTGAAATGAGCCTTTCCTCTTTTAAAATTCACTGTCTTAGGTATTCTTTCCCAGTAATGCAAAGCTAATGAAAACGGTCCTCATTCACCTCCTGTTCTTTGTTGTTTGTTTGTTTGTTTGTTTGGAGACTTGGTCTCATCATGAAGCCAAGGCTGACCTCAAATCTGAGAAGCTCCTGCCTCAGTCTTCTGGAATGAGTGGTGTGTGCTACTTCACCAGGCCTGGCCAGACACTCACTCTTAGCAGGTATCACGATGAGTCGCCAAGTCTCCCTCCTCCACGCAACCAGCTGTGTAAGTGGCTTCCTGGGCATTCTAGGCTGAGTGAAGGAGACACACAGCCCTGTGGCCGTCCACCATGTGCTGCGTTCTCCTTTCCAGACTGTCTGAGAGCTTCCCATGGGGCACCGGAAACTCACCGACCAAGAGTGGCTCACCCCAGCCTTTCCAGCCCCAGCCCGTCTGTCTTTGAAATCAAACCCAGGAAAAGATCTGTTCATTCAAATGCCTTTCCCTACATTCCAGCAAAGAGCTGATATAGGAAGAAAGAATTCTGCCTTGGGAAAACCGAGGCCCTCAACAGCCGATGAGCTCATGCTGCAATTAATCACGATTTCTCTTATGACCTACATTCTATTAATAACCCACGTTAGCGATTTAGCATGTGCTTTCGGTGACGGATCCCATCCTTGATGACTATGACTGGGTCACTAGCTTCAAGGACCTTACCTCCTGGCCGGTCCACACTCTGACTGGCCTGCCTCTGAGCCAATGGTGGTGCCCAGGCCACACCACAAACATACACTGCAGGGGTCTGCTCTTACTGCCTGCAGGCAGCCCAGGTTGGCTGGCTGCATGGCTCACAGGCAGACCTCTGCAAAGAAGCGCTTACAGAAACCACACTGTGTGACCATTTCATATGCAGCAGATTGGCCAAAATGTCAGAGTCTGATATCACCAACTGTGCCAGTGCTGGAGCTAGGGGACTCTCAGTCACTGTGGGTGGAAACAGAGCTGGAACAAACGCTTTTAAAAAGAGAGTTGGCAAATTTCTTTCTTTGCTTTTTTTTTTTTTTTCCCCCAATAGGGTCTCACTATGCAGCCCAGGCTGGCCTTGAACTTCCCATCTTTCAGCCTCTGCCTCCGGAGTGCAGGGACCACAGGTGTGGGCCACTGCCTAAGCTCTGCAACTTCTTGTAAAGACAAGAGTAACTTCAGTGACATGTTCATTCTCCATGTGTCCAAGGGTCCCTGCAAATTCCCAACCTGACTCTGTGTGTGTGTGTGTGTGTGTGTGTGTGTGTGTGTGTGTGTGTGTGTGTGTGTGTGTGTGTGTGTGTGTGTGTGTGTGAGTGTGTACCTGTGTAGGCATGCCCATTGACAGCTTCAGGGAACTGGCTCTCTCCTACCACGTGGGTCCAGGGGATCACTCAGGTTAACTCAGGTTAATCACTCAGGTGGGTGCCTTCACTGGTCAAGGCCTGCAGGCCACATTCTTAACAAATCAGGTGTCCTGGCTAGGTGGGTTTTGTTGTTGTTTTGGTTTTTCAAGGCAAGATATTTCAGGGTAGCTTTGGAGCCTGTCCTGGCACTCGCTCTGTAGACCAGGCTGGCCTCAAACTCACAGAGATTCTCTTGCCTCTGCCTCCTGAGGGCAGGGATTAAATCCATGTGCCACCACCGCCCAGCATCCTGACTAGTTTTTATGTCAACTTGACACACACTGGGCTGGGATGAGGAACATTAGTAGAGAAAATGCTCCCACTAGATTGGCCTGTGAGCCAACTGATGGGGTATTTTCTTGATTAATGATTGATGTGGGTGGGCGCTTTCTACAAGGGGCAGTGCCCACCTCTGGGTGGGTGCTCCTGGATGGTATAAGAAGGCAGGCTAAGCAAGATATGAGAGCAAGCCAGAAGGCAGCACCTCTCCATGGTCTCTGTATGAGTTCCTGTGTCTAGGTTCCTGTCTTGCCTGAGTTTCTGACCCAACTTCCTTGGATGATGGACTATAAATGGTAAGATGAAATTAACCCTTTCCTCCTTAAGCTGCTTTTGGCCACGGTGTTTAACCACAGCAATAGGGACCCTAACTAAGGTACCAGATACAGAGATTTACTTTGCTTAAGATCTCATAGCAAGTACGTAGGTAGCAGAGAGGACCCTGACCCAGGGGACCCCACTCTAAAATCACCACCAGTACAGCAGGGAAGAGAGTGGGCTTGTTCTTGACTCTTGTCCCTATACCTACAGCATATCAACAGCTCAGAGACACACAAGCGAACAGAAAAACTGTCCAGAAGTCAGCACGGGAACATAAATAGCTACATCACCTTAGGCAGCTGTGACATTTGTCTTCCTTTGTTTAGCTCTGGCTTGTTTGAGACAGAGCTCACTATGTAGCCCACGCTATGACTTCTTAGCTCCTTCATCTTTCTCAGCTTGGAATGCTGATGTGACAGCTGGATTTGAGGTGGTCCCCCTCTGGGGACCCTGGCTTCCTGGCAAAGGTGGGTACAGCTTCTCCCTCCAATGTTGTTCTGTGACCACTTGAAATGACAGTATCACCTGTGTATGGAGACTCACAGCCAAATGCCTAAGACACCTGAAAGCCAGGCTTCAGCAGTTGTTGGCTGCTCCATCACACAGCCGAAGGTTTTGTGTCTTAAAGAGACAGACTCTGCAGAAATCAAAGCTTCCCACCCAGCAGGACTGACTAAACGCACCCAGAGAGGCGATGTGTGGCCTGAATTAATTCTCAGAAGACCCAAACTGAGTCTAGCTTCTCCCTCAGCCTCTAGCTTCTCCCTCAGAGTAAAGGTCATGGTAGGGCTAAGCCCAGCCTGCCCACGTGTCTGCATGAGCTCTGCTGGCTGGGAAATCCTGCAGAGCTCACTGAGTCTTTCTCTTCCTGTCACTAGCCATTTGCTGGAAACGCCGAGAGTTAGGTCCCTTCCTGCAATGAAAACAGCTTGTCGGAGTGGCTTCCACCCGTGGGTGCATTTTCACAAAGCATTCCCCCAGCCCCAGCGATCAGGTGAAAGTCAGGACAAAGATCAAGCCACCAGAATAGGTCAGGCTCTGGTTTTTTAATCCTCTTCTTCATAATATAGTAAAAGGGGAGAATTTATCAGTGGAAACATCCAGTTACTTAACCTTTGCGTCTCTTCATCTGGTAAGTGGCTCTGGGAGGAATGTACTTAAAAATGACTCTGTGACAACTGTTTACAGCAGAATCTGTCATCAAAAAAGTTCTTAATAAATGTGATAATTTATTCATGCTGCTGGTGACAAAGCAGGATTTACGCTAATCTTAAAGTCTCATCCACTGATCAATCAGACACATGGAGAACTTCGTGGCCTGATTCTGGCCACTTGCAGGGGGCTGGGGTAGGATAGGGGGCAGTCTGAGGGCCCAGGGTAATGAGCAGAAGTTGCTGTGGCTCAGGTTCTGTGGGAGGAAACAGACAACAAACCTACTGCAGTGGCCAACTGCCCACCTGGCAGCCATGCTTCCTTCCCTGCAGGACTACATTTCCCAGCCTCTCTTGCAGCTGGCTGTGGCCATTAGTGGAAGGGGGAGGCTGTTATGAAGCCTTGAGGAAAATTCCTCCCCAGAAACATAAAGCTGGATGACACTTTTGTTCCCACCCCCTTGCGACACGACAGACTCATTAGCCTGACTGCAGCAGCCATGGTGGCTAAGCTCCCTAAGGATGACTGATGGCTTTGTGACAGGGACAGTGAAGCAGGAGGATCCTCGACCAATGATCCTGCCTCTCTGGTGACCTTCAGACAGCCACGCTGGCCCCAGCTGCCATGTTTGGACATTTTACTCAAGAGAGAAACCACCTTCGGGGTTGGAGAGATGGCTCAGCGGTTAAGAGCACTGACTGTTCTTCCAGAGGTCTCTGGGTTCAATTCCCAGCAACCACATGGTGGCTCACAACCATCTGTAATGGGATTTGGTGCCCTCTTCTGGTGTGCACTGTATACATGATAAATAAATCTTAGGAAGGAAGGAAGGAAGGAAGGAAGGAAGGAAGGAAGGAAGGAAGGAAGGAAGCACCTTCTGTGGAGCCGTGTTTCTGATCTCTGCTACTGACAGCCTTTTGCTTTGTTTTGTGAGAAATGGGTTCTCACTGGCCTGCTGAGTAGCACAAGCTGGCCTCAAATTTATGGTGATCCTCCTGTCTCTGCCTCTCAAGTGCTGGGATTTCAGGGGTGTGCCACCACAACTGGCTTTGACAACCATTTGAAATGCACCGCTCAGGTGACACTGTGGTCTCCCACACAAGATGAGCGGCCACAGAGACTCAGCGGCAGGGCACCTACCATTTAAAGCGTCCTCACGCTTCAGGACCTAGTCTTTCTACAACACCAGGGAGAAAGCAGCACAACACTCCTCAGAAATCGGCTCCCAATATGGTTACCCTCATTCTGCTTTGGGAGGTGAGGTGGCAAACGAGCAACAGGAGATGTGTTGAGTCATTCATTAAGCAACTCGAGCACTGTCCTACAGCGGACATATGGAGGAAAAGTGCCAGAGACTGCGAACAAAAACACACGCACGGACAGGCCCTTACTGAGCTCACAATCCCAGGTAGCCAGCAGAAAACACTCAGGCAAACACATGCCTGCCTAAGTACAGGTGTTGAGGAGTACTATGCAGGAAAACAGTAAGAGTTTAACCCTAGAACTAAAGAAAAAAGTAAGCTGCATGAAAAAGACACACACTAATTGAACAATGGCTAAAAACAATTACCATCCACCCGTACCATGAATATTCAGCCATAAAAGGAAAATAAAAAAGTGACTTTGTGCACAATAGAGATGATCGGTGGAGACATAATGCTAAGTGAAAGAAACCTGGCACAGAGACACAGATCATGTCCACCTCATCAGCTGTGACTCGGGACTGGCTCCCTTCCCTCCTCCCCTGATAAGGGAGGGAGGGGTTGCTGTGGGGACAAGAGACGCTCACCTTCACCTCCTTCTCCTTCTAGGTTGACCTGGGCACCATCAGCTGGGGACAAACAGGACTAATGTGGCAAGGAAAGGGACAAGGAGTGACCCAAAAGGTCATCAGTCTTGCTTGACTGACAAATTATGTGTCCCCTCTGCCAAACACGAGACCCCGGGGACAGGGGATGGAAAGTAAGTGGAGGGCATGTATTATCCCACTGAGAACAGACTGGGCACTATTGCTGGAGAGCAGGGTGCTAAAAGTGCCCCAGAGCGGCCCAAAGACAGTCCTGTGACAACTGTGACAGTTCTGTGGCCATTTACAGCATGTTAAAGACTTAGCAGGGAGCTGGGCATGTGTTTAATCCCAGCACTTGGGAGGCGGAGACAGGTGGAGTTCAAAAGAGGCCAGCCTGGTCTACAGAGAGAGCGTTCCAGGATAGCAAGGGAGACACAGAAATACCCTGTCTCTCGGAGGGGGTGGGGTGGCAGTGCATCCATGCCCTCTTGTCATCAACAGAGGCCCAGGTGAGCATCAATGATCAATGCCAGTGCCATTGCTCCCACTCTGGGCTCCTGACACTGACCCACAGATAAGGCACCTGAGGACCCTGCCAAGTCCCCTAGACAGGACCCTGGGCTAAGCAGGCTGAGGGGCATGGAAGAGATGAACCAGTCACATGACACAGTGCTCACCCCTTCCTTGGCAGCCAGGGGCATGAAAGTGCCTTCATCTGCTCATCACTTCTTGAGGAATGAGCGTCTGCTTTATGTCTGGGGTCTGCTTGGCAACTGTGACCATGCTGCACGGAATATCCCTTTGTAGCAGGGCCCGTTCTTTCTGCAGGGCGTCTCTCAGGACTGGCAACACTGGGTCAAAGGATGTTACACTGTGAACTGATTTCCAAGTCAAGCCGAGTGTTTCCCTTTTTGTTGTGCCTCTTTGAGAGGACAGCCAGCACAGGGGGCTGCTGTGTAGGGGCTCAGAATGGCAGGGGACAGGCAGAGGAGCCTGACTTTCCCTGCACACCTCTGGTGCTTTCTTCCATGCCTACTCTGCTCATTCAGAGAAGTAAGAAGCCCTCCCCTGCTGTCTTCTGAAAGGTCACAGTGATTCACACATCCCCCAGGAAGCAGCCAGAAGACTCACACAGCTCATTCATGCCCTAGATATTTCTCCTTCAAGGCTGTGTGTGTGTGTGTGCGCGTGTGCGCGCGCACAAGCGTGCGCGCAATCCTTTTCCCCTCTGCTTTTCCTTCTGAAGCTGGAATGAGCTGAGACATGTCACACTTCATCATCTTGAGATCTGCGGTCCCTCCAGGTCTCCAGCCAGTAGGAGGCACAAGGTGGACTTCCAGAGATGGGAATCTGACAAGCATCCTGACCAGCACATGAGGCCAGGGCTGGGGCCAGGTTTCCAGGGCCTGTGGACTCTGATGGCAGGAGATAAGGGCTCATACTTTCTCCTCAGGGTCTATTTTCAACTACCCTGACAACTGGATAACATAGAGTCCCCTAGAAGCCTGAAGCCCTTCTGAGAGGGTGAGGGAGGTCACTGTCAGCAGCAGCAGGCGGTGGCGGGCGGCTATCACCCATGGGATCTGCATACAAAGAACAATGCCAGAAGAACCAGAAAGAAGGGGACAGAGCCTGAGGGGAATCACCTCATGGCGACAAGATGCCTTCCCATATACTTCCTGCTGCCTGGCCCCTTCAGTGTCGGCCCAGAGCCAAATCCCGGCCAGCTGGTGCTGAGTCCAGGGAAAGCAAAGCAGATGTGAACTCTGCCATGGTGGCTGGAACTTAGCTGAGGCGGGAAAAGTCACCCCAGGGAAGACAAGGCATGGGAGAGCACCAGAGAACGTCCTAAAGTCGAGCATCCCCTTGTGTATCACCAGCATGGATCAGAAGGGCGGCTGCCATCTCTCCACACAGCCATTGGAGCTGGGCTTGGGATGGCTTTCTATGCAGCCCAGCTCTGAGTGCCCAGCCTTTGCTGGGCATGAATTCCCTTGCCCGCAATCCTTCTAGATTCACCCTGGAGTTGCGACTACAGCAGCCTGGGGTGGGAGTGGGGGTACCTGACTGCCCAACAGCAGCAATTGGTTAATAAACTGATGTATGCAGAGAGCAGACTTCTCCATCCTTCTGTAATTAGCAAGCTCTTTGTTGCCATTTGGCTCCAAACTATATCCAAATCCATTTCCATGTCTTCTCTTTCCATGCCCAAGCTACCTCCACCATCGCTCGCTTAGACACAGTCATCAGAGCCCGCTCTGGTCTCAAGCTCACTTCTGCTTTCCTGTAGCCAGGCAGATAGAACTGATCCGAACAGGAGCCCTATCCGGTACCTTCTGTCCCTCAACACCTCAGCCGTGCACAATTGTGCATGCCTATTGTCCCAGCATCTCTAGAGTTGAGGGGGGAGGATCATTTGAGACCAGGAATTAAGAGGTGGGTCTGGGCGTCACCTCTCTGACCTCATGTTACCCTCCTGTACCCAGCACCACCATGACACTGGATGTTCTATGTCACCCGCTGTCTCGGGGCCTCTGCACACTTTCCTGTAGCCATTCTCAAAGCTGCTTCCTGGCCAGTGAGCTTTTCTTTATGCATGAGTCCTCATCAAGGAGGTAGAGTTCCTCAGTGTCCCCACTCAGGCTGCCTCTACTTCTACTTCTCGAGGAGTATTTACTGCAAATACTGCAAAGTCTGCGGTTGCAGACTTCCTTTGTCCCAGATTGAATGTGAATTCTACGGTTTCTGTTTACAACGTATCTGGGACTCTGCAGGCACCCACGAGACACTGAGGACACATGCCAAGTGAATGCTCTCAAGGCTCTTTGAAACGCCATGCTACATCCAGAGCTGCGGCTTTGGCTCAACAGTTAACAGTGAGCACTGTGCTTCCGCAGGACCCAAGCATGAGTCCCAGTGACAGGTGACCCATAACCATGTGGGGATCTGATACTTCGTGTGCACACACCCAACCCACTGACATAGACATACACGTGATTGAAAAATAAAAAGCTAAACTAGGCCCACATGGAATGCACAACTCATATTGGGTAGAAAATAAGCAAACTGCAAATATTCTTATGCACAGAAATCGTGAAACCCTCTACCTATGATTCCCTAGTGCACAGCTGCCCTTAACAAACGTCACCCAAGCCAAAGGGGGACACTGGCCAGCTGGTTAAAGACGGCCAGGCGTGACACGCTTCTCAGGCTAATAGGCAAGGCCCAGCACAAGAGGCCCAGACAAGATGGCAACCTGTGTCATCTCACAAGCTGGTTTTGAAAAGGGATTTGTGGGTAAATGGATGTCTTTTAACAACACAAAAGACAGTCTACAGGGATTTCTTGCCCCATCCCAAGCAGGTAAACAGTGGACCTTCCTGCTCTTTACAGTCCACTTGTGGAGGGGCAGGTCCTGGGCCTCAGTTCACCCTTGTATGGGGGGGGGTTAATCCGGCTTGTTCACACCCATTCACCACATGCTCACTAAGTCACTAAGCAACTGTTATAGGCCAGACACTGGTCTAGAGGTGAGGATATGGAACAAAACACACAAGACCATCCTCCTGAAACTCACATTTTTCCAGGGTACGGGGGTGGTGGGGGTGGTAGTGGTGTAAAAGCCAACACAATGTCAGGCAACAATTAGTACACCGTGAAGGAAAATAAATCCTGGACAGAAAATGACAGGGAGACTCATTTAGACAGTGTTAAGACAGGCCTTTCTGAAGCAATGTCTCAATCCTCTATGCAGAGTCCCGAATAAAGAATTCAATAACACATACACACACATACCATGTAACCATATATACAAACATTCTGTGATTTTATTTTTTGGTGGTAGTAGTAGTAGAGATGCAACTCAGGGCCTCACACATGCCTGTCAAGTGCTTTACCATTGAGCCATGCCCCCAGCCCCTCACTGGGGGATGCTAGGCAGGGGCTCTACCACTGAGCCACACCCCCAGCCCCTCACTGGGGGATTCTAGGTGATTTCTACAACAACTGAGCCACACCCCAGTCATTCATACATTCAGAGTATTCCAAGGCAGAATGGAACTAGCAAAACTTTTACTCTCACTCCATCTTTTCTTAGGTAAAAGTGGTGTTATACTATTATTATCAAGGAAACAGAGTGGTGTTGCATGCTTCTAATCCAGAACTTGTGAAGTAAAGGAATAAAGACCACAGCAAGTTCAAGGCCAGCCTGGGGTACATAGCAAGTTCTGGACCACAGCTACATAAAGAGACCTACTCTAAAACAAACAACTACCACTACCCAAACAACCAAAACAAAACAAAACAAAAGGGATCCACTTCTGTGACTGGTGGCACACGGGCAGCATTTTCAAGGGTGAATTCGGGCTTACCACACCCACGGATGAATGCTCTGGTTACAACCCCTGTCTTCTCACTCAAGTGAAAACCCAGGCTCTATGGGCTTCAGTCCCCACCCTTCCACTCCCAGTAGTGTCGGCCAACAGTGTGGGAGGCCTTGTTATGGGAGCAGACGAGACTGGCTTCCCAGAAGACAGACCCTCCGCTTGCTTTCTGAGGCAGATAGCAGTCCCTAGCCACGGACAGGCTAGAGCTTGCGCAGGCCTCATTGTTCAACATGTCCTTCCTACCCGAGAGGAGTTAGAAAGGGGTCGTTCTTTCCATTTCTCTGCTTGGTGCATACCATACCCACAGGCCATGTAATTAGGCCCTCACCCCATTTTCATAGCTGGGTAGTGTTCTACGACACAGGCCTGCCTCATTCATTCATTCATTCATTCATTCATTCATTCATTCATTCATTCTGCACCCCACCCCCACCTCTACACAGGCAGGACTTTTTGTTTGTTTTGCTTTAAATAATTTATTTATATTTTATGTGCATTGGTGTTTTGCCTATACATATGACTGTGTGAGGGTGTCAGATGCCAGGAAACCAGAGATATAGACAGTTGTGAGCTGCCATGTGGGTGCTGGGAATTGAACCTGGGTCCTCTGGAGGCGCAGCCAGAAAGTACTCTTAACCTCTGAGCCATCTCTACAGTTCCGGCAGGATAATTTTTTACAAGAAAATTTGTGTGTGTGTGTGTGTGTGTGTGTGTGTGTGTGTGTGTGTGTGTGTGTGTGTGTGTTACATGTGTGTTGGTGAATGTGGAAGCCAGAGAGGGTACCAGATCCCCTGGGGTTGTTGGAGTTACAGGTGGTTATCAGCTGCCTGAATGGGTGCTGAGTGTTCTGCAAGAGAGCAACTGTTTTTAACCATGGCATCGTCTATCTAGCCCTATTTCCCATCTTTTAACAAGCATGCTGTTTAAAAAAAAAAAATAGCAGGTATGATGGCTCACATTTCTTTCAGATGTGGGAGGCAGAGGCAGGTAGCTCTCTGTGAGTTTGAGACTAGCCTAATTGACATAGAGACTTTTGGGACAACAAGGGTAACTTAGTGAGTAAATAGATAAATAATCTTGGACATAACCATTTCTCACACTTGGGAACAGCTGTATGCAAAAACTGCCTACCACATCAGGCAGAGAGATGGTATCCGGTCCCCTCCTACCAGCAACAGACAAAGCCCACAGTGCCTGCTGAGGCTTCTGCTCTTCCCCCCTGGGGAGGGAACATATTTTCTCATCATGATTTTGAGTGGTGTTTCTCTCATGCACAGCATGGAAGATCTTTATGAGTGTCCAAAGAGGCTTTCTTTCCTACACTGGGTGGCAGACATAGCCCTCCCCCCTGGATGGTATGCTCATGCCAGCACGCAGTGCCTTCTACCTCTCTCACCCTTCTCTTTTGCTGTCTAGCCTGGGGGGGGGCGGTGGAGCCTAAGGCTGGACTTCCTGTCCTGACTGAGTCTGCACGGCAGGTCTTGACTTGCCCCATCTATGCCAAGTACTGACTATTGTGCAAACCCTGCCCATGCATGCTTAGGCCTCCCAGCTCTTCCAAACTGACTCTATACCACCTCAGGGCCTTTGACTGTGCTGCCTCCCATCCTGAAATAACCCTTGGTACCATCTTTCCCGTAGATTGGAACTCAGGAGCACTTCCTCACTAGCTTATGTCTTCTTGGAAGCAGACTGACTCCAGGACCATCTATTTCACTGAGATCTGAGTCCTCCAAAACCAACACCTGGCCTGCCACAGAGACGGATGGCTAGGCACTTTGCGGAGTGACCGAGACAAGCGTTAAGGAAGAGGCAGGTGGCTCTCAGGACACAGCATGCATACCACACTCTGCCTTCTTTTAGCTGGCTCTGTTCTGTTCAGCCCGCGTGTCTCCTCCTCCTGCAACTGTGTCTGAGGCCAGGGGGTACGGACTTCTTCCGGATGCGCACAGTACCTATGCTACCCCCATGCCTCTCCTCTCCCAGCCCTCAGCTCTCTGAGTTGCCACTGTATATGGACTGCCCCTGGATGTGGATGACAAGCTCTGAGAGAGCGTGGTGTGGTGCCACCCAGTCTACTCCCTTGTCCCCAGCATCATGGAGCTTAGGCTGGACCCAGAGCAGTGGTCAATAAGTTTTCAGAAATAAACTCGGGCAACAAAGACTTTTCCAGAAGAGGAAAATTCAGTAAACAACTCAATGTCAACGAAACACTTAGCCATCCACAGCCTCCACACACAAGACAGTGTGTATGGCGAGATGAGATGGGTTTGGGACTTGAAGCAGGGGAAAGGGGAAAGAGGACATTTCCTGTGACCTAAGCAGGAAGAGCAACAGCTGACAGGGGACAGGGAAGGGAAGGTCCTTTAAATAGAGGAGCTGGTGTCACCTTTGATCCTGGCTTGTGTGCCCAGCCCTTGGCTCCTATGGGACAGGCTGGCTGGAACTGAAGACACTCACTCAGAAATGAAGTGTGGCCATGCTCTTTCTAGAGCTCCCTGTGTCTTCAGGCCATAATCGGGGCCTCATTTGTTATTTCTTATTCCGTCCATACTTCAGCTGAGGGCACAGAGGTCTACCAGCCATTGGCTCCCAGGGCTGCAATGGCAACCTGGGCTCCTGCTGCTGTGCTGTGCTGTACCTCCTCTTTGGGGCCTCACTCTGTCCACAGACATCTGCTGAGGTTCAAGTTCCCCATTATGATGGCTACTCTTTTTTTTTTTTTTTTGAGATAGGGTTTCTCTGTGTAGCTTTGGAGCCTATCCTGGCACTCGCTCTGGAGACCAGGCTGGCCTCGAACTCACAGAGATCCGCCTGCCTCTGCCTCCCGAGTGCTGGCATTAAAGGCGTGCGCCACCAACGCCCGGCGGTAAGAGCCACCTTTAATCTGGAAGACACCTTCTGCTGGCAGTATACATAAATGACATGGAAGACGGAAGCCTGATTTCTTTGCCTGCTTGCTCTCATTCTTGCAGGCAAGTCCGTTCCTGGCATTAGAATCTATTTCCTTGGGAATCCAGCATATACTGAAGGCCCACTGAGACAACCAGCCTCATGGGCTGAACAACTCCTGGATTCTCTATTCATTCTATCAATTCCGTTCTTCTAGAGAACCCCGATTAACACACCCACAACCTTGGCAATGGTGTCGCTCACGTTAGTCTACACTATGATCAGCTAAAGAGATGGGGAGACCTGTGATGGGTAAGGGTGAGAACAACCTCCACACAAATCTGGTAAGCTCGGTTGCCTCTGGGAAGACAAAGCTTGGAGACAGGGACAGGGACAGGAAGGAGACTGCACTGTACAGACAGATACTATATACTGACGCTTCAGTGAAGAGCCAACTAGACGACAGTCCCATAAGATCACACCATCTAGTAATACCGCGTCTATGTTCACACAATGATAAAATCACCCAAGAATATTTTTCTCAATT
This sequence comes from Cricetulus griseus, assembly GCF_003668045.3. NCBI lineage: Eukaryota > Metazoa > Chordata > Mammalia > Rodentia > Cricetidae > Cricetulus > Cricetulus griseus. The sequence goes on along the minus strand of NC_048602.1, from coordinate 6,376,168 downwards.
TTTTTTCCTTCCTCAAGCATGAAGTGATGTAAAACTGTGTTGAGCTGGGGGTGTGGCTCAGTGGTAGAGCACCCACCTGGAATCCACCAATGGAATGGTGCCAAGCAGAGGCAACCACACTTAGCAGTTTTGTGGGGGGTGGGGGAGGGTTGTTCTTCCAGATGCTTCACCCACCTAACAGTGTTTGCTGGCTTCCTCCTCTCCACAACACATTTTACTTCCCACAGTCCCCATGAGCCGTGCTTCTCTTTCCAGTGGCAGCTGCACACACGGGCCTAGAATCTACCAGTGAGGCTTGGGGATGTGCACCTTGGTAGTAAAGCATTTGCCTAGCATACGGAAGGCCCAGGGTTTGTTCCCCAGCACTGAAACAAAACAAAACAAGGAAATATAAAAATTCTGTATAGATTTTAATTATCAACACTTGAAAATATTAGCTACTCAACAAATGGGTAGAATCACTCACTACTCTGGTACATACAGAAATGCACATAGCCACAGTAAGCTGGTATGCAACTTAGATCCAACCAAAAATGAGGGATGGTTGGATCCTGATTGTGGGGGCTCAACTACTGACTAGATGTACGGCTTGGGCAGAAGACTGTCACCACTGTGGGAGAAAAGACAGCAATGAGACTGCACTGGTAGGACGCCACTCTCCCCTTTCCTCAAGTGCCAAGTGGGGACAAGAATCCTTATTGGACTCAGGATGGTGGTGTGGCTCTAAGAGAGTGACGCAGGTAAGTGGCCAGCACTCACTACTCAGTGTATCACAATCCGGAATCTTGTACACTGTTGAGTGGAAATCACTTGAAAGTGTTGTATGAAAACGCTCTGCCTACTGTGAGTCAGCCATTCCAAAGGTAGCTATGCAAGACAGCGCAGCAGCTAAGGGTGCTTGCCACCTGAGCCTGGTGACCTGACTGTGAAACCTCCGGAACACACACATAAAGGTAGAAGGAGAGAACTGACTCCACAAAGTTGTCCTCTGGAGTCCACAAGCATTCCTAGGACACACAGGTGTGTGTGTGTGGGGGGGGGGCATAGAAATTATAAAGAAAAAACAAAACCAGAAGGTAGCCAGGTGTAGTGGCTCACACCTGAAATCCCAGCACTGAGGAGGGATTGAAGCCAGCCCGTATCTGTGACAGAGTGAGGCACTATCTCAGAAGAAGAGAAGCGGGCTGGAGGGATGGCTCAGAGGTCAAGAGCACCCGCTGTTCTTCCAAAGCACTGAGTCCCCAGCAACCCCCACACCAGGTTACTCACAACCACCTGTAACCCCTGCTTCAAGAGACCTGGAACCCTCTTCTGCCTCCTGGGACATCACACTCATGCTGTATCCCCCCCACTCACACACACACAAATAAAAACTTTTAAAAGAACATAAATAAAAGAAAAGCAAGCAAGGAAAAAAACTCATAAAGATAGCTGTTGTTTATATTATGTGACTATGAGTGGCAAGCTGGGTTGATCACCTCAAATTCAAAAATGCTCCCAATCCAAAAAAGTGCTGATAAGACGACACAAGCGGCAAATCCAATGCCTGACGTGAAGTTGCATTCAAAACTAGTATGCGTGTAACATTATATAAAATGATTTCCAGGTTATATGGATCAAGAGATATTTCAAACACAAGTGAATTCGGTGGCACTCCCAAGAGAGCTCACAACTATGCAAATATCCCCAAATCTGTAACACTTCTGGTTTCAAGTATTTTGGATAAAATGACTCTGGGGGCTGAGGATATGGCTCAGTGGTAGAGCTCTTGCCTAGTGTGCTCAAGGTTCTGCATGCAACACAGCTGCCACAAATGAATGAATGAATAAATGAATGAATGAATGAATGAATAAACAAATAAATAAATAAGCATTTAAAAAAAGTATCTTTAACCTCTGTAATCACTTCAGTTATTCCCTTATTCAAGTTAAAGTGAGGCACGTTTTGGAGAAGAGTTAAACCGTTCACAAGACACGTGGCCGTTGTCTTTATGGAGTTGACCTTACAGAGGTGGGACTCTGACTATGCAGGTTTCACAGCCCAGAGAGGAGGGTGGGCTGCGAGGGGCGGGCCCTTTGGAGCTATGTGGGAAGCTATGTGGAGGAGGCGTTGGCATCAGCCTAGTCAGAAGGGCTAAGGGAAGGGGAGCACATGGGCAAAGACGAGTGGCCCAAGAACAGAAAGCAAAAGTCATGCACTGCACAGCAGAGGGCCAGGGGGCCAGAGGGCACCGTGCAGAGGTCACAGCAAACTAGGCTTGGTGGGCCATGCTGCAGAGAAGCTCTGCCCACAGGAGACTGCATCTAGGATCTGGGAAAGCAGTGAGTCACTCTGGCCTTGAGCAGACTAGCTGTGACCCAGCTGCAGTGTCACTGCAGTCAAGAAGTGACCCAACCGCTGTCCTTAAGAGCCCTGCTTACATGATCCCAGCTCATGGGACCTACGAAGAAGACAGTCAGGGACAATGACCTCAGTCTGGAGCATTCATTTCAGCTGGGCCTGTCTCTAGAACCTACTCCTTGGCCCTGGATAGTCCAGGGAGACACCTTCTGTTCCTCGAGTTACTCTGGATGCAGGCTGAGAATGACTCTCTGGGAGGCGCGTATAAGGTACGCAGCTGAGCAGTTCATGGATGGCCAGGGCTCCCTCCCACCAGTACCAGGAAAGGCAGGAAAAATGACTTCCCAGGTAGCAGAGTGAATAACGTACATAGAGGTGGGAGGGGAGAGTGGGGAAGAGCACCCTGGGAGCCACGTTCACAGGTGGGTGTCCCCAGCATTGGGGGTTAAGGATGGGAGTGACCACTCTAGTCCATCCTTCTAGTGACGGTGACTGTTTCTAGGAAAGTCATATGACCTATGTTATCCAATCAGAGAGGAGCTCGGAAGCTTTACATCATGATTAAGAGACAACTAACCTCCCTCCCTCCTTCCCTCCCTCCCTCCCTCCCCCTCCCTCTCTCTCTCTGGACAGGGACAGGGACAGGGACAGGGTCATACAACTCCAATTGCTGCTGGCAGCTTGACCTCCAGCCTCCAGGGAGGCCAAGATGGAAGGTGATGCTGAAATCAGAGGTACCGATAGATAAAGGACAGAAACCAACTAGGTCACTGGGAACAGTCCTGCCCTCCTGGCCAACCAGTGCAGACAATGGCTCCGCCCCTGGGGTTTCTGGTAGGGTAAGCCATTCCCACTCCCACCCAGGTTCGTGCCAGGTCCAGTTGCTATTTGTCACTTGCAGCTAAGGAACTGCCTGGCCCACAGACCTTTCTGAGGCTCTGCTTTAGTTCCTTGAGCCCCATCAGCATCCTTTGGTTAAATCCTTTGGCCTAAATGGCTGCTGTGGAGAAATCTGGCCCACGACTAAGCTCACCCCCTGCTGCAGCTTCCCCAGCTGTAAAACAGGGAAATTATAAACACTTGATCAAAGTTGTTAAAAGGATTAAAAATTATTTAAAGATGCCTGAGCACACTTAAGCTCAGTCATGTGTGTGCCACACAACATTTTAGCATAGAAGATGGTGGACCCGTGAGATGTGCTGCCTGAAACACCACAGCTGTCTCTCTCATCTGAGGACACTGGATGGTGTTGGTTAGCACAGCAGAATTATTCTACAACACTGAGAGGGAGCTGAATGGCCTCAGTCCCAGGAGCAAGGAGCCACAGCCCTCCCTCATCTTGGTGGCAGTTCCTTTGTTCAGGTCACAGAGTCCTTTCTTCTCTATGGCCAAGAACAGCGAGCCCAGTTTCCGCCAGGAGGGTAACAAATCAGCCTTGGTGGGGGGTCTGAATGAAAAGACTGCCATTGGCTTCTCCAGAAGCTGGGTGGTAGAGGAAACTCTCATGAGCTCATGTCTCCATCAGACACAAGCTGGACTCTGGCGTTTTCGAGCACAGGCTGAGGCTGGCTGGCACCATCCCGAGAGGAGACAAAAGAGAGCACGCGGGGAAGGGGGAAATGTGGCATGGCAGGCCCTACAACTGACTCTGGCGGGAGGAGGCTGGAAGGCTGGATTCCAGCCACATCCGCCCTCCATGCGCAGCTCCAAGGCAGCAGGAAAAAGGGACCCCGCCACGTCTGTATTTACAGCTGGGAACTGGCACCAGCATGGGAAACTCGCAAATAAACTCCGTCAGGAAGTGAGAGGTGGAAGATGCTTCCATGGCAACGCCCATCTGGAGATCCCTGGCCGCAGCTGGAAGCGTTCAGAGGCAAGGCTTATAGAGATGGACATAGCATTCATATTTTTCTGTTTGTACCCAGACTTTTACACTTCAGCTACACTTCCTTAGGAAGCCTCTGTGAACCCCTTGTTCTCCAGCCCCAAAGCCCCACTCATCTCCTGAACACTTATCCAGATGGCTGCATGTTCCTGGTCTTTTCCTCCAGACCCATGGGCTCCAAGGAGGGACTGTCTGCCTTGCTCATCAGTGCCCGGCCTGGAAGAAGTGCCCGGCCGTAAAGGAACTGTTTTGTTCTTGATTTACTGTTATTCCTAACTTCAGCTAATCGGAAGTGCACGGCTGAGAACAGAATGCTTGCTACCTCAAGAAGGCCAATTTCAAAACAAGATTTTTTTATCAACAAAAAGTGGAAACCCCACACCCACAGAATGCTGAATCCTTACCTTCCACCAGATATAAAATGTAATTCAAAATGCATCGGAGATCCCAGTGTGAGAGCCCAAACCACAGAACCCTCACAAGACATGGAGAAAGACTTCATGGCTCTGAACCGGGCAAGGATCCCTCAGTTACAACACCAAAAGCACAGACAGCAACAATAACCAAAACAGATCCAACATCTTTGAAAGATTTGTGTATTAAAAGACACTATTCAACAGGGTAGGAAAGCTGCCTATGGGATGAGAAAAAAAAATATTTGCAAATCACTTATCTGGTAAGAGGTTAGGGCCAGCAAGAGGACTTAGTGGGTAAAGGCTCTTGCCACTTAAACCTAGTACCAGAGTTCAATCCCCAGAACTCAATAAAGGCGGAGGAAAGAACCAACTCCACAAAACTGTCCTCTGACCTCCACCACGAAAATAATAAAAATAAAATAAAACAAAACTTTTCAAAAAGAGGTTAATGCTCAGAATGTTTCAAATATAAGCCCAATGACAAAAACAAGCAATCTGGGTTGGAGAGATGGCTCAGCGGTTAAGAGCAAACTGACTGCTCTTCCAGAGGACCTGGGTTCAATTCCCGGCACACACGGCAACTTAAAACTGTCTGTAATCCCAGTTCCAAGGGACCCAACACCAATGTACATAAAATAAAAATGAGCTTTTTAAAAAAATAAGCAATCCAATTAAATATGGGCAAAGGACTTGAGTAGTCATTCCGCCAAAGAAGAAACACCAAGACCATGGCTCACAACGAATCTCAAGGGTCTTGGTTTCTCCCTTAGAAATTTGTCAATCATGGGCTGGAGAGATGGCTCAGCAGTTAAGAGCACAGGCTGCTCTTCCAGAGGTCCTGAGTTCAATTCCCAGCAACCACATGGTGGCTCACAACCATCTGTAATGAGATCTGTTGCCCTCTTCTGGCCTGCAGGCATATGCAGACAGCATGCTGTATACATAATGAATAAATAAATCTTAAAAAAAAAAAGAAAAGAAAATGTCAATTAGCCGGGTGTTGGTGGCACATGCCTTTAATCCCAGCACTCGGGAGGCAGAGGCAGGAGGATCTCTGTGAGTTTGAGGCCAGCCTGGTCTCCAGAGCGAGTACCAGGATAGGCTCCAAAGCTACACAGATAAACCGTGTCTTGAAAAATCAAAAAAAAAAAAAAAAAAAAAAGTCAACCAAATGGGATGTCCCCACATTAATTATTAAGGTGGCTTTAAGTGCTGGACATGGTGGTGCATGCTTTAATCCTAGCACTCAGAGGAGCAGATCTTGGGTGACTTCAAGGCCAGCCTGGTCTACGAAGCTAGACACTGTCTCAAGAAACAAACAAACAAACAAACCAACATGGCTCCAAAGTCTGAAAAAAGAACTGGAGAGGCTAAGACCCTGTATACTGCTGACATGGGTGCCAATGAGGCGGCGGCTGTGAAAACGTGAAAACGCTATGGCAGGGCCTACAACACTTACCGGAGAATTAACCCAGCCCAGCAAGCCCACCTCTGCGCACATCACCCTAAAGCCATAAAATGCATGGGGTGGCACAAGCCTGTAATTTAGCACTTGAGAAGTGGAGGATCAGGGGCATCTTCACTACACAGAGAATCTGGGGTCCTCCCATCTCAAAAAAAAAAAAAAAATCTGAAGCAAAACAAAAACGAGTACACTCATGTTGGTTATTTGCTACAGCCAAGAGGCAGTCGTCCATCGACAGATGAATGGAATATGAATCAGACTTAAAAAGACTGACACATCCCCCATCATGGATGACCCTGACGACATTACTACAAGGAGCACATTAGGGACAAAGGGACAGATACTACACAGCACACTTAGTATATGTATGAAGAGTGCTCAGCTTCACACTGACAAGAGGGAAGAAGAGCAGTTGCTGGAGCCTGAGGAACCATTGTTTGCTGGGGACCAAGTTTAGCTTGGCAAGATGGAAATTATTCTTTAGATGGATGTGTGACAGCTGAGAACAATATGAATACATTTATTGCAACAGACTGCACATTTAAAATAGTTAAAGTGGTCATTTGGAACAATTACTTATTTATCAAGTAATATAACAGAATATCAGAAAATTATATTCTTGAGTACTAGGTTACTTGTGGGGGACCGAATATTGGGCCCCAGGTTCTGGCTGTCAGCAGTGGTGGCGCCAGGAAACTCCGGCCCACTATTGCATTGTTAATTAACACCAGGCTGTACTGTTTACCTGGTCTGAGGGTAATATGCCTCTTATTTGCATCTGTATGTGCCTAAGCATCTGTATAGGCCCTCACCTGGGCCCAGGGGCTGGTGGTATGGGAGTAACTAGGGCACAGAAGGTTAGGAGCTAAGCAGGCGAGCGGAGAGAGAGAACAAGAGAGAAATGGCTGCCTCGTAGTGTTAGCAGGATGTTAAGAGACACCAGAAAAGATGGCTAATAAACAAATAATTCTAGTTCCACAACATGGAACTGAGAGCTCTCTGAAGATGACAAGATGCCTGTGTTTGGTCTTTATCGCCGTTGCGTTCCTAGAAGCTTCCAAGTTCACACACCCCCACTCAGGTAGAACCTCATGGCTGTCGTGGGTTAAAGCTGAGACAAGCCGGGCCACGACAGTTACTATACAATTTACATATTTAAGGGGAACATAAATACATATATATGTATAAAATATACACACATGCACATAAATATATGTTGTGGAATCATCACCACAATCAAAGTAGATCTAAAACAGCAAAACTGATGTTATTTTATCACAAAAAAAATGAAATGATTAAACCTAATAGCAAATTTCATGTTAGGTACAAAAAAAATAAAAGAAAAAGAAAAAAGAAAATAGATCTGGAGCTCTGACAGAGGGCAGCAGGGATATCGAGAACCAGGATGGATGCCATGGGGTGGTGATCTTTTATACAAGGACTTCTGAGTGACAATTTATGTCCGGTGCGAGTGCAGAAATAGTCTCTGGGGACACTGGACAGGAAACAGAGTTGTATTCAGTGAGACCATCACTCGAGCACAGATGCCACGGCACACCTGCTTTCTTATCTCTGTGTGCACGAATACACATGTGTGTGGGTGTGGATGGGAACATAGGCCAGATGACAACCTTGCCTGTCACCCTCAGTCACAGTCCACCCTATTTTTACAACAAGGTCTCTTGCTGAACCTGGAGCTGGCCAAGCTGGCTGGTCTGGTGAGCCAGTGAGCCCCAGGACGGGGGTCCCCGGGGGTGTCACTGGGCAATTTACATGGATGCTGAGGGTCTGAACGGAGATCTTAGATGCTTGACAAGTACTTTACCAACCCAGCCATCTTCAGAACCTATTTCCTGTCTTCATACCTCTAATCCCAGCACTCACTCAGAAGGCTGAGGCAAGAGGATCAAACAGTTTCAGGCCAGCCTGGACAACAGAGTGAGACCTCAAAAAGGACCAAAAGGTCCATCAAGATGCACACCTGCAATCCCTGCCCTCAATTAAGAGGCAGAGGCAGGAAGATTAGAAGTCTAAGGTCACCCTCAGTCACACCAAGTCTGAGGTTAACTTATGCGAGCAAGCATGCACACTCAAACAGGAACACTCGCACACATAAACAGGTGCACGCATCTGCATCCCTTTCATGCGTCTCAAGAAGTCTTAGACAAGAAAGAACTGTACAAAGAAGAATATAAAACTATTCCTAACCGCCCACCAAAGGAAACCACTGCAAAGACCTACAGTCCATTTCCTTCCGGTCTTTTCCTGAGGAGAGGCTGTGTGTACGAGGAAGCAGGTGGCATATTCTCTTTTCAAAAGTCTTTCACCCAGGCTTTCCCAAAAGATTTGAATCAAGTGAAATACAGCGTTTGTTTCTACATAGTGGGGTAGACTGGGAATTCAAGGCCAGTCCCAAACGAGAGGCCCTGGAGGATGGAGCGTCTTTTCCCGACAGTCTCTGCATCCATCCAGCTAGTACAGGGTAAAAGCACAAATACAAGTCAGATACAATACTGCTATAGGCAATATTAACTGTGCAACGTTAAAAAAAAAAAAAAACTTGCCAATAGTATTTAATTAAAACACTACAAACAGTATTTAGTTAGCCCGTATTATTTTAGGAGGTACACACAGCCATCATTTCACAGATAAAGAATGGAGGCTCGAAGAGGTCTAGTGACTTTCCCAGTGTCAGATGACAAGTGATGCAGGATTTGATCCCCTGCTTTACAGTGCAGATGACCCTGCAGTGAGGACATCAGCTACAAGCTTCGGCGGGGCCAGGTTCCCAGTGTCCCGATTGCCAAGAGTGTCATCATGGTTATTCATCCTTCTCTGCAGACTCGCTCTGTTTCCTAAAGGAAATGAGAGATCGCTGGAATTCAGCAAAAGTGAGACAGCCGGAAGCTGCAGCTGACCACAGGCACACGTGGGTCTTCTGTAGGGCTGCCCGGGAAAAATTCCTAAGCGATGACCTTACTGCACAGACCGAAGGCCAGATCCTGGGTGGGTCACCCTCTGCTGCCTGGGACACACCCAGTACCAGATGGGACTGGGTTCCTTCTACCTTCTACAGGGTGGTAGGAGTAGAGAGAGGACACACAGGATGAGAGCTGGGTGACTCACAGCCACTAACTGCCCAGGAGGCTGGAGGAGGGCCGGGTGGCCACAGGTGTAAAGACACAAGAGGACAACAGAGGCTGGGACCTGGTCAAGGCCCCACAAGGCTCAGTCAGTCACACCGATCCTTGCAGGAAAGCATTCATGGCTTTCCCCAGCTCACAGGGAAACCAGACCCACCGGTGTGAGGAATCCTGGAAATGAACCTCTGGGGAGTTGTCTCGCCTTCCGAGCAAGAAGAGATGAGAAATCACAACTTCTCGGGGAAAGCTAGGATCATCCGGAATGCTGAGCCAGGAGAGACGCACAAGAGAGGAAACGCCTGGCAATGGCAGCCCCAAACTACTTTTGTGGAGCTTCTCACCGCCATACGTTCTCATTCATAGTTTCTGGCTCTATGTCTGTCTGTCTCTCTCCCCCACCCGCTGCATTGTTTTGTTAACATTCCAAAGAATTTTTAAAAAGGTGTAATAAACACCCATGTACAAACCCCGACTTAACAGCTGCCAAGACGGCAGCGTTTGCTTCAGCTTCCTTTTTCCCCCATGCTGAAAAATTGTTGTTGTTTTGAGACAGGGTTTCTCTGTGCAGCCCTGGGTGTCCAGGAATTTACTCTGTAGACCAGGCTGACCTCGAACTCCTAGAGATCCGCCTGCCTCTGCCTCCCAAGAGCTGGGATTAAAGGTGTACACCACCATGATTGGCCTGAATTTTATTATTATTAATTATTATTATTATTATTATTATTATTATTATTATTATTATTATTATTTGGTTTTTCGAGACAGGGTTTCTCTGTGTAGCTTTGCAGCCTATCCTGGCACTCGCTCTGGAGACCAGGCTGGCCTTGAACTCACAGAGATCCGCCTGCCTCTGCCTCCTCAGTGTTGGTGCATGCGCCACCAACGTCCAGCTCCTGAATTATTTTTTAAAGCAAATCCTGGACACCATGTCACTCCAATATTATGTATGCATTTCAGTGTGCAGCTCTGAAGAAGAAGGGCCTTTAACCTGGGTGTGGTGGCATATAACCAGAATCCCAGCACTGGCAAGGCTGAGGCAGGGGAATTGCTGCAAGTTTGAGGCCAGTCTAAGCTACATAGCAACTCCCTCAAAAAACAATACAAAACGGAGGCCAGAGAAAGGGGAGATGAGGTGAGGGGTGTGTGTGTGTGTGAGTTGCGAAGACACTGTGGGCATTATCCAGTGTGCCTGTGATGTGAGGCTGGTTCTGTTCCCAATCAGAATGAGCACAAACAAGACTTAGAACCAGGACTGACAGACTCCAGAGCAGGGCCACGGGGTGCCTTGGTCCTTGAGACAGAGCCATTATGCCTTTCTGGAAGGCCACTTTACGATGCAAATCCAAAAAAGCTTAGCAGGCCCTGGGCACCTTCTGACTCAGATCTTCCACTCCTGTCCTCATCAGAGGAAGGGCCTGATGTCAACCACGTGCCTGGCAGTGCCCAGAGCACGCTCCTCAGAGATGTGGAGACCGAGGCACAGAGATGCAAAGTCACGTGGCCAGCATTACTCAGCTCCTCCATGCCAGCCAGAGTCAGGGCTTTGACCCTAAGTAGGTGCTGGCACGATGCCAAGTGAGGCCTTACAATCAGGCCATCGCCACAAGCTCCTGGGCACTCCCCGACTCTAATGGTGAATGTCTGCTGAGTGGGACCCTCCCAACATGGGGTATGAGGTGGTGGCAGCTCCATCAGCCCAACTGTTTAGGGGAAATGATGGCGCCACAGCACATGCGTGTAGCATGTATCCTATGTAGTGTGCCCAGCTCCCTTCTTCCACAGAACCCCTCCACAGATAGGCACCATTACTATTCCCTGGAGCTGGTATAAAATGGGGTAGGGATCGAGCATTGAGGAGATGTCTTTAATCTTAGGCCAAACTCTTTGAGTTTGAGGCCAGCCTGGTCTACATAGTGAGTTCCAGGGCTACATGGTAAGACTGTTTCAGAAAAGGAGATGGCATTGAGAGATGCTGGGCCACGGATACCAAATTTTCATTACACAAGGGGAACAAGCTCAGAGGATGCAGCTGTATATCACAGAGACCACTGCTAAAAACGATGCGGTGTAGGTTTGAAACCTGTTCGAAGCAGATTTTAGACATTTTTACAACAGAAAATGATGATGGGAAGGAATATGCGCGGTAAGAAGATTTACCCACCCCACGGTGTACACACGCACCAAAGCTCTGTGCTGTGCTCTCCATGGGGTGGGACTCAGCGGGAGAGTCCTGGGTTCCAGTCCTAACACACCTCCAGTCATCTCAAACTTCAATGTCCAGAATTCCCATTTATCAAAAGGAATGAAAATGAAGACTTCCAGTCCTCTTTCCACTAGGGTGATAATCAAGGGGCTTTGTACCTGGACCCAGCTTGTTAGCACACTGAGGGCAACATGGCTCGGGGCACAGCCTACGACATGGGGGAACCCACCTGGTGGTCAAAAGCTGCACTCCTCCAGACTTCCTGATGATGAGAAAAAGGAATCCTAAACAGCCTTGATTAGCCACCAGCCCACACGGTCCCGATCCACTCCTACTCATCCTGTGCCCTTTTCACGGGGCCACGTCCCCATACCACGGGGCCACGTCCCCATACCACTTCCCTGTGTACCTGGCAGAACTCACGCTTCCCTTCAAAGTCCAGCCATCACAGCTCCACAGCTCTCCCAGCTGGGCCCAGGCTGAATCTGTCTTTCCCTGACTTCTCCACATGGAGCTCAAACTCATCAGCCTGTGTTATGGGCATCTGGGTGTCTGGGCCTCCTGGAAAGTGGTACCTACAGGAGGCAAAGCTATGGGTTCCACCCTTTGCTGGGCACTATAAGCTCTTTGGATCCTGGCAGGTCATTCTCTCTTCCCTCCTGAGGCGATTTAAATGAGAATGTCCCCCACAGGCTAGTACAATTGAATGCTTGGTTCCCTGGAACTGTTTGGAAAGGACTAGGAGGCGTGGCTTTGCTGGAGGAGGTGTGTCACAGGGAGTGGGTTTGGAGGTTTCAAAAGTGCCATGCCTGCCATGCTCCCGACATGATGGTCATGGACTCACCGTCTGAAACTGTGAAGTCAGTTATTTAAATGTCTTCTTGTATGAGCGGCCTTGGTCATGGTATCCCTTCATGGCAATAGAAAAGTAACTAAGACACTTGCAATCCTTGCTCCTTCTGTCTAGAGGAGAAGGAACAGTCTCCAGCCACAGCACACACTGCCTGTGCGGCTGAAGACCATTCCCAGCCCGTCTCTGTATGTCTTGCACTGGACACACGGACATTTTTCACAGCCTCTCCTGCAGCTAGGGGCAGCCACTGACTGCTTTATGGACAAAGAGATATAAAAAGCTCTAAGGGTATGGGTGTCTGCGACTCTCGTGTCCTTCTGCTTGGGATACTGTACAACCAGTGTGATCATCAGGATGAGGCGGCCTTTCCATGACCACATACAGTCAATAGATGAACCAAACGTGCTCACAGGGCTGTGAGGTAAACAGGAGTGTGCCTGAAGCTGCACAAGGGTGACTTGGAGCCTCTGCATTGGTAGTTAGGCTTGTCTCCTCCGGGCTGTTTGAAATGACGTCAAGTCATCACCACCTGGCCCAGATTCACCAGGCATCCGGTTACCTGAAGTCCGAGGTGTCCCCAGCAGACAGCCTCACAGAGTGAAGACTCAATGCCATCCAGCCCAGAAGCACTTAACACATCGACACTCACTCGGCATCAGCTAGCATTCTTAAGAGTTCTCACAACCGGCTTCGCCACACCTCATTTCTGATCCCACTGCAGGGGCGGGAAGGTGCTGGCAGCAAACACTCTGTCCATTTCATCACCCTCCCACCACCTCTCCTGGAGGGGTTGCAGCTGCGGGGCTGTGTCTCCACTCTGAGTGGCTGTCATCAAACCTTCAGTGACACTTGAGAACCAAGAGGAGGTGTGAGGAAGGCCAGCAGCCTGCGGGGCAGGCTGCAGCTTCTGAAGAGCAGCAAGCACCAGGGCTGGTCCAGGCTGACCTGCACTCCTCCACTCCTCCACTGCGGCACCCGCCCGCTCCTGTGGCCACTGTTCACCCCTGCCTCAGACCCTGGTGCCATTATTTACTTTGCACTTTGCTCTGACTAGCCTCATTTTATTTTTGGCTTCAAAACCAACAACAGCCCCACCCAGAGCAGAAATGGCCATGGAGTCCTAGGCTTGCTGCACTGTTTAAATTCTTTTCCTGTTACGCATGAAAATAAAAGTATGGCTATTAAAGCGTTGAGTGTTTATTCAAACATCACCTCCAATTACCCTGTGGAAAGAGCGGGCTTTGGGAAGCCTGCCCTTTTCTCTCCAGCTTCCCCTTTTCAATTCACATTATTTATGTCGTCAAAGGCCATCTCTCTGGAGAGAAGGAAGTTTCCCACAAAACCAGGTAGAGGGCCCACATAATCACCTCTCATACCTAAGATGGAGTTTCCCAAAACTAACCTCTTCCTAACACTGTTGCGTGCCCTTGTGCTCCTCGCTTGGCTGCCGGGCTCTGGGTCACTTTCTTAAATGATCACTAGAATCGGATGGCTCACACTTCACAGGCGCTGACTCACAGGGTGCTCGCAGCATCTTCATGATGTAGGGACCTTACTTTCCTAGGCTGGGGATGAGGAAATGTAGCCCCAAAGGTGAAAGCCACCCGCCCAAAGCCTGGGAGCTGGGAGTGATGGCTCCAGAGAGAGGCCCTGCCCTCACCCACTGGTGACACTACCTCCGACAGAACCCGAGAGCTCACTGGGGATAGGCTCTGGGCTAAGGACTTTACATGAGCTGACCTCAGAGTTACCACCTGTTCCCCACTCCCACCCAAATAACTCAATGAAGTTTTAAAATGAAGAGCCTGAGGCTCAGGGAAGTGAACTCACTCGCACACAGCCAAAGAGCCAGCACAGGTGCTGCCTGGCATGTAACTCCAAAGCTATTAAATCGCAGGCTCCAGCACCCCAAACCCATGTTCCCCAAGAGTCCCCCTTCTGTATCTTGTCCCTAGCAAGGTCCTGAGAGAAACCAGTCTCCGAAGCTAAGGAGTGAAGGAGGAGGGTCACCTCTGCAATGGAGCCTGAGCAGCCTCTGGGGCAATTCTACAGGGTGGACTACAGCCGGCAGATGCCATCCCAGGAACTCTGCTTGGGCCACTGCCACTGGACACACACTCAGGATCCAGGCCAGGACTTTCCAGGGTGGCAGTGACTGACCAATGAGAGTTTTCTCCTTGCTCTTGGGTTTTCTCCATGGACAATGCAGTGGGGAGGAGGGGTGGGTAGCGTGGGCTCTCTGAGCATGGGAACATCTGGTCCTTCCTGTCTTCCCATGCTCGCAGGACCTTCCTCTGTCCCCAGACAGACTGACTGGCCTGGCTCTACCTAACCATCTTGTGTAGCCACAAAACGCTTCTGAGTGGAGATTTTGAGGGCTAGGGTGTAGCTTGCCTAGGCTTTATGAAGCCCTGATTTTTACTCCTTAGAGGGATGTATCTCAGGCTTGTAATCCTCAGAACTCAGAAAGTAAGGTTCAGAAGGTCATCAAGGTCATCCTTGGCTACATATCCGGTTTCAGGTCAGTGTGGGCTACATGAGACACACACACACACACACACACACACACACACACACACACACACACACACACACAGTCTTTTAATCCAGATGGCCCACCTTCAAATCTCAGTTTTGTCATTTACTAGTGGGACAAGTTCTTCCTCCTCTCTGTGCCTCGGTTTCCTTATCTGGAAAGGGTTAACCATAATCACTGTCATTAGAGTTGTGGGAATTAAAATCAGAACAGGGCCTGGTATTTCAAGTGTTGGCGACTGAGTTCTAGCAGCCCAGGGAAACATTGCCACTCCATGGGTAACAGGGTCTGCTTGGGCCTCTAAGCATGCCGACAGCGCCCAGCAGCTCGCGGCAAGTCTTCAAGCGGCAGCCTGTCTACCTGGAGTTAGGGTAGGGCTCTTGGTTTCTGCTGACCGGCAATGAGAGTGGCAACCGTTGAAAATTATTCAGCTGTGTGGGATTTTTATTCACCTCCATTCTGGCCAGGAAAAGAACCCCACAAAGGCAACGCTGGCATTCCAAAGCCCTCGAGTCTCACAGCAGTCAGACGAGCATCCTGGGCACCATGACAGTGACACCAACTAACTCAGCTTACTGCTGTTTCCCCTCTGATGCCCAAAGTTATGTCCCCCACCCACACAAGAGGCATTCCAAACAGATTATTTAGTAAATGATGGCCTGGATGAAGATTCTGGATGTTTTAACAAGAACACTCACCACCGCTGGGCCTAAAAGACATTTCCATCTGCACCCCAGGCAACTGTCCCCCTGGTCACAGAGTAGGACGCGAGTCTGAAATGACTTGGATATCCATCTATGGTGGCTCAGAAACACAAGCTGATACTCCTAGGGAGTCTGCAGAAGGCACACTTGAGAAGTTGTCACTTCAGGTCTGCCTTCGAGAGCCATAGGCCAACACATGGCTCCTCTCATGCCAATAGACACCATATGTAGGCCAGGCGTGGGTGAGTTGGGGGAGGGGCTCACACAGTTGCCTTTCCGAGCAGTAACAATGAACACAGCAGTGAATCCCAATTCCTCCCTCCCACAGGATCTGGCTCAGGAAAGCTCCAGCAATTCCCCCCACATACACATACACCCCAGCCAGCAGAGCAAAGCATCAAGTTAATGAACTTTCTAAAGTAGGGGGCTTGGACTGCCTCAGGGAACTGCCCTAATTCCAAGAGAGACCTCAGGCTGAGACATGCCCCACCAGAAAGAACCCCAGCTTCCTAGTCTGTAACCCCGAGTTTAAGCAGGGTCCGCGCCAGAGGGCAGACACAAAGGATACCAACAAGCATGGTCCACCTTCCTCCTCCCTCTTTTACTCACTCGCAAACACAAGTGGCAACCACAGGGAAAGATAAGGTCTCTGTCTAAAGGAAGAACTCTGGGGAGGGGAGATAACCGAGCACAGCTTTTATTTCCTTACCAGAGGCAACTTCTTTACAGAGACCTAAAGGGGAGGCAGGCGCTGGGGGCAAGCCAGCACAGGACCCCGAAAAGCCAAGCTGCCCTGCATGCTACAAAGACCACTGAGGGGAGGGGAGGTTAGGGAAGATGGGGCGGGGCTTGTGGGCCATGGAAAGGACTTTGACTTTCCTCATGTGACAGGGAAGACAATGAATGAGCCAGCCACAGGCTTCTGAACACGAGTGGGACACGATCTGACTCAGGGCCTCACAGACACCCCCTGGCTGTTAGGGGTGGCACTAGGGGCACAGCAAGGCCAGGTTCACAGAACAGGGGGAGTTAGAGGGACGGGACCTGCAGAACAGAAAGATAGGGAAATTGACATGGGAAAGTGAGTCCCAAAGAGAAGCTACACGGTGCCTACGACGTTATTATTAAAAGGGATGTCTGGTAACCTCACACTGCTCCCTACCATCACGATAGGAATGCCCAGCACAATGTCTAATACTAACTCCCTCTTGCTTGCCTAGGCCACACCCACCAACACAGGGGACAAGAGACCCATCAGGAGGGCCACCAAGACATCACTGTGAGTAAGCAGCTGGCCTGGGAGGCCCCCGGCACAGGGAAGCTTGAAGGCATGGGGCCACTGGTTCTCATCAGAGGCCACTTTACCATCCCTATTCCAGGGCATGGTTGGAGAACTTTTTGATTGCCACTGTGGCAATGGGGGAGCTTGTAACTGGCACCTAATGCATGGAGACGCTCTAGCCAACCTATAATGCACAGAGCCAGTCCCACGACCAACAATCCGACCCCAGAGGCACAGTGTGGAGGCTGAAACCCCGGCTGGCTATCTCAAGCTCTGATGACCAGTAGATGAGAAAAACAAACAAACAAACAAAAAGAAACAAACAAAAAACAGAGTTTTGCCCAAGATTCCCAAGTCAGGCCTCTAGGTCCCTGACCTTCAGAGCTGTCTGGGATACAACTGCCCTTCCTCAAACCTCACTAACCCAGAGCCTGTGCAGCAAGGTCCGAGGGTAGCTCTTGGACAGTTAGAGAGTCTAAGGATGTGTGTGGCAGGGAGCTTTGAGAAAAATAATGTCCAGGCCTCAGGGCCCTTACGTAGGTAAGGGGTAAGGAGCAAATTGAAGCAGGCTCGGCCCTGGTTCCAGCTGTCCCTACCTAACTCACTTCAGCAAACAACCAGCCCGTCAGAGTGAAGAGAAGCAGGCAGTCGCCATTGCAGAGGCTCCGCTCAGTCCCCGTTCTGTCAACAAATACCCTGCTGATGCTTAGCTTCCTGGCATCAAATAACCTGCCCCCCAGAAGCAGGGCTGCTTTCTGGCAACTGCAAGCAAGCTCCCAGTCAGATGCCAAGTTCCCAGACAGAGGCGGGCTGATGTGGGGAGTTGGGGATCAATTCCAAGTGACTTAGCTGTTGACAAGAAACTAGAAGAATAAGAAATCCATCTCATTGTGACTTACTCGGGGACACACTGTGTACTGCACACCTGGTGCTGCGTGTGCTTCTAAGCACAAGTGGACACCCCTATGAGCAGATGAGAAGGCAAGGCAAGGCACTGGAGGCCAGCCGGCCAAGTCCAGAGATGGTTAGCAGAGAAGCCAGAGCTGAACTGCAGCCTGACTCCTCTAGCTAGGCTCCTCTAGGCTCTTGGATTTAACCATTTGCTTCCCCCACTAAGATCCTTACTCTAGCTACCAAGCAGGAGACTGAGTTTTGGCCTGGCAGCTGATCCACTTTTCGGAAGGAGAAAGTGGGCCATGCTCCGTTGACAGCATGAGCAGACCACCTTTGGGATGAAAACAACCACATTCTTGGGTGGGAAGCAAGAACCCACCAATAGGAAAAGGTCTTCCCTGTGGCATGGAATCCTGGGAAAGGGCCAGTGAAAACGAGCTTCTCTACCCTACACACCTGAGGGGTCAGGTCAGAGTCAGGTCCCCCAGGCTCTGCCTTCAGACTCTTCTGGCTCTGGGAGCAAAGCTGGGTCCCACAAATCTCCCACTTCTTTTTCTTTTCCTCCCTCCCTCCCTCCCTCCCTCCCTCCCTCCCTCCCTTCTTTGCAAGATAGGGCCTCACTGTGTAGCCAGGCTAGCCTCAAATTCTGTGCTTAGCCTGTCTCTGCAATCCAAGTGTGGGGATTTAAGGAACGAGTCACCATGTCTTCACCATATTCACCCAACTCAGGCCCACGCTGGCCTCCTGTCTGCTCTACCTGGCCCCCAGCTTATGCTCATCTCTGGGTCTTGACACTTGCTGTGCTCTCTGCCAAGCATTGCCTGTCCTGCACTCTGCATGGCTGGCTCCTCTCTAGTCAGATGTCCCCTCCTCAGATATGCTCCCCTCGACTCCTTGACTGTGCAACTATCAGCACCACACACATCACAACCTCCTGGTCTTGTCTCTCCCTCCTCCTCTTTCTCCTTTAGAGTACTCAGGAGTATCCAAACTCCACATACTACAGGCTAAGGAACCATTTTAACGCCCAGTTACTTATCTATTGCTGTCTCTACCTACCATCCATCCATCCATCCACCCACCCAGAGACATGGTCTTGTTAGGTTGCCTAGGCTAGCCTAAAACTCATTATGCAGTTCACCGTGGCCTGAAAGTCATGATCCCAATACAACACCATCTCAAGTGCTGGAAATTACAGCATGTGATACTATGCCCAGACCTGGTTTGGTGTCTTAATAGCACTACCACTGATAAACACCTTTTATCATAGCCCACTCCGGCCCCTCTGCATGGTGGCGCACGCCTTTAATCCCAGCACTCAGAGACAGAGGCAGAGGCAGGAGGATCTCTGAGTGTGAGGCTAACCGGGTCTATAGAGTGAGTTCCAGGACTGAATTAAATGGAGAAAACAAACCTGTCTTAGAAAACAAAACAAAACGAGGCAAACAAACACCGTTTACTTGTAGTGTGTCTCCCTAGCAGATTTCTCGTTTGTAATAGTTCTGGTTGTCTTATGTAATTAGTCCTGGGCACGACAGTGCTTGGCACACACTAGAAACCCTATGAATGCAGTGGTGCATACCTGTAGTTTCAGCACACAGGAGCTGGGGCAGGGGACTATGAGTTTGGGGCTAGCCTGGGCTATATGGCGAGAAAGTATTTCAATACACAAACACAAAGAAAAGGCCTATAAACATTTGCTCAAAGAACACATGGACCTCTGCTTCTAGCAGCTGCTCTCTCCTTCGGGTTCCCGTGACAAGTTCTAGTTTGCCGGAGCGGCCTGCTCGGGAGACACCTGAGGATGGTGCCTGTCATCCACAGCAGCCTAAAGAGCAGCAGTGACACCAGTGGCCGCACTGCGGCTGGCATTCAATGGTCACTCGCTGTGTGCCAGGACCTACGCAAAGCACGTTCCTAGTTCAAAGCCCACTGATAGGCTGGTGATGCTGGGATGCACCTGAGCTTAGAGAAACCTCACTCAGCCAAGGTCACATTTTAATAAGGACCAAATGCACCCGCCCTTAACCCTCTGCCCACCTGCACAGGGCTCAGGCACTGTTCTCCTGGACGGGACTCAGTTCTCAGGACACTCGCCAGGTCGTCTTTCTCCCAACTTCTTCCACAAAGAACACAGAGTTCCTCAGCACTCCATAAGTTCCAACTCAAACCATGTGTGTATTAAATAAGCTCTGACGGGGTCTGACTTCTGAGTCCACGCAGTGCCAAGCAGCCTGGTCTGCGTGCAACCACAGTTCTCAGGCTCACAAGCTGAGAATCATCTCCCCTGAAAATGAACTTGACTCTACACAAACCTGAAGCATCTGGTCTTCAGTTAACACTGTGAAACACCTGATCACAGAGACTAATTCTCACACTGTGATTCCAACTTGTGTAACTTCTCAACTACCCCTGGGGCGGTGCCTAGCATCATCCCCACCCACTGCACCTGAGAAAAGTGAGGTCCTGAGAGTTTCAGTCCTTTGCCCGAGGTCAAGAGCCGGAGCCAGACCTAAACCCTAGGCGATGGCTCCAGGGTGTAAGCTTTTAATAACTACCCTTCACTGCACCTCAATCCCTGTTTAGCATCTGCCAAAAAGATACTGCAAGCAAGTGCTATTTAGCTGTTAAGTGCAACTCATGAGTCACTCATGCACTCCTGAATTTCAAACCTACTGTATGGCCAGAACTGATCTCAGAGCCCTCCTCAAATATACAGGACTGCCAAATGCAAAAGCAATTTCCACTCAGCGTGGCTGAATGGGAGAGCAGGCTAGGCCATTGTGGTATGCGTTACAGAGAAGCTCGATCCCAGGAAGGAATCACTGAGGCTACATAAACCCACAAGGTGCATCTCCATAACCGCCAGAGCAATGTCCTTGCCTACCTGACACCTATCCCTTCTGGACACTTCTGGACACTCTGGTCATGGTGACAGAGCACAGATTTCCCAGTCCAAGGCTCCCTGCCTTGTGTGCCTGCCTCATCTGTGGCCACATTTATAGCAACGTTACCTAGAGGTGCCATTAGCTGCAACACACAGGCTTCAGAAGCCAGGGTTTCTGTGGAGAAAGGGCCCCAAAGAACACATGACCTGTGCAGCTGCCAAGAGCAAAGTGTTAACCAACACTGGAGGCATGGCTGCTGACCTGCTGTGTGGCATAGCAGCCCTGAGCACATCTTCTCATCCACGATTGGTTTCGCGCCCTCTCACCTCCCTGCAGCCAAGCACACAGTGTTTCCTTAGGTCATCTCTAGCACCTTGGACAGCTCCAGATACCCGGTAGGTGCCCCCCAGACCCAAGGGGACCAGTCACCTCCAAAGAGAGGAGTCTAGTCAGGGAGAAGGGCTGACTAGAAGACTTCTGAGGGCCAGTGGGATTGTCCATGGGGTAACTAGACAGAAAGTAAAAAGACTTGCCCCCCACCTCCATCCCCACCCCAGAAGAGAAACCAGTCCTGCAGCCTCTCTCTCTCTCTGGATTGCTCCAGGCCCAGTTCCCAGGACCTGTCTTTGATCTAGAAGATTTAATTGTTTCCCTGATTAGACAGATACAGCTCACGAGGCTCTGGAACAACTGTGTCCCTCACAGGCTTCCTTTCAGCTTTCCAGATTGGAGGCCAGGTGCTTCATTCAGCACAGGCCATGGACAAATGGATCACAGCGCCAAACAAAGTGCCAGCTCCTCCCGATGGCTGCACTCACAGACTCCTGTGCTTGCTAATGATTTGCTGGGCACACCTAAGATGGTGATAGGTGTAGTCTACGGGAGCTGATAACTAGGAAAACTCCGTTCCCAGCCTTCCTTGGAGTTAAGGGTGGTCATGTGGCTTCTTCCACCAATGACTCATAGTCAAGTGGGACGGGTTTGGCCAGAGTCCTCTGCTCCAGTTACCTTGACAGAAAAGCACCCGCAGGACTGTCCTTCGGGAAAGGTGAGGTGCACCACTTCCTGAAACTGCCACTGCTGCCACCGAGTCCCCTGGGCCTTCTGTGCTGCAGAGCTCCAGACAGAAGGCAGTGTGTGTGAAATAATAGTAATTATAATAACAGCTGGCACCCGCTGGTGTCACGCCATGCTGTGCCCATTTTCAGAACATCACAAATGTTATGCCACTTCATCCTGAGCACAGGAGCAAGCGCCAGGTAAGGCTACCATCTTCATTCACACACAGCAAGCGCCAAGAACAGAGCGAGTAACCCCTGACCAACGCAGGACGTGCCAGAGAGGTATTAAACACAGGCAGTCAGGCTCCCGAATCAAAATTCTTTATTTATTTAGGTTTCTTAGAGTTTTGTTTTGTTTGAAACACAGTCTCAGTATGAGGTCCAGGCCGGCCTCAACCTCAGCTTCTCCCTGGTGCTGGGTAAAAAGTGTGTGCATCCTGCCAGCTCCCTAATCAAAAGCGCTGATCATGAACCTCAATAAGGGGGGAGGGAAGCAGGTGGCCAAAGTAGTCTGTGAAAACCCAATCCACTGCTATCGCATACGGGGTACTCACTGTGTGGCCAACTGAGCACAAACAACCCTGTGGCTGTCACTGAAACCATGCCCACAGAAACATGAGAGGCGATGGGACCTGCCCTGTGCTGGCTGATGGGAAAGGACAATGGTGGGGGGCGGGGAGCCTCAGACTGCAAACCTCCAGACGCCAGATCGCACGCACCTCGTGGGAATAGCTTGCTGGGGAAATTCTTACACTGTTGTTAGCCACTAACAGGCTCTCAAGGACAGTCCTGGCCTTTCCTTGGTCACCTACGATGAAGGCCATGTGCACTTGGCCACACAGAAAAACAGGGCACAGAAGGAAACAGGGCAGAATGCCATACTAGGGGCTCTCAGAATCAAGGCCATCTCCGTTCCTTGACCTTGAACAGCCTACATACTGTTCATGCAAGAATGTTCTTCCTCAAGCAACTAAAAGCCTACTCACCCCTCAGTACCAGCCAGAAGCCACAGGGAGATCCAAGATGGATGCTCTTTTGAGTGAAAAAGCCAAGTGCCAACAGGATGTTGAATAGGCTGGCTTTTGTAATAGAAAAGAAGGACATACCTATGTGCTGGTATTTACAGAGCTAAAGGGGTGGAGCAGGCAGGCGGGCAGGCAGAAGGGGAGCAGAGCCCTCTTGCTGGGGTGTCTGCGCGCACACACCTTCACAGAATTGACTTCGCTGTAAGTGCCGAATCTATCTTTTCTCTTGAGTGGCACAAATAAAAAGAAAGCTGGGGTGATGGGGAGCAGGTCAGAGGAGGCTGTGAGTGCCGAGCTGAACAAACACAGACAATGTCAGCCTCCCCCACTAGCCTATGGATTCCTGCGGGCAGGCTGGGACCTGTGCTGGCTGCCAGCCAGGGGCCTGCCCAGCAGCTGGTGCCCCAGGAGTGCTCAGAGTGTGTGAGCGAAGATACCAACAGACCCACCTGTGGCCACACCCCCGGGTTGCCCACAGCTTGCAGCTGGGTTCCACCTGAGGGCAGATAGCAGGGAGCAAGGAATGCAGCAGACAAGAAAAGTCCTGACAGCCAATCTTCTCTAAGACACATGGGCTTGAAGAAAAGTGGGGAGACCAAAGAGAAAATACTGGAGTCTCTTGCAATGACTCTAAAAGTAGCCAAAGATAATACATAACACGACAATGTGGCTGGGTCCTATAAGCTTTATGACATTGAAACCATAAATCTGTCATGTCAAGAAACCTACTGATTTTTCTTCCCCCTATAAACCTTAAAAAAACATAATGCCTGTTCTTAGTTACCTTGCCATACAATAACAGGCAGTGGGCCAAGTCCAGCCCATGGCTCTACTCTACAGTCTGTAGTATACCTACTGTGTTTATATATTTGCTCACTTGAACAAGGAGCAGGTCACAAGCTGGGCCTAGGGGAGCGGGCCAGTCATTTGAACTAATCAAGAAGCTGAGGCAGGAGGATCTCAGGTTCAAAGCCTAACTGGGTAAACTCAGCTGTCTCAAAATGAAACCAACCAGGCACTGAAGGCACAGCTCAGAGGCAGAGCCTTGCCCAGAAAATGTGGGGTCTGCATTAGACACCACACATAAAGTAAAACATCAACAGCTCACAGAGGCGGCCGCTGCGCAAAGCCTATCATCTGAGGAAGGGAAACCAACTTTGCATTTTAAAATTCTGAACAAATTAACTAAAATAATGGTTTTAATTTCTTTCTTTTTTGTTGTTGTTGTTGCTAGCCATTGAAGCCAGGGCCTCACAGACCCTAAGTACCTTCTCTTCTACTGAGCACAACCCAAAGCAAAATAAAACTGTTATAAAGATAATACTAAAGAGAAAAAGATGCCAGGCATGGCAGAGAGAGAAGAGCCCAGGCTTTGGCACGGGAGGTCAGAGACACCCTCCTAAGGGGACTCTGCATTTGCCAGGCACTAAACAAGCGGCTATTTCACAATGTCCGGAGCCTCCGTGTAGCAGGCATCCTGGCAGACTCCCTGGGTTCATGGTTCTGCACAGTACCAGGATATCAGAAAGTGGGACTACTATGTTCTTTGCTATTAAGGAAGCTCTACTGAATGTTACCAAGACTATGAACCCCGACCCCCAAGCAGCAACTGGCCACACGATAGCTGCCTATGGCTGAGGAAGTCCACCTGTGTCAACAGCTGCCCAGAGGTGCACCTTGTGGTCACATCTCTAATCCTGGTCAATAGACACGGTTCCCCAACATGGTGTCACTTAACTGTCACACAGGATGGACCGCAGGACTGTACATCTGAGAGATCATGCAGCCCATATTTATTAAATACCTGTGGTGTGCCAGACTGTGCAGGGGGCATGACTCACCTCATCCTGCCCCCCGAAGCTGGACCTGTAAACTGGGTTTCTTTTAAGGTGTTCTGCTCTGGCTGTGTGTCCCCACCTGCTTCTCCTTTCCTGAGTGTTTGTCCCTTCAACAAGTGTTTCCAGGTCACCCTCTCAAGACCAGGAACTTTTCTCAGCACTTGGCCTCCTCTGGCCCCTCCTGTATTTCCCAGCTGTTTCTCCATGACTGTGAGCCCAGTGAAGAGGCCTTGCAAATCATTGTCCCTTAGCACACAAGCCATGGCCCGAGGCAGAAAACTAGGATACCTGTCCCAACTTCTGGTCACAGCCGCTCACTTTTCCTGGAGAAACCACTGTTTCCTCGTTCCTCCTAGCTCACAGGTGTCTTAGTCAGTATTAACTGTCAACTTGACACAGCCTAGAGTTACCTGAAAAGAGTCTCAATGGGGTAATTGTTGGCTTGTGGGGTTGCCTATGAAAGCTTGTCCTGATTATTGAGGCAGAAGGGCCCAGCCCAGGGTGGGCAATAGCATCCCTCAGCAGGTGGGCCTGGGTCATGTAAGAAAGTTAGCCAAGCATGAGCATACGAGTCAGCCAGAGTGAGCCAGGAAGCAGTGTTCCTCTAAAGATTTCTCCTTCAAGCTCTTGCCTCGAGTTCCTGCCCTGACTTCCCACAATAATGGATTGTGATCAGGAAGTATATACTGTAAACCCCCCTCCCCCCCGCCCCCCAGTGTTTTATCACAGCAACAAAAAGACATGTAGGGGACTGCCAATCACAGGGCTCACCTACACATTTAAACTAGACCAATCATTTCTTCTTGCTATAGAATTATAACTTCAAGTTGTCAAAAAAGTAATAATAATGATAACCACAGTAGCAACAAAATAAAAATAATAGCAGCTAATACTTAGCCACATGTTCCGTACTTGGTATTGTTCTAAACACAACTCAAAAACCAACTTGCTGGATGCTCATGACAATGCCCCTGTTCTCAGCACCTCACAGCTCTCAAACCAAGTGCAAAAAAGGCCAGAAAACCTATGTGTGGGGGGAGCTGGGTGTGCGTACCCATGAGACCAGCTGCAGAATGAAGGCTCATCAGAGCTCCCCTCCCCCGCCGCCACCCCGCTGCCTGGTACAGCAGAGCCTGAAACGATGCACTGGAACATGCCCCTGGAGACATCTATCCAGCTCTACTTCGTCCCGGTTTCCTTTGTGGTCCGGGTTGGTTTCTGTCACTTGCAACCCAAGAACCCCACTTGACAGATGAGCACGATCACTTACTTGGTTTCACACTTTGTGCCAGACTAGCTGACACTGTGGTACTTGAAGATTTAAGAGACATTTTGAGAGGGGCAGTTTCTAGTCCTCTTTCTACCCGAGGGAAAGAAATCTACCAGGAGACAGAGCAGGAGGGACAGCCAAGCAAAGTTTGAGGATAGCCCTCCTCGCCAGGCTCCTGTTGGCACTTCGGGTGGAATGATCCTTAGTTACAGGATTCATCCCATGCATTATGGGTCATTTAGGCCCCCTGGTCCCCCTGAATTCCAATTGTTACCTGGCTCATTGTGAGATCAAAACCACATTCTCCCACAATCCTACACGATCTTCCCACAGTCCTAGGGACTTCATCCCTTGACTGTCTCCAAGTCCCCATGCCTGGCAGCCCCTGTCAACAACTCAGCTTAGATTTTGGTCCTAGCTGGTTTTACATTTTGTAAATGTCAAAAGTCCTTAGAGCCTTGTCCTAACCAGGATGGTCATCACATCCACTGATGCAATGGGTCCTGCAACTCAAGTAGCAGGAGGAAACTGAGCGTGGACAGACACATGACTTGCCAAAAGGTATAGGAGCCTGTCTGCACAGCAGCAGACCCCCCCCCCCAGTCTGCTGAAGTGGGCACTTTCTAAATGGCCTGGGAGATACTCTGCTCCATCTCTGTGGCTACTCAACTGGGCCTCAGAGCAAGCACGTACCTCATGCTGTCTGTCATGTCCTCCCCCACCACTGGGGTCTACGCACGACTGGCCCTCCATACCACTGTGTCCCCCTAGCTCTGAGTATTCCCTTCATGGTGTATTTCATGGCTGGTGTGGTGGTTTGAAGAGGTTGGTCACCCAGGAGTGGCACTATTAGAAAGGGTAGCCTTGTTGAAGGAAGTTATGTCACCAGGGCTGGGTTTTGAGGTTTCAAATGCTCAAGCCAGGCCCAGTGTCTGTCTTCCTGGTGCCTGCCAAGATGTACAACTCTCAGCTACCTCTCCAGCACCATGTTTGCCTGTGTGCCGCCATGCTTCCCGCCATGACGATAATGGACTGAACCTCTGAATGCAAGCAAGCCCCAGTTAAATGCTTTCCTTTCTAAGAGTGGCTGTGGTCATGCAGTCTCTTCGCAGCAATAGGACTTTGCCTAAGACAGCTGGGTTTAGGGCAAGCTACTTATTGAGCATCTGTGTTTCCTGCTTCCTCCTGCAGACTCAGCTCCAGGAGGGCTGTCACTGGCTTAACAATGTTCCGATGTCTGGAAGGCCAGGCATGGCATCTGAGACCCACTGTGTATGTGCTGGCAGTGAGCTAAAGTCCCTCCCTCCCTCCCTTCTTTTTTACAGTGCTGGTGACCGAATCCAGAGACTCACATAAGACAATCAAACTACAGCCCTAGTCTTCTTCAAAATTCATATTGAAAACTAGGACAACAAAGTACTGATTCCTAAAACCTGAAACCAGGGTGAAGGGGCTGACCAAGAGTCAAGGGGAATCAACCAGAGTCACCTGAATCTTTAAGCAGTGACACCGGAGTGGAGATGCCTAGTAGGTGCTAGAATAGAGGCAGGGAATCTAGGCTGGCATGAACACAAAAAACGCAAAAGCCATCATTAAAAATAAAGACCATGGTGCTGGCGAGATGGCTTATCAGAGAAAGGTGCCTACTGCCAAGCCCGATGACCTGACTTTGACACTCAGGGCCTACATGATGGAAAGAGAGAACTGACTCGTTTAAGTTGTCTTCTGACATCCACGTGTGTGTCAGGGTGCACACACACACACACACACACACACACACAGGTTCAGTTGCCAGCACCCACATGGTGGTTCACAATTATCCAGAACTCTAGTGCCAGGACAATTTGAACTTCAAGGGCACCAGACACAATGTGGTATACACATATACATGCAGGCAAAACATTCATACACATAAAATAAGTAAACCTTAAAAAAAAAAAAAAAAAAGATCAGTTATGGCACCTACCTGTAATCCCAGTTCCTGGGAAGCTGAGATGAGAGAATCAGTAATTCAAGGCCAGGCAGAGCTACACAGGAGTTCAAGGCCACAGTGTTATAGGAAACCCTGACTCGAAAACAAATAGAGGTCTGGAAAATGGTTTAGATGCACCTGCTGCCAAGCCTGACGATCTGAGTTCAATCCCTGGGACCAACATGGTGGAAAAAGAGAACTAACTTGGGAAGTGGTCCTGTGACCCATTGCACATACATGTACACTCACACTAAATAAAATGGAAGATAACTTACTTAAAAATCAAAAAAAAAAAAATTACAACATGCACAAGTCAATACCAGGAGAATGAAAGAAACAAATGTGACCTTTTGTGTCATGAATCTCAAACTATTTGCTCAGGCATTTTGCATTCGCCCCTCAGGATAGCAGCATTCACTAGAGACAAGGGCTAGAAGGCCTCTCAGTCAAAACCCATCTGTCCTGGGAGTTAATGACCATACGGCCTTGGGCAGGTCAATTAGTCCTGTGTGCTGGGGAAACGGAGGTGAAGATAGACCCAGCAACAAATCACCTGAAAAAAATCAGGCACACAGCAAGTGCTCAATAAAACAAAACAAAACAAAACAAAAAAAAAAAACAGCTATGTGCGCTCAACACCACCGCCTTCCTTTGCCAGGGGGCCATTCACACCTTGCTGTCTGCTACCTGGGGGCTCAGACTGCCCACTCTGGTGGCTGATGCTCTTAGGCCAACAAATCAGTCCCTCCTCTGCCTCAGGTAACTGAAGAGTCCCAACATACCATCACCACCCACCCAGTCATCTGAGAAGCCAAGCACACATCTCCTGCACAGGAAAAAGGCACCGGGAGAATGCAGCCAGTGCTTACTTCAGATAAACTCAAGTATGTGTGTGTGACCCCTTTGTCCCTCATTAAAGGACAAACAATGGCAGCACAACAGATGTCCAGCCATTCCATTCATGAGCGCTTGCTCTGGTGGATACTAGATGGCAGCGAGCATATGCTGCTCCCTTAGGCAGGCCCAGGTCTCTGTCAGGGGGTCAGCTCCCACACTGGGCACTCTATTGGCTCCAGACACTTTCCTCACACAACATGGCCTCAGAAGACAAGCCAAGTCCTTTTGAAGGTGCTTATCACTAACAAACAAATGTTCCCAAACTGGGAGAGAAAAAGGCTGCATGGGGTAAACCATAGCATTGGCTTAGCCGTGTCTTACTCGCCCCGCACCCCTTTAATAACTGAACCCCTACACTGAGGTCAGCAAAAAAATCTGACTTGAATGAAGAACATCACAACACCTCTACTCCACCCCCCACATACCCACCACCTTTCCTTAACGTTAGATGTGGCCAAGTGGGAGGGGAGCAGGAGAGGTGTGTGCAGATTTGGGGTCAGGTCCTATAAAACAGGAGGTATATTAATTGGAAGGTGATGGATGAGGTTGCCCCTCTATTTTTTATTAGCCTCTAAATGAAATCCAGCATTTCCTTTAATTATGGCACAGATGAACCACTCAGTTTCCCAACACCTATAATGTGTCACCACAGAAATTAGAAGTATTAACACCATATATCGTAACACAACCCCAGATGGCATTTATGCCTTTTGCTACTTGGAAATTGTGGTACTTACTAGATGGATTTGGCTATTCTACACCTCAAATTCACCTTCACATTAAAAAACCTAAATCTCAGCCAGATGTGGTGGTGAACGCCTTTGATCCCAGCACTCAGGAGGCAGAGGCTGGTGTATTTCTGAATTTAAGGCCAGCCTGGAACTGGCCTCTACAGAGCGAGTTCCAAGACAGCCAGGGCTGTTAACACAGAGAAACCCTATCCTGGAAGGAAACAAGCAAACAAAAAAACAAGAAACCAAACCCTTAAATCTCAATACACAACTGATTTCTTCATAATATTGTTTATAAATTTATAATGTATGAAAATGTCAAAGAGTCCATAGCAGTCAAACATAGTATCAGATGTCTGTTAATCCCAGCACTGGAAAGGCTGAGACAGGAAGATTCAAAATTCCAGTCTGGGCCACATAGTGAGACTTTTTAGAAAGGGAGGGGAGGAGACTGGGTGTGGTGGTGTGCGCTTTAACCTGACACGGTGCACAGACACACATGCAGTCACACGATCCATATACCCAAGCTGAGGAGCTAATCTAATGACGGCTGATGGCTTCTGGCAGAAGGAGACTCAGTTTTGCTTTTTAAAAGGTGTGACTTCTGGGTGGACGCCCCATACCCATGTGTATGTATGGGCACAATTGGTCTCAAAGGGCTACAGGGAGAGAAGGCATGGGGTTACGGGTGGGTGGGGAGATGAAGAAAGGAAATGGGAGTGGAGATGATCAAAACACATTATTCTCAAAGAATACAAAATTGTCTTTAAAATTATGCTACAGCTGGGGCATGGCTCAGCCGTAGGGTACCTGACATGGTACCTAACTACAGACTCCAGGAGTGAGGGTCTGGAGATGTGGCCCAGAAAGGAGCCTAGTGTTCATCAGGCCCTCAGTTCCATCCCAAGCACAGCAGATAACAACAAGAATTATGCTGAGTGAAGGGAGCTAGACATAACGGAATGGACACATATTACATTATACCATTTAAATGAAAGATCCAGAAGAGGTCACACAAGTCCATAGCGACAGAAAAGAGATTAGTGGCTGCCAGGGTCTGATGGGAAGGGAAAATAAGTTATGAATTCAGGATTTCTTCTGGGGGTGATGACAATGTTCTGTAACTAGACTGTGATGATAGCTGATCAGTCTTGTGATTACACAGAAACTGCTGACGTGTGCCGTGGCCTCTCTGACATATGAATTATATCTTAACTAAACCGAACACAACAAATTCCTGCCTTAGAAGGAAGCTTGCCCCTCTTCTCTTGCATCCAATCAGCCAGAGTGCACAGATGGTGACCATGTGAGTCCCTTTTTAGCCCACGAAGGGAAGCAGCATCCAAGACGCAACAAGAAAGCAGGGGCCTGGGTCCCTGGGCCTACGACACCGTCACAGCCGCTGTTTCGTAACAGAAAAACAAACAAACAAACAAACAAACAAACAGCTCTCTTGTCTAAGCCACTGCTATTATGTGTCTGCTTCTGCAGCCACATCTAGATATACCACTTTTTGTTTAAGATAGGCTCTTACTATGTAGCCCCAGCTTAACTCAGAGACCCACTTGCCTCTGCCCCTCAAGTGCTGGGATTACCACACCAGTGATAAGACTCATCATCTGAGGCGGGTTTTGGTGTTGGTTTATTTTGGGGGGTGGGGAGGGGGTGAGAGGCATTTCTGTGCAGGAGTATACAAGCCAGAGGCTGATGACACCAGGTGTCCTCTTAATTGCTCTCTGCCTTATAGACTGAGCCAGGGTCTCTCATTGAACCCAGAGCCTAACAATTTGATTCATCTAGTCAGCCAGCTTGCTGCTGGGAGTCCCTGTCTCTGCCTCCCAAGCCACCGGGGTTGAAGAGGGCCACCCTGCCTGCCCTGCCTTCACAAGGTGTTAGGGATCTCAGCTCAGATACTCACGCTTACACAGCAAGACTGTACCCACTGTGCAATCTCCCCAGCTCCCACCCACTTTGGGACAAGGTTTTTGATGTATGTAGTCCAGGGTGGCCTTGAACTCATGATCAGCTTCCCTAAGTTTCCCAGTGCTAGCGTTAGAGTCAACTAAGAGCCTGCAATGGTGCTGACCCAGCAGCATTTCCGCATTGCTCCTCCATGAGACAGACATACTCCTCATTCTGGAAGGCCCCCTACCCCATCTGTGGAAAAGCTTGGTCACTTTCACCACGATGTCAGTTTGGTGACCTCTTCACTCATCTGAGAGGATGGACAGATGGCTTTAGGGAGAGGAGAATGACCTGGAAGGAGGCTTCAGGCAATGGCAGAGTCCTTTGAAAGGCAGGACAGATTCAGAGCTGGAGGAACTGTGGAGTATCTCCATTGGGCATTCAGCAGTGCTTGCCCTGGCCCTGAACACAGGTAACGAGAAGTCTAATTAAAAACGTATTCATCGTCCGACTCTCGTTAATGTGGTCAGGAATGTGTTGGGAGGCATGCCACCCCCAATGGCCCCAAAGACTCTGGGTTCCACTTGGTGCAGCAGGCTCTAAGCCTACAGCTGGGCACACACTCATTTCACCCACTCGTAAAACTCTCACTTTGAAAATTCTCTGCCAAGTTTTTAAAACTTCCGGTCGGACTCCATTCCCTGCTCCAGTGCAGTGGCAACCCTAACCACAGGTTTACAGAGTAAATCGTCCACCTCAACCACACTCATTTAATAAAGGCTGTTTTTTTTTTTTATCATCTAATATGTACTGGGGATATATTGTGATGGAAAAAAACAAGTCTGGGCCTGACCTCCTGGGACTTCCAGCTCAGTAGGGAAGGCAGGCATTAAACACGCAAAGACCAACACAACGTGTAATTAAATATTATGGTAACTGCTATGAAGCTTTGCCAGGCAAGAATAACAAGGGGCCCAGCTGAGCTTCAGGGCTGCCCTGGAGAGGCTCTGGGAAAACTTGATATGCAAGCTGCGATCTAAGGAGCGTGGCCAGGGAGAAGCATTGGGAGCCCAGAGAAGAGCGCACATAAGGAAAAAGAAAGCAAGGTTTGAGGAACTACATGAAGGACTGGCGAGGATCCTGGGTGAGAGTGGGGGGAGGGCTTTACAGGTAGGTCGTGGTCAGGAGGAACGTGGCTGTTCTGAACAAGGTCTCACTCTGTAGGTCAGTCTCAGCCTCCCGAGTGCTGGTCTTACAGACTGAGCCGCTGCGCCTGGCTTGAAGGGTATTTTAAATGCTGACTTGGATTATAATTCATTTGTGCTTCTCTGGCTTCCTTTTCTCTTCATAAAGGGATCCTAATTTTAGTTGAGACCCAGATGTCACCACTTTCAGGGACCTGACATGTCAGAGATGACCTAGGCCTATTACAGGCCTAATTAAGACATCAAATGTCCTCCCACCCTGCCCTGTTCATAGTGATGGAACAGTTGGCCACGGGACCCAAGCTAGCCGACAGAGAGCTGAGGAAATTTCACAGAAGTTTCCACACAAAAGAGGGGCACTCTCCCCTTTTCCCTTAGACCCAGACATTATAATTTGAGGACGGAGTTGCTGCAATCACCTGACAAGTACCACAGAACAACTGAGCGATTGAGAAACCAAAGTGTGGGTGACGACGTTCCCGGCTGAAGCTGGACCTACAGCAGACGACCCCGGGACTTACTCTGTGTTCCCAGCTTCCTCATGCCATCAGAGCTTGGGCAGGACTCTGATGGCTAGAAACAACTGAAGGGCTCATGTGTGGGGCATATGTAAAACATGCCTTCACTTATGGTTTTATGTTTGTTTTCAACACACTATCTTGCTATATAACTACGCTGGCCTCAAATCTGTGTTTCTCCTGCCTTCCAAGTGCCAGGATGATGACCTGGTGGATGCCACCTCACCTGGCTCTTCATTTGTTTCTGAAGAATAGAATAGAAGGGCCAAAAAAGAGAAGCAGCAAGCAATGGGGGCTGTGAGTCCCACTAAAGATGAAGGTGCCAGACCCAGGGGCAAGGCTTTGCTCAGTGCTTGACACAGGACGGCAACTGGCTTGGTGCTGTTATTTTCTGTTGGGGTTTTAATTGTGAAACCCACCATTCACATTAAATATTTTATCTGTTTACTTTAATTTTGCGTGTGTGGTACAAAGAATTGAACTCAGGGCCTTGTGCATGTTAGC
The DNA here is from genome assembly GCF_003668045.3 of Cricetulus griseus. Lineage (NCBI taxonomy): Eukaryota > Metazoa > Chordata > Mammalia > Rodentia > Cricetidae > Cricetulus > Cricetulus griseus. Next base: position 6,342,633 of record NC_048602.1, on the reverse strand, counting down.
TAACACTGAGCCACGTCCCCAGCCCCTCACTGGAGAATTATAGACAGAGGCTCTACCGCTGAGCCACACCCCCAGCTCCTCACTGGGGGATTCTAGGCAGGGGCTCTACCACTGAGCCACACCCCCAGCTACTGGTGTTAAGTCTTACACCCTGCAGTTCCTTAGAATGTGACCTCATCTGGAGACAAAGCAGCTCTAGAAATAGTTCTTTAAAAGTTTAAAAGTATGAGTTCTTGGGAGGTGGAGGCAGGAGCAGCTCTGTAAGTTTGAGGCTAGCCTGGTATACATAGTGAGTTCCAGGACAGCCAGATCTACTTAGTCTCAAAAACAAAATAAAACTATGTATGTATGTGTGTGTGTGTATGTATGTGTATATGTATATGTATATGTATGTATGTGTATACACAAACACACACACACATATGCACAAGGGGCTGGAAAGATGGCTTGCCAGCTAAGAACACTTACTGCTGTTCCAGAGGACCCAGGTTTGATTCCCCAGCACCCACATGGCAGCCCACAGTTCTAGTTCCAGACTATCAGACACCCTCTTCTGGTCTCCACAGGCAAAACACCCATGCACACAAAAGAAACTAAAAATAAGTAAAAACTGGCATAAGATGAGGGCACAGTTGAGTAGGGCAGGCCCCCAATCCAATATGGCCTGGTGTCCTTATAAGAAGGCTAGAGCCCGGCGCTGGCGGTTGGTGGCGCACACCTTTACTCCTAGCACTTGGGAGGCAGAGGCAGGTGGATCTCTGTGAGTTAGAGACCAGCCTGGTGGGTCTACTGAAGGAGTTCCAGGACAGCTAGCTAGGGCTACACAGATAAACCCTGTCTCAAAAAAAAACAAAACAACACAAACAAACAAACAAACAAACAAACAAAGGTCAGACACAGACATGTACACACATTAAAAAGGGTGTAGACAAATGGTGGGGTCAAAAGAATCCAGAAAACGAGTGCCAGGACAGCCTCCAAAGCCACAGAGAAACCCTGTCCCGGAAAAAAAAAAAAAAAAAAAAGAATCCAGAAAACTCCAAGGCCAGCAAGCTCCCAGACACTAGGAGAAAGTCATGAGATGGCCTTCTTCCCAGAGCCCAGGAGGAACCACCCGAGGCCATACCTGAGGGCAGACTGCAGCCTCCAGATCTCTGACACACTTCAATTTCTACTGCCTGAGCCAACCAATACTGTACCTAAGCCCAGAAACACTGCCACCTGTGCCAAATTCCTCGGCTAGTGGGGGGGGGCTGCTGGGCCAGCCTCTGGGGACCTGTGTTCCAGCCCCGGCCTGTGGGAGGAGCTCTCTCACTCCCATCCTGAGTCCTGTCTGCACCTGACACCTGCTTCGCCTCCAACCCCCACCTGTCCCCAGGGCCTAGGCAGAAGAGATAGATGACTGAGACTGAGCATGGGGGCCTGGAGGCTGCACCGGAGTGGGGCAATCCTGAACAGTGCTCTGAGCAGAAGAAAATGCTGAGGAGGAGGAGGAGGAAGGAGGTGGATCAAACTCACCTCCCTACCCAGCTGGCTGGCACAACGGAATCCAGCCTCGCCCACAGTACACTGCAGATCACGGCATGCCCCAGATGGACCAAGCAGTAGGAAGAAGGCCATTAACGAAGTCATCCAGGAGAACTGGGGACACCCTGAATCCCAGAGAGTCCAAGGCTCACCACTGGCTTTCCGGCAGCGTCAGGGAATCTGGACCCGGAAGGGGAGCTCTGTCCAATTCTGCCCTTAGCACCCGGAACAAGTCACTAGCAGCATCTGTCCCGGAACCCAGGGCACCCGCACTCATGCCTGGCAGAGGCCTGCGGCCACTGTGGCAAACTGAGAACCAGATTCCCTCCTCTCCTAAGGAAGGTTTCTCCAAGCGAGATGGTTTTGGACCAAGGCTGTGGCAGGCACCACTAAAATCCAAGTGGGACTGAAACCAATTAGCAGTTATTTCAGGAAAATCAGTAAGTGGTGGATCACAGCAGGCAAGTGTGGGATTTCTGTCTGTGTCTACACCAACCGTGGCTGACGAGGCGGGTGAAGAACGGAGCCAAGGCACATACTTGGGCCGTGCAAAATTAGGTGTCAAATCACAGCTTGTTGCTTCTAACATACACACACCCCCTGAGAGCCTACCACAATCCTGAGGCAGACAGAGGTGGCAATGCCCAGATGTCCTGAGGCGGGATCTCTGACATAAACTTTGCAGAAGATGATGGCAATTAAAATCACTTACTGCACCTAACATGGTGGATGCTGCCCTGGCCATCAGGAAACACTGAATGCCATTCAGAAATGCAGCAGACTGGGATGGTGGCCTTAAGTTTCCATCACAAAAGTTATGAAGAAAAAGCAGGAATCCAAATGTTTAAAACAAAAGACACCAGAAAGCTACTGAGAAGCTGGGTGTGGTGGCGCACCCCTGTGATCCTAGTACTTGACAGGATCAGAGTTTAAGGTCAGCATCAGTAGGTTACACGAGATCCCGTCTCAAAACAACAAGAAGAAATCGCAAGACAGCTGGCAAAATCATCACTAGGGATCACATGTATTTCTTCTCATAAAAGTCACATGCAGAAAGTGACGCAATAGGCTAACATACACAACAACTCGAAATCAGAATTCTCTGTTAAGCTCTTCCCTAGAAATAGATGGAATTCATTCTGTATCAAATAGCCACGACTATTCATAAAACCTGTTACTACACCAGAAAATAATTGTCAATTTCCCCAAAGAGAGTTTTTCCTACAACTCTGATCCATTTAAAAGATTAAAAGGTTCACAAATGCGTGCGCCTCCCCCCCACGAAGTGCACACAAAGCGCCCATATTGGACGGCTCATAATCACCTACGACTCTAGCTCCAGGGGATCTGTCACCTCCTAACTGTCATCATGGGACGCGCGTGCACGTGCGCACGCGCGTGCGCGCGCGCACACACACACACACACAGATACACACTGACATATACACAGATACATAAATAAGAAAAATTTTAAATAATTTTGAAAAACTGGGTTGTTTTTACACTGTACGTTATTTGTATAACCTGAACACACAACTCATAAAACAGAATTTGCAATCATTTTTGGTATTCTATGGGCTGTCTTTTTACACTCTCAATGATGCCCCGTATCACAAAACTCTTCCATTTAGATGAAGTCTAACAAACCTTTTCCTTCAAAGTCACAAGATAACTCCTGTGCTTTCTTCTAAGCAGTTTACAGTTTTAGTTCTTACATTTAGATATGATCTACTTGAATTAATTTTATATAAGAGTTCAGATTCATGCCCGGCAGTGGTGGTGAACACTTAATCCCAGCACTTGGGAGGCAGAGGCAGGTAGATCTCTGTGAGTTTGAGGTCAGCCTGGTCTACAGAGTGAGTTCCAAAACAGCCAGGTTTAACACACCCAGAAACTCTGTCTTGAAAAACCAAGCCAAACCAAACCAAACCAAACCAAACCAAATGTCCTCAGACTAGTGAAAGATGGCTGGCTCAGCAGATATAGATACTTGCCACCCAGGCCTGGTGACCTGAGTTCCATTTCTAGAATCCACACAAGGATGAGGAGGAGAGAATGAGTCCACAAAGTTGTCCTTCGATCTCCATGCACAAACATGGCATACCCCACCCCCTATTGTATGTGCGCGCGCGTGCGCGCACACACACACACACACACACACAGAGAAACACACAGAGAAACACACAGACACACAAATACAGACACATGCACAAAGACACAGACACACAGATACAGAAACACACACACACACACATTTTGCAAAATATTCCTTTACACCGTGAGAAGATGTGTTATCTGTGATTGGTTTAATAGAGAGCTGAATGGCCATTTGCTAGACAGGAAGAGGTTAGGTGGGACTTCTGGAATAGAGAGCTCTGGGAAGAAGAAAGGCGGAGTCACCAGCTAGACACAGAGGCAACAAGACATGCAGGAGGAGAGATAAAAGCCACAAGTCATATGGCCCAGGTAGATGAATAGAAATGGGTTGATTTAAGTTATAAGCGTTGGTGGGATGGGGCTGGAGAGATGGCTCAGGGGTTAAGAGCACTGACTGCTCTTCCAGAGGACCTGAGTTCAATTCCCAGCACCCACATGGCAGCTCACAACTGTCCAGTTCCAGGGGATCTGATACCTTCACACCAATGTACATAAAATAAAGTTAAACGAATTATTAAAAAAAAAAAAGAGTTGGTGGGACAAGTCTAAGCTATAGGCTTAGCTTTCATAATTAATAACTTTCCAAGTCATTGTTTGTGAACTGGCAGCCCCCCAAACATCTGTCTTCTCTCTCTCTCTCTCTCTCTCTCTCTCTCTCTCTCTCTCTCTCTCTCTCTCTCTCTCTCTCTCTCCCTCTCTCTCCCTCCCTCCCTCCCTCCCTCTCCTAAAGGGCTGGAGAGATGGCTCAACAGATTGAGTGCTTTGAGTGCTTGTTGTCCTCCCAGAGAACCTGAGTTGGTTCCCAGCACTGACGTGGGGTGGCTCACAATCCCCTGTAACTCCGCCTCGAGGGGACCCAAAGCTTCTGTGACTCTGCGGGCACCCTCATCACACATGCTCATATCCACACATAGACACATAATTTTAAACAACAACAACAAAATCTTTGAAAAAAATTAAATAACCTCAAAATATTTTATTTAGAAACAAGGTGGGGCTGGAGAGATGGCTCAGTGGTTAAGAGCACTGACTGCTCTTCCAAGAGGACCCAGATTCAATTCCCAGCACCCACATGGTGGCTCACAGCTGTCTGTAACTCCAGTTCCAGGGGATCTGACACCTTCACAGAGACATACATGCAGGCAAAACACCAATGCACATAAAACAAAACAAAAAAGTACTTTTTTTTTTTTTAAGATTAAAAGCAATCGCTGGGCGTTGGTGGTGAACACCTTTGATCCCAGCACTCAGGAGGCAGAGGCAGGCGGATCTCTGTGAGTTCAAGGCCAGCCTGGTCTACATAGCAAGTTCCAGAACAGGCTCCAAAGCTACACAGAGAAACCCTGTCTCAAACTCCCCTCCCCGCAAAAAAGATTAAAAGCAATCAAATTGTAAAGAAACATAAGCACACTCTTTTCTGTAGATGCTATGACCTGTGTACAGAATGTCTGAAACACAGTGCGCTAGGGCATCACATGCACACCGCTGGTAAATCTTTTTCTGGGCACTCACCTCCTCACCCAAAGAACCAGTTCTTCTCTAAAGGCAGAAAGACACAAGTCCAAGGACAGAGAGGAAGACAGGTGCTGTTCTGCATGCCTTTTTGATCCCAGCACTTGGGAGGTGGATTGCTGTGAATTCCAGGCCAGCCTGGTCTAAAAAGCAAATTCTAGGCCAGCCAGAAATACATAGTGAGGCCTTGGACTCCAACAATAACAATGACAAATCACAGGAGGGGGGTGTGATGGGAGTGGAAGGGATTGGGTTCTTGGGACAGTTGGTATTGCCGAGTTGATGGCAGACAAACCTCTGGGCACTTCTGAGAGAGACTACAGACTGAGTTAACTGAATGTATGAAGCACCACCCTCAGGGCAAGGGTCACAGACTGAACACCAGCATCCATTCATTTCTATGGTTAGCAATTACAACTAGAAACTCAGGAGGCTGTGGCAGGGGGACTGAGAATTTGAAGACAACCTGGGTTTATGTAATAGAACAAGAGCTCATACAAAATATCATTAAATAAAACAATCAGCCCAGAAAACAGGAGTGCTGGTGCATGCCCGTAATCGCAGCACCCGGGAAGCAGAGACAGGAGGGTCATTGTAAGTTCAAGGCTAGCCTGGTGAATTTCAGGACTACATAGTGAGATTGTGTTTAGCCAGCCAACCAATCACATAGTCAATTCAACAAAAGCTGTGCAGATTTGTACACTCAGAACTATAAAACAAACCTCCTGAAAGCAACCTAAATAATGTTAAACCACTTCTGCTCTTAGGCTACAGACTAATTTTTAAATTTAGATCTTATGTTATTATTTATTGTGTGCCAGTGCACACATGTAAGCCATGGAGTGCCTGGGGAGATCAGAGGACAAGTTTCAGGAATGGCTTCTCTCCTTCCCCATGGGTCTGGGGATTTGAACTCAGGTTCGTAGCTTGTATGGCAAGCACTTACCCCCCACCCACTGGAGACTATATGCTAACGGGGCAATTCCCACCAAACTGACATGCCTATTGAGTCCTGGTAAGTTTTCTGTGCTAACATCACAAGATGGTCTGGAAAGCTGTAAATGCAAAAGACCCATAAAGACCAAAACAATCTTAATTTTGGAAAAGAAGAGCAAAGCGAGGACTTCCTGATTTCTGAACTAACTACAGAGCTCCCGTGGCACAGCCAGAAGGAACAGGCAGATGAAATGGTCAAAATGAGTCTACAAATAAACCCGTAGATTGATGGACAACTGGTTTTCAAAAGAAGTGCAAACATAATTCACTGGAAGAAAATGATTTCCTCTGAAAAAAAATATGTTGGGATAACTAAATAATCACATGCAGAAAGGTAACTTTTTGTTTTGTTTTTGTTTTGGTTTTTTGAGACAGGGTTTCTCTGTGTAGCTTTGGAGCCTATCCTGGTACTCGCTCTGGAGACCAGGCTGGCCTTGAACTCACAGAGATCCGCCTGCCTCTGCCTCCCGAGTGCTGGGATTAAAGGCGTGCACCACCAACACCAGGCAAGTCCCATATCTTGATCTGCAGTCAATAGGAAGTAGTCTAAGACTTTGTTCATGGCTTGAGCATATATGAGACCTCAAAGCCTACCTCCATGGTGGCATACTTGCTTCAACAAGGCCATACGTACTCCAACAAAGCCACACCTCCTAACAGTGCTATGAGCTTATTGGGGATCAACTACATTCAAACTACCATACAGGGTTTCTCTGTGTAGCCCTGGCTGTACTAGAACTCGCTCTATAGACCAGGCTGGCCTTGAACTCACAGTGACCCACCTGCGTTTGCCTCCAAAGTGCTGGGATTTAAGTCATGAGCCATCACTACCCAGCAACATCCTATCTTTAAAAAAAAATAATCTTATTAAGATTAGAGTAAGGGGCTGGAGAGATGGCTCAGAGGTTAAGAGCCCCCGCTGCTCTTCCAGAGGTCCTGAGTTCAATTCCCAGCAACCACATGGTGGCTCACAACCATCCCTTATGAGATCTGGTGCCCTCTTCTGGTGTGCAGATATACATGGAAGCAGAATGTTGTATACATAATAAATAAAATCTTTAAAAAAAAAAAAAAAGATTAGAGTAAGAACTGCAAATGGGCTGGGGATGTACTTAAGAGTCAGTAGAATGCTTGCTTGGCACATGCAAGGCCCTGAGTCTGATTTCCAGCACTGCACAACACCAGGCATGGTGGCACACAAGTTCCAGGCCAGGGCTTCATGAGGGCTTCTAGTCACTGCTGCAGGGCTGAAAATGGTACAGTCAGTCACTTGGGAAAACAACGGGATCGATTATTGAAAAGTTAACCAGAGCGACCAGCTCACCCTGAATCAGAACTGAATCTATAGACTGTAATTCATGTAGGAGGTAATACATACACCCTACCCCGCACACAGTACTCCAGGAACCTTCAAATCCCCAGAACTTTTGACTCTTTAACGACTGCTGGAATTTTAAGCCAACACTCTCAAGGCCTGGATGTGCTAGCCTCTAGAGAACATGGAAATTCTACAGCATGGACGCTTTTAAGGGGAGCAATAGTCCCTCCCTCCATTTTCACATATGTCCCCCACTCCCTAACACTGGTCCACATGGGAGCCAGCCTGCCTCTGTGGCAGTGGCCTGCCCCCTAAAGTAACAACTTCCCACATCTTGACAAAGGGTGCCGCCCTGGTAAACCTCTAGGACTTCAAAAAGTACCCACGTCAGTTCATGGAGTCACCTTTAATAAACACGAAAGCACCTTCGCTCCCAGACTCACCTACCACAGTCTTTCAGTCAAAGAGGAAATTTGGATTTAGAAACGGGATATTTGGGCCCACACTGGGAGTATGAACCACCCAGCAGTGTAGGTTTATACCTTAAAGGAAATGTTTTTCAGACCACAGGGTTTTCTAAAGTTTATCACCAAAGAAAGAAAGGGAAGGGAAAACACACACACACACACACACACACACACACACACACAGAGAGAGAGAGAGAGAGAGAGAGAGAGAGAGAGAGAGAGAGTGATAAGGTAGTAAAACCAGTTGCTCGTTTGTTTGGACAAGTTTTCCTTATGTTGCCCAGTATGGTCTCAAACTCATGGCTCAAGTTTCCTGCCCTTAGTCTCTCCAGAAGCCTAGACTGCAGACAGGTGTGGGTGGGGTCAGGAGGGTGGACGGTGTGTGGCACTGGGCTGTGCTGAGCTGGGCTGTGCAAACCACTTTATATAATTAACCACACCTATAGCACGGCACTATGTCTGACCTCCACCTTATAAAACATGTATTCTGTTTTTCCCACAAGAATAACCTAAAGTCACCCAAGATTATTACAGATGACAGCCTTCTAAAGTGATGCACAAAGAGAGAGGTGTGAGCTTAACATATCTGGGGGGGGGACACGACAAAACAAAAGAGAATCAATTTACATATGAATAACTTGGCTGACCCATGCTCTAATTCCTAGTGCTGACCAGCAGGAACTCAAGGGTACAAATCCTCAGGACAATGGCAAAAATCACACGTGCCCTGGAGTGGGGGAGAGGGCCAGGGCCAACGGGGTGGGTCAGCCAGGCTGCAGAGCACCCCCACCCCTGCCCAGGGCCTCAAAAGCAAAGCTGCTACATGACAGTGTTTGAGAGGGATTTTCTGGCCCAGTGGGTCAACTCAAAAGACTCTCACACAATTGAAGGAGGCCCGTTGCCTCTCCTTCAGCCCCAAGCACAAGCAACACCCCCCAACACACACACACACACACACACACACACACACACACACACACACACACACAGACACACACACACACACACACACACACAGACACACACACACACACACAGACACACACACACACACACACAGACACACACACACACACACACAGACACACACACACACACACACAGACACACACACACACAACACACACACACACACACACACACACACACACACACACACACACACACACACACCTCCACACCCTCCCACACACGGAGGAAAGAAGCACTCCCTTCCTGCTGGGAATCTGCAGCCACATTTTGGTAGGAAGCACAGCCTGCTCTTTCCAAAGCTGCTTAAGGTGGACACATAGTGTTTAAACAGTTGTAAGGAACTCATCTAAGCACAGTCACCCCAAACCACAAGCATTCCAGGTGCTAGGACTATAGCAGCACCCTGTTCAAAAGGCCCACTAACAGGTAGGGGAGGAACATTTTTTTCCAAACAGGCTCTAGACCAAGGGTTCTCAACCTATGTGTTGTTTGGAATCAACCCACCCTTTCACAGGGGTCACCAAATTATTTAGGTAGAAGCCCCACAAAGACCATAGGAAAACACAGATATTTACCTTACAATGCATAACAATAGCAAAAATACATTTATGAAGTAGCAATGAAACAATTTTATGGTTGGGGGGGTCCCATGAGGAACTGTACTAAAGGGCTGCAGCGTTAGGAAGGTTGAGAACCACAGCTCTAGACTCAAAAGTCCATTTGTTTCTATCCCTATAGAAGGAAACACTGTTCAGAACTCAGCTCCTCAGGCCCTGAGCCTGAAACCAGGAATCTTCTGCAATTTGGAACTGAGCCTCTGTATTTTTAACAAGTTCCCCAGGCAAGTCTGTTGCTCACTTAAGTCTAAGAACCACGAGAAGTCTATGGAAGTGTTTCCCAACATCTGACTCATAGAAACCATCCCAGGGAGAAATTTTAGAGTGCAGATTCTAGGACCCACGAAAATAACTAGAATACTTAGGATTCTGGGTTCCCAGTGGCCAGATCCAGTTGAAAGTGACTTCCAGTTGAAAGGGGAAGAAGGCAGCCTTATGGGTCATATAATTGAAAAGTCCAAGAGTTGTGAAGACTTTATGCAAAGAGTGTACCATTTCCATCCTACCCTTTGGGCCAAGATGACAACCAGCAATATTATGGTTATGCCCAGGCACTTGGCACCTTTTCCCTGACAGGTCCAGCCAAAGACTTGTATCTCTCTCCATTCCTATTGGACAGGCAGGGTTCATGAGCCCTCCCCTGACACAGTCACTGTGATAGTAAGAGGAAGGCTTGGAATGGCCTAGGCCTGCTCTATACACAGCTCCACATCCTCAGTATCCCCATTAGTAGGGCTTCTTTATTTGATTGTTCTATTCCCCTTTTGTTTCTAAGAGTTCCTAAAAGGACTAAAGAGAGAGCTCAGAGGTTAAGATCACTTGATGATCTTCAGAGTCCCTGGGTTCAGGTCCCAGCACCCACATGGGGGCTCACAACTGGCTTCACCTAAGGTTCCAAGGAGTATGAATAAAAGTGGGTTTTTGTTTGTTTTTTTGAAATAGGGTTCTCTGTGTAGCCCTGGCTGTCCTAGAACTGGCTCTGTAGATCAGGAAGGTGCAAAACTCAGAGAGCCACCTGCCTCTGCTGGGATTAAAGGCGTGTGCCACAAGTGCCCTGCTCATTTATTTATTTGTTTATTTCATGGGTTTTCTCTGCCTGTGCCACCACCGCCCTGCTTATTTGTTTCTGTGTTTTCCCTGCATAGATGTCTGTATGAAAATATCATATCCCCTGGAGTTATAGACAGTTGTGAACCAATATGTGGTTGCTGGGAATTAATCCCAGGTCCTCTGAAAAATCAGGCAGTGCTCTTAACTGCTGAGCCATCTCTCCAGCCCCCTGATCAAAGTTTCTTCATCTTAGTAGCTAGCACAGAGTCAAATGCCTGGAGACCCAGGTCTTTGGGATGCTAAGTCAAAACTGCTTGGGTCCAGGAGTTCAAGGTCAGCCTAGACAAGTCAGTAAGCCCTCATCTCAAATAAACAAATAGGGTTTTTTTTGTTTGCTTGTTTGTTTATTTTTGGTTTTTCAAGGCAGGGTTTCTCTGTGTAGCCCTGGCTGTCCTAGAACTCACTCTGTATATGAGCCTGGCCTCAAACTCACAGAGATCCACCTGCCTCTACGTCCAAAGCGCTGGGATTAAAGGCGTGTGACACCACCCAGTGCCCCATGATTTTTTTTTTTAAATACAGAATAGGCCATTCTTTTGAACTCCATTTTTTTTTCTTTCTTTTCTCCAAGACAGGGTTTCTCTGTGTAGCCCTGGCTGTCCTGGAACTCACTCTGTAGACCAAGCTGGCCTTGAACTCAGAGATCCTCCTACTTCTGCCTCCCCAGTGCTGGGACTAATGGCTGAACTCCATATTCTTCAAGGGTTTTTGTTTGTTGGTTTGTTTTGTAACTCTCTGATCAAAGTAACCAGTTCCCTTGAAATTGCCTCCCGAATGCTTATTTATTTGTTTTAATTTAAACATTTTAGACTGGGTGTGGTGGTGCACATCTTTGATCCCAGTGCAGAGGCAGGTGGATCTCTCTCAGTTTTAGGCCAACCTTGTCTACACAGTGAATTAGTTGTAAGCCTGCCAGGTTACATAATTGGATTCCATCCTTTAAAAAAAATACCGTTTAGACTCTTTCCAGCCCAAGCTGAGCATGCATTCTGACTTCTTGACTAGCTCTCTGCTCTACATAACGAGGCATTTCACTGTGGCAGAGTTTTCATGACAAGCACCCTTCCCAAACGGAACAAAGGCTAGTATTCTAGCTACTTCCATATTTGCTTAGCCAGTGCTGTGTCTGCTTCCTCTTTCCCATGAATTGGTTCTTGTTTTAACTACCAAGGATGCCAGCAGGTATTTCCAAAGAAGAGTGACAGTCTCTTAATCACAATTACCAAAATTAGTAAGTGACAGGCCTGATTCTACTGCCAAAGCCATCTGTCTGCCATGGCCCCCACATCTACAGTGGGTTGTTAGCACCTTGTACACACACACAAGTCTCAGTGAAGACACACCCAATCACAAAGAACACTTCCCAGAGAATAATGAATATTTGTTGGTGACCCAATAAGCTACAAGGAGCGCCCCCCCCCAACATAATGCCAACTCACAGGCAGGTTTAAAGTCGGCTCTCCGGGCTGGAGGTGTGGCTCAATGGTGAAGAATTAGCTGGGGAGGTGTGAGGCCAAGGCTTGACCCCAGACTCTGAGAAACTGATGTGTCAAGGAACAAACTCAGCATCTCTGTAGATGCTCTCTTTCCTGATTTGTTTTTTGCAAGAAGGAAAATGTAGGGCTGGAGAGATGGCTCAGCAGTTAAAGAGCACTGGCTGCACTTCTAGAGGACCCAGGTTCAATTCCCAGCACCCATACGGTGACTCACAATTATCTGCAATTCCGGTTTCAGAAGATCCATTGCCCTTTTCCGGCATCTCTGGCACTGACATCTGCAGGCAAGACATCCATACATACACATAAAAACGAATACATTTTAAAAAATAAAAAGGAAAGTGTGTATGCTACACCACATGCAGCAGGGCCCTGCACAGCTTTTGTGGGTCCTAACACCAATCCTCTCAAGCACAACGTTGGGATGTGATTGGAGGCCAGGCTGCAAAGGGCCCTAACACTCCTGAATTTCCAATCACTCCAATCTGAGATCAACGAACAAGCCCAGGCTTGTTAAGTGTCCTTACTGGGCTGATGAGACTCACTGGTCAAGGTCACAGAGCCAGTTGGTAGCTGAGCTGGAATCAAGTTCCATCTTTTCTTGCCCAAGTCCTAGCTTCAACTGAGGAGCACAGTCTGGCTGCAGGAAGGCCACTAAGGATGAACACAGGGGACATTTCCTGGCATTTATAGTACCTCAACAAGACTCATCACAAACGTCTTCAACGCAACATCTATTTTACAGTAGAGATGCACTTCCCCTCCCTTTTTTGAGACAGGGTCTCATGCAGCCCAGGCTAGCCTCAAACTTACTAGGCAACCAAAGCTGACCTTGAGCTCCTGCGCTCCTGCCTCAGACTCCTAAGTGCCTTCACGACCATGTGCAGCTATGAAATGTTTTGAAGAACCTTTAGCATCTCCAATTGAAAGAGGAAGAAATTTTCCAGAGGTCTGTGAGAGATGGCGTGATGATGGCAGGGTACCCAGCTTTCAGTGTATGCCTGTGTCTGAGAGGCTATCATGGAATTCATTTTTTGTTTGGTTGACTGGTTTTTGAGACAGGGTTTCTCTGTAGCTTTGGAGCCTGTCCTGGAACTTGCTCTGTAGACCAGGCTGGCCTCAAACACATAGAGATCCGCCTGTCTCTGCCTCCCAAGTGCTGGGATCAAAGGCGTGTGCCACCACTGCCCAGCTCATCATGGAATTCTCAAGGGGACTCAACATCTTGGCCCCTGCCTAAGCAGCTTCCCATGCAGGGAGCCTGAAGGACAAAAAAATCTGGGACATCCACACATGCCAGCACCCTGCACTGACATTTAACACAGTCACAGAAATCTTGGCCAGATCGACGAGGTGGGGAATCGTGCCCGCCCTGTAGCCCAGCACAGAGCGATAAGGACCGCCAGGGTGGACAAAAGCTGTAGGAATGGCTGCCGGACACACTGCAGCCAGGAGGCTGGTTACTAAGTGAGTCTGAACTGTCCAAGCAGCCTCGGCCTCATCAAGTCCTGATATGCAGAGCAGGCAGCAGCCTCTCTTTGCGGTTCAGTTTCCTCGCTGTGAACGGAAACACCGTCAGTGTGCTTCAGTGAGGCCAGACAGAGGACTCAGGTGAAAACATGGCAGCATTCAGCCAAGCCAGGATGGGTGGCAAATACCTGTGATCCCCAGAACATGAGACACTGAGGCAGGAGGATGGAGCTTAAGGCCACCCCGGACTACAGATTGAGACCCTGTCTCAGGAAAACCAAACAACCAAACAAAACAAAACTGATCAAGGCCTGGTTCATACTAAGCTTTTCAAATTGGTGGAAGAGGCTAGGTTATCTGGTCAGTAGCACAGGAATAGCTCACTATTCCTGTTGATAAATGTTATATATTTATCTCAACATAGGCCAAAATAAATTTCAGATGCGGGATGTGGAAAATAAAGGAAGGCACCCAGCTGCACATGTGACTCAGTGGTTCAGAACTTGCCTAGCATAAATGAGGCCTTAGGTTCAACCCCTAGCACTACAAAAAACAAAACAAAACAAAAAAAAACTTGTTCATTTTAATTAAAAACAAATACAGATTAAAAACAAGAAAACTAACTGCGAAGGCACGCATACGCTCACGTAAATAAATGTGTTTTCACCTAGTAGAAAGACAGTTAAAGGAATACATTTGATTAATAGACACATAAAAAATAAGCTTCAACAGTAAGCAAAGGGAAACGAAGAGCTGGTTTGAGTCACAGTAGCAATGATCTAAGGAGTATTCAGAGCAAGGGTGGATGCGGACGGACGTAGGAAAGTCTGGGCTCCCACTCCAACTAATCAGACTCCGTCCTGATAGAACCTTGTCGGAGCACAAGCCAGCAATAAATATCACTGGTTTTTACAATTAGCCATATACTTTGTTTCAGTAATTGCAACTCTAAGGCTTGTCTGAGTAAAAATCCAAGAAGTAGACAAAGGCTGTTTCTTATGAGATACTGAGTTAGAATATAAAGCAGAACAATCAGTCCACCGGGCAAGGCCCTGATAGGAGAGAGAACCACGCCAGCGACCTTGACCTACTGCCATGGGAGGATCTCCAAAGGGGCCTGCCTTTCAAGAAAAGTAGAAGCCACAGAAAACTAAAGGGTGGGCAGGCAGGCAGGCAGGCCTGGCACACAGCCAGCATGTGAGGGCTCACCACATGCCAGGAGCACTCCATCTTCTCTGCTAGCACAGAAAGTCCTCTCACCTGGCGACTGGGACCATCATCATACTGTCTTCCAGATGTGCAAATGGATACAGGTGCGGCAGAGAAAGCCCATAATCCCAGCATTTGGGAGTGGAGACGAGGGAATCAGGAATTCAAGGCAGGCCTGGGCTACAGGAAACCTTATCTCAAAACAGACCAAGAGAAAACAACAGATAGGCAAGCCATTTTTTGTAGCAAACACCTTTCTTCCCAACACTTGGGAGGCAGAGGCAGGCAGAGCTCTACAAGTTCCAAACCGGCTAAGGCTACTTAGTGAGACCCTGTCTCAAAAGACTTAAAAAAAAAAAACAAACAAAAACCATCCAGGGCAGGGGCAGGGGCAGGAACTAGGTGGAAGGCCAGTCTATTGACGGCAAGACAGTGATGGGAGAAAACGCACATTTTACACCCAGTTCCACCGTTGGAACAGCTTACAGTACATGTGTGGCTTTTCAAGATTTAAATAAATCAATGTAAAAATCTTATAGTAAGGCCTAAATGCAAGGCACCTAAGTGACAAGTTTCAGTTAGTGTCTCTGAGGAAGATCAGTGAGCACAGCAGCAAAACCAGGCTTGGGGGTAGGTAACAGTCCCCTCTAGAGACACCAAGGAAAGCCATGGGACAAGCTCCCTGGGATGGGGCTCCCTTCCTTGCCGGGCATGGGGAAGGTGGTAAGAAGGATTTGCAGGGTGAGAAAACCGTTGGCCCATCAGTTAAGCAGCACAGAGGTGAGGGCCTAGCCACACCTTGCAGAGCCATGTGTGGTATATGCCTAGGTCAGCGATGGCAAAGTCCCTGCTTTCAGCCGTAATAAACACAGTAATAAAAGACATGTCAAGATCTGGGTTCTCAGGAAAGTTATCAGGAGTGCCATTAGTATGCATCATCCCATTCTGAATTCATCAGTGTAGCCGTGGACACTCTGCACAGGTTGTGCTAACACTGTGGACTGATGGCTATCGCTGAAGGGAAGGAGAAGAAGGCTGGATCCACGGCCAGCAGCTTCCAAGCCAGCCCCAAGCAGCTGTGTGAACAGTAAGGAACACTTCACTTGTCTGAGCCTCATGCCTTCTTTCAAAGCAGGAAGTAAGAGTATAAGATAATGAAGCCATGACGGTGGCTCACGCCTTTAATGCCAGCCCTCCAGAGACAGGCAGATTTCCATGAATTCCAGGCCAATCTGATCTACAGAGCTAGTTCCAGAACCACCAGGACTGCGCAGAGAAGCCCTGTCTCGAAGGGGGTTAAAAAGGTGGGGGCGGGGTGGGGGGTTGGGGGTGCTGTTGTTACTGCTGTAGGTTACAGTACTCACAGACCACGCCTGGACTCTGGAGAAAGCTCTACTCTGCTCACTACCCTCTGCCAATTCCTCATCAAGTTCAGTAAGGTCATAAATTCCTCTATGGCACCGATAGACTCTGATGCGCCTTTCCCTCCGGCTAGCCCAGGCTGCCCCAAAGCCTCACCTGCCCTCCACAGCTCGCGCCAGGCCCTCACCCTGGCCCTGCTGCTGCATCCTCTTGGCTTCAGCCATTTAACTGCTCCTCAACACTCCAAATGCACCTGTCTTGCATCAGCTAGCAAAGCCCTTCACCAGACCTTTCATGAGGCTGGCCTGTGACCCATTCCACCTCAGGGACTTTTGTGTCCCAACCCTGGCCCCAGGGAAGCTCCCTACAAGCCCAGCTGCCCAGACTCCCATAACTCCCTCCCCCTGCCAGGTGCGTCTCTCCCACCACTCTGCTTTAATGGCTTCCTAGCGTTATTAACCTCTGACATTCCGTTATTAGTCATTTACTTCTTGTCATCTCTGTCCCTCACCCTGAACAGAAACTCCAGGGGGACCGGCCTTCTCGGGCTCTGTCCCAGGCCTTGAAACATATGTAAAGCTCAATGAATACTTACAGAATATGTCACCAATCAAATGGATTGCATTGCCCTTCACGACACATCAAATACGCCCCTCCCACAGGGGTAACTCTCTAGACGGTAAGAGGCTCTTGGGTCCCGGGCAAGAGAATGCATAACTGATCCCAAAGCATCCAAATGATTCTAAGCGCGCTATTGCTCTAAAGAATTCATGACCCGGATAACGGGGCCAGGTTCAGAGCTCCCCCACCCCCCAAAACCAGGCTACTAAGAGGAATGGCCTCTCTCTCCACCACAGCAGTCCTTCATTGTTCTTTTCGTCAGGGCTGGAAAGCCTCTTCAGAAGCAACACAGTGCTCAGAAGCCTCTTGGCCCAAGGAGGAAGAATGAAACCCTGGCTCTGGGGCAGACCCTAGAGCAGACACGGCAAAGTCAACAAAACACATAGGGGGTGCGGCCGAGTGGCCGCTGTCAACAGTCTAGAGTCGTTTCTTCCTAGTGATGCAGACTGGCAAACGCATCACCTGGCCCCACCTGGCCAAAGGTGAGGCCTGAGGCAACCACACCTGCCCAGGGGACAGCGGGACCAGTATCGGGGTGTGCAGTATCAAGGTCCAGTGCAGAAGGAAGGAATGAACATAAAACCCGCAGGAAGATCGGAATCACTGTTCCAGATTGTGCAGATTAGGAACCAGTCCTCATTTCTAGAGCAAGCAAAGGTTCAGAGGAGCCAGGACCAGGGGTAGGGGTGGGAGGGTGGGGAGAAGTTAAATAAAACGTGCTGTTTCTCTTCCCAGCACAAGTCCAGCAAGATGGAGAGGCCACATTCTAATGTCACAATGCTGGGCAGACCACCAACGACAAAACACACCTAGGCAACAGTCACCCATGGCCACTAAACAGCACAGAACAAAGAAAGACAATGGACTTTCTCCATAGTGCCTACTGGCGTGACAACAGACAGGAGATGGCCCTGCACTTACTGCCCAAACAGGGTGTGCCTGTGAGCTTGTATGCATATGTGAGCGTGTGTGCTTATGTGTGAGTCTGATAGACCAAAGCTGAAGCTCAGCCTCTGAATCCTTTAATCCCAGCACTTGGGAGGCAGAGGCAGGCGGATCTCTGTGAGTTCAAGGCCAGCCTGGTCTCCAGAGCGAGTGCCAGGATAGGCTCCAAAGTTACACAGAGAATCCCTGTCTCGAAAAACCAAAAAAAGGGGGAGGGGAGGAACGGCAACACATAAAGCTTCCATCCTGATAGCTGGCAAACCCTTCATTTTTGTATGGTGTGATGGCATAATCCCAGTACCCAGGAGGGGGTGCAGGATCAGGAATTCAAATTCTACCTGGCCTACACCAGACCCTTTCTGAAACAGACAACAAGCTCATTTTTAGGATATACCACAGATTACTCAAGTTGTTAGTTGCTTGTTCCACTGTTTGACCTCTTCTGTTAACTTAGAAAACCTAATCTGGAGCTACAACTAAGCCATATGAAATGAAACTACATTTCCCAGATCCCCTTTCAGTTATATATGCTACTAAATTCTGAGCCAGTGTAAGTAGAATTTTTGCCTCAAACTTCCATTGAGTCCTTCTAAAGACAGTAGTAGCCCAGTGTGCCAGTTGCAGGGTAAGGATGGCAGATGTCTGATCTCTTAGAGAATACAGCCCTGGTCTGTGTATCACCAGGCTCCTTTCTACAGGAGAAAAATTAATTCCCATTGTACTCACTAATCCACTGCTGTTTTACGTGTACATCATTTCCTTTACCTGCAGTTGACATTAATCCTGACATGTGGCAGTATGTCAAATACACGGAAACTGCTGAGGGCTCCAAAAGTGACACTCTAAAGCAGGAGTACCCAGAGATTGTGGACCTGGGGAAGGGTACAAACAGGAGACCCACGAACCACCAAACTTTCATTAGCTTAAACAGGGACTACCCCAGGACTGGCAGGCATGCTGGATACAGAAGAAAACCAACAATAGCATGAAGGCTGGGTGTGGTGGCACACACCTTTATTCCCAGCACGTAGGAGGCAGAGGCAGGGGGATCTCTGGGAGTTCTAGGACAGCCAGAGCTACGGAATAGAGAGACCCTGCCTCAAAAATCGACCCTGAAAAAGTGACAAAAATGAACAGCAGTGTGGAGAACAAGAAAAATGAAAAGCTCTGCAAATTAGCCGACTTCATTCCATGTCCATTACACTAAGAAAACTCAAAGCTTTAGCCAACCAAATGGGACGAGACATGGGCAAAAAGGAACTCAAACCCTCACACGTCTTTGGTGAAAGTACATGGGGGACAAAGATGCCTACACCAAACAAGCCCGGCGATCTTATTCTAGTATATACTGCAAACTTCCTGTCCATGTACACCTGTAAATAAATGTTAACACACTCGAGGTAACACATGGATAGCAAAAAAACAATCGTGAAAACCAGCAAAATGCCCACTGCCGTGGAAATGAATAGAACAAAAATGCTGTCGGATGAGACAAGTGGGTGGGATGGTTGGCTCAGCGGGAAAGGGGATCTGACACTGAGTCACAACCCGAGTTCAAGCCCCAGAACATGGTGGAAGGAGAGAACCGACTACCACAAAGTTGTCCTCTGACCTCCATGGACATCACAGCATGTATGTGCCCACATATATACACAAAGAGATATAAATAAAGCAAATGTAATGAATAAAACAAAAAAAAGAAAACCACTAAAAAATGCACTCTGGTGGTTTAAAAAAAATCACCTACAGCTACATCAGTCTGGATCAATTGTATTTAGTGAAAAGCATGGTTTCAAAAACTACCTACATATGTTTTGTTTTGATTTGATTTTTGAGACAGGGTCTCAGAATGTTGCCTCAGGCTCCCAATTACTGAGATTACAGGCATGTCCCACCATGCCCAGCCTGAGGAGCTAACTCTTCCAAAAACACTAGAAATTCAAGACCTTGGCTGACTCTAGAACGGGAGGCAGTCAGTCTATGGAGCTGCGATCAGTTCTTGGGTCCACAGTAGACTACTGACTGCCTGTTATTCATGCCATACATTTTTGCTTATATACTGTGCATTACAGAGTATGGGGTTTTCTTTTCTTTTTTTTTTTTTTAAACTGGATTCATTTAGGCCTGAGGATATAGGTTAGTGGTAAAGTGCCTGCCTAGCACATGGAGGAAGGCCTTGGGTTCCACAGCCAAGTTTTTTTCTTTTCAAGACAGGGTTTCCTCTATGTAACAGCCTTGGCTGTCCTGGAACTCACTCTCTAGACAAGGCTGGCCTTGAACTCACAGAGATCCGCCTGTCTCTGCCTCTCAAGTGCTGGGACTAAAGGCATGCGCCACCACCGCCAGGCTAACACCTATTTTTAAACAAGGTACACGTAGATCTAAGCATCAACAAGTTACTCAGAGAAGCAGGACGGAGGTGGGGAAGGAGGGGAATAATGGGTGGTTTCTGCTTTTTGTTTGTTCTGGTGTCATAAGTTCATTTCAGTAAGAAATGTTTCTAAAATAAATAAAGCAATATGGCACGGAATTCACTTCCCGGTCTCTCGAGTCAACTCCGCAATGCCATCCCTGGAGGACATACAGCAAGTTACGGAACAGGCACGGTAACAGTGTCCACTCCAGGGACCCCCATGAAGAAAGTACTTGTGGTGGCTTCACTGCACAGGTGACACCCTCTGTGAGACTGGCTACTTCATGACCGCTTGTCTGACGTGGTTTGTTATCTAATGGAAGACTTAAGCAACAGGCCAAGACCTGCAGATGGCCCTGCAGTTCACTCCCAGGCAGGTTCACAACCCTGGTCCTCACAAGCATCCTAGGAACTTATTCAGTCATTGATAAATGAATGTCTGCTGCCTCGGTTTATGTAACCACTGCTGTGACTGTCTGAACAAACCACTTGTATAGGACCCTACCTAACATGTATGTCTGCTTCTTTCCTGATTGATCCTTTGCTCAGAATAACAATACAGCCTATAAAATTACATTTCCCAGACTTCCTTGCAGCAGAGGGTGATCATGTCGTTAAGCTGTATCTGAAATGACACAAGTGGAAGCCAACTAAGGATTTCAGGAGAGGCTCTGTTCCTGTAGCTGCTTCTCCTTCCTTGGCTTTGCTTCTTCCTAGGAGGAGGAGGGGGGCCTGCAGGCACAGCAGGTGTGGCCTGAGAATAAGGCTGAAGATGGCAAAGCGGATGGAACCCTACTCTCTTCCAGTGAGGAAATACACGCTGTGGTAGCAATCAGTGTTCACAGAACTCAATTCTTATCCTTCCTCCCTTCCTCCCTTCCTTCCTTTTCAAGACAGAGTTTCTCTGTGCAGCCCTGGCTGTCCTGGAACTCACAGCGATCCGCTAGCCTCTGCCTCCCGAGTGAGAACTCAATTCTTGCATCACCCCTCCTTTCACGAGTCTGTGCAGATGCAATGATTTACTTTTCCAGCAGAGGAAAGGAGGAGAGACAGGAGCTAGCTCTCGCCCTAAGCCAGAAGCCCTAAGGAGCCAAAGGCAGAGTCAGTGCTGCACACCTGTGACTTGGGGGTGGACGGTGAGTTTGAGGTCAGCCAAAGCTAGATAGCAAGACTCTGTCCCCAACAAATACAAACAAGCAGACAACAAAAGAAGAGGCCGCTGTCGTACAAGTCTGGCTGACTACAGAAGAAAAGGTCCTGAGGCCACACAGAAAGATGGACATCCCAGGGGCCATTTGAAGGAAAGCCATCTGGAATAGTCCAGCCCCACGCACCCCTTCCTTGCAGCCACAGCAGGGCTCACTGAAGAGGCACCCCACCCAGCTGAGCCTCAGCCAGCCACAGATGCATGAGAAATAATGCTGTGCTGCCATCTGAAGACACTCACGGTTTGGGGAATGTCTTACTGGGCAGCAGTAGTTCATCAGAATGCATCAAGTTTCACAGTGACAAACATTCCCAAACCAAAGTGCTCTCTAACACTGAAGTGTCCCAACAGATAGCTCTTCCGTATTCTGATTTCTAACACAGACTGGTGATAGGGAGGAACACGCCCCCCCCCCCTCTGACTGTGTCGTAAGTACCCATCAGGCACAACTAATCGGCATAAGGATGACGTGTCTATTAATCATCTCTATAATTAAAAAGCATTTAGAGTAGGTGGCTCATCACTGAGCTGGGCCTGGTGAGAACCCTCAGAAAATACCCCTTCTGTCTTGACAAGGGGCATTATCATGCTTCCTGTTCATTCTCAAAGGCCTGCAGAGCTGAAGGTAGCTATGCGGGTCTGACACCTGTGAGATAATTAAAGAAGGCCATCCATTACAAAAGTAACTTTGGAGAAAAAAGTCAGAAACAAAAAGAAAGTACATCAGTAACATCCAGACAAATAAATTATGGCACACCCACAGTGTGTGTCTTGAGACATTAAAAAAGTGCATTTGGAGTGGCCACATGGCTCAGTGGTGGAATTCTTGCCTAGAATCCCCCAGTGAGGGGCTGAGGATCTCAGTGATCAAAACACCAGCCTAGAATCCCCCAGTGAGGGGGTGCCTCAGTAGTACAGGAGTTGCTAGGATAAAAATAATTTTTTTTCAGATTTTTATTTAATGTATGTGAGTGTTTTGTCTGCAAATATATATGTGTACCATGTGTGTGCTTGGTGCCCACAAAGGCTGGAAGAGGGCATCAGATACCCTGGAGTTAAGGATGGTTATGAGCCACAATGTGGCTGCTGGGAACCAAACCCAGGTCCTCTGCAAGAGCAGCCAGTGCTCTTAACCACTAAGCCGTCTCTCCAGCCCTATTTATTTATTTATTTATTTATTTATTTATTTATTTATTTATGGGAAACAAATTGGAGGAATACTGGAGGATTTGGAAATATTTCCATATAGTACTGCTGTGTGTGAAAGCAAAATGCAGGAAAATAAGGGCTGTACTCTCCCTAACAGAATAATACTGTTTCTTATAGCATGACATGGCCATGGAGAAAGTACCTATAGCTTGGGAAAGTACCTATGGTACTTACTGCCGGCAGCAGTGACGGATGTAAGAAGATGCTGATGTGGGAGGGTGCTGACTTGCAGGTCAGGGAAGGGGTGGGGGTGGGAGGGACGAGAGCCCACCAAAACAGGGGCCAGACTCAAAAGCCTCAGAAAGAACCTGAAGTCAGCTCATAAATGCGTAGCATCCCCATTGTCTTCACAAGTCTTCTGGCACAGCAGATGTCACCTGAACTCTCTTGAACGTCTCACTTACACAGATGCTATCAATTAGCACCATCTCCCAGAAAAGGCCCACAGTTCAAGCAGTGCTGGGACTCGAGCATGACAAGAAATGGCTTTTCCTCAACTTATCCCCAAATGATGCTCCTTGGAGCTCCTGGGGAAAGGGACCTGTAGCCACAGCAGCCCTCACACGGCCACAGGCTCTGGAGGGTAAGGGCACATGACTGTCATAGGGCAACACAGGGCCAATGAGGTGCCTCAAAGCCACGGGCTGCTGGGAGAAAGCAGAGAGGGCCACTGACCTTGCTCCCTGGAGAACTCTGGGAAGCCTGCCTGAGATATTTTTACGGCATCGATTGCTGCTATCCAAAGCCAGAGCCAGAACCTGTGTCAGTTCTGACACAGTCAGACTCCTAGAACTCACCGTTTAATTCAAACCTGCTCAGCACAAAGCAAGACTTATTGCCTATTAAAGCAGAGAGAGTGTGTGTGTGATAAACAGAGGCTGGCTGGATCACTCTTATTTCCCCTGCCTTCCTGCCACAGAAACCTGGAGATGTCTTTCCACATACACAGCAGATATGCACATGGGGCTCCCACAAATCCTCTTGCTGAAATCACCCTGTGTTCGCTAACTTGCTAGTGCCACACCTCCTCTTTCATGTTACGTGCCCAAAAGGCCCAGATGAGCCACTGCTAGGTCCCAGGCTGCAAGTCTGAGGGGCTGAGGGCCAGGAAGCCAGCAGCTGGAGGCTGCGGACAGACCCCAAGAATGGCTGCCTGACCACAGAGAGACAGGTGCACAGGCCACTCCAACCACTGCTGTGTGGCTTCTTAGAAATGCTGGTACTCTAGCAAAGCCCAAGTGAGTGCAGCTAGACACGCACCCTCCCACAGGGAGACACCTAGTAGCACAGATTCATTCATAACATAACATAAGCGGGCACCTTCCACATGCCAGGCCCTGTTCTACAAGGATCAAGGGCCTGTACTCTCAGAAGCAACAATGGAGTAGGAGGCTCCCTAGGGACTGAGGAAGGCACCTAAGGAAGGGGACATCTGAGCATCTGAGTAGAGACTGGAGGGAGACGGCTTTGGAGGTAGGGCTCTGAGCTGGCTGCATGTCTACGGGGGGCTGGGAGGGGAGCAGGTGGACATGCCACCTCAACTACACGCACAGGTTCCTAGGAGAGACACAGCCAGGGTGAGGCGAGAACAGGCAAGAGCAACCCCGCCCCCACAAGCTGGAGTATACCAGGTGACACAGGCACCAGAGTCAGAGGAGCTGGGGACACCTCAAAGACAACTCAGTGGGTCCTACTGCTATTTCCTAGGTCCTGAAAAAAAAAGGAAACTGAGTCCCAGGGAGGGAGACTACAAAGCATGTCTATGTCAAAGCATGTCTATGTCAGGCACACAGCTCAGGCTCAGCTAGAGTCACCTCCTCTTTTCCTTTGAGTCCTGGTCTCCATTTTCTTCTCGCTTCCTCAACACTCGGCCTACTCTTTCTTCGGTGTTAGAAACAGAAAGGTAAACATTTCATTGGAGAAGAGGGGGGGAAGGCGAAAGTTAAATAAAAGAGCCAGCGTCTAATTCCCACAAAGAAGAAACACATTGTTAACTTTCTCCAGGAGGGGCTACTAAAGTTAGGAGACACTTGTTCACCTACCAGGAGTCCTGGAACACAGCCCTGATCACAATGCCGGCTGGTGGCTGGTGGCTGGTGGCTACTAGGTTGGACCCAGGTGTGGCTTCTGTCCCTGGTTTTCCCTAGGCACGGGCCACCTGCCCCAGCTCCCTAGGCTGACCCAGGGTGGTGCCTCCTCTGGCGCTGTGGGTGTTTGGAATGCGGAAACGGGAACCAGCCGTGCCAGCTTCTAACAGAGACTTAAAACTTATTCAGCGGCCTCGAGGCCACACCAGCTACCGGAGTTCCCCTAGAGATGGCTCTCTGCACACAGGCACATTCCCAGAGAGGCTGTTTTGCCAATATTCCCTTTGGGGAAGGGAAATAAAAGGATCCCTTACTCATCAGACACGTGGTCATGGGTCTGAATGAGTTGGGGAGAAAGAGCAGAGGTAACAAAGCTTGACTGTTACCTCCCATTCAGGAACAGGCCACCTGTTCAGTGCTGAGCCGGGGCTGGATCCGTGCCACAGCATCCCCCGTCCTGCGCCCGGCAGCTTCATTCATAGCCTGCCCAGCCACAGGTGGGCCCCTCACCGTGCTAGCTGCAGAGGCTGCATGCGGGCTTAATGATTAAACCTTGTGGCGAGACTCTCCAGCCAGCTTTGGAAGCACAGCTGGGGGGCGGGGGGAGTGCCGCTCTAAACATTGCAACCTATCCAGAGCCCCACAGGCAACCCCTATGTCAGAGCCACCATCATGCCTGTCACAGGATGGAGGTCACACAACAAGAGGTGATTACCCAAGCAAAGCAGGTTCCAGCTTTTGACCACTGTGCTAATCTGCCCCTGGAAAGAGCCGCGGCCACCTTGGGTTAGTGACAGCAGGCAGTGAGATCACAGCTCTGGCCCATTAAAATGCTCAATAACAAATGGGGTACAGTAGTTTATGACTATAATCTCAGCATTGGAAGAGGGGGGTAGGAGCAGGTCAAGGCCATTCACAGCTACATAAGCACGTTCAAGACTAGCCTGAGCTATATGAAACTGTCTCAAAAAAAAAAAAAAAAAAAACCAACCAAACAGTTCAAAAACCCTCAGCTGTGTTATTACAAGCTGCTCACACCTGAGCCTTCAAAATGGAAAACAACTGGCTCACACTTATGGAGCTTAACCTCTGGCCATCTGGTGGAAATATATAAAGACTATTGCTAGGTGTGATGGCACCTGCCTGTAATCTCAGCATTTGGGAGGCTGAGGCAAGAGGAATTGCTCTGAGCTCAAGCTCAGACTGGTCTACAGCATTAGACACTGTCACAGCAAACCAAAATTAAAAGGCAAGACTCTTGCTACAGTCTTCATCAAACAAATTGGAGTATGCATTCTGAACCAGACACTGTGGTAAACAAGAACCATGCTGCTCTTGCATGCAGGGGACTTTCAGTCACCTGAGAATAAACTGGCAAAAACAAAAACAAAAAACAAAAAACAAACAAACAAAAAAACCCCTGCAACCAACAGATCCACGCCCATGGGGCATGTTGAACATGTCACAGGATTTCACAAACCTCAATCCCTCCAATTTAGGAGGATGGATCGTTCCCGGCTCCACCTTACAGACACAGAAACGGACACTGTGGGGCCCGGTGGCTTGCCCAAGATCAATAGGGGGCCAAGGAGGACCCAGGATTTGCTCACAGGCTGGGCTACATTCCTCAGCCTTGCTGCTGTCTCTCAGGGCAACCGCTGTCCACAGGCAGGTAGTCACAGTCTACAAAAGGAGTATCGCTCTCAGAGATGGTTGGGGATGGGATGTCAGAGCTCACAACCTTGAGCTGGCCACTGGCAATCTGCACTTCACCTGCATGTCTCCTCTCATTCATGCACCAGCCCTCCAGGGCCCTCAGAGATGAGCCTCTGTGAGAAAGAAGCATCTCAGTCAGAAGTGGGGGGGGGGGTGCAGGGGCGGAGCAGAGTGAGCTCTCAAAAAGCATGCACACTCACCTCCAGTGTTGCTGCCCAACTTGAGTGTCCCTAAATTTTCAGACAAAAATGTTTGGTAGCCAACACAATTCAGGGCTCCTTGGGGATAGGGACTGTGCACAGGTTTTCAAGGGGACATGATTAAAGAGCCGGCAGCTAAGTCAATGAGGTTATTAGGAATCTCATAAGGGAAACAAGAACAGGAACATGCTTGATGCCGTGTCCTAATCTTCCACCGTTTCTACAGCCAATCCACTCACTGTCTCTTCCTGAGCAGTGCTCTGACTCTATCCCCACAGCCACGCCCCCAACCCAAAGGAATGAACCCTGATTGGCCCTGGCCTCTGATTTGTCCAGGCAGGGTTATGTGTTAGGTTATTTGTCACAACGCTATCCCAGGAGACCTGAGAGGAATCAGGAGGTGGGGCATAAATTAAAGGTTCCTTCACTCTTAAAGAGACACACAGTAAGAACAGGGCCCTACAGTGTGCTGCTGGATAGGGCCCTACAGTGTGCTGCTGGATAGGGCCCTATAGTGTGTGCCAACTGGAATGCACACAGATATCTTGCGGCCACACAAGGGAGCCTGATGTCAAGAGAGGTATACAGCCTGTGGCGGAGTGACACAAAGGAGCAGGACTGGGTCCTTACACTTTGAAGAGCTACTGCCAGCCCTTGTATCAAGGCCTGTGGGCTTCTTTGCTATATAAATCCTATTTCCAGCCAGTTTCACGGGGACCTCCTATGACAGCACATCAATGAGTCTGAAAATGTGGCTCCTGGACCCAGAGCCCAGCAGCTCCTGGGGAGCTGTTAGAAGTGCAAATGCTCACACCAGCCCCGGAACATGGGGCTCTCTGGATAAGCCAAGCTGTCTAGCTGTCTGTGATTCTGCAGGTGCAGACAAGGTTGAAAACTTATTGACCGACATTTTCTAGCCCTTTGACCCCATGCAAGCTATTTAAATTCTATAAACAAGGAATAACTGGGTTTAGCTGAAGGGGTTGATGGGAGGCGTAGCTAAAACAAGTCAGTGCACTTGAAGCTCCTAGCACCGCGTCAGGTACACATTAGACACTGCAGTTTGTGATTTGCTACTGCCACCACTACCACCTTTAATGTCAGCAGCCAAAGTCACACCAACTGAGGTCACCTCCTACCTCTTTTACATTTATCTTACACTCAGGAACCAGTCCTATGTTTTGGGGCTCCACAAGGACAATTATCTTTCTGGTTGGCATAAGGGTACGGCAAACAAGAGGGGCCAAAGGTGTTTCTTCTGCCTCCACACCATGGATTCCAGGCTCTCTACCCAGAACCTCGGCCACTGCAGGCCCAGCACATACCATGGGCACCCTAAGCTCAGGCACCAAGATGCAGAAGACTGAACACTGACCTGCCAGGTCCAGTAGGAAGAGATTCTTGTCAGGCTGCACCCAGAGCCTAGCTTGGAGCCATAGCTGGCCAGGGTTTCTTACTGTGGGTGTAATAGCACCGTGGGGCCACTCTGTGACAGGGAACAATGAGACAGACACAGGAAGTCCGATCTCTGGCCACCAACCCTTAGGGTGAGGAGTGACCAAAGGCCCCTTGCTTCTGAAAGGAAGCTATTAGATCAAACGTCATAAAACTCAATGTTAAACCATCCTTGATCCACAAATAGGCTTCTTTTTTTGTTGTTTTTTTTTTTTTTAAATTGTCCAACCGGGTACAAATCAGGAAAGTTTAGTACAACGTGAGGGACTGAAGACTAGCAAGAAACTGGGCCAATGGTGTCTCTGATGAGTTTCTTTTGGTTTCATGCAACTATGGCTACTATGTAATTTTTTTTTTTTTCCCTCGAGGGCAGGGTCCTGTTCCGCTGCCACCACAGGGCTTGCTACTATGTAAATTTTAATACAATTTAACAATCAACCCTGCAATGTCCTCAGCATCCTGGGTCCCGGGTGGTAAAGGGAGAGAACTGGCTCCCTAAAGAACCCACACCATGTGCCCCACAGTACACACACCACCCCCCCACACCCCACAAATGTAAAAGGTTTGAGAAAAACTCAAAGCTCAACATCATGGCATCTGTTTGTAGACACAGCACTTTTAAGTAGAGGCAGAAGGATAGAAGGCATTCCAGGTCAGTCTTGACTACAGTGAGTTCAAGGTCAGCCTGGGCTACATGAAACCCTGTACTCAACCAGAAACAGGGTTGCGGAGATAGTTGAGTAGATAAAGCAGCTGTCGTGGCTAGCGAGCACAAGGACTTCAGTTCCAGCCCCAGAACCCACTTCTGTAACCCTAGGAGAGGCAGACACACTGATCCCTGGAGCTCATGGCCATCCAACCTAGCCTACTTGGGGTTGGGGAGTCGTCTGCATCTGATGTCTCACATGCAAGTGGGAGCGCACAGTCACACACAGGCCTGCACACACAAATACACACACAGTAATATTAAATACCAAATGCATGCTGCCAGCATTTGGGTTTTGCCAACCCTCAGATCCAACATGTCCACACTGAGAAACACACATATACATACCTGCCCCGTGCTGGCCACCCTGGGTATGGAGCTCCCAACAAGTGCCCTTGAAAGAGCAGGGGACAGAGTTAGAACCTAAGGGGCTGCAGGGCTTCCTATGCTCCCCTCCCCCCAGGGAGATGCAGAGCCTGATCTGGGACAAGGTTAGAGTAAAGAGAACAAAGGTTGCCAGCTCTCAGGCAGGATCTCAACACCTCCCTAAGACCTGCAGGAAACAAAGGGGCCCAACCGGCAGAAACTCCTCTGCCCACCCTCCAACAGTTTGTGCCCTTCTGCCTGCTGTTTCTAGGAAGGGATTTCATCACAGGCTGGGAAGTTATACCACCAAAGAGTGAAAGCTATAGGAGATTCCACGTGGTGTGCCTGCGGAACACAAGTTGGTTTCCAAGCATCATAAGCTGCTCCTCTCCTTCGGTCAAAAAAAACAGAACCAAAAGGGACATTTCCGGCCAGGCAGTAGTGGTGGCCCATGCCTTTATCCCAGTACACGGGAGGCAGAGGCAGGCGGATCTCTGTAGTTCAAGGCCAGCCTGGTCTCCAGAGCGAGTGCCAGGACAGGCTCCAAAGCTACACAAGGAAACTCTGTTTTATTTTGGAGGGGGTGGGGGGACGACCGACACATTTCCATGGCCTCTCACTGCAGTACTGACTGTAAACCAAATGCTGGCCCTGGTTCCTTGTGGAGCCTCCACAAGGCCCTACAGAGCCAGGGCTGGGTGGAAGAGGGGCTGTGCTGGCTGTGAGGGGAGGATCAAGGGAGCATTGAAGGCCTCCTGTTGAAACAGGTCTTTGGGAAAAAATGTGGGCGGGGCCTCAGTCAGGTGCTGGAAGAAAACTGATCAGGAAAGAAGGGCCTCAGGAGGACCCTGCCAGCATGTGGCTTCAGGAGCCTGGCCACCGGTGCTCGATGCTGCTTGCTTTACCGAAGGCCCCCAGAACCCCCAGGCAAGTACTGACTTTTGCATAATGAAGAACAAGGAAGGGAAGAGCAAATAGTTTTATTATATAAGTGGACTGAGCAGAGACAGGGAAGTCCCCACATACACCCTTGAGCCTGAAACACACAAATGCTGAGTGAAGTCCCTTGCACTTGATTCTAACTCTTGTTGACAAGACACTTCAAACACACAGAGGTAAAGGGAGGCTATAATAGGCCCTCAGCACCCAGCTGCAACCGTTCCCAACTCATGACCAATCTGGTTTCATCTCTTACTCACCCCCTCGAGCCTGGCCGCCTCAACTTTCCTCCCCAACCCAAGCACTGTGAGGCACATCCTGGGCATCCCAACTGTCCATTCACGGGAATTTCGGAGTGTACATCCTAAAGATAAGGACTCAGCCATGAGATCATGATCACATTCAAAAACTGACAACTTCTCCTATTACCAAATACTCAGATGGCTTTTGTTGTTTTAGCGGAAATGGAAGAACAGGTCCTAGGCTTAGAGAAACCCCAGGCCCAGAGTGGCAGTCAACCTCCCAAAAGGATGTGAGAACTGCTGAAGCTCCCCTGGAGACATGTGGGGTAATCACTAACTTTGTGACTTAAGGGTCTCTGGGCCTCAGTTTCCCCATATAAGAAATAGAAGTAGCAACAGCTCTATCCCATGAAGTAGAATCAAAGGAGACCTTCCCCACAGAGTTCTCTGGTCAATAGTCTTACTGCGCATGTTCTACACACTGGACATTGTCACTAGTAGGAGGTGAGTGCAAACCGTCACCTTGGCAACATAAACTTGTAATCCAACTGCTCTGTTTGGCTTAAAGGTGCAGATCTATCTTGCCCATTCTGAGGTCTCAGGTAGTTCATATACCTAGAAATGAGATCAGGCTGGACCACAGAAGGATTTCTGGTGCTTAGATAAAAGCCAGCATTCCTGAGGAACTTGAGAAACCGGTTCCCATCTGCCCAAAGAAGTCATTTTCCTTACCTCTGGCAGGACTTCTGGCTGGCTACCTGTGACACCTACCAGATTATCAAAGCTAGATTCCTGGCCCTTTCCTCCCCCATCTTATAATCCATATGATCTCTCTCTCTCTCTCTCTCTCTCTCTCTCTCTCTCTCTCTCGACCTGTAGCCCAAGCTATCCTGGAACTCACTCTGTAGACCAGGCTGGCCTCAAACTCACAGAGATCCACCTGCCTCTGCCTCCTGAGTGCTGGGATTTAGGGCATGAGTCACCACCACCCAGCTTCAGTGATCTCATTTGTAAAATGAATTCAATAAAGTTAATGACATCACTGGACTACTTGAGGGAATGACTGAGGATGTGTGTGGAGTGCTTAGCCAGCTACCTGGCAGCAAGTCTATGCTATGTAAATGTTAGTAACTATCATTATTATTGCTTTACAAACTTTAAAGTCGTGTGAGCTGGGAGAGCAGAGATCCACCCTTGTCCAGTGACACCTGCGTTGCTTTGGTGGCAAGCTCATTTCCACCACATGACACTGCACTTGCTGTTCCCTCTGCCTGGAATTCCCCCCCAGGCCCCCAACTCCTGGCACAGCTGGTGCATCTGGCTGATTCGGCCCTTAGCTCACATGACTTGCCCTCCTCGGCCTGGGAGGCCTTCCCTGATCACCCCGCTACAGTAATCACCCTTACCCTCTCCCTCCCCACCAGCCACTCCAGGCTTTTAGCCTGTTATTTTCCCCAGCATACTTAAAAACCATCTGAAAGTGGCAAGAACAGGTTTGTTTTTTAAGTTCTAGTGGGGGAGGGGGGATCATGAAACTATCTGGTTTATTGTGTGTCTCCTCGGGGAGTCTGCAACTCCAGGAGAGCAAGGATCTTATCTGAGCCAGGTGTGATGACTCACGTCTGCAATCACAGAACTTGGGAGGTGGCAGCAGGAAGACAGAGTTCAAGGCCAGCCTGGGCTACACTGCAAGACTTGGTTTCAAAACACAAACAGAAAAACAGAACAGGGCAGATCTTGTCTGTCTCATTCATTGCCGAATCCTCGGTGCCTAGAAATCCTGGCACATGGAAGATATCCAGTAAACTGGTCAACCTAGTAAATAAAATAGGAATAGTGACTCCTGGCCCAAGGCTGACAGCAGCCCAGCAGACACTGAAGCATTTCCTTAATGAAGGAAAAAGCTCAATGAACACCTTGTATATTAGTGGCTATATGGGATTTGAGCTGTTACCCACTCCACCTTCCAAGTATTTTCCCTCTCTTGCAAGTAGGAGGAAGGGTACTCCCTACTGGTGCTCCACCATGAGTCTGCATTGGTTCAAATCGTCTCATTCTGAGCATATCTTCTCTTCATTCCAGGCAGCTAAGCCTCTGACCCTAGAGCCTAACATCTCCAAGCTGTTCCCTGCTTTGAAATTTTTCTGAACTTTTCCTAGCATTTCCAATTACTGGGGTAGTTCCTCCCATGAGCCCCGCAACAAAGGCTTTGGAGTGGCTTTGGATTCCAAAGACTGTGAAGCAGTACTGATGGACCCTATCCTAAAAGTCTGACACAGATTCTCTCTCCACAACTGCACCATAAGGAAGGTACTGGTATCATTCTGATGCTCAGATCCGGAAATGGAAGCCCAGGAGAACAAATGCCTTACCCAAGGGATTCCAGCTAACACAGAATAGTCTCAGAACTTGAATCCAGGCCATCTGGCTCCAAACTTGGTGTTTTCAGACACTATGCAATACCACCTGGGTCTAAGGTAGTGTGACTGCTAAAGTAAAAGAAAAATAATGGCGATGCCCAGCAATAGAACAGCGGAACAGGGCAGGGTCTCTACATCTTTAAGATGTGGGCATGGTCCTTAAATAAGTCAGATCTGTCTGTAAGTACTTGAAGGGATTATGTTCAACACACACACACACACATTAAAAAAAAAAAAGAGTTACAAATATGTGTAGCTTGAGTCAGGCATGATGGCACAACACTGCAATCCCTGTATCTGGAAGGTAGAGGCATGAGGATCAGAAATTCAAGGCCAGACTGTCGTAGACAGAATATTAGGTTAAGGTGTATTAACTTTTGTTTATGCTGCACTTGCTTAACTTGTGAAGCTGTGATTCGTTGCCTGTCTAAAACACCTGATGGTCTAATAAAGAGCTGAGCGGCCAATAGTGAGGCAGGGGCAAGGGCAGGTGGGTCTGGCAGGCAGAGAGGATAAACAGGAGGAGAAATAAGGGAGAAAGGAGCAACAAGGAGAGAACAAGGAGAGGGAGACAGGGGGCAGCCACTGAGCCACCCAGCCAGCCACAGAATAAGAAGGAAAGTAAGATAGAATTTAGAAAGATAAAAGCCCAGAGGGAAGAGATAGATGGGTTAATTTAAGATTAAAAAAAAAAAAAAAAAAGCTGGCTAGAAACAAGCCAAACTGCCAAACTAAGGCCAAGCACTCATAACTAAGAATAAGCCTCGTGCGTGCGTGCGTGCGTGCGTGTGTGTGTGATTTACTTGGGAGCTGGGTGGTGCCCCCACCCTCAAAAGCCAAAAGAGCAAAAACTTTGCATTACACCAGCCCATCACAAAGCAAGTATAAGCCAGATAGGCTATATGGAGCCATCTCACACAAGTGTGGTGGGGACTACACATCAATTATATACAGATTGGTCCCTACTCTCCCTTTTTTTAGAAAGGGGTACAGGAGGAGGAAGAAGAAAACAACCGATATAAGCATATATGGAGAGATGCAAGTGCACACACGCACGCATGCAAGCAAGCAAGCGTACAACCAAACAAAATCACCTCGGCCAAGGGCATCTCCATTTTGTTCACTCTGGTAGCTCCAAAACCCGAGGCTCGATACTTACTACTCACAGTCTAAATGCGGGGTTATTTCAAGGGAAGTGGACTGTGGAGAGGAAGGTGGCACCCCTGTTTGCCTTCTTGCCTCCACAGTGGTTGGCATGTTACAAGTGAGCTTATCTGTCTCGAATACTCCGGGCTGGAGCCAGGAGCACCTCACATAGCACAGGCTAGCCTTGGTCCTCCTGGCTGTCTCTACTTCTGGGATTCCAGGTGGTGTGTGTGTAACCATGCTCAGTTTGCATAAATTCAATCCCCGTCCCCCCTGTCTTCCCTGCCCCCAACACACACACTAAGGCCATGACTAGAGCAATCCTGAAAAAAACAAATATACAGATTGGTCTGGTAGCTTCCCTCTCATTCTAACAGCCGAAAACAAAAACTAAAGGAGATGATATTGCTTTCTTCTATTAAAATGTAAGTACGTTTAAGTTAGCCTTTGCAAGTGATTAATCCTAAACTTGAAGAACACAGGCAAATATACTTTTCAGCTGAAAAAGGCACCAATCTCTGCACATTCTACATTCCTTTTTTTTTTTTTTTTTTGATTTACCACCTAACAACTGCAACATCTGAAAACCGGGCTCACCATTAACTCTTCACCCATTCTACCCACAAGGTTTAAAAACCATTTGCTGTTGTCACTACAAGGGCAAGAACCCAGGAATCAAGTCACTCACTGTCTTACTTACGCAGACAAAAACGACAAAAAGCAAACACAAAACCTCAAATGTAACTAACAGCTATCATAAATTCGATGAAGAAGTTTCCCATCCACAAAGGAAATGGCAAGGGCAGGTTTCTGCTACAGATTAAATCTCAGAGACCTAGGAAGCTCCTTCTCAGCTTCTCGCCCACGAGAGCTCGCGTGTGTGTGTGCACGCGCGCGCGCACATTTTGTGTGTGTGTGTGTGTGTGTGTGTGTGTGGTGTGTGTGTGTGCGCGCGCTGCCTTCCCACACCAAACATTCTCATGCACTTGCAGAGTGTAGTTTTTCAGAAAGAAAACTATCAACTCAGCTTGTCTTTGGCAGGTTAAAAACCACAGAAATGAGTTGCCTGAGCCCAGGCCACCACAGTCTGGCCAAATCCACACTCTGGACATACTACATATGTGAGCTATATGTTCATTCTCGATGACGTCAATGAAACACCCGGACCTTGTCAGAAAAGCCTACCCCAAAGCCATGGTAAAGTACACCGGCAATCTCTGTACTTGGAGACAGAAGGATTGGGAGTACAAAGTTATCCTTAGCAACACTGAACTTAAGGGCAGCCTGGGCTACTTGAGACTCTGTCTCGAAACAAAGAGAAAAGGCCACCTTCAGAGGGGACAGGGAAACCTCCAGCTTGGGGCCAGTGAAGTGATGCTTCTGTAACACGGTAGCTCCATCGTCCTTCTGGCCCATCAACCGGATATGGGAAGACTGGGGAAGACGAGCAACTTCTGAGTTACTGGCTTGAGCAACTGGGCCAGTGCTGGCCAGTTTGCCATGATAGTGACTACTAGATGAAGGAGGAGAAAGAGTTCAGATTGGACATGCCCAGGACATCCCTCAGGGAACATCAAGGAAGTACCAGTATGTGCTTCACATGCACAAAGCCCTGGGTTCCATCCTCAGGACCAAATAATAATGGCAATAATAATAATAACAACAACAACAACAACAGAACTGGCGTGAATATACTGACTTGGAGGAAGAGGAAGTGTTCAAGGAGTGCTGACAGGAGGTCAGGACTGCCTCTTCTCACGTCCTTAAAACCAAAACGTGTTCCACAATTTAACCTTTGCTGAGCAAACTTCAAGGACTGGGGACACTAACCTTGCACTCTGCCCTATAGGTACAGACGGAGCCAGAAAAGGCTTAC
This sequence comes from Cricetulus griseus, assembly GCF_003668045.3. NCBI lineage: Eukaryota > Metazoa > Chordata > Mammalia > Rodentia > Cricetidae > Cricetulus > Cricetulus griseus. Next base: position 6,306,872 of record NC_048602.1, on the reverse strand, counting down.
TGTGGAAAAAGAGGGACATTCACCAAGTGCTTGGGCTCTGTGTTAACCACAGAGTAGCTTCTGGAACCACAACAACCCTGGCATAGAAGTCCTATGACTACCATTTCACAGATGGGACACTGAGGCTGGGAGCAAACGTGTGGGGGAGCTCAGGGCTGTCATGTCACAGCCCACAGTTAGGCAGTCTCTGGGCCAGATGGAGAACATTGAAGAACAATCCTAATACATAAGAGCTGCCACTCAGTGAGAGCTGGCTCAGCCTAGTGTTCAGCAAATCCTCACAACCTTACCAGGGTAATATTGCTATTGTCCCGTTTTTATAAATGAGGGACACGTCTGCAGAAGGGAAAGCCAACTGGACCAGTGTTGAATCCGGCCCAAGGGGGAGACCAAGGCTACAGTCAGAACCCTACTCAGACAGGGTCTCTAAGTTGTTACCCAGAAACGCTGAATAAATGATAGGATTCACAGGCTGCTAAGTGCCAGCAGCTGTGCTCAGCACTTTACACAGGGTGTTCTCATACATCTCCAAAACAGCTCCATGAGGTGGCTTCCATTGAAGTCTCCATTTTACATTTAGTCAGGGAAAGGGAAACTAAGGCACAGAGGCGTGAAGTTAGTTGCCCAAGGTCACACAGCCAGCTGGTGCAGGGCAAAACCCTAACATTTGAACACAAGCCCTCTCTCCTTCACAAGCAAAAGCTCTCGTCGAAACGATGGCAGTTAGCAGCAGCTCCCCTGCATCGGGTGTTAACTATGGACTCGGGTCTTGACGTGCACATGGCAAACTAGCTGGCACCCAAGGCAACCTACGCTGCCTTCGCCTCATTTCCCCAGGAGCTAACAATAACGCCGGCCCCTAGTCAGTATCTTCACGGCGAAATGCCCTTCCTCACCAGATCTCAACATTTCGGAAGCAATTGCCAGCGAAAAGACATCCCCGTGCCCCGTCTTACCGAAGGCAGAAACGAGGGTTCGGCGCGGTTTTCCCAGACCGCAGCTGCGGAGCGGCAGAGCTGGGACGTGCACCCGCGGCTCTTCCCCAGACTCCAGGCTCTTCCCCACAGTGCCGGGCTGCACGTCTGCAAAGTTGAGCCACGCGGGCACGGGACCCGCCGGGGACGGAGGGCGCGAGTCCCGGCGCTGCCGCCCCCCACAGCCGATGCCCACACCCGGCCGTCCGGCCGTCCGCCCGGGCACCCGCCTGCGCTGACCCTCGGGGTCCGAGCAAGCCGCCGATTCCCCACCGCCCTTGCGCGAGCCCCCTCCTGCACCCGGAGCCACGTACCTAGCCGTCCCGGCTGCACGCCCCGCGGGCTCCTCGACCGCGGCGTCCCGCACCGCGCGGCTCGCTAGAGACGCCGCCAGCTCCGGTGGCCCGAGTGACTTCCAGGCTGCCCACTTCCAAGCCGCTTGGCGCGAGGCCTCGTGGGAACTGTAGTTTCTCCAGCGCCAAGCAGCGCGCTGGAGGTGGGGGGGGGGGGAGAGCGAGAGAGCCAGAGAGCCGGCGAGCCAGGCGCGCGGGGGCTGCCGGGAGTCGTAGGCGGACCACCGCGCTGCCTTCTGGGAACGGTAGTCCCCAGGACGCGCCGGTCTCCGGAGGACTTCCGCAGCCCCGAGCGAGGGGCGTGAGGCAGGGAGGCGTGTCTTGCGCCGGCTCCAGCCCGCGAGCCCCGCTCTTCACCCGGCTCGACCGGTTTGCCCCTTTCTCCCCAGCCGCGTCCGCCTTCTCCCTCCGCTCTGGGAACGGTCGCCCGGCTCCCTCCACACGGCTGGAGTCTGTTAGCCCCGCGCCCGCGAGCCTGGGGAGGGGCGGGAAGACCGGAGCCGCGCGCTAGACAACCCCACCCCCTTCCTCCGCGCCGGGCAGCCGCGGCGCGCACGCGCTCTCGCTCGCTCGCTCGCTCGCTCGCTCGTTCGCTGGCTCTCGGGCGGACTCGGGCCTGCGAGGTGGATGCGGGGGGTCGAGGGACGGGGGCTTTTTTTCCCACCAGCAGCAGCACCACCCCGTCTCGGGACGCGTGCGCGTGCCGGGGTGGGCGAGCGTGCCGGTGTGCGCGCACGCGCTCGCCCTGGTGGCTCCGGTCAGTCCGCCAGGTGCGGCGCTTCGGGACTAACCGTTCTGTCGGTGGGGTCCCTCCCTGCCCCCCCTCATCGTTTTCAAGGTAGCTTCCCCAGCGCCCTCTAGGTCTGCTCGTCGGCCTAGGAGGCCCCACACACACACACCCCCCGGGTGCCGCCGAGCTCGCCGTCCCTTGTCCGGGAGTGCTGTCGCAGGTAACCGGCGCGGCTCTGGCCTGAAGGAGGCGGGCACACCTAACCCCTCCCGCCCCTGCGCAACCCGCGGAGCCGGAACGTGAGGCTCCAGACCTGTCCCCGAGAAGGCGGGACTGCCTTTTCTCTCTCCCGGTGCATTCAGTACCCCACACGGTCTGGAAGGGTAACTAGTGTTTGCTGAGCGCGCCCACACCCTGGGGAGTGTCCAGATTGAATCCACTCGCGGAGATAAGGATTCGAGCTCTCAAAGAACAGAAAAAACCACCACCAAAAAAAAAAAAAAAAAAAAGAAACGGTATTGCCGCTCTCACCCCATAAGGGTTTGCGGAGGCCATCGGCTGGAATAGCACAGCCCTTCTAAAACCCCACGCAGACACTCTCTTCTGCTTCAGCCTGTTTCCCGGGAAGGTGTTCGTTATGGCCCGACGGGAAGCACGGATTTCTTCTTACTGGGCCAGAACAAAGGGGTCATTGGATAGCGCATTCCTTCAGCAAAAAAAAAAAAAAAAAAGCCTTATACATCCAGTCCGGGTCCTTGTAATCTCAGGCATAAATAGCTACATTCACTAATTTGCTTTAATTTTTGAGACTGGGTCTTACCATGTACTTAGCTGGCCTGGAACTTTCCATGTAGACTAAGCTGGCCTTGAACTCACAGAGATTGCCTGCCTTTGCCTCCAAGTGTTGGGGTTAAAAAAGCATGCACTATCATACCTGGCCAATTTTAATTTTTACATAAAATCAGGCTGGTAATCCCAGCATTCACAAGGCTGAGGGCAGGAAGGTTACTGCACAGTGAGTCCTGGGCCATCCTGGGATACAGAGTTAGGATGGGGGGGGGGCATGATTTTATATGAAAAACTCCTGAAGCCTGCCTTTCCCTGAGACTATAGGCAGTTAGTGGTTGCTGGGGTAGAGACATTTTCTTCAGTGGTATGGCCAATGGTAAGTTGCTCATGCCTATGTAAACAAACCCTCAGCCTTGTTCTTGTAAGTAACTCTAACTAAACCTTCTGGTTCACATAAATAGTTAAATAAAATTAATTTTACATACAACAGTCAAGATGAATTTTAATAATAAGCCTTGATACATTAAAATGTTATTTGATTGTAAATATGTTTGCTGTTTCAGTTTTACAATTTAAGTGAATTAAAAATATGAGACACTAAGAAAGTCATTTGTGGCATGGATTGTTGTAAACAAAGGTTGGAAACTGCCCAATGTCTGTTAACAAACCAAATACAGCGGTAGCGGGTCTGTAATTTTAGCACTTGGAGAGCAGAGGCAGGGAGATCAGGAATTCCTCGGCTACATTGCAAGGTTGAGGCTAGCCTAGGCTACATGAGACACACACACACACACACACACACACACACACACACACACACACACACACACACGACCAATGTCCATTAATGGGAATCTGAGTAAATGATAGGTCATATACCCTGCATCTGACAACTGTTACAAATGAAGTTTAGCTCTCTATTAATATGAGCTAATCTCTAGATAGAGAATGTATGTATACTATATACAGCACGTATGTAGAAAATGTATATTGTGTATGTGCAGAACACCATTAGAAAGATACAGGCAAGACATTGCCAGGTGACCAAGTGTGAATCCGTAACTTTCTTTTGTTTATATGGCCCTTAGAATTCCAATATTTTTTCCACGTTCATTTTAAAAGTTAATTAAGAATCCAGGCGGTGGTGGTACGTGCCTTTAATCCCAGCACTCGGAAGGTAGAGGCCGGGTGATCTTTTGTGAGTTCAAGGCTAGCCTGGTCTACAAAGCAAGTTCCAGAACATCCAGGGCTACACAGAGAAACCATGTCTAGGAAAACACCAACAAAACAAAAGTTAGTTAAGGGAGAAAAATAGCTAAGTCATAGTGGCATCCTAGGAATTAAGTAGGGGTCTGGGGAGATGGCTCAGAGGTTAGGAGCACATACGTTATTTGAGATCAGTTTCCCTCAAGTTCCTGGGGATCTGACATCCTCTTCTGGCCTCCTCCCAGAGCATCTGCTTTCGTGTGCACATGACCCCACAACCACACAGGCATACACACAGTTTTTAAAAATAATATTAAAGACTCTGTTCTAGTTGCCACCATTAGCTCCCTTTGTTTGGAGCATACCCATTTTAGTACTTTGTGGCCTTGTGCTGGGCGCTGTTATTCCCAGGGATCCAAGCTAACTCTTCTATTCCCTAGAAGCTAGCCCACTGTATTAATGTGTTGTTTGTCTGCCATAATGAAAGTTAAGTGCATTCTAGCCCTTTGAATCTGCCACAGTCCAAGAGTAGTGCTCAGTACTGCCACTGAAAGAACAAAGAAAAGCCAAGATGGCCTCTCTAGTCAACTATTTAGGCCCCTCCGGCCCCAGCTGGACTTCCTACACTCCCATCACCCCAAAGTGAAACCTGCCTGCAAGGCATGGCCTTTTAATTCATTCAGGGTCCTATCTCAAAGTATGGAACACACGTTACCCTCCTTTTGGATGGTTACTTCCAAGAGTACGTTGTACTCTTCCTTCCTAAAATTGAATCACAAAAGTGAGGCACGATAGCAAACTCAAGTGGTTGAGGCAGGAGGACCATTTGAATCCAAAGTACAAGACTAGCCTGAGCACACAAGCTCAAATGCATGCATACACACACACACACACACACACACACACCACCACCACCACCACCACCACCACCACCACCACCACCACCAAGGATACTATGAATATTGCCAGTGGAATTTAAGTTTGAAATGAACACTGCAGAAAAAAAAATTAATGACTCCAATTGTCCCATCGTTAACCAGTTTCGTGGCTAATGCTGTTAGACTCCAGGCACTCGAAGCCAGAGTGCCCAGAGGGAGCCCAGAGGTGTGCACTATGGTGGAGTGCAGTGCCCCCTACAGGCGATTTTCTCATGCCACCTGACTGGACCTAAGAAAAAGGAAAAAAGCATAGACTTTCCACCATAGACAGGACAAAATAACATATCTTAGTCTGTCTCATAAATACTCTGACTACAGACTGAGTGCTACTAATCAATCGTGCCACTAATAAATCATTTCTGAGTTACCAAGTTGATCGTCAATACCATTGGAACCAATTCCTCCAGAACTCATTCCAGACTTGTTTTAGGGATTAACCCTGAAATTAGGGATGGAGTTGGGAAGGGTTTAGGGGAAAGTTTTCCTTTGGGTCACTTGATGAATGAGTTCAAGATGGGAGTGACTCGATGGGTATATTCAAACCAACAGGCGCTAATGGTAACAACTGCAAATTTGTCACACGTGACACCTCAGTGGTTCTGGGGCTTTAAGGAGGACCCCATGGGGTACATTGTAGGTGTGGGGTTGGCCCACAGGCTGTCCACTGGTGTGCAGGATGGGAAGGGGATCACACCAGCTCCTCCAAGGTGGCCAAAGGGAAATGAAATGGAAGACAGTACAGAAGCATGGTATGAACTTGAGAGTACAGAGAGAACCAGGGTGATGAGGCTGAGGCCCAATACCAGACCTCCCAGTACCAGACCTACTCTTGAGTGGATTTGGGGGGCAAGAGCTTCCTCATGACAGGCTGGTAGAAAGAACCTCTTTATATGATATAGATTCGGCTCTTAGTCTTGAGTTGGGGGGTGGGGTGTGGGTGGTGGGTCACTCACATGTTAGCCCTGGCTGGCCTGGAAGGCTCTAATTTAACCCAGGCCAGCATAACACCCCATCCATGATCCTGTTCTGCCTCAGCCTCCCAAGAACTGGAATCACAGGTAGTCTTGAACATATCTTTCTCTTCCCATATTCAAGCGAGGCTTTCTCACACTCTACACTGCTGTTTCCTGCTGCTTTCTCTCAGATTTAGGTTAGTCTAGTTGCAAACACAGGGCCGATGCTTAGACATACTGCTGGGAATTCTGTGAACTCTTACAGTTGTTTTTTTGTTGGTTTTTTTTTTTTTTCACTCTTACAGCTTTCTAAACCAATGGTCCTCCACTTTAGTGTTCAACAGCTCAGCCAGTGCTCTTGTTAGAAGCTAAGTTATCATTGGGTCATATAGGAGTTTACAATGCAATAGGGGCTGGGGTTTGAGCCAAGACAATTTGCCCTTCCTTCTTTCTTGCTCCCCCTCTTTCTCTTGGGAGCCCTAGCTGTCCTTGGACTCATTATGTAGACCAGGCTGACCTCAAATTCACGGAGGTCCGCCTGCCTCTGCCTCCAGAGTGCTGGGATTATAGGCCTGTGCCATTGCTGCAGGCTGCTATGCAATCCAACTAGTTCCTAAAACACCGCTTTGGGAATCACTTCTCTGAAGTGTTCCTTCACTGGTGGTCACTAGGCCTTCATTGCCCTCTGCTGGCCAGACTCTAAACTTAGCGGTCATGTTTATAGAGCAAGTGGAAGTAGGAAGGGAAGGGAAGAAAAGAAAGCTAAAAGGAGACATGGGGAGGGGGTAGGGGGGAGACCGGGACAAGCAGCAGGGGAGGGGAAAGGGAAGGAGGGCTTTAAAGAGGCAAGAAATAGAAGCCCAAGGCAGCCTAGAGCCACTTGTGGTCATCTGCTGCTTCAGGCTATATCACAAGGGCTTTCTCAGGCATTCCGTCTGATCTTTGCAACAATCTTGCAAAGCTTGCTAGGGAAGTTGCTCCATGGCAAACTTAGCCTTCCTAGCCTGAAGGAAGCCCCGGTTTCCATCCTAGCGTTGCCTAAACCAGGCATGATGGCCCACACTTCTAATCCCTGCACTTGGGAGGTGTGAGCAGGAGGACTGGAAGGGGAAGCCATCCTCAGCTATGTAGGAAGTTCAAAGCCAGTCAAAGCATTAGTCCATGGTTCTTGCCTTCTAGCTCCTAGCTTCTAGAAAAGTAACCCATGAAAGAACCCCTATTTTGGATACCCACAGGTTTGCAAGCAACTGTCCTGAGGAGGATCAAGTGATGGCTACCTCCAGGCTTACTCCCAAGTGGAATGATTTTATGCACTCCGCGAATGATGTCCTTAAAAAAAAGAAGGTAAGGCATGTGTTTTTAGGACATTAACAAATTGTTGCTTGATTTCTATCTACCTTATGGCAATAGACACTTCAAAGAGAGCCATATGTGGTCAATGAAAGCAAGAAGAAAGCAGGGCAGACCACTAAGACAGTTGTCCCCTCAACAGAAGGGGGCCACCAATTTCCAAATAACTCTTCAGATATAATGATAGCGGGACATAAACATTTGGGAGCATTGTCAGAGGCACCACCCTGTGGGCAGACATTTTCTGAAAGGGAAGAGTGTCTTAGTTATTGCTCTGTTGCTATGAAGAGACACCATAACCAAGACAACCCTTATAAGAGGAAGCATTTAATTGGGGGCTTTCTTGTACTTTTAGAGGGTGAGTCCATCTTCACCATGGTGGGGAGCTAGCGGCAGGCAGGCAGGCAGGCAGGCAGGCAGGCAGGCAGGCAGGCATGATGCTGGAGAAACAGCTGAGAAAGAGCCTCTTCCAACCAGGATACATGTCCTAATCCTTCTCAAACTGCTCAACTGGTGACTACGTATGCAAATAGATGAGCTTCTGGGGGCCAGTCTCATTCAAACCACCACAAAGAGTAAGGCACCAGAGAGAACATTTGCTAATCTCAGCTTTGCTATAGCTGGCTCTGTGCTCATGGGCCCCAAGTACACGGCTCATATTCATTGTTCTATCTCTCTGGAACAATACACACCATGTATGTGCTGTTCCTTGGCCAGATGAGGTGTCCTGCAAGTATTTGTGCAGGTGGTTTTTTTTGTTGGTGGTGGTTTTTTGTTTGTTTTTCCAGACAGGGTTTCTCTGTGTAACAGTCCTAGCTGTCCTGGAACTCACTCTGTAGACCAGGCTGGCCCTGAACTCATTGAGATAGACCTGCCTCTGCCTCCCAAATGCTGGGATTAAAGGTATGTGATACCACCTCCCAGCTTGGTTTTGATTTTTGTTCTTTGAAACAGTGTTTCACTGTGTAGCCCTGGCTATCTTTAAACCAGGCTGGCCTTAAACTCACAGAGACTGCCTGCCTCTGCCTCCCTAGGTTATGTGTTGCCTGCATGTGCCTGCAGGGCCTGTGGAAGGCAGAAGACGGCACTGGATTCTTTGGAACTGGAGTTAAAGGCCATTGTGAGCTACAATGTGGGTGCTGAGAACCGGAAGTAGGCTCTCGGCCAGAGCAACCAGTGCTCTTAACTGTTGAGCCATCTCACCAGCCCCTAATTTGTATAGTTTTGATCTTCAGTAATTCTAAGCTATGCTGACTTTTGGGGTGTCCTGCCACATCGCATGAGGTGCTAAGGACATATACTTGTTTGAGTCACTGTTAAATGTTGTGTCCTTTCTGATGCCTGCACCTTTTAGATGTGGAGATGTTTGAGGATGGGTATGGCTAACTACACCAGAATTCTCTCCCGTGCTCACACCATATAACTTGGTCATCTAGAGCCTATACAAGTGTGGTTCCATTTTGTGTTGGGGGACTTCTTACATGCTTGGAAAGTGTGCCATGTGTCGCTATGCACAAGTGACTGTAACAGGAGTTAGGAGGGGGAAAGGGCATGTGTTCTAGTTTGCTTTCTGTTGCTGTGATAAAACACTGAGCAAAGGAAAGTTGGGAAGAGCAGGCTATTTCATTTTACAAAGTGTCACCAAGGGAAGCCAGGGCAGGGGCTCAAGGCAGAGAGACCTCTGGAAGAACATTGCTGACTGGCCTATGCCCTCTGATTTGCGTGGTTAGTTTTTTCACACAGCCTACCTGCCCTCAGTGGGCTGGGCCCTAACACATCAATTAGCAGTCAAAAAAAAATGCGCTATAGACATGCCTACAGGCAAATCTGATTGAGGCAATCCTTTAATAGATAGAATATCTCTCCAGATGTGTAAAACCAAGATTAGACACCACAGTATAATTTGGGGAAATGCTGCAATGCTGCAATCTTTTTTTTTTTTTTTTTATTTTCCAAGACAGGGTTTCTCTGTGTAGCTTTGGAGCCTGACCTGGTGTAGGGAGCCGGTTCCTGCATTATCCATTACAATAATGGTGCCTGAAGACACCAAGATGTAAATTATTTCATAGGCGCTGGGTAATCTCCATTCCTTTGATCTCTGCCTATCCCGTGGCTCATTTGGCCTGAGGAGCTAAAGCCATTCATAGGGTAACACGTCCCAGGCGGCTGGCCAGCCTTTATAAGGGATGGTTTTCTTGGTTCAGTGTCTCCGCTCTGGTAAGCTTATGCATTAAAGCTTGTCTGCAGAAGGATCCGAGTGTCCTGCGTGTATTTCTTGCTGGCGAGAAAATACAGCACGCGAGGGACATCTGGTGCCGAAACCCGGGAAGCTTAACATCTCCGGCACCGCGGAGAACCCTTGGCTACAAGGCGGATTCAGAACTGCAGGGTGGTAAATTCGGAGAGGTATGTTTTTTCTGGACTTTGGCTTAGGAATGTTGCTATTTTGGGAGGTTAATATAGAGGCTTCTATGCTTTTACTAGGAGCTATTTTGACTTTTCTCACTGTTGTAGCAATCTTAAAGAAGTCCAGAATTACATATCAGAAACCGAATGTGGTGAGAGATGGGGCGCGCCTAACAATAAAATATAAGAAAAAAGGACCTCCCGGGATGTCTAGTGACAAGGGAGTAAATAATTTGTTAAGAGAAACAACAAATAAGAAAAAAGGACCTCCCGGGATGTCTACTGACAAGGGAATAAATAATTTGTTAGATGATTCTATAAGTAAGTTTAAAGCTTTAAATCTTGATAGCTCTGATGACTCTAAAAGCTCAAGAGATAAAGTTTTAGAGAAAACAGCTCAGCTAGATGAAAAAGAAACAAAAATGGAGGGAGAGAAAATAGGAGATAACCGGTCACACCCCGGTAAATTTAAGAGAAATAAAGACTCAAAACCTAGCCTCTGCCCTACAACGAAACTAGAGGCCTTGGAGCTGAGCAGCTCAGACTCTGAGATTTTAGACTCTAGCAAGGAAGCAGAGCTAGAAAAGGAGGCAGCACGATACCACCCCGATAGATATCGGCTGCCAAAAGTAAAAACAAATATGAGGCCACCGCCTATTAATCCAGCGGGTGTGCTTCCATCAGCACCCCCACTATTTGGTACCGACTCCTTTTTACCATCAGAGGAGCGGAGAAAATTACAGATGGCTTTCCCAGTCTTTGATAGGGGAAAAGGCCATGCCTGCTATTCAACACTTCTTAAAGGCCTGGAATGCCTGGGGCTTTAAAGCCTCATAAACATTGACGCTCGGGCCAAGCGTCTCACCTCAAAACCTAAAAGGCCAAAAGGAAATGGTAAAATAAAAAGATATCTTAACTGATCTTTGGAGAGGCCCGGATCCTATTCTCATAAGATCCAGGGGAGCGATATTGTGTTTTCCCACAGGATGAAGAAAATCCCCTGTGGATCCCAGAAAGACTCACCCGAAGAGCCTCTTCGGACCTTCAAAAGTCGGAACTCCACCCTCTCCCCGGGAGTTGAGAGCCGCTATTGTTATCCAGATTAACTCCTGTCCTTGGCGGAGAGATTGTATCGCTAAAGGGGTGGGGGTGGGATTGTTTGATGCAGCCGTTTGCGGATTGCTGTTACTTCTGGCCGGTCTATGAGAAAGGGGTGGGGATGGGATTGTTTGATGCAGCCGTTTGCGGATTGCTGTTACTTCTGGCCGGTCTATGAGAAAGGGGTGGGGGTGGAATTGTTTGATGCAGCCGTTTGCGGATTGATGTTACTTTTGGCTGGCATGTAAGCTCCAGGGCTCAAACCAAGAGATCGCCCAAGCGCTTATATTTTGGCTAACTATGCTTAAGCAATAGGCCGCCGGCCAGACAGCTCTTGCACACCCGGAGCCTAGGCTCATTGCACAGGGTAGAGTGTCTGGTTTGAGTAGCCCCAATGAGGGATGCTGAGCAAAGGCATCGCACAGAGTTGCCTAATATACAGGCTTCTCTGGGAGGTACGTTGACCTACATAAGGGTTACCTGCCCCGAGACTCCCTTTCCCAGAAAAACGGCAGAGGACAGGTCGAGAGTACTTCGGGTCAAGCTAACAGCCTGATGGCGACTCTCGTACACAGTCTTAATGTTTGATTTGGGAAGGTTCAACCTCTGCCTCTATCCCTCAACATATGGGTGACCTATTTGCTTGTAAAAATATAAAGCCTTTTCATTAATTAATAAAAAAAAGGGGGATATGTAGGGAGCCGGTTCCTGCACTATCCATTACAATAATGGTGCCTGAAGACACCAAGATGTAAATTACTTCACAGGCGCTGGGTAATCTCCATTCCTTTGATCTCTGCCTATCCCGTGGCTCATTTGGCCTGAGGAGCTAAAGCCATTCATAGGGTAACACGTCCCAGGTGGCTGGCCAGCCTTTATAAGGGATGGTTTTCTTGGTTCAGTGTCTCCGCTCTGGTAAGCTTATGCATTAAAGCTTGTCTGCAGAAGGATCCGAGTGTCCTGCGTGTATTTCTTGCTGGCGAGAAAATACAGCGCGCGCGGGACAACCTGGAACTCGCTCTGTAGACCAGGCTGGCCTCGAACTCACAGAGATCCTCCTGCCTCTGCCTCCTGAGTGCCAGGATTTAAAGGCATGTGCCACCAACGCCTGTTGAAATGCTGCAATCTTGACTTTGTTTTTTTTTTTTTTGTCTTTTCAAGATAGGGTTTCTTAGCATAGCCCTGGATGTCCTGGAACTCACTCTGTAGACCAGGCTAGCCTCAATCATAGGGATTGGCTTGCCTCTGTCGTCTGAGTGCTAGAATAAAAGGCGTGTGTCACAACTGCCCCTGCATCTCTCTCTCTCCCTCCCTCTCTCTCTCTCTCTCTCTCTCTCCTCTCTCTCTCTCTCTCTCTCTCCCTCTCTCTCTCTCTCTCTCTCTCTCTCTCTCTCTCTCCTCTCTCTCTCTCTCTCTCTCCTCTCTCTCTCCCTCTCTCTCTCTCTCCTCTCTCCTCTCTCTCTCCCTCTCTCTCTCTCTCTCTCTCTCTCTCCTCTCTCTCTCCTCTCTCTCTCTCTCTCCTCTCTCTCTCTCTCTCTCTCTCTCTCTCTCTCCTCTCTCTCTCTCTCTCTCTCTCTCTCTCTCTCCTCTCTCTCTCTCTCTCTCTCTCTCTCTCTCCTCTCTCTCTCTCTCTCTCTCTCTCTCTCTCTCTCTCTCTCTCTCTCTCTCTCCTCTCTCTCCCTCTCTCTCTCTCTCTCTCTCTCTCTCCCTCTCTCTCTCTCTCTCTCTCTCTCTCTCTCTCTCAATATGTTGGTGCCTAAGCATTAATTTATGCCACATCTCTCCCCAGAAAGAAGCCACAGGAGATTTAAAGGGTGACATAGTTGTGCTGAGTGACCGACCCAAGGTACTGTTCAAAGAATCTCGCTATCCTCAGGTGATGCCACTCATATGTCATTACTTCATTGAAGAACACTTCTTTGCCTCCCTCTCCTGGACGACGACCTACACAAGAGAAACACTGGTAAGCCTGCTCTTCCCCCTTCTCAGCTCTTCTGAGGGCCACACCCTTACAGCTCTCGGCTGAAAAAGGAAGAGCCACCTCGTGAGTGACTAGGATCCAGATTCAGGGTTTCCTTCATCCTTTGTCCATTCACACTGTTCACTGGGTGGAGACTTTATGGTTTCCCTAAAGTAAGTTGAGGTTAGGGAAGGGATTCAATGCTCCCTTCCTCTACCCACTTTCCAACTCCCTGAAGGTAAACATTATTCTAGTCTTCTGATACCTCCTTAGCCAAACAAACCAACGAGACAACCTGACATGAGGCACACACCTGCCATCCCAGCACTCAGTGACCTGAGATGTTCATGTCAGGAGGACCCTGAATTCAAGGCCAGCCTGGGCTTCAAAGCAAGACCCTGTCAAAAATAAATAAATAAATAAATAAATGGAAAAGGAAAAGGAGGAGGAGGAGGAGGAGGAGGAGGTCAACCTGGTCTATACATTGGATTCTAAGTCAGCCAGGGCTATGTAATCCCAGCACTGGGGAGGCAGAGGCAGAAGCAGAGGCAGGTGCATCTCTGGAGTTCGAGGCTAGCCTGGTCTATGGAGTGAGTGCCAGGACACCTAGGTCTACACAGAGAAACTCTGTCTTGAAAAGAAGAACAAACAAATAAGAAGGAAAAAAAGAAAGAAAGGAAGGAAGAAAGAAAGAAAGAAAGGAGGAGGGGGAAGGGAGAAAAGAGGCTAGCTTAGCTAAATATTTGGCTCTTTTCTACTGTCCTTTATTGTCTTGCAGGCTGTAGTATGGATGAAGAGCAAAACGGACGATGACATGGTTGAAAGGAGAACGTTCCCAATGAGCGAGCGACTCCCAGTCATCCAGTCAATAGTCCACACAGATTCCTTTCATCTCATCGTGGTCTACTGTGCTGACATGACTCTGCGGCTCTTTGGGGACCATTTTAAGGCCTTTAAATCCACGGGTACTGTGCCCTGCCGCTTTGGTATCAACTGTCTCTGCTTTGATCCAGAAACAAAGTTGCTGTTGTCTGGCATCGTTGGGGCAGTGATCACCTGGGCCATCGAGCCGAGCGGCAAGGGCCTCCAAATAATGCAGGTATTTCCCACACCTGGTGAGGAGATGGTCCAGACTATCACCCTGAATGGCCCCAATGGCTGCCTCGTTGCCATGGGTGAAACTATGCTGAGAGTCCTTGAACGCCAGGACGAAGGTTACCTGGGAGAGGTACAGAGGTTCACAACTGCTAGTGTCGGCTCTCCTATCACCTGCTGTCTCATGAGTCTCGATGGAAGATTTCTCTACGCGGGGAACAAGGCTGGGGAAGTCCATGTATGGATCATGAGTAGGAGCATGGCCCTCCACAGCTTCAGAGCCCATTCCTCAGTCGTGATATGTATACAGAGCCGGTCCGAGGTCCATACCATGTTGACAGCTGGCAAGGAAGGCGTAATCAAGGAATGGAATCTGACTTCGGGAAATCTGCTCCGGCGACTCGAACTTGGCGAGGAGCTCAACAAACTCCAGTTTATCAACCACAATACTTTCTTCTGCCAGACAACTCATAGTTTTTCCTTGCGCCGTCTGCCCTGCTTCTACAGCCTCTTCAACGTCTGTGGTTCTGCTCCCCTGCACTTGCGGCGAATCCGCTGTAGAGAGAACTGCTTCCGGATCCTGTGCACCACTGAAGACGGCCTGATGCGCTTTTTGTCTCCTGTAACAGGGGATCTTTTGATTATCATCTGGCCTCTCTCAGTCCTTGATCGGGCTGTGGATTGGGCTTACGATCCCGGTAAAGACGAGCTCATGGTGGCAACAGGCTCCTCAGAGGTGCTGGTGTTTGACACGAGCCGCAACCCTTGCCCAGTCAAGTATGTCTTGTGCACCTCTACGGATGTTCAGGACTACGTCCAGTGCCTGGCTTACGGGAATTTCCGTCTGGGGCGGGGGCTGGAAGGACTGATATTCTCTGGGCATCAGAGCGGTATAGTAAGAGTACTTTCACAGCACAGCTGTGCCAGAATCGAGAAAGTCGTGCACTTTGGGGCTGTACTGGCTCTCTCAGCACACTTTGGAGGGCTATTGAGCAACCGAGAAACCTTTTTGCTCTGTTCCTACGGGATGGATGACTACATACAGTTGTCAGAAGCTGTGTTAGTTGGGTCCAGATTACAGCTACGGTCCCTGGCTAGCATTCTCAGCAGCTGTCAACTAAAACACCTCGTCCTCTTACCAAGGGCTGTAGGTGCCATTACAGACACCAACTGCCTGCGGCTCTGGAAGTTCCATGATTTCCTGTCCTTTGGGTCAAAAGAAGGCACCCGATTCATAGAGACGTTGCCTCTGCACCAATGTAACATTACCTCCTTTGATGTCTGCTTGCCCTTGAGCCTTATTGTCACAGGTGCCGCTGATGGCGCCGTCCGCGTCTGGGATTTCCATGGTAGACTTATAGCCAATTTGGACTCAACACTGAACTTTGGCCCACTCTGCTTTTTAAATGACCGTGCTGACCTGCTGGTGACTTTCAACCAGGCCATTTATCTGGTGTCTTGCTTAGAATTGCTCCCTGCAGGTAAGCTCTCTCACCTCATCCTTATGAGTGTAACAGATGACGTGGTAGAAGACCCAAAACCTTTTGTGCCAAGCTTCTTCTTCTCCTTTGAGACCATATTTGTGCCTAGGTATACCTACCAAGATCAGCGGAGACAGGAATTAGAAGGCCTGGTGTGCCTTGTCAATAAGCGGGCCATTGCCTTTGACCATAATGTACCACACGTCATAGAAGAAGATGATGGGAGCACCATGTTACTGAGACGCCCCCGGCAGAGGCAGAGTTATTTCGAGGGATATGTCTTGGCTGAGGAGCAAGAGAAATCCCGAACTCGTTATGTGGCCCCTCCTCAGTTACAAATGACTGTTTGGGATGGACTCAACCCTTATCATATGCTACGATGCTACTTAGGTCAGGGGAGGAAATGGCTTCTTGCTCCTGATTGCTACATCCCCAACTCAGTGATCCGTGCCCGTCTTTGGCCAGAGGGCAGCCCAGTATTCCTGCAGTGCTCTCTGCACTCACCCCAGCGGGATCTGGACTGGGAAAAGAGACAGCCATTCTTCCTCTTGGAAAGCAAGATAAAAATTATAGGGGAAGCAGAAGAGGTTGCAGAGAAAGAGGATGAGAGCTTCCTACAAGGCAGATTAACGAAGGACATCACTTTCAACGTCCTTACAGAAGCAGCAAACCGTAGCTGGCTGGGAAAGAAGATGAGCGAGCTAGCCATTTGTAGCCTGGTCGAGGCAATCCTCCACATTATGGTCCACGCCGACCCACTGAAATACCAGTGCTGTATTGGTGCGCTGGGCCAAATCTTCGCCGCTTACCAGGTGTCCCCAGCCCTGCGCTCTGAGACAGCACACCGTTTGCTAGACGACACAACCAATACCAACCCACCTCTCCGAGAACTAGCCTGGGAAGGGCTGAAGCGTCTGGGGATGATCACACATCTCTTTGCTTTGCCTCTGTCTCAGGGATTAATGGATAAGGACTCAAAAGTGAGGAGTAAAGCCTTGAGCCTCGTGCCTGACACTGGAATCCATTCAAAGACCTCTCTGCTAACCCTTCTCCAGAAACCAGACATTTTCCGGGATTTGCAGTGAGTTGCTTGCTTGACCTCGAGCCTTTTCCTTTTCCCCGCTCCAGAGTGTTCCCTTGTCTTTGCTGCCTCTTTCTCCCTGGTCATTATTGCTCCTCATGGATCTTTCTCCTCTTTCGTCCCCCCTTTGATTCCTAGACTATCTCTGGTGGCCTCAGTGGCTCCGCTCTTGCTCCTCCATGTCTTTTCTGTCTCCTAACTTCTTGAAGCTCCAGCTTCCATCTTGCTCTACCAATCTGCAGCTCCCCCTGTACAGAGCACCCTCATCATATTTGGCTTCCTGAACATTTCCTTTCTTCATTTTGGCTTCTTTGCCCCTCTGCCAAACCCCTGTTTGCTCTGCAGCAGCTCTTCCCTTCCCATCCCCACTGGTGCCTGATTCAATGCAGTCTGTTTTCTCCTTGACTTTCATAGGCAAGAGATGATTGGGGAGGAGTCCCTGGACCATCTTTTTGGGATGCGGCCAACAGACATTCAACTCCTCATTACTAATGTAGAACAGCGATTAAATGAGAACCTGTCACTATACAAAGGAGATAGAATGCCTGAATCTTCTTTAGGTCTCCCAGGGCTTTCTGCACCTAGTAAGCCCACTTACTTGCAACCTCTGTCAGCTCCTGAAGGACTTGAGGACAAGGCCAGCAAAAGCCAAAGATTAATCCGCAAAAAGCAGGGTATGTATGAGGCAATTGGGCCCACTAAGCAAAAGGCTAGTTAGGACTAGAGAGGGTCCTAAGATGCCAGGTAGGGGGGCAAATGGAGAGATTGAGCCAGAAGAGAGAATTCTCCTAGGAAAGATCTACACAGATTCTGGAGGACCTCAAATCCCTGCCCCACCTCAGCTAAGGAAGGAGGCACAATCTGGGGGACACAGCTACCAAGGAGAAGGCTTTTTTTTTTTAATTTTATTTTTGAGACAGCCCCCAGCCTTCCCTGTGATCTTTAGGAAGAGTTTCATTTACCTGCCACTGTCTTCCCCACTTCCATGTCTTGATTTTTTTTTTCCTACAGCCCAGAAATTGTGGCGAGGTCTCAAAAGAGACAAAGAGGCAGCTAGACTTCAAAAACAAGAGGAGATAAGTGAACAGGGTGAAGCCGAAATGGTCGAGGATCTCACAACCCATCCCAGGTCGTCCCCCGAGACCCTAATAAGGAGCCCCAAGGAAACTGAAATTTCAGAGAAAGATATCTCGAAGGACCACATTTCTGTGGCCATGAAAATGAGGAAAACACCGAAAGTCACAAGCAAGAAAGGCAAGAAAGCTGGAAAACCCAGCAAGTACAAGAAAAAGAAAAAAGGAGAATCTGAAGTTACAGGTGAGGAAATCTTGCCTTCAGCTGTGGAGGTGCCGGAACCTCCCCCACGGAGGAGAAGGCCAAGATTCACTGGGAGGGGCGTCGGGGGGTTACCTGGTAGGATTCTCACTGCAGATACCGCTTGGCGGGATGATCTCTGTCAGCTCATAAACCTGAGGATATCTGGTTCCCAAACTCAGATGGTGCATGACCTAGGTATTGAGCTACTGGCCACTGCTAAGGAGGTACTGATGGATAAACGCCCGAGCTGGGAACTCTTTATGGAGATCTGTCCACTGGTGGAGGAAGAAAGGAGAAGCATAGTTGAGGGCTTCAAGGGGAAAGAGGAAGAATCCATTTTGGTTCCTGAAGAAGCAATTGGAGAAGAAAGAGTCACCACAGCCAAGGAAGAAATGGCAAAGGCAAGAGAAGAAGAAACACTAGAAAAAGAACTGGAAACAAAGAAGGAGCAGGAAAAGGAGGAGGAGAGGGAGAAGAGGAAGGAGAAGGAGAAGGAGGTGGAGGAAGGAATGATTCACAAAAAGGGCAAAAAGAAAGAAGTTGCTTTCTTAGAACCAGGTGAGGTCGTCAAAGGGAAGGCAAAGTCCAGGAAGGAGGGGAAGAAAGCTAAGAAGATGGAGAAACAGGAGAGAATGAAGGAAGGTATAAAAGAGAGGACAGTCCCCGTGGAGGCTTTGGCTGTGACTCCAGAAGTAAAGGAAATGGCTGAAAAAGATGAAAAAGGAGAAGAAAAGGCAGAAAGAGGAGGAGAAGGAAAAGGAGGAGTGGAAGAAGAAAAAGAAAAAGGAAAGGGAAAAGAAAAAGGAAAAGAAGAAAAAGAAAAAGAAGAAAAAGGAAAGGGAAAAGAAAAAGAAAAAGGAAAAGAAGAAAAAGAAAAAGAAGAAAAAGAAAAAGAAAAAGAAGAAAAAGAAAAAGAAGAAAAAGCAAAAGAAAAAGAAGAAAAAGGAAAAGAAGAAGAAGAAAAAGAAAAAGAAGAAAAAGCAAAAGCAAAAGGAAAAGAAGAAACAGCAAAAGAAAAAGGAAAAGAAGAAGGAGAAGGAGAAGAAGAAAAAGAAAAAGAAGGAAAAGAAAAAGAAGAAGAAAAAGGAAAAGAAGAAGAAGAAGAAGAAGAAGAAGGAAAAGAAGAAGAAGAAGAAGAAGAAGAAGAAGAAGAAGAAGAAGAAGGAGGAGAAGGAGGAGAAGGAGAAGAAGAAGAAGAAGGAGGAGAAGGAGAAGGAGAAGAAGGAGAAGAAGAAGGAGAAGAAGAAGAAGAAGAAGAAGAAGAAAGAGAAGAAGAAAAAGCAAAAGCAAAAGAAGAAAAAGCAAAAGCAAAAAAAGAAAAAGCAAAAGCAAAAAAAGAAAAAGAAAGAGAAAAAGAAAAAGAAGAAAGAGAAAAAGAAAAAGAAGAAGAAGAAAAAGAAGAAAAAGAAGAAGAAAAAGAAAAAGCAAAAAAAGAAAAAGAAAAAAAAGAAAAAAAAGCAAAAAAAGAAAAAGAAAAAGAAAAAGCAAAAAAAGAAAAAGAAAAAGTAAAAGAAAAAGAAAAAGAAAGAGAAAAAGAAAAAGAAGAAAGAGAAAAAGAAAAAGAAGAAGAAGAAAAAGAAGAAAAAGAAGAAGAAAAAGAAAAAGAAGAAAAAGAAAAAGAAGAAAAAGAAGAAAAAGAAGAAAAAGAAAAAAAAGGAAAAAAAGAAAAAGAAAAAGAAAAAATAGCAAAAAAAGAAAAAGTAGAAAAAAAAGAAAAAGAAAAAGAAAAAGAAAAAGAAAAAGTAGAAAAAAAAGAAAGAGAAAAAGAAAAAGAAGAAAAAATAGAAAAAAAAGAAAAAGAAAAAGAAGAAAAAATAGCAAAAAAAGAAAAAGAAAAAGAAAAAGAAGAAAAAATAGAAAAAAAAGAAAAAGAAAAAGAAAAAGAAGAAAAAATAGAAAAAAAAGAAAAAGAAAAAGAAAAAGAAGAAAAAATAGAAAAAAAAGAAAAAGAAGAAGAAATAGAAAAAAAAGAAAAAGAAGAAAAAATAGAAAAAAAAGAAAAAGAAAAAGTAGAAAAAAAAGAAAAAGAAAAAGAAGAAGAAATAGAAAAAGAAGAAAAAGAAGAAAAAATAGAAAAAAAAGAAAAAGAAAAAGTAGAAAAAAAAGAAAAAGAAAAAGAAGAAGAAATAGAAAAAGAAGAAAAAATAGAAAAAAAAGAAAAAGTAGAAAAAGTAGAAAAAAAAGAAAAAGAAAAAGAAGAAGAAATAGAAAAAGAAGAAAAAATAGAAAAAAAAGAAAAAGAAGAAAAAGTAGAAAAAAAAGAAAAAGAAAAAGAAGAAGAAATAGAAAAAGAAGAAAAAATAGAAAAAAAAGAAAAAGAAGAAAAAGTAGAAAAAAAAGAAAAAGAAAAAGAAGAAGAAATAGAAAAAGAAGAAAAAATAGAAAAAAAAGAAAAAGAAGAAAAAGTAGAAAAAAAAGAAAAAGAAAAAGAAGAAGAAATAGAAAAAGAAGAAAAAATAGAAAAAAAAGAAAAAGAAGAAAAAGTAGAAAAAAAAGAAAAAGAAAAAGAAGAAGAAATAGAAAAAGAACAAAAAATAGAAAAAAAAGAAAAAGAAAAAGTAGAAAAAAAAGAAAAAGAAAAAGAAGAAAAAAAAGAAAAAGAAGAAGAAATAGAAGAAAAAGAAAAAGAAAAAGAAGAAATAGAAAAAAAAGAAAAAGAAGAAAAAATAGAAAAAAAAGAAAAAGAAAAAGTAGAAAAAAAAGAAAAAGAAAAAGAAGAAGAAATAGAAAAAGAAGAAAAAATAGAAAAAAAAGAAAAAGTAGAAAAAAAAGAAAAAGAAAAAGAAGAAGAAATAGAAAAAGAAGAAAAAATGGCAAAAAAAGAAAAAGAAAAAGTAGAAAAAAAAGAAAAAGAAAAAGAAGAAGAAATAGAAAAAGAAGAAAAAATAGCAAAAAAAGAAAAAGAAAAAGTAGAAAAAAAAGAAAAAGAAAAAGAAGAAAAAATAGAAAAAAAAGAAAAAGAAAAAGTAGAAAAAAAAGAAAAAGAAAAAGAAGAAGAAATAGAAAAAAAAGAAAAAGAAGAAAAAATAGAAAAAAAAGAAAAAGAAAAAGAAGAAGAAATAGAAAAAAAAGAAAAAGAAGAAAAAATAGAAAAAAAAGAAAAAGAAAAAGAAGAAGAAATAGAAAAAAAAGAAAAAGAAGAAAAAATAGAAAAAAAAGAAAAAGAAAAAGTAGAAAAAAAAGAAAAAGAAAAAGAAGAAAAAATAGAAAAAAAAGAAAAAGAAAAAGAAGAAAAAATAGAAAAAAAAGAAAAAGAAAAAGAAGAAGAAATAGAAAAAAAAGAAAAAGAAGAAAAAATAGAAAAAAAAGAAAAAGAAAAAGTAGGAAAAAAAGAAAAAGAAAAAGAAGAAAAAATAGAAAAAAAAGAAAAAGAAAAAGAAAAAATAGAAAAAAAAGAAAAAGAAAAAGAAGAAAAAATAGAAAAAAAAGAAAAAGAAAAAGAAAAAAAAGAAAAAGCAAAAGCAAAAAAAGAAAAAGAAAGAGAAAAAGAAAAAGAAGAAAGAGAAAAAGAAAAAGAAGAAGAAAAAGCAGAAGAAGAAGAAAAAGAAGAAGAAGAAGAAAAAGAAGAAAAAGAAGAAAAAGCAGAAGAAAAAGAAAAAGCAAAAAAAGAAAAAGAAAAAGAAGAAGAAAAAAAAGAAGAAAAAAAAGAAGAAGAGGAAGTGATTAAAGCAGAAGAAAAACCAGAGAAGGAAGAGAGGGTACTGTCTTGGGAAGAGTGGAAGAAATATTGGGACCAGTGGCGTAAAGTCCGGAGTCAAAGGGAAGTATCTTGGGAAGAATGGAAGAGAGAATGTGACAGGAAGCATTTTGAAGAGCTGGAACAACTCCAGGCTGAAGGAAAGCCTCTGCCAAGTGAGGAAGTCGGTGAAGAGGAGAAGAAGCTGAAATGGGACAAATGGAAACAGGCCTGGGAAAATATCATATCGAAGACCATAACTGAGACAGAATTGGATATAGGGGAAATACTGTCCAAAGAGTTGGAGAAAGGGTCTGAGGAGGAGAAGGAGATTGAAAAAGAGGCTCTCACAGAAGAGCAGAAACAGATCCAAGAGGCACAGAGAGAGGCCAGGGAACAGTGGAAAGAAGCCCAAGCTGAAAGACAACGAGCCAGAGAGCTCACGCTGCTAGCAAGTGAAGAGGAGAAGCTAGCCCAGGATGAGAAAAGACTGGCCCAGGAAGAAAGGAAACTGGCTCAAGAGTCTGTGAAAAGGGCTTCTGCAGATGGGAAGCTGGACCACATGCATATGAACCTTGGCGAGAAAGAGGAACTCCTGGCCCAGGAAGAGGAATTTCTAAGTCTCCAAGTAGAGCAACTGGCCCAGAAGAAAAGAAAACTGGCCAGAAAGTTGGAGAAACTGGCTCGTGAAGAAGAAAAAGTCGCAAAGAAAAAAGCAAAAGTGACTGAGATCAACGCAGTGTTGGCCCAGAAAATGGAAACCGTGACCCAAAAGGAGCTGAGTCTGGACTTGCACGAAAAGGAGCTGAGAGAGGAAGCCAAGGCTCTGGAATTGGAGGCAAGGAAGCTAGATTGGAAAGATGATAAACTCAATAAGGAAGAAGAAAAACTGGCTGCGAAGAGGGAGGAGCTGGAAAAGGAGGAGAAGACACTGGCCTTGCATGAGGAGAATCTGTTATTGGAAGAGAAGATGCTGACTCAGGAGGAGGAGCTGCTGATGGAGGAAGAGAGAAAGCTGGCCCAGGAGAAGGACCGGACCCCCGAGGAAGAGAAGAGACTGCTGGAGAGGAGGGAGAAACACAGGGAGAAGAAAGAGAAGGTGGCCCAGGAGGAGGAGAGACTGGCCCAGAAAAAGAAAGAGCTGCAAGAAAAAAATATCAGACTGTCCCAGGCAGAAGAAATGATGGGCCAGGAGAAGTCCGCACTGTCTCTGGAAAAGCAGAGAGTGGCGGAAAGGGAAGCGGTTCTCCATGACAACGAAGACAAGGCCCTCAAGGGGAAAGAGCAGTTAAAGGGTGTAAATAACAAGCTGCAGATGTACAAAGAGAAACTGCTTCAGATAATGAAGAAGCTGAAGGCGGAGAAACAGGCCCTCCTGGCAAGGAGAGAGAAGCTGACCGTCACAGAGAGGCAACTGGAGGAGGCTGACATAATTCTGGCAAAAAAGCAAGAGAAATTGGCCCAGGAAAAAATTAAGTTAGCTGATGAAATTAAGGTCGTAGTCCAGAAAACCATACTCTTCAGAGAGGAGATGGAGATTGCTGAAGAAGGGATGGCATTGGCGGAGGAGATAAAGAGGGTGGCTGAGGAGGTGAGGCTAGCAGAGGAGGAGGAGGAGGGGGTGAAGCTAGCAGAGGAGGAGAAGAAGGTGAGGCTAGCAGAGGAGAAGAAGGTGAGGCTAGCAGAGGAGGAAGGGGTGAAGCTAGCAGAGGAGGAAGGGGTGAAGCTAGCAGAGAAGGTGAGGCTAGCAGAGGAGAAGAAGAAGGTGAGGCTAGCAGAGGAGGAGAAGAAGGTGAGGCTAGCAGAGGAGGAAGGGGTGAAGCTAGCAGAGGAGGAAGGGGTGAAGCTAGCAGAGAAGGTGAGGCTAGCAGAGGAGAAGAAGGTGAGGCTAGCAGAGGAGGAAGGGGTGAAGCTAGCAGAGGAGGAAGGGGTGAAGCTAGCAGAGAAGGTGAGGCTAGCAGAGGAGGAAGGGGTGAAGCTAGCAGAGGAGGAGGAGAAGGTGAGGCTAGCAGAGGAGGAGGAGAAGGTGAGGCTAGCAGAGGAGGAAGGGGTGAAGCTAGCAGAGGAGGAAGGGGTGAAGCTAGCAGAGAAGGTGAGGCTAGCAGAGGAGAAGAAGGTGAGGCTAGCAGAGGAGGAAGGGGTGAAGCTAGCAGAGGAGGAAGGGGTGAAGCTAGCAGAGAAGGTGAGGCTAGCAGAGGAGGAAGGGGTGAAGCTAGCAGAGAAGGTGAGGCTAGCAGAGGAGAAGAAGGTGAGGCTAGCAGAGGAGGAAGGGGTGAAGCTAGCAGAGAAGGTGAGGCTAGCAGAGGAGGAAGGGGTGAAGCTAGCAGAGGAGGAGGGGGTGAGGCTAGCAGAGGAGGAGGAGGGGGTGAGGCTAGCAGAGGAGAGGGTGAGGCTAGCAGAGGAGGAGAGGGTGAGGCTAGCAGAGGAGGAGAGGGTGAAGCTAGCAAAGGAGTTAGAGCTGCTCTCCAGGAGAAGCACTGAAGAAGAGCCCGGGAAGGGAAGAAGGCTGACTAAGCATGAAAGAAAACTAATGGCGAAGCGACTGGAGGAGAAGATTCTGGCCTTTGAGGACAGACTGTTGGCTACAGAGGAGAAGAAAACCGCCGTAGTGAAGCTGGAGCTTAGCAGAGGACAGCGGATACAGGCCCACGAAGAGAGGAAGTTAGCCAAAGCAAAAAGGAGGATGGATAAAGAGGCGGGTGTTTCCAGGTATCTAGCGCAAACAAAAAAGTCCTTGAAGGTGCTGCAAAAGCTCCTCACCAAAGAAAGGAAAATGACCCAGAAAGAGACGAAAATGACGAAGATGAGACGGACACTGTTTGTGAAGGAGGGCATGCTAAGTAAGGACGTGGACATGCTTAATGTGCAGGAGTTGGATGCTTATTTGGAACAACCAAAAATCATCAAGGATGAGAAGAAACTGGCTAAGATGCAGAGGTATCTGACCAGGGAAATAACAAAACTGAGAAGCCAAGAGCAAAGAGTAGCTGCAGAAGAACGTGAACTTTACTTTGATCGCTTAGTGCTCCCAGGGGACGAAGAAGAAGAAGAAGGCCTTGAGGAAGAAGAGGGAGTCTCTAAAAGCTTGCGGGAAAGCAGAGAAGCGTTGTTAGGGGCTGTCCCTGGAACAGAAAAGTCTTATGATCTGTTAGAACAGGTAGAAGCCAAAGAGAGATTTTCCGAGGAGCTGGAAAGTCTGATAGATGAGGTAGAGGTAGAAAAAGAGACTTTGTCTGAGGAAGAAAGAGAAGAGGAGGAGAAATTGAAGGGAGAGGAAGAAGAGGGAGAGGAAGAAGAGGAAAGGGAGGAGAAAGAAGAGATACAGGAGGGAGAGGAGGAGGAGGAAATGGAGGAGTGGATAGAAAGAGAAGAGAAGGAGGGACGAAAGGTGGTGAAGGAGAAAGGAAAGAAAAAGAAAAAGATGGAGAGGGTGCCTGTGGAGGGAGAGAAAGGAAAGGAGATAGGAAAGGAAAAGAAAAAGATGGAGAGGGTGCCTGTGGAGGGAGAGAAAGGAAAGGAGATAGGAAAGGAAAAGAAAAAGATGGAGAGGGCGCATGTGGAGGGAGAGAAAGGAAAGGAGATAGGAAAGGAAAAGAAAAAGATGGAGAGGGCGCATGTGGAGGAAGAGAAAGGAAAGGAGATAGGAAAGGAAAAGAAAAAGATGGAGAGGGCGCATGTGGAGGAAGAGGAGGAGGAGGCAGAGGAGGAGGAGGTGGAGGAGGAGGAGGAAGAGGAGGAGGAAGAGGAGGAGGAAGAGGAGGAGGAGGAAACGGAAGAGAGCGTGACTGCGGAAGAGATGAAAAGTGTAAGTGAGGAGGAGGAGGAGCGTGTATTGGAAGAAGCGAAGAAGGAGAAGGCGTTGAAAAGAAAAAAGCTCAAGGTTCCGGAGGTGAGAAGGAGGGTCATACCAAGAAGGGAAATATTCCAACCCCTGGGACAAGGGATCACGGAGCTCAAAGCGAGTGCTATAAAGCTGGAAAGCTTAAAAGGCCCTCCCAGAAAACTGACTCCAGAAGCTGAGGAGGTGGAAAGGAAGATGCCATTGCCACAAGAAGTGATGAAAATGGAAGAAAAGGTTTCAGCGTTTGAGACATCCAAGATAGCCCTAAAGGCAAAACTGTTGGAGAAACAGAAGGAATGGTTGGAGAAATATAAACTGGAACCTCCATACCCTTTGGAAGGGGCCACAGAGTGTGAAACGACAACCACCATGAAACCATTCTCCTCTCGGATCGTTAGAAGGGTCATGAGAGCTCGCCAACACCGACACGAAGCACCACCAGCCAAGTGGGTTTTGCATCATCACCCTACTCCCGCAGGGCAAACACAGAGGCCTCTGCCGGAGATCTCTACAGAGGAACACTACCCAGAGGTAGCTGTCTCAGACTTAGAATGGCTGCATGGTGTCTTAGAACAGATGGAAGCAGGAGAAGAACTTACTAGAGACCGTTTCCACAGACTATGTCAGCTCCTCAAAGATCTCACCTCGACAGGAGACCTGGAGTGGCTGCAGCTGGCAATACTTGAGGTCATTGTGAACCGTCATAAGCAGATTGTGGATTCTCAGGGCACAGTGACTTCCAAACCTGGCAGGAAACCCATGAGCCCCAAACACCTGAAAGTGATTCCTCCCATAAAGGGAAAGGAAAAGGAGAGCTGGCAAAAACCGGCTATCGCCATACCAGGATACCCACTAGCTACCAAGAGGGTTACAGACCCAAAGGCTATACACTCGCATCTTCTAGGACAGCCCTACAGAAGTGCACGGGTGCAGCATTTATTCAGTGTTCTCGAGGAAATAGAGACACGGTCTTTCGATCCTGCCACAAGAGACGTTTTGACCAGTGCCCCTTCTTGGGTAAACAAACAAACCTTGGCACTAATGCTTCAAAAGGACTTCGGGGATCTTAAAGGCAAAAGCAGGTATCCCAAACTGCCTAAGTTGGAGAAAAAGCCTATCTTAAAAAAAGAAGCGCTGCCTCGCTGGGAGACGTTCGTGGCGCTCTACCACGTCTTGCGGATGCTGCAGCAGCGCTATGCCAAGGACATGGCTACCTGGATGGAAAAGTTTGACCAGCTCATGGACCTCTACCAACTTAAGTCCCCCCGAGTCCAGAGGCTGCTGCTGGACCTGCTGCTGACGAAAGAGCCTCAATTCCAAGAGCTCGTCTCCCAAGAGACTCTGAAGGAAGTGGAGCTAGTGCCCGGGGAGAGGCTGCTCTACTGCTTGGTTTGTGGTAGCTCCCATCCCCCACAGATTCCTCTGGAGTTCCAGGAAGTGATCCCACTTCCTGAGCAGAATAATGTGCACACCATTCGACCCAAAGGCATTGCCAAGTATGGGATCCTTGAACTTGCCTGGAAGAGCCTGCCCCAAGCGGATATTCACCTCATCAAGACAGCACCCCATGTTCACACTCCCTGACTTGGGACCAGCTAAATGTCAAGAGTTTTAATTCTCAAGTGGAGAAATGTCTGGTCTCAGAAACTAGACCCTTTATCTCCAGCACCTACCCACACAGAGATAGAGCAAGGTCAAAGTTGTTTTTTGTTTTTGTTTTTGTTTTTGTTTTTGTTTTTGTTTTTTTCTCTTCCCAGCTCTAGAAGCCAGTTTCTGTATGTGGAATAAAGAAAATTCTCATTTGTACCAAACTTTGATGTGTCTCTTTAACCCAAATGTTGTTCCAGTGTCATGTCTGAGAGGAGGAAAACTTTCCCAAAGCAGGAGTAAAGGTGAGGAAGCCAGAGAGACTTCCATTGTTCTCTTCCTTCCTAGCCTCCCACAGTTTATCGTAAATAATAGAGGAAAGTAAATTAGTGGAACAAAAATGAAAAGATATTGTGTTACTACGACAAGGATTGATAGTTGTGGGAAAAGGTGGAATTTAAAATTAGAAGAGTGAGGGTCAGGCATGGTGGTGAACATTTTTTTGAAATTTGTTATGTGTACAGCATTCTGCTTCCATGTATATCTGCACACTAGAAGAGGGCACCAGATCTCATAAAGGATGGTTGTGAGATCATCACAACCTGGTGGCGAATACTTTAATCCCAGCACTTGGGAGGCAGAGGCAGGTGGATCTCTGTGAGTCTCTGCCCAGCCTGGTCTGCATAGTGAGTGCCAGGACAGCCAGGGCTACATAGAGAACTTAGCCTCAAAACAAAACTAACAAAAAATAATTAGAAGACCAAACATTGTTCCACTTAGTATTTGGGGGCACGGAGTTCCGTTTGCTAATGATGAGACGAAAATGGCAGAGTTTTCACATAATGACAGGATCTCACTATGTAGCTGAGTCATTAGGCTTGACAGCAAGCACCTTTACATGTTGAGCAATCTCACTGGCTTCCCAAATATGTATTCTTTTTAAAAAATATTTATTTATTATGTATACAGTGTTCTGCCTGCAGGCCAGAAGAGGGCACCAATCTCATTACAGATGGTTGTGAGCCACCATGTAGTTGCTGGGACTTGAACTCAGGTCCTCTGGAGGAGCAGTCGGTGCTCCAAACCTCTGAGCCATCTCTCCAGCTCCAGTGCATATTCTTTTAACCCCATCATTAAAATGAAAGTATCCTAAGTCGTCCTAGGTTAAAAGCCGTCTGAATATCATTAGATATACCAGATCTGATGAATGGGGGGGGATCCCGTCTAACCCATAGCTCCAGCAGCTGCAACGGTGAGAGACTCTGCACACTCAGGAGTTATCTGTCCATACTTCTCCAACTCTGCATTTTAATCCTCTGCTCCCAATCCCCTTGACCCCCATCAAGTCTATCTTGACCTCTTCCTCACCATTCTAGTACACAAATGAAATTCCCTCTATCTGGGCATATGTTTCAAAGAGGAACAACATTAACTCCTTTGTCATGTGCTTTGTAACAGTGTTTGAACTGACACCTCAAACAGCCATCTTTACTAATGCTGAGAAGTCTTGACACTCTGTAGGTGGTATATGTTCTATCAAAACACAAGTAAATATTCACTGGGCAAAGTCGCTCACACCTAGAATCCTATCTCTTGGGATGCAAAGGCAGTAGGATCATCACAAATTGAAGGCCAGCCAGGGTTCCATAGTGAGTTCAAGACCAGCCACAGTAATATAGTCAGACTCTGTCTGTAGACTAGTACTCAGGTGTGACAGGGTTGTAATCCCATTTCTTGAGGATAACAAACTCCAGGTTATTCTTGGCTACACAGAGAACTTGAGGCCAACATCAACTTCATAAGACACCGACTCAAAAAACACAAGCATCACACAGAGAGATAATTTTAAAAAGGTAGTAAAACACACATTTAAGTTGTAGTATACACGATACTTCAGGGGATTGATCCAGAGTTGCTAACATGCAACACATGCATCCTGCTCGTGCATTGTATATCTGTAGCTCCTATGTTAGTTTTTAAAAGGCTCTTATTTTGGGCTGGAGAGATGGCTCAGAGGTTAAGAGCACCATCTGCTCTTCCAGAGATCCTGAGTTCAATTCCCAGCACCCACATGGTGGCTCACAACCATCTACAATGAGATCTGGTGCCCTCTTCTGGTGTGCAGATATATATGGAAGCAGAATGTTGTATACATAATAGATAAATAAAATCTTTTTTTTAAATGCTTTTATTTGATAAGGGTTTTGCTTATATGTATTTATTCACATTACCTGTGAGACTGGTGCCTGAGATCAGAAGAGAGCCTCAGATCTCCTGGAACTGGAATTACAGATGGTTGTGAGTTGCCATCTGGTTGCTGGTAACAACCTAGGTCCTCTTCAAGAATAGCATGTACTCTTAACTGTTGAGCCATGTCTCTAGCCCCTGGTTTGTAACATTTAATAGCTGCACTGTAAAAGCAAAACAAGTATACAACTTGCAGATAATCATGCCTGTATTTGGTATGGATGATAAAAAGTTTTTATTCACTCAGTGTGGATTTTTTTAAAAAAGATTTAAAGTCAACACAAGAAAACAAACTCCTCAGGGCTGGTGAGAGAAGACCCAGTGGTTGAGAATACTTGTTGCTCTTGCAGAAGACCCTAGTTTGGTTCCCAGCAGCTACATGGTGTTGAAACCCTCAACTCCAGTTGCAGGGGATCTGACACTCTCTTCTAAGTTTCTTGGGCACTGCACACATGTTGCTCTTACACACATGAAGGCAAAACACTCACACACTAAAATAAATCTTTTTTAAGATAGAGAAACTTTAGATTGTTTAATCAGAAGATTTGTGTGATGAGTGGCATGCATACACTATGGGGTGTGTGTGTGTGTGTGTGTGTGTGTGTGTGTGTGTGTGTGTGTGTAGGTCAGAGAACAACTTCAAGGAACTGTTTGCTGCCTTCCACTTTGTTGAGGCAGAGTCTCATTATTTCTGTCATTGTACTGCATACTTCAGGCTAGATGGTCCCTGAGTGGCCAGTTGTTCTGTCTCCACCACCCAGTACTACTAGTAGTACTGGGATTACAGATACCTACCACTGTAACCATCTTTTTACATGGGTCCCAAGAATCCAACTTGGGTCATCAGGCTGCCATGGCAAATGCTTTTACTTGCTGAGATATCTCCCCAGCGTCAGTTAAGATTTAAATTAGGAAAATGGTAGCTGGGTGGGCAGTGGTGGTGCATGCCTTTAATCCCAGCAGAGGCAGATGGATCTCTGTGAGTTCAGGGCCAGCCTGGTCTACGGAGTGAGTTCCAGGACAGGCTCCAAAGCTACACAGAGAAACCCAGTCTTGAAAAACCAAAAAAAAAAAAAAATTAAACTCCTTAAAAAATGATCAACAGCCGGGCAGTGGTGATGGCGCACACCTTCAATCCCAGCACTCAGGAGGCAGAGGCAGGCAGACCTCTTGAGTCTAATACCAGCCTGGTCTACAGAGCAAGTTCCAGGACAGCCAAGGCTACACAGAGAAACCCTGTCTTCCAAAGCAAAAACGAAATCACTATATTTTTGATTAAGTGTAAATATGTGCACATGAATGTGGTTACTCACAGGGTAATCTGGCCTGGAGCTGGAGTTGCAGGTGGCTGTGAACCACCTAATGCAGTTGCTGGGAATTGAACTTGGGTCCTCCAGAGGAACAGTACATCTTCTTAACGCTAAACCGTCTCCCCAGCTCCAGGATTTCACTCTTAACTCTGACTGACCTAGAGCTCACTATGTAGGCCAGACTGGCCTTGATCTTGTGGTGATCCTCTTACCTCTGTCTTCCAAGTGTTGGGATTGCAGCCTAGGCATGCCCACACCTAGTCCAATGCCCACTTTTTTTTTGGTGGGTATGCTTTTTCACATGTGTGCATGTGCACATGTACGTGTGTGGAAGACAGAGGTCAGTCTTAGTCAGTTTTCTGTTGCTGTGAAGAGACACCATGACCAAAGCAACTTTTTATAAAAGAAGACATTTGATCGGGGCTTCACTTATAGTTTCAGAGGCTTAGTTATGTTGGGGAGCATGATGGCATGCATCCAGGCTTGGCCTTGGAGCTGAGAGCTTTATATCCTGATTCCCAGCAGCAGGGGGAGAGACCCTGGGCCTGACATGGGCTTTTGAAACCTCAAAGCCCACCCCCAGTGAGACACTTTCTCCAACAAGCCACACCTCCTAAATTTTTGAATTCTTTCAAACAGTTCCACTCCTGGATAAAGAAGCATTAAAATATATTAGCCTATGGGGCCTCATTCTATCTGAAACCACCACAGGTGTCTTCTTCAGCTAGTCTGCTGTCCAGATCAGCAGGATGTCAACCTGGGAATGGGGACAAGAGACACAGAAAGAACAACCACAAGACAGGATTCTGATCAAGTGGCAAACTTTATTTTTCTCAGGCTAGCTTATATAGTCAGCAGAGCAAGATATGGGGAAGGGTAGAATGGGTTGTTTGTGAGCCAGGTGTTAGTGTAAGCAGGATATTAGGAAGCCACAAAGAGGATGTTTGGCAGGGTAAAGAGTTCATGAGTAAGGTCCAGGAAGGGTTGCCTAGGTGACTGAGCCTGTGGGTGGAGGACTGGGTCAAGTTGTTGCTTTTCTTGAGCTGAGGTTCTAAGGAGCTGCTATGTGGCCGGCCAAGAATGGCCTAGGATCTCATGCCAAGCCCTCAGATCTTTGGCTCCCAACAGTCTGCCATTTTTTTCTGTATTTATTTATTTTTGGTTGTGAGCCTAGTCTTTACTGGCTGAGCCATCTCTTCAGACCATTCATTTTTTACCTGGAGTGCGCATGTGTGAGCAAGCGCATGCAGAGGTCAGAGGACAACCTGCAGGAATCAGTCTCTCCTTGCATAGTGTGGGCTCCAGGGATCAAGCTCAACATGTCAGGCTTGGCTGCAAGCACCTTCACCCACTGAGCCATTATTTTTTGAGACAGTATCTCTCTCAATGAACCTGGGGGGAGCCAGCCGATGCAGCCAGGCGGGCTGTCAGCAAGCCCTGGATATCTTCCTGCCTTTACCTCTACAGGACTGGGATTACAAGAGCAAACAACCTCATCTAGGATTTGTGAGTGAGATCTAGGGGATCAGACTCAGGCACTCAAGTTTGTTCAGCGAGCATCTCACAACTGTCTCCCCAGCCCCCAGTACCCATTCTCATGTGGCTGAGCAGGGATGGGAAAGGCCCTGTGCCTAGCACTAACTTTCTCAACATGTTGCATGGCTCAGCACTTTACCTTTTAAACACCCCCCCCCCCAATGCACTGGGGAATGAACACAGGGTCTTGCGCTGATAGACAAACGCTTCGTTATTGATTTATACTTCTTAAATTTGCCAAACAAGGGCCTGGGATAGAGAGCTCTGAAGTATAATACTTGCCTTGCACCTTGCACCATAACTTCCAAGTGTTGGGATTGCAGCCTAGGCATGCCCACACCTAGTCCAATGCCCATTTTTTTTGGTGGGTATACTATTTCACATGTGTGCATGTGCACATGTACGTGTGTGGAAGACAGAGGTCAGTCTCCAAGGTGCAAGGTTCTAGGTTCAATCCCCAGCACCACCACAAAAGATTGTCGAGTGTTTCCATCCGTGGATGAGCCATGGTTGTACAGCTGTCTCTCTGGATCCCTTTATTAACGGTCAATTTCGGAGGAGAGGGTTTGTGTCACTGTAGAGTTTGCAGACTGTCATGAAAGGAAGGCGGGGCAGGATGGAACTCAGGTCAGGAACCCGAAGGCAAGACCTGAAGCAGAGGCCATGGAAGAAGACAAGGCAGGAACTTTTTACTCATGAGGCCCCTCTCAGAGCTGCATAAGATGTCAACAATATCTGTGGGAGAAGAGCTGGGGCTGCCAGCAGATGGATGCGCGGTGGTGATCTTTCCAAGGTGATTTAGCTGCCTCTGACTCTTGTTCTCATCAGTAACCCTGCTGAATCCATTTTTTGGTTCACCAAATTATTTTTTTTTAGATATTTATTTATTTATTAGGTATACAACATTCTGCTTCCATGTACATCTGCACACCAGAAGAGGGCACCAGATCTCATAACAGATGGTTGTGAGCCACCATGTGGTTGCTGGGAATTGAACTCAGGACCTCTGGAAGAGCAGTCAGTGCTCTTAACCTCTGAGCCATCTCTCCAGCCCCTGGTGTGGGTTTTTCATGTCAGGTTTCTGAACTAAAATTTAAAAAAAAGAACAATTTTGGAAGGAAAGTGTACTGCGTTAGTTTTTTGAACACCTGACATAAGCTAGTTATCCAGGAAGAAAAAATAAAGTCAATTGAGAAAATGCCTCTATCAGACTGGCCTGTAGGCAAATCTATTGAGCCTTTTCTGATTTCTGATTTATGATTTATGATTGATGTGGGAGGGCTCACACACCTGTTCTTGCCTTCAGGTTCCTGCCCTGAGTTCCCTTCATGACAGACTGCAAAATCTACAATGAAACCCTTTTGTCGACATCAACCATCAATAAAGAAAATTCCCCCATAGACTTGTCTATAGGCGAATTTATTGGAAGCATTTTCTCAATTGAGGTTCCTTCTTTCCAGATGGCTTTAGCTTGTGTTGACAAAAACCTAAGCAGCTTAGGAGAGAATGAAAATCACAGGCCTGCAATCCAGCAGGCACATTTGGACTGAAGTTAAATGTGACCATAATGGGTATAAAGGATTTAGAAGACTAGATGAGACAGCCAAGCAAAGTGGATGGAAAACACAAGGATTGAAGACTGGCAGTTCAAACATTAAGAGGTCAGACAGAGCTGAAGGAAACAGGACACGAGACTGAGAAGGAACAAATCTTGAGTCTCAAAGAAAACCAAGAAGCCAGACATGGTGGCGCCCACCTTTAGTCCCAGCACCCAGGAAGCAGAGGTAGGAGATCTCTGTGAGTTTGACTCCATCTTGGTATACATGGTCAGTTCCCAGACATCCAGGACTACATAGAGACACTGTGTGTGTGTGGGGGGACAAACAAACAAACAAAACCCCAAAAAACAAAAACAAAAACAAAAACCAAAAAACAAAACTAAGATGATGTCATGAAGACTAAGTCAAGAAAGTAGGAACAGGGGGAGTGGTCCTTTGTGTCAATAATGGCTCCTAGCAGGATGGGCAAACTAATAACTCAATCATTATATTTAGCATGGTGAGGCCAGGCATGTCTGGTGCCAAATGCCTCTAATCCCAGAGGTCAGGAGGCAGAGGCAGGCAGATCTCTGTGAGTTTAAGGCCAGCCTGGTCTACAGAGTGAGTTCCAGGACAGCCAGGGCCACACAGGAAGACCCTGTCTCAAAACAACAATACTAACAATAATAAATTATTATTATTATTAAGCATGTGATTACAGGTATTCATTGTAAAAACTTATTCTGGTAATTAATATTTTTGTACAGTAATAGGTTCTAAAGTCTGAGATGAAGTTCCAGACTAAAGTCTGAGTTCCAGACAAGAGAAATTAGAGACAGACTATAACTATTTTTAGTTCTAGAAATGGTAGCCGACAATATGGAAGAGGAATTTAAAAATGGCTTGTAGCTGCCATGGGGAGAACTGCTCAGTCTAGCACCTGAGAGGTCCATATATTCCTCAACTCAAGGTAAAATAGGAATTTTATTTTTAAGATAGAGTCTCACTAGGTAGTGCTGGCTGGCCTAGTACTATCGTGTAGACCAGGCTGGCCTCAAAAAAAAAAAAAAAAAAAAAAGGATCCACCTGCCTCTGCCTCCTGAGCGCTGGGATTAAAAGTATCGGCCACCTTGCCCAGGAGGATGGGGACTTTAATACTATCACCTCTGTCATGATCTGTCACCAAGGAATACTAGCTAAATGTTAAACCG
Source organism: Cricetulus griseus (assembly GCF_003668045.3). Taxonomy (NCBI): domain Eukaryota; kingdom Metazoa; phylum Chordata; class Mammalia; order Rodentia; family Cricetidae; genus Cricetulus; species Cricetulus griseus. The sequence goes on along the minus strand of NC_048602.1, from coordinate 6,272,195 downwards.
GTAATGGGGGAAGCCCAGACCTTGGGAGGGATGGTCCCTGAAAGAAATTTCCTCGACATAGTGAAATCTAGTCTTGCAGCCCCCATCTCTAAAGGAACCAACAAACCTGGGAGTGCGTGAAGCCGGTCCTCGAGGTCAGCACACCTACAGAGTTCCATGGTTTCAGGGTGAGGATCCCAGGCCAGAGATTGAAGGACAGCCTTGAGGCAGCGTAGAGGCCTCACACAGGAGGGAGGAGGGGAGGCTCCATGAGCCCAGGTCAGCTGTGGTGATAGTTCTGCCTCTCACCTGTGTGGGCTTGCATACCTGCCCTAAGTGCCCTTTCTGTCCTAACCCACCCTCGTGCTACACGCTTACCACGCGTGGGAAGGTGGGACTCGCAAACCCTCCTGCTATCCATCACGTGGGGACAACCCTATCTTGTGGTCTGTCTGCCCAAGCTGGAAAGAATGAGGTCTTTGCAGAACAGGAGAAGAAGGATGTGTTTGATCTGGGTTAGTCTCACACCCATCACCACTCCAAGCCCACCGGAGAACACTAGTTTACTCCAGCCCTGTATCCCCAGGCCAGAGGGCGGAGCGCCCGCGAGGCGAGCGAGCTTGCAGGCTGCCTGTCGTTTACCTTACAGAGGCCTCACACCTACCCATCGGGCTTCGGAAGTGGGGAGAAACGAGGGTACCGCCCTGATCTCTATAGTAGGTCTGCATGTAGCTCCTCTGAGCTTGGTTCCAGGGCTAACGCTACAAAGGGCGGCATAGAAACCCCGGATAATCACAGCGAACCCCTCCCTTACACGTGGGCGGCTGATGCACTGCCTCGGTCACAAAGGCCAGCGTTGGCCTTCCGTGCTTGTCGTGCTTGTCGGGGGGACTTGGCCACGCCTGGTGTCTGTCTCTCTGGCTCTGCAGCCTTCTAGGTGTGTGGCTCTGATTTCCTTTGCTGGGAAAGGAAGGATGTAAAGTTGAAATAGGGCTAGCAAGTGAAAATGTAGGTCCACCAATTAGAGTTTAATTTCATGGAGGGGAAAAAACCTTGCAGTTGTGGGTGGTGGTTTTTTTTTTCTTTCTTTTCTTTTTTGGTTTTTCGAGACAGGGTTTCTCTGAGTAGCTTTGGAGCCTATCCTGGCACTCGCTTTAGAGACCAGGCTGGCCTCGAACTCACAGAGATCCACCTGCCTCTGCCTCCCAAGTGCTGGGATTAAAGGCGTGGGGTGGTGGGTTTTTTGTTGTTGTTTGTTCTGTTAGTTATGGTTGTTTTTGTTTGGGTCTTGGTTTTGCTTTTGAGACGGAGTCTTACACATCCCGGGTTGGCCTAGTACTCGCGAAGCGATGACTAATGTATGCCACCGGGCACCGGTTTTATGTGGTGCTAGGATCAAACCCAAAGCGACGCCCGTGCCAACTAAGCTACACTCCCACTCCCAAACCGGCGATTTCTTTTTAGTACAAGGTGCGCCCTGGAATCTGAAAATCGAAGTTATTTTATCAGCCCTACCTTAAGGCAGTTAGGCGAAGATGCACAGGCAAGCCTTTAGAACAGCATTGAGCCGTGTAAACACAACGTTTAATCACGCCCAGCTCTTGCTCCCGCCTCCAACACGTCTCTCGTCAGACTGTAAGACTCCCAAGACCAGACCTCAGAAACCCACTGTCACGAAAGGCTACTTGAAATTCCCCTCCATTCTGCTACAAAATGATGCTCACTTCTAATCTTCATCCCTTACCTTTCCCGGTGCCTCCCTCCCAGTACCTGCACACCCCCTGGGGAGGTTCCGGTGCTTAGGGAAAGCTGGTGCTGACGGTGTGTGGGTTGGGGAAGGGGGCTTGGAGAGCCCGGTGTATTATGATGCTGGAGCCAGCGACTCACCTTCTATGGAAACCTGTGAGCGGGGTTTGTCTCTTGAATTAAGGGTATGTAGTCCTCTGGAGGGTGAAGGTGTAGAGGGAATGGGAACCGAACCAGAAGCCTCTGGTGTTGTCAAGTATTAGAAACAGGTGTTCCCAGCTGGGAGGAAGTGTGATGAATGGCGTTGGTCCTGCTGAGATCATGGGATCAAGTCCTGCTATCCCTGAGATAGGACTATTGGGCCTGAGAAAGCCAAAAGAAAAAGAAACAGTGACTCGGCAGAACCAGAGGATGTAACTTTGTGGGACTCTGATTGTCTCATCTCTCATTCTCTCTGGATTTCAGTATGGCCCTTTCACAGGACTGGAGATCTGGTTTTATAATGCTCTTTAAATTTTAATTGTAAAGCCTTTTGATTTTTCATTATCTGCCTTTAGTTTTCGAATTGCTTTAGTTGGCAAAAAGAAACATTTTTTTCCCCATGCATCTAATCACAACACTCAGGAGGCAGAGGCAGGTGGATCTCCATGAATTTAAGGCCAGCTTGGCCTTCACAGTGAGTTCTAGACCAGCCAGGGCTAGCGTAGTGAGACCGTGTCTGGCAAGGGGAGCAAAGAGTATTCCAATCCTTGATTTGATTTTTGTTGTTTTCCCAAGACAGCTCTGGCTGTCCTGGAAGTCCCTTTGTAGACCAGGCTGGCCTCGAACTCACAGAAATCTGCCTGTCTCTGTTTCCTGAGTAATGGGAACAGGTATGGAATCAAATGGAATTTAATGGAATTAAAGGTATGTGCCACAGCTCCTAGCATCACTTGTAACTGTTGAAGAGAACCCAGGTTGGACTCCCAGCACGCACAGGGCAGATCACAGCCATGTGTAACTACAATTCCAGGGAGTCTGATTCCCTCTTGGGACCTCTCCCAGGTACCAGGCATGCATGTGGTAGACACACACACACACACACACACACACACACACACACACACACACACACACAGGCAATGTGTTCATTGATGTATTCATAGATGTATTCATTTTATGCTCATATGCATAAAATGAATACATCTAGACAGAGGAATTTTCCCACTGATAAATACTCGCTCTTCCTTCTGTAACTTGTCTGTTCCTTCTTGGTTCTCTTAATTTCCAGCCTGACACCAGGTGTTCTCATCTTTCCCAGGTTCTATACTCTAAGATGACTAAGACGAACTGGAAGGTTTCTAAGACTCTGCCCTCACCTAGACTTATTCCTGAGTGGAAGAATTTGAAATCTATCATCAATGACATCTTGAATGACGGAGAGGTGATTTCTGGGAAAGCTATGCACGTGGTGGGCCTGTTGGAAAGATCTGTTCCTGTCACGGGAGGATGGGTCATGGGTAATACGTGAACATCCCTGGAGAGCTCCTCTCATGTAGACAAACAGCTTTCTCTTCTGCATTAGAACAATAGCATTAAGGAGCTGGAAAAATGGCCCAGCAGTTAAGAGCTCTCCCAGAAGACTGGAGTTGAGTTCCCAGAGCCCACACCAAGTGGCTCACAGCTATCTGTAACGCCAGCTGGAAGAGGCCCAATGCCTTTGGTACACATGTGCACCTCCTCACACAGAGAGGCAGAATAGTCCACTGGCGTTCAGTCTTGACATAGGTCAGTGAATGACTGCTTCATACATGATGGTACCGACGTACATGTGGCACACACACACATACACGTAATTTTTGTTTATTTCTCAAGAAAGGGTTTCTTTATGTAGCCCTGACTGTCCACTGTCCTGGAACTAACTATATAGACCAGGCTGGCCTCGAACTCACAGAGTGCGGGGGATTAAAGGCATGTGACACCACTGCCCATCAATACATATAATTTCAAAAGAATTAATAAAAAAATAGATCTTTTAAAAAAAGACGAGCTCATTAAACTGGGCATAGTAGGGTACACCTGTAATCTCATTGCTTGGGAGGCTGGTGCAGGATGGCCGCAAGTCTAGCCTGGGCGCCAAAGTGAGACACTGCTTGGAAACAGCCAGACAGGGCTTAGACAAATGGCTCAGCTAGTAAGAGCATTTGCTGCTCTTCTACAGGACCTAAGATCAGATCCCAGTTCCCGGATCAGGTGGTTCACAAGCCTGTGTAACTTCAGCTGCAGAGGAATGTGGCCTCTGGCCTCCTTGGGTACTGTGCACATGTGTTCCACAGGCATGCAGGGTTGCACATACAAAACATCCACACGTATGAAATAAAAATATTTATTATTATTTTTTAAAATTAGTAACAAGCTTGCTTCACATGTCCATCCCAGCTCCCTCTCCCTCTCCTCCTCCCCTACCCCCAACTCCCCAATCCCCCTCTGCTCCCGGGGTGGTGTGTGTGTGTGTGTGTGTGTGTGTGTGTGTGTGTGTGTGTGTGTGTGTGTGTGAGACCCTCCATGGGGGATCTCCAAAGTCTGTCAAAGTCTATGCCCCAGGCAGGGCATAGACCCGGGTGTGTCCAGACTGAGAGAGCATCCCTCCATGTGGAATGGGCTCCCAAAGTCCATTCATGTGCCAGGGATAAATGCTGCTCTACTACTGGAGGCCCCCTAGATTGCCGAGGCTTCCTCACTGACACCCACGTTCAGGGGGTCTGGGTCAGTCCCAGGCTGGCCTATCAGCTATCAGTCTGGGGTCCCTGAGCTCCCCCTTGTTCAGGTCAGCTGATTCTGTGGGTTTCACCAGCCTGGTCTTGAGCCCATTACTCATCACTCCTCCTTCTCTGCAACTGGGTTCCAGGAGTTCAGTTCAGTGTCTAGCTGTGGGTGTCTGCCTCTGCTTCCATCAAACACTGGATGAAGGCTCTAGGATGGCATATAAGGTAGTCAGCAGTCTCATTATCAAGGAAGGGTATTTAAAGTAGCCTCTCCACTATTAGATTGCCAATTGGTGTTATCCTTGTAGATCTCTGGACATCTTCCTAATGCCAGATTTCTCTTTAAACCTATAATGGTTCCCTCTATTATGATATCTCTTATCTTGCTCTCCTCTATTCTACCCCTGACTCAACCTTCCTGATCCCCCGTGTCCTCCTCTTCTCCCCCTCTCTTTCTTCCAGCTCCCTCTCCCCTCCCCCCACGCTCCCAATTTGCTCAGGAGACTCTCTAACATTCCCCTTCTCATGGGTACCATGCATGTCTCTCTTAAGGTCCTCCCTGTTTCCCAGACTCTCTGGCGGCGGGATTGTAGGCTGGCAATCCCCTGCTCCATGTCTGAAATCCATATATGAGTGAGTACATACCATGTTTGTCTTTTTGTGACTGGGTTACCTCACTCAGGATGGTTTCTTCTAGTGCCATCCATTTGCCTGCAAATTTCAAGATTCCATTGTTTTCTTTCTCCACTGAGTAGTACTCCATTGTGTAAATGTACCACATTTTCTCTATCCATTCTTCAGTTGAGGGGCATCTATGTTGCTTCCAGGTTCTGGCTATTACAAATAGTGCTGCTATGAACATAGTTAAACAGATGTCTTTATTGTATGAATGTGCATCTTTTGGGTATATGCCTAAGAGTGGAATTGCTGGGTCTTGTGGTAGACTGATTCCCATTTTCTTGAGGAGTCGCCATACTGATTTCCAAAGTGGCTGTACAAGTTGGCACTCCCACCAGCAGTGGAGAAGTGTTCCCCTTTCTCCACATCCTCTCCAGCATAAACTGTCATTGGTGTTTTTGACTTTGGCCATTCTGACAGGAGTAAGATGGTAACTCAGAGTTGTTTTGATTTGCATTTCCCTGATGGCTGAGGATGGTATTAGCTCTTCTTTGAATTTCTGGTAGAATTCTGCACTGAAACCATCTGGCCCTGGGCTTTTTTGGTTAGGAGACTTTTGATGACTGCTTCTATTTCCTTAGGGGTCATAGGTCTATTTAAATTGTATATCTGTTCTTGATTTAATTTTGGTAGTGATATCTATCCAGAAAATCATCCATTTCCTTTAAATTTTCTAATTTTGTGGAGTACAGGTTTTCATAGTATGACCTGAAGATTCTCTGAATTTCCCCCGTATCTGTTGTTATGTCCCCCTTCTCATTTCTGATTTTGTTAATTTGCATGTTCTTTCTCTGCCTTTTGGTTAGGTTGGATAAAGGTTAGTCTATCTTGTTGACTTTCTCAAAGAACCAACTCTTTGTTTCATTGATTCTTGGCATTGTTTTCTTTGTTTCTACTTTATTGATTTCAGCTCTCCATTTGATTATTTCCTGGTGTCTACTCCTCCTGGGTGAGTTTGCTTCTTTTTGTTCTAGAGCTCTCGGGTGTTCTGTTAATTCTCTAGTGTGACTATTTTCCAGATTCTTCATGTGGGCATTTAGTACTATGAACTTTCCTCTTAGCACTGCTTTCAGAGTGTTCCATAGGTTTGGGTATGTTGTGCCTTCATTTTCATTGAATTCTAGGAAGTCTTTGATTTCTTTATTTTTTCATTCACCCAGGAGTGATGCAATTGAGCATTGTTCAATTTCCATGAGTTTGTGGGGTTTCTGCAATTTGTGTGGTTGAATTCTAATTTTAAGCCATGGTGGTCTGATAAGATATAGGGGATTATTCCAATTTTTTTGTATCTGTTGAGGTTTGCTTTATTGCCCAGTATGTGGTTGATTTTAGAGAAGGTTCCATGTGGTGCTGAAAAGAAGGTACATTCTTTTGTGTTTGGATAGAATGTTCTATAGATGTCTGTTAAACCCAAATGGATCATAACTTCTGTTAGTTCTTTTGTTTCTTTGTTAAGCTTCTGTCTGGTAGTCCTGTCTAGTGGTGAAAGCGGGGTTTAATGTGTGATTTGAATTTTCTTTTATGAATGTGGGTGCCTTTGTATTTGGGGCATAGATGTTCAGAACTGAGACTTCATCCTGATGGATTTTTCCTGTGATGAATATGAAATGACCTTCTTCATCTCTTTTGGTTAATTTTAGTTTGAAGTCTAATTTGTTAGATACTAGGATTGCTAGCTATACCTGCTTGCTATATCTAGGTCCATTTTATTGGAAAATCTTTTCTGAACTCTACTCTGAGCATCTGCCTTTGAAGTTGAGGTGTGTTTCTTGTATGCAGCAGAAGGATGGATTCTGTCTTTGTATCCATTCTGTTAGCCTGTCCCTTTTTATAGGCAAATCAAGACCATTGATATTAAAGGATATTAATGACCCTTGTTGATTCTTGTTTTGGATTTGTTGTTGTTGGTGGTATTGTGTGTGTTCCCCCGTCCCCTTTTGGTAGGATTTTGGTAATGTGGGATTATCTACTGCCTATGTTTTTGTGAGTGTAGTTAACTTCTTTGGGTTGGAGTTTTCCTCCAAGAAGTTTCTGTAGGGCTGGATTTGTGGATATGTCTTGTGTAAATCTGGTTTTGTCCTGGAATATCTTGTTTTCTCCATCTATAGTGATAGGTATAGTAGTCTGGGTTGGAATTTGTGGTCTCTTAGTGTTTGCAGAACATCTCTCCAGGACCTTCTGGCTTTCAGTTTCCATGGAGAAGTCAGGAGTAATTCTAATAAGTCTGCCTTTATATGTTACTTGGTCTTTTTCTTTTGCTACTCTTAATATTCTTTCTTTATTCTGTATGTTTGGTGTTTTAAATATTATCTGGCGAGGGGACTTTCGTTTTTGGTCCAGTCTATTTGGTGTTCTGTAAGCTTCTTGTACTTTTGACCCGTCCCTCGGGTCAGTCATTCAGGGTTCCGGAGGGGGGCTGCCTGAAAGAGTCATGGGCGAGAGAAGGAAGGAGACCAAGCGGCGCAAAAGAGGGGACCAGAGTCCGTCTATGCAATGTCAAGGTCTCGATTTATTGGGGTTTAGACTGGGCTTATATAGCCCTTCACCAAGGAAATTGGGTAAGCGGGGAGATAACAGGAAGGAACATTTGGTGTATGCTGGGGCCGGAGCATTCTTCTTATCAACTGGAACATCTTGTGATCTTCCAGCAAACAGGAAAGCCCCAGGCCCTTTCTCGGAACAGAAGCAATTAGCAGTTCTGTGTGGCCGAACCATCTAATTACAGGTTACAGAAGGCTCACAGAGCTGGTTTTAAGCTGCAAACTTAAAGGTCATTAAAAGGCTTACAAAGGTGGGCTTTAAGCCGAATAGTTTTGGGTCCACGGCCCCTTACATACTTTCACAGGCATGTCCTTCTTCAGGTTGGGAACATTTTCTTCTATGATTTTGTTGAATATGTTTTCTGCACCTTTGAGCTGAGTTTCTTCACCTTCTATATCTATTATCCTTAGGTTTGGTCTTTTCATGGTGTCCCATATTTCCTGGATATTTTGTGTTAAGGATTTGTTGGACTTAACATTTTCTTTGGTTGATGAATCTATTTCCGCTAGTGTGTCTTCAATTCCTGAGATTCTCTCTTCCATCTCTTGTATTCTGTTGGTTATGCTTGCATCTGTAGATTCTGATTGTTTACTCAGCTTTTCTATTTCCAGCATTCCCACAGTTGGTGTTTTCTTTATTGTCTCTATTTCAGTTTTCAGGTCTTGAACTGTCTGAATTGTTTCCTTCAGCTGTTTGATTGTATTTTCTTGGCTTTCCTTAAGAGATTTCTTGCATTTTTTTCGATTGTTTTCTTCCATTTCTTTAAGGGATTTTTCTCATGTCCTCTTTGAGGCCCTCTATCATTTTCATGAAGATGTTTTTCAGGTCATTCTCTTCTGCTTCATCTGCATTGTGATGTTCAGGTCTTGCTGGTGTAGAGTCCCTAGACTCTGGTGGTGTCATATAAATCTTTCTGTTGCTGGATATGTCCTTAAGCTGTTGTCTTCCCATCTCTTGTTCCAGTGGGTATCGGTGGGGTCTCTCCTTCTCCTGTCAACCGGAGGGTGTAGGGGCAAGACCCTGATGAACCCTGATGAACTGGCTGCTTTGTTCTACCTCCACGTCCCTCTTTGGGGTTTGGTGGCAGGAAGGGTCTGGGGGCCACAGGCCAGGGAGCTCGGAGAGGGGGAGGTGGGCAAAAATATTTTTAAAATAAATCGCATGGCTGACTCATAGAGCACTTGTCTAGAATTCACAAGTGAGGGGCTAGAGACGTGGCTCAGTGGTAAAGCCCCTGACTAGCATGCAGGGAGCTCTAGATCCAGTCCTTAGTATTGAAAAATTAAAAACAAGCAGAACCATGAAAAGAATCGACTAGGCTTTCTCATCTGAACCATGCAAACAGGAGATGTTTGAGCAGCTGCCTCTCAGTTCTCCAGGCTACATAACTAGAGAAACCCTTGTATTCCATGAGGGGACATGGGGCTTAATTTTCTTTTGGAAGCTTAGTTAAGAAAATCCAGGAAGCACTTTCTTTGGCAACACATATACTATAATTGGAACGATGACACAGAGATGATTATCATAGCCCCAGCTCAAGGATGACACAGAATTCGTGAAACATTCCGTAATTTTTTTCTTTTAACTATTTTTTATTTTATATGCGTTGATGTTTTTACCTTCGTGTATGTCTGATCCTCTGGAACTGGGGTCCCAGATAGTTGTGAGCTGCCATGTAGGTGCTGGGAATCGAACCTGGGTCCTCTGGAAGAGCAGCCAGTACTCTTAACCTTTGAGCTATCTCTCCAGCCTCCATAAATTTTTTTCTTAAAAAAAAAAAAAGAGCCCAGGAGGAGGAGTCTGTTGTAGCTTGAGGCTAAAGGAGAGGTGGTTCCCTAATAATGCCTTCTAGTGGTAGGACGAACAGTACCAGTTAGGCACAACTAAACCAAACCAGTGCTCACTAATCCCTCCTTGGTTTTTTAATGGGTAAGTGTCTGCTCCTACTTCTTAGCACCTGTCACTTTTCTCTTTCAGATTCAAGATGACAACGGTTATCATGTGACTCTCCTGAGTGACCGGCCCCAGATCCTATACCAGGAATCTTATAATTTACAGAAAAAGCCTTTTGTGTGCTTTTACTCTATGGACGCCAACTATTTTGTCGCCTTAAACTGGTTGGAACTGTATGAAAAACAGATACAAGTATAGCTACTTCACTTCACTTTTGCTTCTTCCTTCAGAATGCAATTGATATGTTCCACACCTAAAATGTCCTTGTTTCGGAGTGGGAGGGATGCCTCTGAAAAGTGGCATGTTACATATTCACTCATTCATTCATTGAGACAGGGTCTTCCTGTGTATTTGAGGCTGGCTTCAAACTCACTATGTAGTCCAAGTTGTCCACCTCAGCATCCTGGGTGCTGGGATTGCAGGCCTGTGCCACCACACCTGGAAAATTAGTTCTCTTTTTTCGGGGGGGGGGTATCAAGGCAGGGTTTCTCTGTGGCTTTGGAGGCTGTCCTGGAACTAGCCCTTGTAGACCAGGCTGGTCTCAAACTCACAGAGATCCCCCTGCCTCTGCTTCCTGAGTGCTGAAAATTAGTTCATTTTAATACCTGGCTCCATGCTGCAGTTTGACGGAGTTTAGCAACCCTTTTATACTGATAGTTCTCAGTATAAATACAAAAGGGCCTTGGACCCAGCTTCTATCATAAATCCAGTACTTAGTACTAGAAATCCCCCAAACCAAATCCTTTCTTTGCCTACAAGAGGAGATAGCCATTTTCCTTACAGCTCTCTCCCAGGAGATGCTCTGCTCCTGCTCTGTGACCAGACTTCTGTTTCCCACTTTCTTCTAGACAATACTATGGATACAGGAAAAAAATGCAGAAAGGACAACAGTCAGGAAGCTGAAATTTCCCATGGCGGCTGAAGTGCCGCTCATTAAATCAATGGTCCACGTGAAGTCCCATCAGGTGTTAATAGCTTACTGCGACGACATGCGCCTGCGGTTTTTGGGCGACCACCATCAGGAGTTCGCCACTCTGGCCACAGTGCCTTGCCGTTTCTCCATCAGCTGTCTTTGCTATGACTCGGACACCGGGGTGCTGTTTTCTGGAACTTTGGGAGCGGTGGTTACCTGGTTTGTCTTAGCAAATGGCAAGGGCCTCCAGATGATTCAGAAAGTGGCTATGCGCGGTCCCGAGCTTGTGCAGGACTTGTCCCTGATCGCCTCCCTGGGCTTCCTGGTGGCTCTGTGTGAGAGTGTGGTGAGGGTCTTTGCCCATGAGGGGCAAGGCCAGCTTCGAGAAGTGAAGACCTTCAGCTCGCTAACCAGCGGCTCCTCCCTGACCTGCTCCTACAGCTGCGTTTCCCAGAACACCCTCTACGCAGGGAGCAAGAACGGAGAGGTCCACGCTTGGGGTTTGGAGAGCAGTGACTTCCTGCACAGCTTCAAGGCGCATCCTTCGTCCGTGGTGTGCGTCAGCAGTCGGCCGGAGACCTACACCCTGTTCACGGCCGGCCGCGAGGGCTGGCTGAAGGAGTGGAACCTGGCCTCGGGGACCCTGCTGCGACAGCTGAACCTGGGCCCCGATCTGCTGCAGCTGCGGTTCATTGACAACAGCACTTTCTTCTGCCAGGGCACCTCGGCCTTCTCGCTATACCACCTGCCCCACTTCTACAGTCTCTTCAACGTCTGCGGCTCCGTGCCCCAAAAGCTGCAGCGCGTGCTCTGCGGCCCGAACTGGGTTCGCATCCTGTGCGCCACCGAGGACGGGTTGCTGCGGTTCCTGTCTCCCGTGACCGGGGACCTCCTGGTGGTCACGTGGCCTCTGCTGATCATGGATAAGGCGGTGGCGTGGGTCTACCACCCGGAGAGACAGGAGCTCTTCGTTGCCGTGGGCAGCCCGGAGGTGCTGGTGTTCGACGCCTCGCGTTCCCCGTGCACAGCCAAATACCTTGTGTGCACGTCGGAGAACCAGAGGGATAAAGTGAAATGCCTGGCTTACGGGGCTTCCCACCTGGGCCAGAGCAGAAAGGGACTGATTTTCTGCGGGCACGAGAGTGGCGTCGTCCGCATCTTGTCCCCGTACTGCTCCGTGCACACCGAGAAGGCTCTCCATTCGGGCACGGTGCTGGCCTTGTCTACCCCGGAGGGTTTTGAAGAAAATCCCTTGCTGTGTTCCTACGGCACGGACAACTACATACACCTCACCAAGGTGGTGGGGTCGCTGAAGGACCTGACGCTGCAGTCCTTCAGTACGTTCCTCTGCAATTACCCCCTAAAGCACGTCATTCTCCTGCCTGGCTCCGTGGGAGCCATCACCGAGCGCTCCTGCTGGTTTCTCTGGCGCTATCAAGAATTACTAACATCGGAGTCAAAGCAACATTCGAAGCCCAGAGAGACACACTGCTTGCACGACTGTGCTGTTACTTCGTTCGACGTCTGCCTCTCCCTGAAACTCTTTGTCACGGGAGCCGTGGATGGATCGGTGCGGGTCTGGGACTTCTGTGGGAAACTGGTAGCTCAGTTCGACTCGGAACTGCACTTTGGCTCGCCCTGCTTCGCCAATAGTCGGGGTGACCTGCTTTTGACTTTCAACCAGAGCGTCTACATAGTACCCTGCCTGAAACTGCTCCCTTACGCTGGACTGGTGCACCTGAGCAAGCTGAGCATCAAAGACGACATCCAAGAAATGCCGAAGCCCTTCCTTCCCAGCTTCTTCTTCTTGTTTGAACTGATATTTGTCCCCAAATTTATGTCCCTGGAACAACATGTTCAGGAACTCCAGGGGCTAGACACCCTTATCAACAAACGGGCCATTGCGTTTGATGGCACTGTGCCCCATGTTGTCGAGGGGGGCAGACACGTATCCTCTCATGAGAGGCCCGGGTTGTACTTTGTGGAAGAAAAATTTGTTGAGACTTCTGACTCCAAACAGAAATATCCTTATGTTGTTCCCGCTCAGTTACGCCTGCCTGCCTGGGACGGGTTAAACATCTACCGCATGTTCCAAGCCTTCTATGGCCAAGGGCAGGAATGGCCCTTTGCTCCGGATTGCTACATCCCTAACTCAGTGATCCGTGCCCGCCTTTGGCCTGATGGTACTCCAATTTTCTTGCGTTATGATCAAAGGTTATCCCACAAAGATATGGATGCACGTGGATTATTGAGATCCCGGTCACTGTCATCCATGAGTGTAGCAGCTGAGGAAACGTCTTTAGACCAGATGGATGTGTACCATGACCAGAAGAGAGAATCCTATGGCATCCTTGAGAACATATCAAGGAAAAGCTGGATAGCACGAAAGTTTAGCGAGGGGACGGTAGAAAACTTGGTAGAGACCATTCTCAACCTCACCGTTTTCTGTTCTACCGAAAAATACAAGAAATATTTTAGTGCACTGGCAGTGATCTTTGCCAATCACCAAATCCCTTCAAAGTTGCGTATTGAGACAGCCAGCCGCCTGCTCAAAGATGTAACCCACTACAACCCTAGTATCCGAGAGCTAGCCTGGGAGATGCTCGAGAAGCTGGGCTTCATAAGCCATGTTTTTACTCTCCCACTGACTACAGGGTTGATGGACAGTGAGAAGGCTGTGCGGACTAGGGTCTTAAAACTTATGTCCAGATATACCGGCATCCAGACCAAGTCCATGCTCTTACACCAGCTGAGACGACGAGATTCCCTCCAGGAACTACAGTAAGTTGGATGAAGAGTTTCCCCCTTTATCCAGTTTCTCTTAGTTTCTAGGATCTGGTTGCTTTCTACCCCATTTCACAACTCCTTTTATTTTCTTTTACTCTCCCTTTGTTCACAGTTCTGTTTGTTCCCAATCAAAGAAGTTGACTATTCTGTCTTCCTGTTCTTTTTTTAAAAAAATTTATTATTATTTAAATATTATTTATTATTTTTATTCGCTTAATTTTTAAACTGCATACAAAATTTTATTGCACTAATGTTGTCACATAATTGGAGACTTCTCTGCTTTGTATACAATTATTCTTCCTCCCCACAGAAAGGCTCCCTGTGAGCTCATCTGCCAGCATAGTCCTGAAGTCCTGACCGAAACAGAGTAATAGAATTACCTCGGTGTTGAAAGCAGGACACTGGCAAATGACTCTTGTGCCCAGTATCAGGAATGTGTACAAACGTCTTCATTAGAAAACACTAAATTGGGCTGGAGAGATGGCTCAGAGGTTAAGAGCACTGGCTGCTCTTTCAGAGGTCCTGAGTTCAATTCCCAGCAACCACATGGTGGCTCACAACCATCTGTAATGAGATCTGGTGCCCTCTTCTGGTGTGCAGGTATACATGTAGGCAGAACACTGTATAATAAATAAATAAATCTTAAAAAAAAACAAAACACTAAATTATCCACAGGAATGGACAATGGCAGCAGTAAACCATTATATATTGTTTTGTTTTTTGTTTATTGGGTTTTTTTTTTTTTTGGCTTTTTGAGATAGGGTTTCTCTGTGGCTTTAGAGGCTTTTCCTGGAACTAGCTCTTATAGACCAGGATGGTCTTGAACTCACAGAGATCTGCCTGCCTTTGCCTCCCAAGTGCTGGGATTAAAGGCGTGTGCCACCAACACCCGGCAACCATTATATATTGTAAATTAAAAACAGTAGCTGATGACTCTAGTAGTAACCAGGGTTTTCTTCTATCATTTTCTTCAAATGACCTCTCTGAAGTTAATGGCAAGGAAGGTTGCCTTGCCAATCCTGTCACCGTTCATCAATGAGGGCAAAGCTCTGACACAAGAGTTAGAACATGCCACCCATTGCACCTGTTCCCAGGGTCCTTCTTTTCTTTAGGAATTTCTGTGACTACAGATTCTGCCACTCCACCAAAGCATCCAGCAAAGCAGTTCTGACAACTTTTGTTGCATCAATGGTTCCCTTCTCAACCATTTTCACAAAAATCACCAAGCATAGCGTTGTAAACAGATGCTTCCTGTCCTGACTGCCCAGTCCCAGTTATCACTCAGAGGCTTAATATTATCTATAAATGTTTGGCTGATAACTCAGGCTTTTTACTAGCTAGCCCTTATGCTTAAGTTAACTCATATTCTTATTTACAGTCTGCCACATGGCTCATGCTTGCTACCTCATTTTCTACACATCCTGCTCTATCAGTGGCTGACTAGGTCTCCCTGGCTCCACCCCTCTTCATCCAAGCATTCTCTCAGTGTTCTGCTTATACTTCCTGTCTGGCTACTAGCCTATCAGCATTTTATTAACCAATGAGAATAAAATATATTCACAGTGTACAGAAGGATTATTACACAGCATAGCACCATAACCAACTTCTCCATAACCAAGTTTTTTTTTTTTTCATAACCAAGTCTTCATGACCAAAGGTGCAAGGCAGGCACCTTTGCCTGTTGAGCCATTGTACATGTCTTTTTATCTGCTTTTAAGCATTTTTTGTATTTATTTATTCATGAGTATGTCTGTGTGTGTATATGCCATGGGTGTAGTGCCTGAGGAGACTTTGAAGAAGGTGTCAAATACCTTGGAGCTGGAGTATCAAACTCTGGTCCTATGTAAGAGCAGCTAGTGCCCTTAACTACTCATACATCTCTCCAGCCCCCTTATATTTGCTTTTGAAAACACAGTCTCATGGATTACAGAGATGGTTAGCAGTTAAGTATTGTTAGTTTTTGTTTGTTTGTTTTGTTTTTTAACTCTAGCCCCATGTTGGGTGCCAAAATGTTGGTTTTGACTCTGATTCTTTTGGCTCTTTTGGGGGCCCGCCATCCAACTCCCAAATAATCACACACAGACACTTAATTCTTACTTATAAATGCCAGACTTAGCTTGGCTTATTTCTAGCCAGCTTGCCTTAAATTATTCCATCTACCTTTTGCATCTGGGCCTTTTCCTTTTTCTTACTTCTGTAATTTTACTTTTATTCTGTGGTTGGGTGTGTGGCTGGGTAGTTGGCCCCTTCTTTTCTCGTTCTTTGATCTCTCTTGCTTCTCTATTTATTCTCTCTGCCTGCTGGCTCTGCCTATCGTTTTGCCTGCCTTGCTATTGGCTGTTCAGCTCTATTAGACCAATCAGGTGTTTTAAGCAGGCAGAGTAACACAGCTTCACAGAGTTAAATTCAACATAAAAGAATGCAACATGTTTGCATCATTAAAACCACAGCATAAGCAAATGTATCACACCTTAAAACAATGTTCCACAACAATTAAGAGCATATACTACTCTTGCTGAGGACCCAAGTTCAGTTCCCAACATGCACACTTGGTGGCTCACAACTTCCTATAGCTCCAGTTGCAGGGGATCCAACGCTTCTGATCTCTTTGGACACTTGCACTCATTTGAGCATACCCACACACAGATACACAGACACATGTGCGTATATAATTAAAAATAATAAAAAATGGGGCCTGGAGGGATGGCTCAGCAGTTGAGAGAACTGTTGCTCTTCCAGAGGTCCTGATGTAGCTCACAACCATCCATAACTGTAGTCCCAAGAGATCCAATGGCCTCTTCTGGTGTGCAGATGAATATGTAGACCCATATACACAGATAAATAAGTCTTTTAAAAATAATGAAAATTAATTTAAAAATTAAAATAAAAAAAATTGTAATTCAAGCTGTCCTCAAACTCACAGTGATCTTCCCGTCTCAGCCTCCTGCATGCTCCGATGACAGGTACAGGGCACCACACTCAGTCTTTCTTCTCTTTTGGTGGTCCCAGGGATTGAACCCAGAACCATACACATGCTGAGCAACTGCTGTTCCACTGGACTGTACTCCCAGTCTGCCGCCTCCTCCTCTTCCTTTTAAACAGTAGCCTCTTGTAGGTACATGTGTTAGACGTGCAATACATACTTCCAAAAAATTGTCTTAACATCCAGCACAGACAGACAACACAAAGGTGATCAGCTCCTTTCACAGACCAAGATTAGAAACACTGCCCCCAAGCCACTGACTTTTGGGTGTCACTGGACATAGAACCTGGGACCTCAGATGCACCAAGTGAGTGCATGTCCACTGAGCTACAACCCCAGTCCTTTACCTTTAGCTTTTGTTTGGGAGCAATTTCTCATGTAGACTAGGCTGACCTCAAACTCACTATGTGGCCAAGCATGAGCTTTATCTCCTGATGGGATTATAGGCATTCATCACCATATGCAGCCGGTTCCCTGACTTAGACGTACCCAGGACACAACCCACCGACCAACTGAAAACCACCCCTATGGGACTAAGGATGTGTGTTCTTAAGATTACTTCCTGTTGTCTGGGGAGATGGCATCTTTAGGGGACCCTGAGAAAATTGATATAATGGTCAAGCCTGGGCGAGTTGGCTGTTGTCCAGTCTCAATGTGACAGGAAAGTGCAGGACTTGAAGTCATGGCTGGAGTAGTCTATGAGGCTGGACCATCTCAGCTAACTGCTTTGAAGCTGTCCTGAGCAGTTTGTAGTCCAAAGCTGATTTTTGGGTGGTGTTTGTCAACTTAATGATGTTATCACAGTCCAGGTGAATTTGTTATTGCAAGGCCCCATCATCTTCTTGGAGACCTCAAAGGTCACTGCCAAGAAAGGTCACGGTTCATTTCAGAAAACTTAAACATTTTAAGGTCATGTTCCATAGATTGCTGAAAGGTTAAAGAACCACAATTTGTTAAGTACATCTGGGGTACACAAGCTTAGTTCCTAGGTAACCTGCTTCAGACTCAAGCCTGAAATCATGTACAGGAAGCTAGAAGAAGCCCATTTCTAGAATTAGTTAGTACTAATATCATTACAGAAAGGTTAAATATACATATATAATGATCATATATATTAATTTTTATTTTATTCTATTAGTCAAATTAGGAACAAGCTTGCTTCAGATGTCAATCCCTTCTCCCTCTCCCTCCCCCCCAACATTCCACCTGCCCCTAGCCATCCCCCTTCCACTCCCCAGGGAGGGTAAGGCCCTCAAAAGGGGCTCCCCAAAGTCTACCACATCATCCTGGGCCAGGCCTAGGCCCTTCCCCATGTGTCCAGGTCAAGAGAGCATCCCTTTTTAAATTTATTTATTTGTTTATTTTTGTTTTTTTTCTTTTTTAAAGATTTATTTATTCATTATGTACACAGTGTTCTGCCTGCATGTATACCTTCACAACAGAAGAGAGTACTAGATCTCATTATAGATGGTTGTGAACTACCATGTCATTGCTGGGAATTGAACTCAGGACTTCTGAAAGATCAGCCAGTGTTCTTAACCTCTGAGCCATCTCTCCAGACCTTCTAAAGTTTTTTTTTTTGTTTATTTGTTTTGTGACAGGGTTTCTCTGTAGCTTTGGAGCCTGTCCTGGAACTCGATCTGTAGACCAGGCTGGTCTCGAACTCACAGAGATCTGCCTGTCTCTGCCTCCCGAGTGCTGGGATTAAAGGCGTGCGCCACCACCGGCCAGCTCAGCTTTAATTTTTAATTGAATTGGGGCTTCAAAAAGACCATTTGCTTTATATGTCTGTAGAGAGCATTGGAAACAAACATTTGGGAAGATGTGTGAAATTTTATTCTGTTGGAAGTGTGCTGTACCATTAGGCCAATTTACTCTTTTTCTTGGGACCTTTTTGTTTTTAATGATTCATCCTCCTCCTTTCAATGTCTCATTGGTTCACTGGTCTTCAGATTCCTTAGTCAGATGCTTTTATTCTCCTGGAAAGAAAAACAAAACAAAAAAGACTTTCCCCAACCCTAATTTGGGGAGTTCCCCTTTTTGGTAGGTTATAGCTGATCAAAGGCTTTTGTTAGCCTTATAGGTTAGTTTGGACTGAATGACCATGCTGTTTGATGAATGACTGCCTCTCCTAATCAAGAGGTCTCTCCTGTTTGAATCTAATCTTTATCAATTAGTCATTGAAATCCCGACTGTATCTATGGTGTGGTGCACCTATTTTAATATTCCAGACTCCACAAAATCATTTGCCAAATTTCATTTCTTGGAGTACCTTTTGGGTTACTTCCTGCAGGTAGTGGAGTTGGGTTGTATAAAGAACAAGTAGGACATTTCCTTATAATTTCCTTGTTTTCCTTGGCTTGTTGCCAATTGATAGAAAAATCTTTCTTCAAACCTTTGCTATTAACTTGATTTTTCTTATGAAATTCTGAGGCTTCTAGCACATTTCCTATCAATCAGTTTCATCACTGACCTATGTGAGAGGCCTGGTGAGCCCATATGGGATCTGATGTGTGTTATATACAAGGGATGATTTTTATTTTGTTTTATTTCTTGTAATTGAAAAAAATAGCAAAGTTAATTCTGAATCATCTGGAATAAATTCAGCAATTTCAGTATGTAAAACAACTCTGTATATTGAGAATCAGTAACTATATTAAAAGGTTCGGGGAAAATCATGGGCTGGAGAGATGGCTCAGTGGCTAAGAGCACTGCCTGTTCTTCCAGAGGTCCTGAGTTCAATTCCCAGCAACCACATGGTGGCTCACAACCATCTGTAATGAGATCTGGTGCCCTCTTCTGGACTGCAGGGATACATGCAGACAGAATACTGTATATATAATAAATAAATAAATACCTCTTAAAAAAGAGGTTCAGGAAAATCTAATGATGCCATGAGAATAGCATATAATTCTGACTTTTGAACAGAATCATAAGGGCTTTGAACCACGTTACTTAAATTTCCTGACTTATAACCTGCCTTTCCTGTGTTTGCTCTATATAAAACGTAGGGGCTTCAGAAATGAGTGTTTCCCCCATACAATGTGAGGAAGCATCCATTTAGTTCTCTTTATAAGCTGAAGTCTCTTGCTTTTGGGATATTTGTTGTTAATCTCTCCCAAAATTTACTGCAAGCTCTTTGCCAATGTTCATTTTCTGCCCATAATTAGGCAATTTTAGCATTAGTAAAATGTACTACAATTTCTGCTGGGTCTATTCCTGTTAATTGTTGTAGTTTCAACTTTCCTTTCAGAATCAATTCAGAAACCTTTTCTAAATATGTCTTTAATTCTTTTTTACTCTGTCTTCATGGTAAAAAATATTCATTCTAAGATATTATAATCTCTCTGTGTAAGAATTTCTATATCAGAATGCATAGAAAATAGTTTGACCAGAATGCAATCAAGCTTTGGATCCAATTGATCCGCATGTGCATCCTGTAGTTTTTTTTCTACCAGAGCCAATTCTCTCACAGCCACAGCTGATAGTTTTCTTGGACTATTTAAATCCTTATCACCTTGTAAAGTTAGAAATAAATTACTTAGTTCTCGGGTTGTTAATCCAATTGTGGGATGAAGCCACTTAAGAGCTCACAACAGTTTTTGAAAATCATTAAGAGTTTGTAATTGATCTCTCCTGATTTTTGCTTTCTATGGTTGAATTTTTTGTAAACCTATCTTATATCCTGGGTAATTAATAGAATATTCTCTTTGTATTTATTCAGGAGCAATTTATAATCCCCAACAAGGCAAAAAAATTCTTTACTTTTTCAAACTTGTTTCCTAAAGTATTTGCATCTGAATCAGCCAGTAAGATATCATCCATAGAATGGTAAATTGTAGATTGAGAAAACATTTTACAAATTATTTCCCATAGTTGATGTACAAAATATTGACACAGGGAGGGGCTGTTTAGCATCCCTTGTGGGAGAACCGTCCCCTGATACCTTTTAACAGGCTGAGAATTATTATAATTATATATATTATATATAATTATATATAATATATAATTATATATAATTATAATATATATAATTATAATTATTATAATTATAATAATATAATATTATATTATAATTATTATAATAATTATTATAATTATTATAATAAGGCAAAATTTTCTCTGTCCTGTTCTTGTAAAGGTATAGTAAAAAGCAGTCTTTTAAATCAATCTCTACAATAGACCATCCTTTAGGTAATAGAGAAGGCAAGGGAATTTCAAATTGTAAAGAACCCTTTTGCTGTATCACCTTAATAATAGCTCTTAGACCTGTTACCATTCTCAATTTTCCATATTTCTTTATTTTTTAAGATTTTATTTATTTATTATGTATACAACATTCTGCTTCCATGTATATCTGCACACCAGCAGAGGGCACCGGATTTCATAAGGGATGGTGTGAGCCACCATGTGGTTGCTGGGAATTGAACTCAGGACCTCTGAAAGAGCAGTCGGTGCTCTTCACCTCTGAGCCATCTCTCCAGCCCCCATCCAGATTTCTTTTTAATAACAAATATAGGAGACTTCCAAGGATTGGCCAGTTCCTTAATGTGTTGAACATTCTGCTGCTCCTGTATCTTTGAAAGATGAGCAGTTGTTATGCCCTGATTATGTGCAATCTGAACAGCTGGTGACTATTCTTGATAATATCTCTTAATATTTTTCTTAGAAGCATACATTAATTTACAGTTTGCTTCTGATATTGGAGGAATGCTAATCCGTGTTTTCTATTGCTTTGACAAATCAAATCACATAAATTTATTGCTATGTTAGCCACATCTGGCTTTAATTTACCTACCTGTCCTTCTGGTCCTATAAACTCGACCCACCATGTACTTTGTTTTACCTGAGATAAAGTTCCAATCCTTAGAACCTGAATATTTACCTCCTGAAGAGGTCAATCTGAATGCCAAGATTTTGGTGAAGTGATTATTACATCTGTGTCTGTGTCAACCAAACCTTCAATTACAATGTCAGCCAGCTGCCATTTATTCATATTTTTAGCTTTGGTCTTTGATCATTTATACAAGTTTGTCAAAATACTTGTTTAATGGTCTCTCCTGAAAATGTTCTTTTATATACTGAAGCTGTTCTGTCACCCAGAGCAGTGTGGTTTTAATGAAAGGTAGTAAGTCTTCTCTCCATGGATTAGTTTCTCCAGTGCTGACAGGTAATGAGTGAACCAAATTTGACACTGGGGCCTGTGAGAGGCCTCCTAAGGTGTTTCCCTGTGGAAAAGGGTTACCTTGCTTGTCCCGTGTTGATCTGCATTCATTAGTCCAATTCTGGCCTTCCCACACCTTCTGCATACTCCAGAAGGCTGGGGCCTTCTGTTTGAATTATCTCTAGAAGAAAACATTGTTTCTAGGAACTCTGTGCCTACAGTCCTTTTTCAGATGACCTTGTTTGCCACAATTAAAACATCTGATCTTTTGATTTTTCTTAAGGATTTTTAGAAATAACTTCTTCTATTGAGTAGCACCATAAGCATGAGATTCAATATTAGTTATATTTTAGACCTGTTTATCTATTGGTGCTGATCTTGTCTGTAAAGGCCTAATACCCATTTGCATTCTGAATTAGCATTTTCAAAAGCCAAATATTCAATTAATATTTGTCTAACTTCTGGATCTGATAATATTCTTTTTACAGCTGAAGTCAATCTTTGCAAAAAAAAATATCAGTGAAAGCTTCTTTTGAGGATTTATAATTTTAGTAAATGAATCAGTCCTCTTACCCGATTCTTTAGCCTTCTCCCAAGCATTGAAGCTGCTGTATGACATAGGGCCAAGGTGTGATCATCAAATCCAAACTGTCTTTGCAGAATACTGGTCTTTACCGAGAAACTGGTCTTGGGAATATCAACACCTCTGTCCCTATTTTTGTTCTATTGTCTTGGGGGATAATTATTTTCCAAATTGCCCATCAATTTAACATTTGTGTCACACAGGGTGAATACATAACAAGTGAAACAAACACTTCCTAAAATCTCTTCAAATCTAACATTTCTACAGGATTCCAGTTAACTTCTGCAACAAGCTATCTATCATAGGGGGTGTCTATCATATTGTGGTTGTTCTTGTATGGTAACTGGATGAACTAAGGTTGTTTTTCTAAAGGTTGTTTTTCTAATAACCTGTGGCTGATCCTCTTCCAATTCATTATAAAATGGTGAGGTAGGTTCTGTTATAAATTGTCTCTGTGTGAATATTTTTATTAGTTTCATTAATAGGTTTTTCTCAGGTTTGTATCTTATCAATTTTTAATATTTGGCACAAATACCAAACCACTTTTTAAAAGATAAAATATAAATTACCAAACTGATAACAATTATGAATGACATTATATCCATCCCAGCTAAGTGTGTGATCCCTGCATCTAACTTTTCCATTTTCAAGCCATCCATTGTGGAATCAAACAGAGTCCTAACTCCCTGCATCATAATATTCCCCATTCTCAATGTGGGAGAGATTTATATATAATATGTAAATATATAAGTAATAAAATAACAATATATGATATAGATATAAGTTTATAGTATATAAATATATACGTACATTATATACATTTTAATAAAACCTAACTCCCCGCTTAAGAATTCTCAGGTGTCTCACCAGGTCTGCTGACTTTTCAGTTTTCCACAGCAGTCACGTGGGACCTGTGTGTGGGCACCAGCTGCAGCAGCGGCTCTCAGCTGTGTGGGGGGGGTCGGGTCGGGGGGCAGCGGGGTGTCCAGGGTGGAGTGTCCAGGCAGGCGGGCTAACTCCGCTTGCCCCAGGTGCTGTGCCACTGAGAGACACAGGGCTGGTGTGGTCTTTGAGGTAAGTGGCTGTGGTGGGGTATCCTGACAGTCGGGCTAGCCACTGTGATGCTAGCAGTCCGGGTCTAAGGCACCCACAGCTGTTCACGTGCAACTGGGGGCTGAGGACACGCTGTGTGAGGGCGTGGGTCCTTGGATGATGGATCGAGCTGTGTGACACCAGGCTGTCACTGCGGCCTGGGGAATGTTGGCTCAGGGATTGCTGGAAAATGCACAGCACAGGGTGGGGTGGGGTAGGGTAGGGAGCAGTGACTTGCAGACGTGGCGGCTTTAAAAGCCGCTGGGTGATCTTGCTAAGTGTCGGATGCCAGATGACGAGTTTGCCTATGCTACTCATCCTTAATGAAAACCCAGGAGTCAGATGTTGCAGTAAAAACCTGACAGATCCAAAGAGAAGCGGAAGAACTATCAGCGGACCCTGACTCTTCTTGCTTACCAGATGGAAAGGGTTGCAAATCTCTCTAAGGCCCTCCGTTTCTCTTCCTGTGCCCCCTATCAGGGTCCTCCAAAACTTCTATGGCTTATTCTGGTCAGTCAATTGCTGACTTTACCCTCTGAGTCAAGGTAAACTTTATTATCAGTCTTGGAGTGTCAGTGCAAACAAATTCTCTAGCTGTCTTGGAACTCACTATGTAGACCAGGCTGGTCTCAAACTTACAGAGTTCTGACTGCCTCTTCCTCCCCAGTGCTGGGATTAGGGTTGTGGGTCACTATGCTTGACTTTTTTTTTTTTTTTAATTTTCCAGATTGGAAATAGTATTGCACCTTTACTTCTAGCACTCAGGAGGCAGAGGCAGGTGGGTGTCTGTGAGTTTGAGGGCAGCCTGGTCTACATAGTTCTACATGAGTGCTAAGATAAGCAGGGCTACATAATGAGACCTTATCTAAAAAAATTAATTTTTTCCTACAATGTATTTTGATATTTCTCCTCCTCCCGATTCAGCCCAGATCTTTCCTTGTCTGTTCAGTTTCACATTCTTCCTCTCTTAAAAAACAAACAAAACAAAGAACTAAAATCAAAACCAACAAAAAACCCAATAAGACAAAAAACATAAAAAGGCCACAACAGATAAAATAAAAAAAAAAACATGGATTTTGTTTTGCTTGGACACAGGTGTCCTGCCCTGGAGTGTGTTTGATATCTCCAGAGACACTCCTTGGAGGAAACTGATTCTCCCTTTCCCAGAAGACACCACCTGCAGATAGCTTCCTGGTTAAGGGTGGGACACCATGGCCACTTCTTCCCTTCAACGCTGGGATCCCCTATGGCTTGAACCTGCGTAGGCCCTGTGTGTGCCACTCCGTGTCTGTGCTTTGTTTGGACATCAGTCCTGTTGCACCCGGAAGACACCATTTTCTTGGAGTCATGTACCACCTCTGGCTCTTGTCCTTCTGCTTCCTCTTCCAAGTAGATCCCCTAGCCGAGGGAAGGAGTTACTGAAGGCATTCCGTTTAGAACCGAGTATGCCAAAATCTCTTACTTTGTACACGTTGTCCAGGTGTGGGCCTCTGTGTTAATTTCCAT
The DNA here is from genome assembly GCF_003668045.3 of Cricetulus griseus. Taxonomy (NCBI): domain Eukaryota; kingdom Metazoa; phylum Chordata; class Mammalia; order Rodentia; family Cricetidae; genus Cricetulus; species Cricetulus griseus. The sequence continues at coordinate 6,247,526 of NC_048602.1, read as the reverse complement.
TGACTGCAAGAAGGAGCTTCTCTGATGAGGGTTGAGAGAGACGCTGATCTATGTGCATATAAATATGCTGTTAGGAATAATTTTTATTGCTATATTCCTTTACCAGAATAATGGTGGTAAGTTTTCCTCCAGGCCTCTGACTTACCTAGTCTCAGGTTCTTGGCTGCTTTGGCATCAGGCATCATTTCCACTTCATGAATTGGACCTTAAATCTAATCAAAAAGGGATGGTTACTCCCATAGATCTGTATCACTACGGCACTGGCATCTCTCTTAGGCAGGTCACTGTGTAGGTCATCGGGTGTGTGGTTGGGTCATATTGGTGATTATAATTCTCCTTTGGTACCTTCCAGCATCATGAATGCTAGTGAGTAGTGACAAAGTTTCTCATTGGGCACCAGTTATACTTCTCCGTGTTCAATACATATTCGTTTCCTCACAACAGGGCCTTACTGATGGGATGTGGAGAGCAACCAATGGCCTTGGCAATGTCTTGTGAGTTTGGGGAGGCCAATGACTCAACAGGAAATAACTCATCTCTGGTACTGGGGGCTTTGCTTGGTGGCATAAGATGTCTAGTTGGGAGCATCTTTTTTAAAAAATAATTTAACTTTATTTTATGTGTATTGGTGTGAAGGTGTCAGATCCCCTGAAACTGAAGCAACAGACAGTTGTGAGCTGCCATGTGTGTGCTGGGAATTGAACCCGGGTCCTCTGAAAGAACAGCCAATGCTCTTAACTGCTGAGCCATCTCTCCAGACCCTAGTTGGGAGCATCTTGTTCCCTGTTATATAGTGATCCCATTTACATTCATTTCATATATGTATATATTTTAAGAAGTTTCTACAGTTGTAGGTTTATCATCAGTTCTTTCAATGGCAAATTGAAGCCCTGGAGAGAGCAGATGGAAGGACTATTTAGGAAGAGTAAACATAGATGAAAAAACAGTATCAAAAGCACTTTATTTTCAGAATTAACATACCAGAAGAATTACTGCAGGTCTGCTCAATCATCCCCAGGACAAAGGTCAATACTTCTGAGTCTAGAATATGCAGGGGAAAGGTCTATTTTGTATGGTCTGGAGACTGATTTAGGATAGCCATACTTAGGGTTTTGAATGACTGGGTTTAAGTAAATAGTAAATAAAAGTAAAAAAATTAATCACAAGTAGCAGAGTCAGCAGATACATGTTATGGCACCATCAAATTGAGTGCTACAAACAGCCAGCAGAAACTATGGAAGCAGCCCAATTGAGAAAAACAAATAGAAGGTGACATGGAATCAGGAGCTTACAAATATCCAGCAGACATCTGCTGGGGAAGCCCTGCAGAGCAGCCAGCTGGAGCTCTGGACTGAGAGGCCTAGTCAGTGCGGAGTCCTCTCGGGCATGGTTTCCATGAACTCTGGGCTCTTCTCTGTAACTGTAGTTCAAATCTTTAATACAAGGCTCTGGGAACTCCCAGTTTCAAGGGCACCCAATGGCCCGTTGCTCAAGTGTCTTAGGGAGCCTTGGACATGTACTTTCATTATTTCCTTGCCAATATGAATCCCCAAGATAGAAGATGTGACCACATGGGATGACTCCTTTACGATACATGTCAATTTCAGAGGCAGTGGTGGCACACAGTGAAACTTCCATCTGGAACTGCTCTATCATGAGAGGTGCATGTTCACTTAACCTACTATTTTCCCTTTCCCTCTAATTTCTGAAGACAAAAAAAAAAGATAATAGAAAATAAAATTTTGGGCTGGTGTCTCAGGGTTTCTATTGCTGTGAAGAGACACCATTTCCACATTTGCTTGGGGTGGTTTATACTTGAGAGATTCAGTCCATTGTCGTCATGTTGGACCATGACAGCAGGCAGGCAGACATGGTGCTTGAGAGGTAGTTGAGAGTTCTACATTCTGTGCAGGGAACAGGAAGTGAACTGAGACATTGGATGGTATCTTGAGCATAGGAGACCACAAAGCCCGCCTCCACAATGACACACTTCCTCCAACAAGGTCACACCTACTCCAACAGGGCATACCCCCCAAATGGTGTCACTCGCTTTGGGGGCCATTTTCTTTCAAACCACTACAGCTGGTAAGATGATTCAGAGGATAAAGGTGGCTCTGGGCAAGCCTCAGGAACTGTACACGAGGTTCTGTATGGGGGAAGTTGAGAACTGACTCCACAAAGTTGTCTCTTGACTTCCACAAATGCACCATAACACACACAGGCATACACACAGGCAAAAAAAATGGAAGAAATAATATTTTTCTCTGAAGATAGATAATTCCCAAAAAAACCCCAAAATACACACTCTCAATGTATTGTGCTTTCAGGGAAAAATCTGGATTTTGATGAACAAATAGATGAATTTACCCTGGCAGCTAGATTAGCTCCTCTCCTTGAGGAAGCCCACTCATGGTTGGTGACATGATGGGTCACAGAGATCTGGAAAAAGCAGAAAAACCAGGGGAGCTCTTGAAAGCACCTACTAAGAAAGGCAATCATGAATGAAGGTTTGTAGGCAAACAAATGACATCAAGCCTCCTGGGTGCTCCTCAATCAGTGTCAGGCAGGCAGCATTATTCTTTTTAAAGATTTATTTAGTGCATGAGTGTCTTTCATGGATGTGTGCGCAGCATGCCTGGTGCCTATGGAGGTCAGAAGAGGGCGTCTAACTCTCTGGAACTGATTGTCAAGATGCTTGTGAGCCACCCTGTAGGTACTGGAAACTGAACTCTGGTCATCTATAAAAGCAGCCAGTGATTTTACCTGCTGAACCATCTCTCCAGTCCATACAGTCTTATTTTTAGCCTTTGTTTATCCACATTTCAAGATGAATTATTCAAGCTGGGCATGGGGGCAGATGCTTTGTAATCTTGACTTTGGGAGGCTGAGGCAGCTGGATAAAGAATTTGAGGCGAACCTGGACTATCCATCAAGACACTGCCTCAAAAAGAGCCAAAGATGGGGGGGAATATAGATAGATGATAGATAGATAGATAGATAGATAGATAGATGATAGACAGATGATAGGTAGGTAGATAGATGATAGGTAGATGATAGGTAGAAAGAAAGAAAGAAAGAAAGAAAGAGAGAGAAAGAAAGAAAGAGATGATAAGTACCACCAATAAAAACTTAAGACTTGGTCACTACTATGTATCATAAAGCAGGTCCACATATGAGTGAGTACATATCATGTTTGTCTTTTTGTGATTGGGTTACCTTGCTCAGAATGGTTTCTTCGAGTTCCATCCATTTTCCTGCAAATTTCAAGATTACATTGGTTTTTTTTCTGCTGAGTAGTACTCCATTGTGTAAATGTATCACATTTTCTCTATCCATTCTTCAGTTGAGGGGCATCTAGGCTGCTTCCAGTTTCTGGCTATTACAAATAATGCTGCTATGAACATGGTTGAACAGATGTCCTTGTTGTATGAATGTGCTTCTTTAGGGTATATGCCTAGGAGTGGAATTGCTGGGTCTTGTGGTAGACTCATTCCCATTTTCTTGAGGAGTCGCCATACTGATTTCCAAAGTGGCTGTACAAGTTGGCACTCCCACCAGCAGTGGAGGAGTGTTCCTCTTTCTCTGTATCCTCTCCAGCATAAACTGTCATTGGTATTTTTGATTTTAGCCATTCTGACAGGAGTAAGATGGTATCTCAGAGTTGTTTTGATTTGCATATCCCTGATGGCTAAGGATGTTGAACACTTTCTCATGTGTCTTTCAGCCATTTTAGATTCCTCTATTGAGAACTGTCTATTTAATTCTGTACCCCATTTTTTAATTGGATTGTTTGGTGTTTTCGAGAATAGCTTCTTGTGTTCTTTGTATATTTTGGAGATCAGCCCTCTGTCAAATGTGGGGTTGGTGAATATCAGAGCTGTTTTTAATGATGTTGCTCAGAATGGTTTCCTCCCAGATGATGATTGAGAAGCTAATTTAAAAAAATGGTGCCAAGTACCACAAGAGTAACAGAACTGTGCTGTTTTTCTGGGATTTTGTTTTTTACTTTTTTGTTGTTGTTGTTTGGTTTTTTGTTTTTGTTTTTTTTTGTTTTTGTTTTTTTTAAATGGAGTGTGCTGGATGTCTCTACAATTTTGTTCAAATGACTGCAGAACATGGAAAAGCTGTTGCTGCTATTGATGCATAACATATTGCCATTATTGGTCTTTTTATATAAATATAAATATAAGCTAATTGAAACTCAAATATGTGATGAATCCAAGGTGTTTCAGTGAGTGCTCACCTGTTCATGCAAATTTGATTTCATCTTTAGTAAGTAGTAAAGTTATATGCTTGCCAAAAAAGAAATAAGTGACACACTGGAAGACAAATGTCACACAATTTCAATTTTATGTGTAACCTAGAAATGATGAATTTTCTAGAGAGCAGAATTGTGGCTATTAGGCTTCAATGTGGGTCTTCTAACAATGGGGAAACAATTGGTTTAAGGATATAAAACTGCAGTTGGACAAGAGGCATGGACTCTGTGATGTCTTGAGGTCTACCGAGAGCATAATAAATATGGTTGATAACAATATGCTATATTTTAAAAGTTGTGAGATAGTATACTTTAAGTATTCTCAAAAAAAGGATGGATATGTGTGATATAACATGTTAATTGGTTTAATTTAGCCATGCCATTGTGAACATACTGTATTATGTATCATAATTGTGCATGACTTTAATTATGAGCTAAATAAATAAATGGAAAAAATAAATAAAAAAGAAAAATACACAAAAAATAAGGAAGGCACAGAAATAGCAAAAACAAACAAACAAACAAAAAAACTTAAAAGGGTACACTCTATGACAAGGTTTGAGGGTGTGACAGACACCAGTGAGCATTTTCTCCAGAGAAGTCTTGTAGTGGTCCTCTGCAACACTCTTTGGACTTTTTATGGACCATATCTGAAGCATTGGGTTATGCTCTAGTTGTCTGAGGTGACCTTTATCACATTCCTGCTATCAAGACTTACAAAGGAGCAATTCTACTCATTCAACTCTGACCTCCTAAACCATGCCTGTAATCCCAGCACTTGGCAAGCATAGGCAGGAGGATCTGGAGTTCGTGAGAACCCTGTCTCAATCCGCCCTACCAGGAAAAACCCTCTTTAGCCAACCAAAGAAATGCAACCACAATAATAAACTATAAATTACTGCAACTGGTATGGTAACACACACTTGTATTCCCAGAACCATGCAGTAAAACTAAGACTAAGACAAAAAAAAAAAAATCAACAACAAATGCCTTTACTCCTGAAAAGGACTGCTTTGCCTGGGTGGCTTTGAGGGTTTAAAAAGATCTCTTTTCCAGATTTTTCTGGGTCCAAAAGGACTTTTTTCCACTTACTCTTCTCTTTCTTCTTTCTCTGTGTTCAGTCTATTTTGCTTTAATTGATGTTCCCCGTGCCTCTTCCATTGTGCTATGTAAACTTTTCTTTCCCCTGTATTTCCTCGTCTCCCTATTTCCTTTCATCTCCTGTTCTCCTCTCTCTTGTTTATTTTCTTCTAAAAACATTTTCGAGTCTGGCAGTGGTGGTGCACACCTTTAATCCCAGCACTCAGGAGGCAGAAACAGTCAGATCTCTGTGAGTTCAAGGCCAGCCTGGTTTACAGAGTTCCAGGACATCCAGGACTGTTACATGAGAAACCTTGTCTCAAAAAAACCAAAAAACCAAAAGCAAACCAAAAACAAAAGCCCACCAGGAACTGGAGTTAGACATTGTAAGTCACCATGTGGGTTCAGGGAACCAAACTTAGGTCTTCTGGAAGACTAAACTAAAATATATTGAGCCATGTCTCCCATCCCGTTTTCCTCCCTCCCTCCTTCCTTTTCTTTGAGTAGGGTCTCACTGTGTACCTCTGGCTGTCCTGGAACTTGCTCTGGAGACCAGGCTGGCCTCGAACTCCCAGAGATCCACCTGCCTCTGCCTCCTGGGATTAAAGGCTTGCGATGCTGCTGCTGCTGGGCCTCCTCCTCCTCCTCCTCCTCCTCCTCCTCCTCCTCCTCCTCCTCCTCCATCACCACCAGTGGCCCTGCCCCCTTTTTAAATTTTGTCTTATCCTTTGCTCAGAGTGTCTTCCTTTCTGCATTACTTTTGTAGGCAAGAACTGATCGGGGATTTCTCTCTAAGCCATATGCTGAGGTTTGAAGCCAGCGATATGGAGTGCCTGCTGAGTCACGTGAAGGAACGGCTAAACGAAGACCTGACCATGTCACAGAGAGGCAGCTCACTCCGTTTTTCTTTCGACTCGGTGAAGTATGAGGAGCTCGAGTTGATTGCCGAACAAACAGGTCTACCTTTGTCAGAATCTGAAAAGATTGATGGACTGAATAAAAGAAGGAAACAAGTTCAAGACACGGCCAGGAAGATCGGTGTGTATGGGGTGCAGATGCGTGGGACCGATTTGGGGCCATTCGTACTAAGGCGGGGCCAATAAGGCAAAGGTACAAAAAAAGTGGGAACCGTGAGGTGGGAGGGGCTGGCCACCGAAAGTCTTCCTGAGAAAGGTCTACCCAGTGGCAAGTACTAAAGTTGGTGTTAGGATCTCGAAGCTCGGATGAAAGTGTGAGCATTGGTACATTCTCGAGCCTCACCCCCTTCCTTTGTCAGGCCAATCTCAGTTCACTGAACCAGCTATCACAGAATGTCTTGCAGCCTCTGCATTCTCTTACTGTTTTTCTCCCAATGTCTTGCAGTTAGAAAGACTTTGAAATTGTCCATGAGAAGGAAAAATGCAGATTTGCTGCCAACGGTGCCTCCGGTGATATCTGGTGAACAAAGAAGGGCTAAGAAACTCATCCAGGATATTTTATTTCAGACAGAGCTTTTACGTGGCTCTGAGCAAACCCGGGAAAAAAAGAAAAGGGAAGCTAAGGAAGTCAAAAAGCCCCTGGGAGACAAGGCTCTTATGCAAAAAAGACAAATGTACTGGAAAATGTATTGGGAACAAGAAAAGAGAAAGGAGAAAGCAGAACAGGCAGAGCCAAAAGAGGGCCCTTCAGAGGAAGCTTCTGAAACACCCCCGAGGGAAGCCCAAAAGGTATCCCAAACACCCACTGTGCCAGCAAGACGCACCACTGTGGCAGCAAGACGCACCACTGTGCCAGCAAGACGCATCACTGTGCCAAAAAGACGCATCACTGTGCCAAAAAGACGCATCACTGTGCCAAAAAGACGCACCACTGTGCCAAAAAGACGGACCACTGTGCCAGCAAGACGCACCACTGTGCCAGAAAAAGACACCACTGTGCCAGAAAAAGACACCACTGTGCCAGAAAAAGACATCACTGTGCCAGAAAAAGACGTCACTGTGCCAGAAAAAGACACCACTGTGCCAGAAAAAGACACCACAAAATACGAAAGGAAGTTGAGTCATGGTTTGTCCGGGACCCCTGGGCGTATGAGCCAATTAGAAAAGACATCTTGGCGAGACGATATTTGCCAGCTTCTCACTTCAAGAATAGCGAGTTCTCATCCAGACATGATAAGGGACCTGGGCGAAGAACTGGCGGATTTGGCTGATGCGGTGCTCACCAACGAACCCAGCTGGGCTCTCTTCAACGAGCTATGTCCCTGGAGAAGGGCCTCAGGCATGGTGCCATCAGAACTTGGAAAGGTGGATAAAAAAGCTATCAAGGAGGAAGTGCCAGGGACAGCTACAGATGAGGAGGTATCTCTTTCGAAAATCAAGGAAATGGTAATAGATTTCTTAGAGAGTTATTTGATCTTAGAGATAGAGAGACTTAAGGCGTCAGGCAAACAGAAAGGAGAAACAGTTGAAGACAGAGAGGAGGTGATAAGCCTTGAAGAGGAGGAAGAGAGAACTCATGACAAAGAGACACCTGCTGCCCCAGGAAAGCTGTTAACTACGGGAGACGAGAAACAACTTAGAAAAGAAAAGAGGAGGAAACAGATCACAGATGAAAAGGAACCAACCCATCCAGAAGAGACATTGATGCAGGCCAAAGAAATATACAATGCTCTCCAAAACATGTTAGCAAAGGCAAAACTTAGACAAGAGGAGAAACTACGTGGAGAAAAACAGGCAACAGTCTCAGAAGAAGGGAGGGCGGACCTGGAGAAGAAAGAGCAGGTGTGGCAAAAGACTATGGAAGCCCTAAATGAGAGCATGAGGGCCAAGCAACAGAAGAGGCACAGAGAGAGGAGGAAGGGAGAGGAAGAGGAAGAACTGGCCAAGGAAGAGCAAGAGGAACAAGAGGGGGAAAGGATACGGCCGCAGGAAGAGAAGAAGTGGAGCTGGCCATCAGAGAGAACGGAGGAGGAAGAGGAGGACTATGACTACTGGGTGCTGGATCGCTTTTTGTCTTCGTCAGAAGATGAGGAAAGATCAGATGAGGAAACAGAAGATGAGGAAAGTGAGGAGACATGGAAAAAGGAGCGCCTCGCAGACCAAGAGGATACAGAAGAAGGAAAGGAAGCTGACAGACTAGTCAGAGGAGAAGGTGACCAACAAGAGCTGGAAGGGTTAGCTCAGGATGGAGAGAGCCTGGAGCCTGGAGAGAAGGAATGGCCAACCTGGAAAAGGGGGAGAAAGAAGGGAGCCCAGAAAGAGACAAGGATGACTCAGAAAGAGAGGAGAGAACTCTGGGAAAAAGAGAAAATGCGCTTAGCAAAGAAACAGAGGGGGGAGGAGGAAGAGGAAGAAGAGGAGGAAGAGGAGGAGGAGGAGGAGGAGGAGGAGGAGGAGGATGAAGAAACGAGGAAACAGAAAGAAGCAGCTAAGGAAGAAAAGAAAGAGAGAGCTGAAAAGGCCAGATTAGCCAATATAATAAGAAAACTGTTTCCGAAAGTGGAAGAGATGCTTCAGAGAGCAAGACCGCGGCAAAGGGAGCAACTGGTGCTAGTAAAGGGGATGGCACAGGAAAAAGGGAGGCACGAAATGAAAAAGGAGACAGAGGTCGTAAAAGACGAGAAAGCACCCGAGAGAAGAAAGAGAATAAGGAAAAAGGAGAAAGAGAGATTACAGAGTGAGAAAGAGGAAGGTCAGTTCCAGGAGGAGAAGGAGGAGCAGGAGGAGGAGGAGGAGGAGGAGGAGGAGAAGAAGGAGAAGGAGAAGAAGGAGAAGAAGGAGAAGAAGGAGAAGAAGGAGAAGAAGAAGAAGGAGAAGGAGAAGGAGGAGAAGGAAGAGGAGAAGGTGGTGGTGGAGGAGGAGGAGGAGGAGGAGGAGGAAGAGGAGGAGGAGGAGGAGGAGGAGGAGGAGGCGAAGTTACTGAAGGAGCAACGCCAGGCTGGTGAGCTCAAGGAGAAAGGGGAATCATTACTGACCACAGAACACTTGGTAAAGAGGGATACCTCTGAGGAAAAAAGGGCTAAATCCAGGGAAAAAGTGAGGCTGGAAAGGGGAAAAACAGAAGTAACCCCAAAACAGGAACAAATTAAGAAAAGACAAGACAAATTACCCCATAGCACTAGGATCAAGCGGAAGCCTGTTGCTAAGGATAAGAAAACAGCCATAGAGGAAAGAGAGCAGGAAGCTCAGGAGCAGGCTGTGAAAAGCCCGGTTCATCCTGAAGAGACGGAGGCTGATGATAAACTATGGAACAAAGAGAGGCAGCTGCTGAAGGTTCTGGCTTCGATACTTAAAGAACCAGGCTTAAAGCCCATGGAGAAGAGGAGCTCATTAGCAGAAGAGTCTGTCCCCATCATGCGGGTTGAAGGTCACGGGTGGGAAATTTTTCAGAAACAGGACTTAAAAACTGAAAAAGGCTCCTTGGAGGAGTACTGCAAGCTCTTGAGGAAGAACCAGGAGAAGATTCACCTGGACAGAGCCCAGGTGGAGGCTCTGCTGACTAAGCTCCGACAGAAACAGCTCTTAAAAGAGAATAAGCTGGCAGAGCTTGGCAAGCTCATTGAAGAGAGTGAACCAGAAAAGATCCAGCTGAAGTGGCTGCTAGACAAAATCAGAAGTTGCCTCTTGGCGCAAATGGTTGAGGAGAAAATGGAGGGAGACTTAACATATCCAGAAAGAGCAGAGGAGCCTGAGGAGGAGGAGAAAAGGGAGAGCCCAGAGGAAAACGAGGAGGAAGAGGAGGAGGCTGGGCCCAAGAAAAAGAAAATGAAGTACCTGACGAGAAAGGTCAGTTTACGTGAAGAGGAAAAGCTGATCCAAAAAGGGAAAAAGGAAGAGAGGTTGGCTGAGAAGAAAAAGAAGCTGGGTGCACCGGAGGGCCCGGCTGAAGAGGAGGAAGGACTTCTCATGAAAGAAGAGTTGGGGCATGTTGGGGAGAAGGACAAGGTCAGGGAAGATGAGAGGGGGCTCCTCGGTGTGGAAGAAGAAAGCCCGAGGGAGGAAATTCTGAGAGAAGAAAGCCCGAGGGAGGAAATTCTGAGAGAAGAAAGCCCGAGGGAGGAAAGCCTGAGAGAAGAACGCCTGAGAGAAAAAAGCCTGAGAGAAGAACACCCGAGAGAAAAAAGCCCGAGTGAGGAAAGTCTGAGAGAAAAAAGCCTGAGAGAAGAACGCCTGAGAGAAGAACGCCTGAGAGAAAAAAGGCTGAGAGCAAAAAGCCTGAGAGAAGAACGCCTGAGAGAAAAAAGGCCGAGAGAAGAACGCCCGAGAGAAAAAAGTCCGAGTGAGGAAAGTCTGAGAGAAAAAAGGCTGAGAAAAGAACGCCTGAGAGCAAAAAGCCTGAGAGAAGAACGCCTGAGAGAAAAAAGCCCGAGTGAGGAAAGTCTGAGAGAAAAAAGCCTGAGAGAAGAACACCCGAGAGAAAAAAGCCCGAGTGAGGAAAGTCTGAGAGAAAAAAGCCCGAGAGAAGAACACCTGAGAGAAAAAAGTCCGAGTGAGGAAAGTCTGAGAGAAAAAAGGCTGAGAAAAGAACACCTGAGAGCAAAAAGCCTGAGAGAAGAACGCCTGAGAGAAAAAAGCCCGAGTGAGGAAAGTCTGAGACAAAAAAGCCTGAGAGAAGAACGCCTGAGAGAAAAAAGTCCGAGTGAGGAAAGTCTGAGAGAAAAAAGGCTGAGAAAAGAACGCCTGAGAGCAAAAAGCCTGAGAGAAGAACGCCTGAGAGAAAAAAGCCCAAGTGAGGAAAGTCTGAGAGAAAAAAGGCTGAGAAAAGAACGCCTGAGAGCAAAAAGCCTGAGAGAAGAACGCCTGAGAGAAAAAAGCCCGAGTGAGGAAAGTCTGAGAGAAAAAAGCCTGAGAGAAGAACGCCTGAGAGAAAAAAGCCCGAGTGAGGAAAGTCTGAGAAAAAAAAGCCCGAGAGAAGAACACCTGAGAGCAAAAAGCCTGAGAGAAAAAAGTCCGAGTGAGGAAAGTCTGAGAGAAAAAAGCCTGAGAGAAGAACGCCTGAGAGAAAAAAGCCCGAGTGAGGAAAGTCTGAGAGAAAAAAGCCTGAGAGAAGAACACCTGAGAGAAAAAAGTCCGAGTGAGGAAAGTCTGAGAGAAAAAAGGCTGAGAAAAGAACACCTGAGAGCAAAAAGCCTGAGAGAAGAACGCCTGAGAGAAAAAAGCCCGAGTGAGGAAAGTCTGAGACAAAAAAGCCTGAGAGAAGAACGCCTGAGAGAAAAAAGTCCGAGTGAGGAAAGTCTGAGAGAAAAAAGGCTGAGAAAAGAACGCCTGAGAGCAAAAAGCCTGAGAGAAGAACGCCTGAGAGAAAAAAGCCCAAGTGAGGAAAGTCTGAGAGAAAAAAGGCTGAGAAAAGAACGCCTGAGAGCAAAAAGCCTGAGAGAAGAACGCCTGAGAGAAAAAAGCCCGAGTGAGGAAAGTCTGAGAGAAAAAAGCCTGAGAGAAGAACGCCTGAGAGAAAAAAGCCCGAGTGAGGAAAGTCTGAGAAAAAAAAGCCCGAGAGAAGAACACCTGAGAGAAAAAAGTCCGAGTGAGGAAAGTCTGAGAGAAAAAAGCCCGAGAGAAGAACGCCTGAGAGAAAAAAGTCCGAGAGAAAAAAGTCCGAGAGAAAAAAGGCTGAGAGAAAAAAGTCCGAGAGAAAAAACCCTGAGAGAAGAACGCCTGAGAGAAAAAAGCCCGAGTGAGGAAAGTCTGAGAGAAAAAGGGTTGAGAAAAGAACGCCTGAGAGCAAAAAGCCTGAGAGAAGAACGCCTGAGAGAAAAAAGCCCGAGTGAGGAAAGTCTGAGAGAAAAAAGGTTGAGAAAAGAACGCCTGAGAGCAAAAAGCCTGAGAGAAGAACGCCTGAGAGAAAAAAGCCCGAGTGAGGAAAGTCTGAGAGAAAAAAGCCCGAGAGAAGAACATCGGAGAGAAAAAAGCCCGAGTGAGGAAAGTCTGAGAAAAAAAAGCCCGAGAGAAGAACACCTGAGAGAAAAAAGCCCGAGTGAGGGAAGTCTGAGAGAAAAAAGCCCGAGAGAAGAACGCCTGAGAGAAAAAAGCCCGAGAGCAAAAAGCCCGAGAGAAGAACGCCTGAGAGAAAAAAGCCCGAGTGAGGAAAGCCTGAGAGAAGAACGCCTGAGAGAAAAAAGTCCGAGTGAGGAAAGTCTGAGAGAAAAAAGGCTGAGAAAAGAACGCCTGAGAGCAAAAAGCCTGAGAGAAGAACCCCTGAGAGAAAAAAGCCCGAGTGAGGAAAGTCTGAGAGAAAAAAGGCTGAGAAAAGAACGCCTGAGAGCAAAAAGCCTGAGAGAAGAACACCCGAGAGAAAAAAGCCCGAGTGAGGAAAGTCTGAGAGAAAAAAGCCTGAGAGAAGAACGCCTGAGAGAAAAAAGCCTGAGAGAAAAAAGCCTGAGAGAAGAACGCCTGAGAGAAAAAAGGCCGAGAGAAGAACGCCTGAGAGAAGAACGCCTGAGAGAAAAAAGTCCGAGTGAGGAAAGTCTGAGAGAAAAAAGGTTGAGAAAAGAACGCCTGAGAGCAAAAAGCCCGAGAGAAGAACCCCTGAGAGAAGAACACCCAAGAGAAAAAAGCCCGAGTGAGGAAAGTCTGAGAGCAAAAAGTCTGAGAGAAGAACGCCTGAGAGAAAAAAGCCCGAGTGAGGAAAGTCTGAGAGAAAAAAGCCTGAGAGAAGAACACCTGAGAGAAAAAAGCCCGAGAGAAGAACGCCTGAGAGAAAAAAGCCCGAGTGAGGAAATTCTGAGAGAAAAAGGCCTGAGAGAAGAACACCTGAGAGAAAAAAGCCTGAGAGAAGAACACCTGAGAGAAAAAAGCCCGAGTGAGGAAAGTCTGAGAGAAAAAAGGCTGAGAAAAGAACGCCAGAGAGAAAAAAGCCTGAGAGAAGAACGCCTGAGAGAAAAAAGCCCGAGTGAGGAAAGTCTGAGAGAAAAAAGGCTGAGAAAAGAACGCCAGAGAGAAAAAAGCCTGAGAGAAGAACGCCTGAGAGAAAAAAGCCCAAGTGAGGAAAGACCGAGAGAAGAACGCCTGAGAGAAAAAAGGCCGAGTGAGGAAATTCTGAGAGAAAAAGGTCTGAGAGAAGAAAGCCTGAGAGAAAAAAGCCCGAGTGAGGAAAGGCTGAGAGGAAAAAGCCTGAGAGAACAACGCCTGAGAGAAAAAACCCCGAGAGAAAAAAGCCTGAGAGCAAAAAGGCTGAGAGAAAAAAGCCTGAGAGAAAACAGCCCGAGTGAGGAAAGGCTGAGAGAAAAAAGCCCGAGTGAGGAAAGGCTGAGAGAAAAAAGCCTGAGAGAAGAACACCTGAGAGAAAAAAGCCCGAGTGAGGAAAGTCTGAGAGAAAAAAGGCTGAGAAAAGAACGCCAGAGAGAAAAAAGCTTGAGAGAAAAAAGCCTGAGAGAAGAACGCCTGAGTGAAAAAAGCCCAAGTGAGGAAAGACCGAGAGAAAAAAGCCTGAGAGAAGAACGCCTGAGAGAAAAAAGGCCGAGTGAGGAAATTCTGAGAGAAAAAAGCTTGAGAGAAGAACATCCGAGAGAAAAAAGCCTGAGAGAAGAACGCCTGAGAGAAAAAACCCCGAGAGCAAAAAGGCTGAGAGAAAAAAGCCTGAGAGAAAAAAGCCCGAGTGAGGAAAGGCTGAGAGAAAAAAGCCCGAGTGAGGAAAGGCTGAGAGAACGCCTGAGAGAAAAAAGCCCGAGTGAGGAAAGCCTGAGAGAAAAAAGGCTGAGAGAAGAACGCCTGAGAGAAAAAACCCCGAGAGAAAAAAGCCTGAGAGAAGAACACCTGAGAGAAGAACGCCTGAGAGAAAAAAGCCCGAGTGAGGAAAGTCTGAGAGAAAAAAGCCCGGGTGAGGAAAGTCTGAGAGAAAAAACTCTAAGAGAAGAACGCCTGAGAGAAAAAATCCCGAGTGAGGAAAGTCTGAGAGAAAAAAGCCCGAGAGAAGAACGCCTCAGAGAAAAAAGGCTGAGAGAAGAACGCCTGAGAGAAAAACGTCCCAGTGAGGAAAGTCTGAGAGAAGAACACCCGAGAGAAAAAAGCCCAAGAGAAAAAAGGCTGAGAGATAAAAGGCTGAGAGAAGAACGCCTGAGAGAAAAAAGCCTGAGAGAAGCACGCCTGGGAGAAAAAATCCCAAGTGAGGAAAGTCCGAGAGAAAAAAGGCTGAGAGAAGAACGCCTGAGAGAAGAACACCCGAGAGAAAAAAGTCCGAGTGAGGAAAGTCTGAGAGAAGAACGCCTGAGAGAAAAAAGGCTGAGAGAAAAAAGCCCGAGTGAGGAAAGTCTGAGAGAAGAACGCCTGAGAGCAAAAAGCCCGAGTGAAGAAAGTCTGAAAGAAGAACGCCTGAGAGAAAAAAGGCTGAGAGAAGAACGCCTGAGAGAAAAAATCCCAAGTGAGGAAAGTCCGAGAGAAAAAAGGCTGAGAGAAGAACGCCTGAGAGAAAAAAGCCTGAGAGAAGCACGCCTGGGAGAAAAAATCCCAAGTGAGGAAAGTCCGAGAGAAAAAAGGCTGAGAGAAGAACGCCTGAGAGAAGAACACCCGAGAGAAAAAAGTCCGAGTGAGGAAAGTCTGAGAGAAGAACACCCGAGAGAAAAAAGCCCGAGTGAGGAAAGTCTGAGAGAAGAACGCCTGAGAGCAAAAAGCCCGAGTGAAGAAAGTCTGAAAGAAGAACGCCTGAGAGAAAAAAGGCTGAGAGAAGAACGCCTGAGAGAAAAAATCCCAAGTGAGGAAAGTCCGAGAGAAAAAAGGCTGAGAGAAGAACGCCTGAGAGAAGAACACCCGAGAGAAAAAAGTCCGAGTGAGGAAAGTCTGAGAGAAGAACACCCGAGAGAAAAAAGCCCGAGCGAGGAAAGTCTGAGAGAAGAACGCCTGAGAGCAAAAAGCCCGAGTGAAGAAAGTCTGAAAGAAGAACGCCTGAGAGAAAAAAGGCTGAGAGAAGAACGCCTGAGAGAAAAAATCCCAAGTGAGGAAAGTCCGAGAGAAAAAAGGCTGAGAGAAGAACGCCTTAGAGAAAAAAGTCCGAGAGAAAAAAGGCTGAGAGAAGAACGCCTGAGAGAAAAAAGCCTGAGAGAAGCACGCCTGGGAGAAAAAATCCCAAGTGAGGAAAGTCCGAGAGAAAAAAGCCTGAGAGAAGAACGCCTTAGAGAAAAAAGTCCGAGAGAAAAAAGGCTGAGAGAAGAACGCCTGAGAGAAAAAAGCCTGAGAGAAGCACGCCTGGGAGAAAAAATCCCAAGTGAGGAAAGTCCGAGAGAAAAAAGGCTGAGAGAAGAACGCCTGAGAGAAGAACACCCGAGAGAAAAAAGTCCGAGTGAGGAAAGTCTGAGAGAAGAACGCCTGAGAGAAGAACACCCGAGAAAAAAAAGCCCGAGTGAGGAAAGTCTGAGAGAAGAACGCCTGAGAGCAAAAAGCCCGAGTGAAGAAAGTCTGAAAGAAGAACGCCTGAGAGAAAAAAGGCTGAGAGAAGAACGCCTGAGAGAAAAAATCCCAAGTGAGGAAAGTCCGAGAGAAAAAAGGCTGAGAGAAGAACGCCTTAGAGAAAAAAGTCCGAGAGAAAAAAGGCTGAGAGAAGAACGCCTGAGAGAAAAAAGCCCGAGAGAAGCACGCCTGGGAGAAAAAATCCCAAGTGAGGAAAGTCCGAGAGAAAAAAGGCTGAGAGAAGAACGCCTGAGAGAAGAACACCCGAGAGAAAAAAGCCCGAGTGAGGAAAGTCTGAGAGAAGAACGCCTGAGAGCAAAAAGCCCGAGTGAAGAAAGTCTGAAAGAAGAACGCCTGAGAGCAAAAAGCCCGAGTGAGGAAAGTCTGAGAGAAGAACGCCTGAGAGAAAAAAGGCTGAGAGAACGCCTGAGAGAAAAAATCCCAAGTGAGGAAAGTCCGAGAGAAAAAAGGCTGAGAGAAGAACGCCTGAGAGAAGAACACCCGAGAGAAAGAAGCCCGAGTGAGGAAAGTCTGAGAGAAGAACGCCTGAGAGCAAAAAGCCCGAGTGAAGAAAGTCTGAAAGAAGAACGCCTGAGAGAAAAAAGGCTGAGAGAAGAACGCCTGAGAGAAAAAATCCCAAGTGAGGAAAGTCCGAGAGAAAAAAGGCTGAGAGAAGAACGCCTTAGAGAAAAAAGTCCGAGAGAAAAAAGGCTGAGAGAAGAACGCCTGAGAGAAAAAAGCCTGAGAGAAGCACGCCTGGGAGAAAAAATCCCAAGTGAGGAAAGTCCGAGAGAAAAAAGGCTGAGAGAAGAACGCCTGAGAGAAAAAAGCCCGAGAGAAGCACGCCTGGGAGAAAAAATCCCAAGTGAGGAAAGTCCGAGAGAAAAAAGGCTGAGAGAAGAACGCCTGAGAGAAGAACACCCGAGAGAAAAAAGTCCGAGTGAGGAAAGTCTGAGAGAAGAACGCCTGAGAGAAGAACACCCGAGAGAAAAAAGTCCGAGTGAGG
This sequence comes from Cricetulus griseus, assembly GCF_003668045.3. NCBI lineage: Eukaryota > Metazoa > Chordata > Mammalia > Rodentia > Cricetidae > Cricetulus > Cricetulus griseus. The sequence continues at coordinate 6,230,827 of NC_048602.1, read as the reverse complement.
AAAGTCTGAGAGAAGAACGCCTGAGAGCAAAAAGCCCGAGTGAAGAAAGTCTGAAAGAAGAACGCCTGAGAGAAAAAAGCCCGAGTGAGGAAAGCCTGAGAGAAAAAAGCCCGAGTGAGGAAAGTTTGAGAGAAAAAAGCCCGAGAAAAGAACGCCCGAAAGAAGAACACCTGAGAGAAAAAAGTCCGAGTGAGGAAAGTCTGAGAGAAAAAAGCCTGAGAGAAGAACGCCTGAGAGAAAAAACCCGGAGAGATAAAACCCCAAGAGAAAAAAGCCTGAGAGCAAAAAGGCTGATGGAAAAAATTCTGAGAGAAAAACGTCCGAGTGAGGAAAGTCTGAGAGAAGAACGCCTGAGAGAAAAAAGCCCAAGAGAAAAAAGGCTGAGAGAAAAAAGTCTGAGAGAAGAACGCCTGAGAGAAAAAAGCCCGAGTGAGGAAATTCTGAGAGTAAAAAGCCTGAGAGAAGAACGCCTGAGAGAAAAAAGCCCAAGAGAAAAAAGGCTGAGAGAAAAAAGGCTGAGAGAAGAACGCCTGAGAGAAGAACGCCTGAGAGAAGAACGCCTGAGAGAAAAAAGCCCGAGTGAGGAAATTCTGAGAGTAAAAAGCCTGAGAGAAGAACGCCTGAGAGAAAAAAGCCCAAGAGAAAAAAGGCTGAGAGAAAAAAGCCTGAGAGAAGAACGCCTGAGAGAAAAACGTCCAAGTGAGGAAAGTCTGAGAGAAGAACGCCTGAGAGAAAAAACCCGGAGAGATAAAACCCCAAGTGAAAAAAGCCTGAGAGCAAAAAGGCTGAGAGAAAAAAGTCTGAGAGAAAAAAGCCCGAGTGAGGAAAGTCTGAGAGAAAAAAGCCCAAGAAAAGAACGCCTGAGAGAAAAACGTCGGAGTGAGGAAAGTCTGAGAGAAGAACGCCTGAGAGAAAAAAGCCCGAGTGAGGAAATTCTGAGAGTAAAAAGCCTGAGAGTAGAACGCCTGAGAGAAAAAAGCCTGAGAGAAAAAAGCCTGAGAGAAAAAAAACTGAGAGAAGAACGCCTGAGAGAAAAAAGTCTGAGTGAGAAAAGTCTGAAAGAAAAAAGCCCAAGAAAAGAACGCCTGAGAGAAAAACGTCCGAGTGAGGAAAGTCTGAGAGAAGAACGCCTGCGAGAAAAAAGCCCGAGTGAGGAAATTCTGAGAGTAAAAAGCCTGAGAGTAGAACGCCTGAGAGAAAAAAGCCTGAGAGAAAAAAGCCTGAGAGAAGAACGCCTGAGAGAAAAAAGTCTGAGTGAGAAAAGTCTGAAAGAAAAAAGCCCAAGAAAAGAACGCCTGAGAGAAAAACGTCCGAGTGAGGAAAGTCTGAGAGAAGAACGCCTGAGAGAAAAAAGCCCAAGAGAAAAAAGGCTGAGAGAAAAAAGTCTGAGAGAAGAACGCCTGCGAGAAAAAAGCCCGAGTGAGGAAATTCTGAGAGTAAAAAGCCTGAGAGTAGAACGCCTGAGAGAAAAAAGCCTGAGAGAAAAAAGCCTTAGAGAAAAAAGCCTGAGAGAAGAACGCCTGAGAGAAAAAAGCCTGAGAGAAGAACGCCTGAGAGAAAAAAGTCCGAGTGAGGAAAGTCTGAGCGTAAAAAGCCTGAGAGAAGAACGCCTGGGAGAAAAAATCCCAAGTGAGGAAAGTCCGAGAGAAAAAAGGCTGAGAGAAGAACGCCTTAGAGAAAAAAGCCCGAGAGAAAAAAGGCTGAGAGAAGAACGCCTGAGAGAAAAAAGCCTGAGAGAAGCACGCCTGGGAGAAATCCCAAGTGAGGAAAGTCCGAGAGAAAAAAGGCTGAGAGAAGAACGCCTTAGAGAAAAAAGCCCGAGAGAAAAAAGGCTGAGAGAAGAACGCCTGAGAGAAAAAAGCCTGAGAGAAGCACGCCTGGGAGAAATCCCAAGTGAGGAAAGTCCGAGAGAAAAAAGGCTGAGAGAAGAACGCCTTAGAGAAAAAAGCCCGAGAGAAAAAAGGCTGAAAGAAGAACGCCTGAGAGAAAAAAGCCTGAGAGAAGCACGCCTGGGAGAAATCCCAAGTGAGGAAAGTCCGAGAGAAAAAAGGCTGAGAGAAGAACGCCTGAGAGAAAAAAGCCCGAGAGAAAAAAGGCTGAAAGAAGAACGCCTGAGAGAAGAACGCCTGGGAGAAAAAATCCCAAGTGAGGAAAGTCCGAGAGAAAAAAGCCTGAGAGAAAAAAGTCGGAGAGAAAAAAGCCTGAGGGGGAAAAGGCTGAGAGAAGAACGTCTGAGAGAAAAAAGCCCGAGTGAGGAAAGCTCGAGCGAGGCAAGCTCGAGTGAAGAGGAATTGAGTTTCAGTGAATATGAGAGCCTGAGTGAGGAGGAGGAAGGGGAGGAGGAGAAGGAAGAGAAAAGCAAGAAGGAGAAAAAGTGGAGACTTAAAAGCAGGATGGTTTCAAAAGAGGACAGAGTGTTGGAAAGGAAAGCTGCCTTACCCAGACCACCGACAGTGGCTGGAGATCTTGCCAGGGAAAAAGTAGTGGAGCAGAAAATGCTTCCTAAGAAAGAGGGCTTGCTTGATGGAGAGAGAGATTCCAGATTCCTGGACCAAAGTCATTTAGAAATGTCACTGCTGGCGTCCATGAGGAAAAAGGCGTTAATGGTCCTGAGGGCGCTGAAAGAAAAATGGGAAAACCGATTTCTTGAAATACTCCCCACACCAAGCTCACGGGGACCGCAAGAGCCTGCCGTCTCGGAGACACGCAGGAAGGACTTCTTACAAGCCACAGGCTTAGAGGCGCAAATCCGAGGACCCCAGGTGGGATTACCCGCCAGCCTGCAGCCACGGAGGCGGTGGTGGCTGGTTCCCTTGGGGGACCGGGTCGTACCTCCTGCCCCCACCTCTTCTCCCACGAGGCTCACCGGCAGGGACGGAGGCCGGGCGAGCGCGTCTGAGGAGGAGGAGGAGGACTGGGTAACGGATGCCCTGGGAAGGCTGGTAGCGGGAGAGCGGCTCTCCAGGGACAGTTTCCACCGGCTGCACCAGCTCGTCCAAGACTTGTGTTCGCGCAGTCGCCGGGAGGGGCTGCCGCTCTCCAGACTCAGGACCGTCGTGCAGCACCTGGACGTGAGGGACGCCCGCGGCCGCCGCCCCCCGCAGGACGCTTTCGGGAAAGCCATGGTCCCTCCCATCCAAAGAAAAGAGGAACCCAAGGTCGTCGCAGCCACCCGGACCCCAACCCCTCCTGCCCTGGCCTGGCATCCCCTGGCCCACGAGGAGAAGCGTGCTCGCCCGCTCTCCTCTGCCCTGAGGGAGGGTTTTGGGGATGCCTATCCCTTGGCAGGCAGAAAACCCCCGACCTTGAGGTTCAAGGACTTCGCGGACGCAAGGGCGAGGGTAGGGGGGCTGGCGGCGACCATGCCGGGACCCACGCCCCCGTGGGCCCCCGGTAGGGCCGCAGCCCCAAAGGCCGAACCGTGGCAGCTCCTCGTAGACGAGGCGCACAGAAGCGCCCGCCGGCAGCAGCTGTGGGACGCCCTCGAAGACATGGAGCTGCGAGGCCTCCACCCCGCCCGGAGAGACATCCTGAGAGGCACCCACGTGTCCCTGTCGCTGGACAGACAGACGCTGGCCCTGATGTTTCAGAACGAACTCAAGGCTTGGAAGAGAAAGGCCAAGCATCCCGCGCGGGCCACGTCGGAGACGACGACCAAGGCTGCCGTCTCGGACAAAAAAGAAGAAGCGCTGCCTCGCTGGGAGACGTTCGTGGCGCTCTACCACGTCTTGCGGATGCTGCAGCAGCGCTATGCCAAGGACATGGCTACCTGGATGGAAAAGTTTAACCAGCTCATGGACCTCTACCAACTGAAGTCCCCCCGAGTCCAGAGGCTGCTGCTGGACCTGCTGCTGACGAAAAAGCCTCAATTCCAAGACCTCCCAGGAGTCTCCCAGGAGTCTCTCAAGGCCGTGGAGCCCGTGCCCGGCGAGCGGCTGCTCTGCCGGCTGCTTTTCGGTGGCTCCCACGCCGCCCCCCCGGCAGGTTCCTTGAAGTTCTGGAATGTGATACCCCTCTCCGGGAGGAACAATGTGGATACTTTCCAACCTGTGGGCATCGCCCGGTACGGGTTCCTAGAACTGGCCTGGAAAAGCTTACCTCCCGTCAGTCCTTCTTAGGCAAGAAGCTGCCCCCGGTGTCTCCCCTCACACACACTGACAGGGCCTGCTGCCACGGCTCCCAAATCCTCCCTTCCGGAACCGAACCTGGGGACTTAGATTTTAAGCCCCTCGACTTGTTCCCCGCATCGAGGAGGGGGCCGTGCTAGCGCCCACCTCCATTCAGCTACCGCGTACTAAATAAAATAATGTCCCTCTTTCTTAAGAAGCACTCTGGTGTCTTTTTTCCGCAAGGCTACAATCTCCAGGAAAGTGGCCCGCGGAAATGATTATGCCTTATGGGTCACAATGGTTTTTCAGTTCGTGGAGCACATGCATTCCTCTGTGGGCAGGAGCCAGTATCTGCTCTCTTAAAGTCTGTCCTAGCATTTCCCCCCCTTGATTAATATTCAATACCCTCAGAGGCCAATGGGAGATATTACTAGAAGAATCAGAGACAGCCCCTTAATTTAGCCTCCTCACAAACTTGCATCTTGACTTCCTAAACATCTCTAAGCCCTGGTGTTCTTGTCTACATAATGGGGTACTGGACGAAACAGTAGTTCAGTGGTTTACTTCTGTGCACGCATGCGTGTGTCTGTGCATGCTATGTGCGCGGTGGTACCCATGGGGGGCAGGAGAGGGTGCTGAATCCCCTGGGGCTGGACTTACAGGTGGTTCTGCGCTGTTGGACGGAAATGCTGGCACCGAACTTGAGTGCTCTGTAAGAACCATCTCTCCAGCCCAGAACAGCGGGTTCCAGAACCAACTTGACAGCCAGAAGACTCTGTAGCCTAGACCTTGCTCTGGCGGCTACTGGATCTTTGATCTTCGCCTTTCCTCAGAGTAAAAATGGTGACACTGAGGCCTCCCTCAGAGGCAAGCACAGGGCAATTCTCATAAGAGAGATTGTTGTTGTGTTCTTTTGTTGACATAGGGCACTGCCAGACTTACTATGCAGTCAAAACTGGCCTTGAACTTGTGGCAGTCCCCTTACCTCTCAGATTCTGCGATTACAGATGAATACTACATCTGGCTATCTTTTGATTTTCTATGTTTAGTTTCAAAAAGGAAAAATCACCTGGCTTCCAGTTTCAGGAGCTATTCACATAGACATGTTAAGTTCTCGATAGAGGAATCTAAAACGGCTGAAAGACACATAAGAAAGTGTTCAACATCCTTAGCCATCAGGGAAATGCAAATCAAAACAACTCTGAGATACCATCTTACTCCTGTCAGAATGGCCAAAATCAAAAACACCAATGACAGTTTATGCTGGAGAGGATGTGGAGAAAGGGAACACTCCTCCACTGCTGGTGGGAGTGCCAACTTGCACAACCACTTTGGAAATCAGTATGGCGATTCCTCAAGAAAATGGGAATCAGTCTACCACAAGACCCAGCAATTCCACTCTTAGGCATATACCCAAAAGAAGCACAATCATATAACAAGGACATCTGTTCAACCATGTTCATAGCAGCATCATTTGTAATAGCCAGAACCTGGAAGCAGCCTAGATGCCCCTCTACCGAAGAATGGATAGAGAAAATGTGGTACGTTTACACAATGGAGTACCACTCAGTGGAAAACAAAACAAAACAATGGAATCTTGAAATTCGCAGGCAAAAGGATGGAACTAGAAGAAACCATCCTGAGTGAGTTAACCCAGTCGCAATAAGACAAAAATGGTATGTGCTCACTCATATATGGATTTTAGATCTAGAGCAAAGAAGTAGCAGCCTACAATCCACACCACCAGAGAAGCTAGGAAATGAGGATGACCCTAAGACAGACATACATGGTCCCCTGGAGAAGGGGACAGGGTCAAGATCTCCTAAGCTAATGGGAAGCATTGGGGGACGGGAGAGGGAGTTAGAAGAAAGAGAAGGGGAGAAGAGAGGAGAGGAGGGCATGAAGGAGCAGGAAGATCTCGTCAGGGGAAGAATAGAGAGCAAGAAAAGAGATACCATCATAGAGCCAGCCATTATAGGTTTAAAGAGAATTCTGTCATTAGGGAAATGTCCAGAGATCTACAAGGTTGACCCCAACTAACAATCTATGCAATAGTCAAGAGGCTATCTTAAATGCCCTTCTCCAAAAATGAGATTGAGCACTACCTTATATGCCATCCTAGAGCCTTCATCCAGTAGCTGATGGAAGCAGACACAGACACCCACAGCTAAACACTGAGCTAAACTCTGGAATCCAGTTGCAGAAAGGGAGGAGTGATGAGCAAAAGGGTCAAGACCAAGCTGGAGAAACCCATAGAAACAGCTGCCCCGAACAAGGGGGAGCTCATGGACCCCAGACTGATAGCTGGGAAACCAGCAGAGGACTGTTCCAGACCCCCTGACTATTGTGGAGGTCTGGGCAATCTATGGGGCCACTGGTAGAGGATCAGTTTTACCCCTAGTACACAAATAAACTTCCATATAGAGGGACACTCTTTCAGCCTAGACACACTGGGGAGGGTCTAGGCCCTGCTCCAAATGATATGACAGACTTTGAAGATCCCCATGGAAGGCCTCTCTCTCCCTGGGGCACAGAAAGGGGAGGAAGGGAGGGAGAGGGAACTGAGATTGATATGTAAAGGAAGCTTGTTTCTAATTTAAATTAAAAGATATATGAATGCATGTGGCAATGAACTGGGAAATTTTGAGTGGATGTAATTCCCTTATTTAAGTCTTACCTAAGGATTTATCAGACTATAAGTCTGCTTTAAAGGTTTATTTTTATTTTCTAGGCATGTTTGCATCTCTCTCTCTCTCTCTCTCTCTCTCTCTCTCTCTCTCTCTCTTTGTGTGTGTGTGTGTGTGTGTGTGTGTGTGTGTGTGTGTGTGTGTGTGTGTGTGTGTAACAATGAGTGCCTGGTGCCAGCAGAAGTCATAAGAGGATGTCAGATTCCTTGAAACTGGAGTCATGGGTGGTTGTGAGCTGCTATGTGGGTGCTGGGAACCAAACCTGGGTCCTCTGAAAGAGCAGCCAAAAATGAATTTTTGACATATACTCTAACCTGTCACATGAGGTCAGGTGTGGAATTTTATACTTACACATTATGTTGGTGATCAAAAATTTCAGATTGGGGGGGCTGGAGAGATGGCTCAGTGATTAAGAGCACTTGCTGTTCTTTTTTTCTTAATTTTTTAATTAGTTCAAATTAGGAACAAACTTGTTTCACATATCAATCCCTTCTCCCTCTCCCTCCCCTTACCCCACCCTCTTCCCTCCCCCGACTTACCCCTTACCCCATCCACCCTCCACTCCCCAGGCAGGGTAGGACCCTCAATGGGGGCTCCCCAAAGTCCTCACATCATCCTAGGCCGGGCCTAGGCCCTTCCCCATGTGTCCAGGACAAGAGTGTAACCCTTCACGTGGGATGGGCTCTCAAAGTCCCTTTTTACACCAGGGAAAAATGCTAATCCACTACCAGGGGCCCCCTCATTGACATCCATGTTCAGGTGTCAGTCCTGTACTGGCCTCCCAGACATCAGTCTGGGGTACATGTGCTCCCCCTTGTTCAGAACAACTGTTTCTGTGGGTTTCACCAGCCTGGTACCGACCCCTTTGATCTTTATTCCTCCCTCTCTGAAAATAAGTTCCAGAGCTCAATTCAGTGTATATCTGTGGACATCTGCCTCTGCTTCCATCAGCCATGGATGAGGGCTCTAGGATGGCATAAAAAGTAGTCATCAATCTCATTATAGGGGAAGGGCATTTAGGTTATCCTCTCCACCATTGCCTGGATTGTCAGTTCGTGTCTTCCTTGTAGGTCTCTGGAAATCTTCCTAGTGCCAGATCTCTCCTCGGACCTATAATGGCTCCCTCTAATATGGTATCTCTCATCCTGCTCTCTCTCCTCTATTCTTCCCCCAACTCAATATTTCTGCTCCTCCATTTCCTCCTCTCCTCTCCTCTTCTCCTGCTGTCATTCTGGCAGCTCCCTCTCCCCTACCCTCATGCTCCCAGTTAGCTCAGGAGTTCCTGCTCCTTCCCATTCCTGGGGTCCATGCATTTTTCCCTTAGAGTCCTTCATGTTTCCTAGTTTCTTTGGAAAGAGGATTGTAGGCTGGTGATCCTTTGCTCTATGTCTAAAATTCATATATGAGTGAGTACATACCATGTTTGTCTTTTTGTGACTGGGTTACCTCACTCAGGATGGTTTCTTCTAGTTCCATCCATTTGCCTGCGAATTTCAAGATTCCGTTGCTTTTTTCTGCTGAGTAGTACTCCATTGTATAAATGTACCACATTTTCTCAATCCATTCTTCAGTTGAGGGGCATCTAGGTTGTTTCCAGGTTCTGGCTATTACAAACAATGCTGCTATGAACATGGTTGAACATATGTCCTTGTTGTATGAACATGCATTATTTGGGTATATGCCCAAGAGAGGAATTCCTGGATCTTGAGGTAGACTGATTCCCACTTTTCTGAGCAACCACCATACTGATTTCCAAAGTGGTCTTACAAGTTCACACTCCCACCAGCAATGGAGGAGTGTTCCCCTTTTCTCCACATCCTCTCCAGCATAGATTGTCATTGTCATTTTTGATTTTAGTCATTCTGGCCGGTGTAAGGTGGTATCTAAGAGTTGTTTTGAGTTGCATTTCTCTGATGGCCAAGGATTTTGAGCACTTTCTTAAGTGTCTTCCAGCCATGTCAGATTCCTCTGTTGAGAATTCTCTATTTAGTTCTGCACCCCACTTTTTAATTTCATTGTTTGCTGTTTTGGTGGCTAGCTACTTGAGTTCATTGTATATTTTGGAGATCAACCCTCTGTCAGATGTGGGGTTGGTGAAGATCTTTTCCCATTCTGTGGGCTGTCGTTTTGTCTTACTGACTGTGTCCTTTGCCTTAAGGAAGCTTCTCGGTCCCATTTATTAATTGCAGAGCTCAATGTCTATACTACTGGTGTAATGTTCAGGAAGTGGTCTCCTGTGCCAATTCATTCAAGGGTATCCCCCACTTTCTCTTCTAGAAGATTCAATGTGGCTGGATTTATATTGAGAATCTTTGATCCATTTGCACTTAAGTTTTGTGCATGGTGACAGGTATGGATCTATCTGGAATCTTCTGCATGTCCGAATCCAGTTGTGCCAGCACCATTTGTTGAAGATGCTATCCTTTTTCCATTGTATAGATTTAGCACCTTTGTCAAAAATAAGGTGTTCATAGGTGTGTGGGTCAATATCAGGGTTTTCAATTCGATTCCATTGGTCTATCTGTCTGTTTTTGTGCAAAAACCATGCTGTGGTTGAGGTGGCTCAGAGGTTAAGAGCACTGGCTGCTCTTCCAGAGGTTCTGAGTTCAATTCCCAGCACCCACATGGTGCTTAACAACCATCTGTAATGAGATCTGGTGCCCTCTTCTGGACTGCAGGGATACATGCAGACAGAATATTGTATACATAATAAATAAATAAATAAATAAATATTTTTTTTAAAAAAACAAGCTGTTTTCAGAACTATTGCTCTATAATAGAGCTTGAAGTCAGGGATGGTTATGCCTCCAGAAGATCCTTTCTTGTACAGGATTGTTTTAGCTATCCTGGATTTTTTGTTTTTCCATATAAAGTTGAGTACTGTTCTTTCAAGGTCTGTGAAAAACTATGTTGGGATTTTGATGGGGATTGTGTTGACTCTGTAGATTACTTTTGGTAGGATTGCCATTTTTACTATGTTAATTCTACCTATCCAAGAGCATGGGACATATTTCCATTTTCTGGTATCTTCTTTAATTTCTTTCTTAAGTTCTTACTGTACAAGTCTTTCACTTTTTTGGTTAGTGTTACCCCAAGATATTTTATGTTGCTTGTGGATATTGTGAAGGGTGATGTTTCTCTGATTTCTTTCTCATTGGATTTATCATCTGAATATAGTAGGGCTACTGATTTTTTTGAGTTAATTTTATATCCTGCTGCTTTGCTGAAAGTATTTATCAGCTGTAGGAGTTCCCTGGTAGAGTTTTTCGGGTCACTTATGTAGACTATCATGTCATCTGCAAATAGTGAAAGATTGATTTCTTCCTTTCCAATTTGTATCCCTTTGATCCCCTTTCTTGTCTTATTGCTTGCTCTAGCTAGAACTTCAAGTACAATATTGAAGAGGTATGGAGAGAGTGGACAGACTTGTCTTGTTTCTGATTTTAGAGGAAACGCTTTGAGTTTCTCTCCATTTAGTTTGATGTTGGCTGTTGGCTTGCTGTATATTGCGTTTATCATGTTTGGATATGTTCCTGTTATTCCTGTTCCTCCAAGATCTTTATTAAGAGATGTTGGATTTTGTCAAAGCCTTTTTCAGCATCTAGTGAGATGATCATGTGGTTTTTCTTTTTCAGTTTGTTTATATGGTGGATTACATTGATGGATTTTCGTATGTTGAACCATCCTTGCATCCCTGGGATGAAGCCTACTTGATCATAGTGGATGAGTTTTCTGATGTGTTTTTGGATTCGATTCACCAATATTTTGTTGAGTATTTTTGTATCGATGTTCATGAGGGATATTGATCTGTAGTTCTCTTTTTTAGTTGTATCTTTGTGTGGCTTGGGTATCAAAGTGTTTGTAGCCTTGTAAAAAGAGTTTGGCAATGTCCCTTCTGCTTCTATTGTGTGGAACAATTTGAGGAGTACTGGTATTAGCTCCTGTTTGAATTTCTGGTAGAATTCTGCAGTGAAGCCATCTGGTCCTGGGCTTTTTTTGGTTGGGAGGCTTTTGATGACTGCTTCTATTTCATTAGGGGTTATAGGTCGATTTAAACTGCTTATCTGTTCTTGGTTTAATTTTGATAAGTGATATCTATCCAGGAAACTGTCCATTTCCTTTAGATTTTCAAATTTTGTGGAGTACAGGTTTTCAAAGTATGACCTGATGATTCTCTGAATTTCCTCAGTGTCCGTTGTTATATCCCCCTTTTCGTTTCTGCTCTCTCTGCCTTTTGGTTAGTTTGGATAAAGGTTTGTCTATCTAATTGATCTTCTCAAAGAACCAACTCTTTGTTTCATTGGTTCTTTGTAATGTTTTCCTAGTTTCTACTTTATTGATTTCAGCCGTCAGTTTGATTATTTCCGTGGTGAGTTTGCTTCTTTTTGCTCTAAAGCTTTCAGTTGTTCTGTCAATTCTCTAGTGTGACTATCCTCCAGTTTCTTCATGTGGGCACTTAGTGCTATGAACTTTCCTCTTAGCACTGCTTTCAAAGTGTCCCATAAGTTTGGGTATGTTGTGTCTTCATTTTCATTAAATTCTAGGAAGTCTTTAATTTCTTTTTTTATTTCTTCCTCAACCCAGGAATGGTGCAATTGGGTGTTATTCAATTTCCATGGGTTTGTAGGGTTTTTGCAGTTTGTATCGCTGTTGAATTCTAGCTTTAAAGCATGGTGATCTGATAAGATACAGGGGGTTATTTCAATTCTTTTGTATCTTCGGAAGTTTGCTTTGTTGCCAACTATGTGGTCAATTTTAGAGAAGGTTCCATGTGGCGCTGAGAAGAAGGTATATTCTTTTGTGATTGGATGGAATGTTCTATAGATATCTGTTAAACCCAGTTGGGTCATAACTTCTGTCAGATCCTTTGTTTCTTTGTTAAGTTTCTGTCTGGTGCTCCTGTCTAGTGGTGAACTCGGGGTGTTGAAGTCTCCTACTATAAGTGTGTGTGGCTTTATTTGTGGTTTGAGCTTTAGTAATGTTTCTTTTACGAATATGGGCGCCTTCGTATTTGGGGCATAGATGTTCAGGATTGAGACTTCATCTTGATGGGCTTTTCCTGTGATGAGTATGAAATGCCCTTCTTCATCTCTTTTGATTGATTTTAGTTTGACGTCTAATTTGTTAGATGTTAGGATTGCTACACCAGCTTGTTTCTTGGGCCCATTTGATTGGAAAATCTTTTCCCAACCCTTTACTCTGAGGTAACGCTTGTCTTTGAAGTTGAGGAGTGTTTCTTGTATACAGCAGAAGGATGGATTCTGTCTTCATATCCATTCTCTTAGCCCGTATCTTTTTATGGGCATGTTAAGACCATTGACATTGAGGGATATTAATGTCCATTGATTGTTGGTTCTTTTTTGTTTCGGATTTATTGTTGGTGGTGTCATTGTGTGTGTATTTCACCCTCCTGTTTATTTTCATGTTTGGTAAAATTGGATTATCTATTGTCTATGTTTTTGTGAGTGTAGTTATCTTCGTTGGGTTGGAGTTTTCCTTCCAGAACCTTCTGTAGTGCTGGATTTGTGGATATGTATTGTTTAAGGCTGGTTTTGTCATGGAATATCTTGTTTTCTCTGTCTATAGGGATTGAAAGTTTTGCTGGGTACAGTAGTCTGGGTTGACATCCATGCTCCCTTAGTATTTGTAGGACATCTATATAGGACCTACTGGCTTTCAAAGTTTCCATTGAGAGGTCGGGTGTGATTCTGATAGGTCTGCCTTTATATGTTACTTGGCCTTTTTCCTTTGCTGCTCTTAATATTTTCTCTTTATTCTGAAGGTTTGGTGTTTTGATTATTATGTGTTGAGGGGACTTCTTTTGTGGTCCAGTCTGTTTGGTGTTCTGTAAGCTTCTTGTACTTTCATAGGCATATCTTTCTGTAGGTTGGGGAAGTTTTCTTCTATGATTTTGTTGAATATGTTTTCTGTACCTTTGAGCTGTATTTCTTCACCTTCTTCTATACCTATTATTTATTCTTAACTTGGCCTTTTCACCATGTCCCATATTTCCTGGATATTTTGTGTTAAGGATTTGTTGGACTTGAGATTTTCTTTGATCGATAACTGTATATCCTCTAGAGAGTCTTCAACAACTGAGATTCTCTCTTCCATCTCTTGAATTTTATTGGTTATACTCACATCTTTAGTTCCTGATCGTTTATCCAGCCTTTCTATTTCCAGCATCCCCTCATTCTGTTTTTTCTTTATTGTTTCTATTTTAGCTTTCATGGCTTGAACTGTTTCGAGTGCTTCCTTCACTTTTTGGTTGTTTTTTCTTGGCTTTCTTTAGATTCTTTAAGAGACTTGTTCACTTCTTGAATTTTTTGGTTTGTCTTTTCCTCCATTTCATGTAATTTTTTGCTTGTTTTTTCTTCTATTTTTTAAGGGATTTTCTTGTTTCCTCTTTAAAGGACTCTATCATCTTCCTAAGATACTTTTTGAGGTCCATCTCTTCTTCATCTTCTCTGTTGGGCTTTTCAGATCTTGCTGGTGTGGAGTCCCTAGATTCTGGTGGTTTCATATTGGTTTTTCTGTTGTTGAGTGTTTGCTTATTCTGTCTTCTTCCTATCCCTTCATCCAGTGAGTGCAGGTGGGGGTCCCTCTCTCTCTCTCTCATGTGGCTGAAGGAGGGCTCAGCCTCTGGTGGCAGCAGGATCGCAGAGGGTGGTGGGTGGACAAGGGTGAGCTGTGTTTGGCCTCAGGGTGGGCCTTTCTGGACTGGGGAGGTCCACTCTTGCCCGGATGGGTGAGTGGGTTGATGTGGGAGTTTGGGGTGGGGGGCAGAGCAGCGCCCAGACTCACCAGAGGTTCAGGCGCCCGTTCAGGACAGAGGGCAGAGTGTGGACAGAGGTGAGGTATGTCCGGACTCAGGGTGGGCCTTCCGGTCTGGGCAGGCCCACTCTTGGCGGAGGGGGCGGGGTGTTTCAGGCAGAAGCGAGCAGAGGTTGATCGAGGAGGGTGGGGGAACAGAGCAGCGCCCAGACTCACCTGAAGCTCGGGCGCCCTCAGCAGACAGAGGGCGGAGAGTGGGCTCACACTTGCTGTTCTTGCAGAGGACTTATGGCAGCTAACAACTATCTGTAATTCCAGTCCCAGGGGATCCGATGCCCTCTTCTAATCTACTCAGGTATCAGACACACATGTGGTGCACAGATATAAATGCAGGCAAGACATCTTATACGCATAAACAATAAATCTTTTTTTTTTAAGTTTCAGAGTTTGATCTAGCTATATCAGTTTTGAGTACACAGGCATCTAAGCATACAACAGATTTACTGCAGCACTGTTGACAATAACCAAGATATAGAATCCACCTAGGCATCTTGTCTACACATGAATAGATAAAGAAAGCATTGCGTCTAAATGAAATGGAATTTTATTCTACTGCAAAGAAAAAAAATAAATTTCAAGAACGTGGATAGAACCAGAGCTCATAATGTTAAATAAAATAAGCCAGATCCAGAAAGACAAATATTACATATTTTCTCATATGCAGCATCTAGAACTAAGAAAGAATAAAATCTGAAAGCAGAAAGACTATTTTGGAAGAGGAACGGTACTAATAGGAGGTGACGACAAGAGAGGGCAGTGGTAGCGGGGTGAGTTCAATCAAAGTATATGAGGCACACATATATTGTTTAATTATACAATATCAACTAAATTAACCCACTTTAACTCAGAGTTACTGACAGAAAAGCAAGGAAGATGTCTTGGGATCAGTTTAAGTGTTGCCTCACATGTGGGAGGTCTCGATTGGATCCCCACATCACTGGTGGGGGCCAGCCTGGTCTATACAGAGAGTTCTGGGACAGCTAGGGCTGTATAGAGGGACCCTGATCCAATCACAAACAAACGAGGCTATGACCAGCACTTCCTATTCAAATTGTAACAATGACCCATAAGGAGATATTTAAAATCCAGGATGTGGGATACTGAGTGATAAGTATCCCTTACTCCTCAAAGCTATACACAGTGGAGCTGGAGATGGCTCAGTCAGCAAACTGGCTTGCTGTGCAAGCATGAAGACCCGAATTTGTTCTCCCAGAGCACATAGCAACAAGTTGGGTGCTGGCCGGCGTTGGTGGCGCACGCCTTTAATCCCAGCACTCGGGAGGCAGAGGCAGGTGGATCTCTGTGAGTTCGAGGCCAGCCTGGTCTCCAGAGGGAGTTCCAGGACAGCCTCCAAAGCTACACAGAGAAACCCTGTCTCGAAAAACAAACAAAACAAAACAAAACAAAAAAACAAGTTGGGTGCTGAACATGCCCCCAGTGCTTGGGAGAAAGAGATAAGAGGATCCATGGGGTTTGCTGGTCAGCCAGTCTTGCCAAATTAGAAAATCTTAGGTTCCATGGGAAGCTCTATCTTAAAAAAAAAAAAAAAGAGCTAGAGAGATGGTTCAGCAGTTAAGCACATGGGATTTTCTTCCAGAGAACCTGGGTTCCATTCCTAGCACCCCCATGGTGGCTCACAGTCATCTCAACTCCAGTCCTGAGTGAGCGAGTGCCCTCTTCTGGCCCCAGCAGGCACTGCATGCGTGAGGCACACAGACATACATTCAGGCAGAACAACCATACATATAAAATAATAATTTAAAAAGGTTTTTGAAAATGATGTGGAAGAGCGATTAAGGAAAACCCCCACATGCGTGTGCATATGCGCGTGCACACACACAACGCGCGCGTGCGCGCGCGTGCACCCTGTCACACATGTATATACAAACATGTACATACACGAAACAAAATTAAGAATGAACAAAGGAAAAACTGTAGGTGATACTTTAATTTGGGAGTTGGAATTTTTCTTTAAAAATTTTTAGATTAGTCTAAAAGATACCTACGTGTGTATGTGCATACACATGTGTAAAGTGAGCTTCCTGGCCCGGCTCCGCAGCTGCCTTTCTCTGCCCCAAAGAAACACACAGGCGCTATATAGTTGCGAGTACTGTTGGCTGGTGACTTGGACTTCTTATTCTTAACCCATAACTACTAATCTATGTATTTCCATGTGGTCTTGGCTTACCAGACCTGCCACTCCTTTGCCTGCTACATCACGACCGGGCAACGTCTCTGCAGAGAAGAGCGATTTCCTGCTTGTCCCTGCTTATATACTGATTCTGCTTATATACTGATTATGGGATCCCAAGACAGCTCCTTTCTGCCTACACTTCCCAAAATCCTCCTTGTCCCCTAGTCCCGCCTATCTTGCTTCCCTATTGGCCGACAGTGTTTTAGTCATCAACCAATAAGACATATTTACAGAATGACATTTCCCATCATACATGTACACACATACGTGTGTGTGTGTGTGTGTGTGTGTGTGTGTGTGTGTGTGTGTGTGTATGTACCCCTGTCTAAATTTATATATACCACATGCATTCAGGTGCCCAGAGAAGGCAGATGAGGGGTGTTGGATTCACCAGGACTGCAGTTACAGGTAGTTGTAAGCTGTACATTATGTGTGCTGGGAACTAAACCCAAACCCAGGTCCTCCGTAAGAACAGTAAGTACTCCTAAGCATTGAGCCATCTCTCCATTCTTCCAATAATCCATAGGTGTTTTTGTTAAATCTATGTGGATTCTTTGAAATACAGTAAGTTTATGGTAAAGTTGATGTTATGTGGATCATAAAACCCTTCTCACACTCTCTCAAGAAATCTTAAAAAAACATTCTCACCAGTATGAAATGTACAATGCATTATGAAGTTTTGGACATAACAGAAGGCCCTCCAACACTGTTTACATTTATAAAGTTTCTCACCAGAATGAATTCTATGAAACATCCCAAGATGTGTCCCGTTGTTGGGTGGGGGCAGCACACGCCTTAAATCCCAGTACTAGGGAGGCAGAGGCAGGCAGATCTCTATGAGTTCAAGGCCAGCCTGGTCTACAGAGTGAGTTCCAGGATAGCCAGGGCAACAGAGAAACCCTGTCTCAAAAAAGCCACAAAACAAACAAACAAGACAGACAATCAGGAAGAAAGAAAGGAGAAAAGAAAGAAAGAAGACTTCTGAGAAATACATCCAGGGAAGAAGAGTGTGGGTAGCTCTCTCCAATGAGTGTGGGAAGCAAAGATGTTTGTCCCATGTAAACGCTCATCAAAAGGTGACTTCAGCTGAGGAGAAGTCCAGTAACCAACCTCTTTCCCAGCCATCCCTGCCATTGACAATGAGCCCAATGACAAAGTGGCCCTGGTGGCAGAGATGGGGGTTATGCATGGGCTCAACAACACAGACTGCCACTCACCAAGGCTGAGCTGGCTATAGCTAGCTACTGCTGAGTGCCAACAGCAAAGACCAACTCGGAGCCCCAGATACGGCACCATACCAGGCTGGGCTACATGGTCAGACCCCGTTTCAAAATAAACTGGGTGGTGGTGGCGAAAACCTGTAATCCCAGTACTCGGGAGGCAGAGGTAGGCAGATCTCTGTGAATTTGAGGCTGGCCTGGTCTACAGAGCGAGTTCCAGGACAGGCTCCAAATCTACAGAGAAACCCTGTCTTGAAAAACCAAAACCAAATAAATACCTCAATTTTAGAAAATAAGGTTTTCCTTGAATTAAGACATCTTCCTAGTACTAAATACCGCATTATGGCAGATGTCACACAAGCAATTTTAAAAAATAGGCAAATGCTCTTGTTTTTGTTGGGAGGGGACATGAGCTCCTAATTTATGGTAATATCATATTTAACATGTTATGCACTCAGGATGCACATTTTGGAGCTTTCCCTCAATTTTAAGAGGCTGTGAACACAAACACACTCTGTAGACCATGCTGGCCTTGATCAGAGATCCACCTGATGCTGTATACTGAGTGCTGGGTCTAAAGGTATGCACCACCACTTGTAGCCCTTAATTTTATTTGTGTGCAGCTGAGTGTGTGTACGAGTGCACACCATGTCCTTGGACGCTAGAAGAAGGCATAAGATCCCCTTGGAGCTGGAGTCACAGGTGGTTGTGACTTTGTTGTTACTTAACCACATGGTTAGTTATTTAACTATGCTGTTATTTACTTAACTACCTGGTTATTTAGTTAACTTGTTACCCACTTAACTACCCAGTTATTTACTTAACTACTCACTTACTTAACTACCCAGTTGCTTTCCTCAATAACTTACTTTACTACCAAGTTATTTATGTAACTATCTTGTTTTGTTTTTTTCACATTCACTAAAATTTTATTTATATTTTCTGTACAAAATGTTTTGCACATAGACAAACCCTGTCTTGAAAGAAAAAAAAAGTTTTGTAAGTATGTGAACTACATACTTCCAGAGGCCAGGTGACGAGAAATCCCCTGGAACTGAAGTTAAAGACCTTGTGAGCCAGCCAGTAGGTGTTGGAACCAAACCAAGGCCCTCTATAAAGGAGCAAGCTCTCTTAGTTGCTTAATATACACATTTTTGTCACCATGGTTTCTAGAACTTTTACAAATCTTTATAAACAGAAACTTTACCCATTACATAACCACTGATTGGCCCTTCTCCTAGACTGGCAACCAATATTTCTGCTCCTATTCCATTTTTTGATTAATTTTTTTAAATAAAAGGGTCCATTGTGGACTGATCAGATAGCTTCTATATGTTTAAGCCTTCTCGTTCATGTGTGATTGAGTTTACTGAAGAGAAAGGTAACAGAAAATGGGGTTGGATAAAGAAAAGAGTTAAGACGTAGAATTAATGGAGGCCTTCTATCCACAGGCCTTAGCCATGGATCTGCCCGGTTCTTCCACATCAAGAAGTTAATTTTTCGAGCCATTTCCATGTTGCAGATCCTCTGGCATGTTTCATAGCTCTCCCGCTGGCGGCGGCGGCAGTGTTTCTCATAGTAGCGCCTTTGCTTTATGACTTCAGTAAGCCGGTCAGTAGTGAGGATTTGATCTTAGTGACGAATGCAGTTCCTCCCTCTTTATATTTCAGAACTGATGTGGTGGGGGAGCATGTCTGTCAGCCCAGGACTTGGAAGGCTGATGGGAGAGGATCTCAAGTTTCAGATGGGCCTTGGCAACTTAGATCCTGCTGCTCAGGGTCCTATATGCACCTTGCACGTTCCCCTCCGGAACCATCACAGCCCTGGCAATGAACTTCAGGTGTTTAGCCATGGCCTTGCTTTCAAGTCTTCATTCTTCAGGACCTACTGACTACGGCCTCAGCACCCAGTCTATCTTGCTATTTGCATAAGTAATCTGTTACTTATTATTTAACTGCCCGATGCTTGCCCAAGCCTATTTATTTTGGGAGTAAACGAAGGCGAGTGTTGAGAAGCACGGTGTGTTCGATGATCACCTATAACCAGTACCATGGACTTGAAAGGATCCAGCACTGCTTAAAATAGCTGTCACCCAGGTCTCAGACTCTACCTTACAACTCTCCCTTTTCCTGCTTGCTGGCTTTCTCCTGGTCTAGACCACTCTTGTGTGATATTTTGCTTGTGTTCTAATAAATAAAGCTTGCCTGGTGATCAGAGGGTGGAGCTAGCCACGAGTTAACCATAGAAGCTGGGTGGTGGTGGCAGAAAGTGACAAGGTGGGGTGGAGACAGGATCTTAGCCCTTTTGGCTGGAGGAAGGAGACAGGGAGGAAGTGACCGGTGGCTGCTCCTGGTTCTCTGATCTTCCAGGTCTTTACCCCAATATCTGACTCCTGGTTTTTAATTGATTAAGATTAATTAGATTAACACTTTAGACTACTGGGTGACTTTCTGTTACCGTATAGTCTATTGGCCTGTCTCCCTACCTGGTCCCCCAGTCTCTGTCCAGCTAGAATCAGGGAGTTAGGAGCCTCTGTCTGGGGTCCAGCAGAGTTAATCTTTCTCCCTCTGATCTTGGAAGAATCATTTATATATATTGCAGGGTGGTGGTGGTGCACACCTTTACTCCCAGCACTCAGGGGAGAGACGCAGGAGATGTAGGCCAGCCTGGTCTACAGAGCAAGTTTCAGGGCCATACAGAGAAACCCTGTCTCTAAAAACAAAATGAAACAAAACAAAAAAAAGTTCAAGAAAGAATAGCATGTTAAGACTTAAGAATAAAGGACAAGTTGGATAATAAATGTCAGCACAGAAAGTAATGCTACAGAAAAACAAATAAAACAATTTCAAAACCCACTGAAAAGGTTAAAAACATGCATGGGGAGGACAATCTCAAGAAAGAAGAGAAAGGAAAACAGAAGGAAAATTTAAAAATAATTATAAAATGGAGAAAGCCTAGATGTTTATCAATAGACTGAATGAAGGGGTAATGAACACGTGACTTATGCACGATGGGACACTATTCAGCTTTTAAGAAAAATAAAAGTTATAGGAAAATACTTAAGGAAGATGACCCAAACCCATAAAGACAAAGCCACACACTCCTTTTCATATGTGTATCTTAGTCTATAAAGCATGTGTTCGTGTGTGTGTGTGTGTGTGTGTGTGTGTGTGTGTGTGTGTGTGTGTGTGTGTGCTCGTGCAAATAAGTGTAAGTGCATGCCTTTAATCCCAACACTCGGGAGGCAGAGGCAGGTGGATCTCTGTGAGTTCGAGGCCAGCCTGGTCTACAGAGTGAGTGCCAGGATAGGCTCCAAAGTTACAGAGAAACCCTGTCTCGGAAAAACAAAAAAACAAAAAAAAGGTGTAAGTGTATATGTAAAAGTCTAAAAGTCTAGAAAGGACCACAAAAGGGTAATGCTAGGTGACAAGGAAGGATGGAAACTAGGCAAAAGGACACACAGGACATGAAAAAGGGTTGGGGGGCTGCAAAAGGGGGGTAGGGATTGCAGAGGAAGTGGGGGAGATGGGGGAAGGAGGACCAAAAATGTGAACTTTGTAGAAATATTTCATGATGATGTATAATGCAATATATGCTGACTTCATATGAAACGTTAAAAATAATTATAGCTCCTTCACGTATTAGAAAAGATAATATGATTACAACTCTCATGCTAACCACAGGGATGGGAAAGGGAAATATTTCTGAAAATTACACTTAGCGGAATTCAGATGATGAGATAGAAATTAAATCATATCCTGAGCAAGTGGGAGCTCACAGACTCCAGACCGACAGCTGGGGAACCTGCATAAGACCAAATTATGTCCCCAGAACTTAGGTTCATTTGCAGAGCTTGGGCAGTCTATGGGGCTGCTGGCAGTGGAACCAGGATTTATCCCTAGTGCACAAATGGGCTTTGGGAGCCCATTCCCTATGGGGGGATACTCTCTCAGCCTAGATACAAGGAGGGAGAGCCTAGGTTCTGCCCCAAATGATATGACAGTCTTTGATGATCCCCCATGGGAGACCTCACCCTCCCTGAGGAGTGGATGAGGGGATGGAAGGATGGGAGGGAGAGGGAACTTGGATTGGTATGTAAAATAAGATTTTTTTTAAAAAAAAAATTTAAGCCGGGCGGTGGTGGCGCTCGCCTTTAATCCCAGCACTCGGGAGGCAGAGGCAGGCGGATCTCTGTGAGTTCAAGGCCAGCCTGGTCTACAAGAGCGAGTTCCAGGACACCCTCCAAAGCCACAGAGAAACCCTGTCCTCGAAAAACAAAAAAAAATTAAGTAAAAATTAAAAAAGTGAGTCATCCTACAGCTATTTGAGTTAACCTATAACTAACACCCACGGCCATATTCACACAACTTCCAACAAACAGAACACCACTCCAAGACCCTGGGGACTACACCAGGCAAACTATCAAACATTTGAGGAGAAGAGAGTTCTCTCTAGCTAACAAAATGAGGGAATGGTGTTCACCAGTTCATTCTACTGAGCAGCAAATAACTAAGCATTACCACTGAGAATGAGAGTGGACAGAGGAAGTAACTCTCACAGAGCAAAATCTGTCTCTCCATAGCTACCCAAACCAAGTGCTGTGCTAGAAAGATAAAGTATTCCAAGGGAAAAAAAACAATCATGTAATTAATGCATGGGGCCATGGTTATTTCAACGACACAAAAATGTTTGGTGAAATTTAACAAATGTGACTTTGAGTTTATTTTTGTTCTTTATAGTTCTGGAAAATGAACTGGAATCTTCACACGTGCAATGAACAAACTCCCCTCCTGTGAGCTACACTCCCCAAGTCTCTCGAATTTGTTACTTAGTGGAATTTTATTCACATAGCAAAGGATAGATATTCTTTTCCCCACTGAAATCTTATAGTGATATCATATTCAAAATTAAAATGTTAGTCTTCTCTTTGAAATACTAGACATGGCTTAGTGAAGCCCAAGAGGAGCTGGATCAGTCAGGAGGCAACAAGAGTTAATGAGAGATAAGCACATTACCCTTTGACAATGGTGTGTATATAGAAAATACCTTGTGTATATAGAGTAGCCAAGAGAATCAATGGCCAAGCTTGCAAACATCAAAGAGCTTTGTAAGACTGATAGACATCATGCCAATTATGTTATAATCATACTAATCTATCAATACTCAGAAAAGAAAAAAAATATTTACTCTATGTGTGTGTGTGTGCGTGTGCGTGTGCGTGTACGTATGCGTGTGTGGTTCCTGCCATGGTGTGTCTGGGAGATCACAGGACAACTTGTGGAAGTTGGTTTTCTCCTTGCATGAAAGGGGATGGGACTCAGGTTGTCAACCTTGCCAGCAGGTACCTTTACCCATTGAGCCACCCTGCCAGTCTGAAAATGAACACTTTTTGGAGGGACATTTCTTAACAGCATCAATCTCTATAATAATTTTTAAAAGAAGTTATGTGTATAAACTTAATGAAAATTTAAGAAAACAAATCAATGAAAGTAATACCCTAAATAGATGCCAGTCACTTCCTGCTGCTGGTGGTTAAGGCTACTGCAGAAGAAAACTCCCTGACATGGTGTCACTTCCTCAAGACACTAAGCCATCAATGACAGAGTGATAGCTGCATTATCTTCAGCCATATGAGTGTGAGGGTCACTCCTGGAACCTAAATCCTGACTCCAAAGTCCAAACTTCTCATAGGATGTTGATCTTTTTTTTCCCCCATTTCATAATGGATGGCTGTAGTTTATGTAAACTATCACGTGTGTCCCAAATTTCCTTTATGTCCTGACCTTCAGGACAGCAACCTGGGGCAAGAGAGTCAGGGATAGGGAATGGGGACAAGAGACACAGAAAGAACGACCACAAGACAGGATTCTGATCAAGTGGCAAACTTTACTTTTTGCTCAGGCTAGCTTATATAGTCGGCAGAGCAGGATATGGGGAGGGGGAGAATGGGTTGTTTGTGAGCCAGGTGTTAGTGTAGACAGGATATTAGGAAGCCACAAAGAGGATGTTTGGCAGGGTAAAGAGTTCATGAGTAAGAGGTCCAGGAAGGGTTGCCTAGGTGACTGAGCCTGTGGTTGGAGGACTGGGTCAGGTTGTTTCTTTTCTTGAGCTGAGGTTCTAAGGAGCAGTTATGTAAAGGTTAACTATGTGGCCGGCCAAGCATGGCCTAGGATCTCATGCCAAGCCCTGAGATTCGGCTCCCAACATATTCCCCCTTCCTTGTATAAAAAGAAGTGGCCAAATTTTTCAGCAGAGGGGAACAGAGGCCTGGCCCCCAATTGGAGAATCTATGTGGATTTTTTATAAAGGACATTTTTCTCTGACCTCAGGGACAGCTCCTTGGAGCCATCTGAAAGGCAGGACCGTCCGGATGCCTTTTGTGGGGGTGGGAAAGCTTTAGGACATGGACCCCATTGCGCGCAGGCATATTCCTCAGAAGACGAGGTCTCCTTGCTGTACCATTCAGGTCTGCACCTCTGAAGCTGGCGTGGGGAAGTGGTTGGTATTGGGCCAGGACGGGCTTAGTGGCAGAGTCAACTTGTTGCTTGACAAAGGCCACAAGTTGTAGGGGAAGCTGTAGCCACGCCTACTTAGGGGACGTAGAGGGACTGCGTTTGCGCTTTCGGTTTCACTTTGCTTCTTGCTGTACAGACTGCTGCCACGCCGGCTGGCTAGGTCGCTCTGTAAGTAAGGCTTTTCCCTGTTAAATACCCTTATATTTCTACCTGACTCCGTATTGGTAATTTCCCACTATAACAAGTCGATTAAAGGCCCAAGGGCCAAAGGAAAATAATAAGAGGAGCCCTGTCAAAGGTCCAAGGAGGGTAGGGAGGAGGGTGGTTAGCCATGGGGAAGTAGTTGGAATGAGTAGAAGGAAGCAAAAAGGAATAACAGGAGGTTATTTTCCCATTTGAGGGAAGCCAGCCAAGCCAATTGTTGAGTTGGTGTCATCGAGGTCATTTTCAGAGAACGTGTAGAATGGATTGATCAGGACATTGGACAGCAATGTTGGAGACACAGGACTGTCAGCATGTGTTCAGACATATAGCCATCTTCTCCTGACATTGAAGTTATGTCACAACAGAATGATATTGAATACACTGTACTTGCTGTAGAGCCAGAAACCAAAACTGCAACAGCAGAAATAATTACCGAAGTGGAAATTCCAGCACTTAATAAATGTCCCACAAAGTACCCCAAAACAAAGAAGCACTTGGTCAATGAATGGTTAAGTGAGAAGAATGAGAAGACAGGACAACTTTCAGACAGCTTTCAGAAAGGCCTCTGAGCATAACTACAGATCCAGAGGTGTTAGCTACACAGCTCAATCCTTTGTGTGGTCTCACTTATAGCCACCATGTATACTCTATTCCTAAGCATTATTTTAGATTTACATCACCATTCCTTTTTGGAAAAAAAAAGAGAAGAAAACAAACTACTGAAAACATTTCTGGATCATGCAAAAAGCAAAAGTGGAAACGCCAAGAGTGGCGATTTGGACAGGGATTTTTTCAGGACCCAAAATCCCATAATAGGAATCCCTCCAGACATCCACATCTCCTTCCCCTCCTGCATTGGAGAGCCAGCTTCGTATCATTGTCAACCCTAACCTCCCTAACTCCATGACCTCACTTGCAACTTCCCAGCATTCTCCAGGAATCGACAAGGAGAACGTTGAACTCTCCCCCTCCACTGGCCACTGTAATAGTGGACAAACTCACCATGGATCCACAAGCCAGGTGCAGACACAAAGAAGCGCTGGCAGTTTCAAACATAATAGCATTAAAAAGAATGTGTGAAGCTTTCTTTTACTTTTTAAACCAACCTGACATGGGCTTCTCACTAGTGACCCTTCCCTAACCCGGCTCCATCCCACACTGCACTGCTGCACTTTGTGTCTTATGAACCCATCTGGTCTGCCATGTTGTCAGACGATCAACTCTTGGAGGCAGTTGCCAACTCTAGCCCATTTCTTTTCTTTAATGGTTCCTTCCTGGGGGAACCATGGACAAAGATCCCCAATAAAGAGGAAGAACCTTTTTGTTTGATTCTTTCTAACCTGAGTTTCTTGAGCCTTGAGGGATTCTGTGATCCCAGAAAGAAATGTCTTCCTTGCTAAATGCTTGTCCCATTACTCACCTTTTCCACGTAGGTGGTGCTGAAAGACCCTCGTGGAGGTACTTTCGTAGAAGGAGACCCGCACCCAGGAATCAGCGAGACCACGAACTTGGATGCAAACTGCAAGAGGCTTTATTGGAGACACGGGTACCCGGGGCGACTTAGCTTCTGTGAGGCCAAGCGTGCCGAGCCAAGGGAGAGGGGTCCTTATATAGCAAAAAGCACAAGCGAGAAGCAGGGATTCTATTGGATAATTCAAATGAGGCACAGTACAGAGCTATTCCCATTGGTCAATGTAAATGAGGCGCTACACAGGGTTATTCAAATGAGGCGAAGTACAGAGTCATTTCTATTGGACGGTTCAAGTGAGGCACAGAGCCATTCCAGACCAGCATATTCTCAAGGTCTGGTGTCTGGTACAACAGACTCAATTCCCCCCTCCGAGTCCAGATGGCTGACCTTGGGGGCGAGGGCCTTGGGACGGAGTGTTCCCCATCGGGCGGGGGTTCGGGGGCGGGGCCCCGGGCCGCCTCGCGGGCTCCTCGCTCGGCCCCAGACCCGGGGCGTGGTGCCAGGCAGACGGGCCAGGGGCGCAGGGCCCGCCGGGGTGGACCAGCTTTGGAGGGAACCAGAGGCCGGACGTACGGCGGCGGGGGAAGTGGAGGCCGGCGGGGGAGGGGATGGGGAGGCGCAGGAGCGAGGCATCCGCCGTGCGCCCCATCAGCTGCCGACCGGAGGAGGAGGCAAACTTAAGAGCTAAGGGGCAGGGGTCTTTCATTCCCCCATTTCTCTTGTAACTGAATGGAATCTTTCATTCAGAGGTCTCTGGATATTCTGGATCTATTTGCTTTAGCTGGTGGTATTGTTGAGTTAAGACTAAGGCCTGTATAACAGATAGTCGTTCTCTGATGAATTGAGTCATCTTGTTCAGAATGCAGGGACCAAATATAAGGATCAAAAATAGAATAACCAGAGGTCCCATGAGCGTGGATATGAGGGTAGTGAACCAGGGGGACTTAGCGAACCATCCTTCGAACCATCCTTGTTGAGACTCAAATAGCTGTTGCCTCTGTTTAAGCCTTTCCCTAAGTTTGGCCATGCTGTCCCTAACTATTCCTGTGTGATCTGCATAAAAACAGCATTCTTCCTTGAGGGCAGCGCATAGTCCTCCTTCCTGTAGAAATAATAAATCTAACCCTCGTCTGTTCTGCAGGACTACCTCAGAGAGTGATGTTAAGGATTTCTCAAGTGCGCTGACTGACTCTTCTAGGGCCTGGATATCGGTATGCATGGCTTGCTGTAGAAGTTTGAAATGACTAGTTTCCTGTAAGGCAACCGTAACGGTCCCTATGCCAGCTGCTATACCCATAGTTATTCCCCCTAGTAATAGGGCCATGGTTAAGGACATTGGCTCCCTCTGATGCCGGGTTGACTTCTCTAGTACCCTGTAAACATATTCAGGTTGGTGATATGTGACTCTGGGCCAAAGTTCTGTCAATATACAAAAGTCAATAGTGGCATTGAGGATGGTGGTAGAGACGCAGGGGGTCAAACCAGTACTGCAAGCCCAATAAGTTCCATAAGGGGCAACAAGGTATCGGCTGTCCTGAGATAATGGCTCTGTTTGGTTACATAACCCTTGATATGAGGGAGGAACCCTGCCTATGCATAGTCCCTTTCCTGAGACCTCAGACAATGTAAGCTTGTGCTGCATGGCAGTTCCACAATTGGTAGGCACTGAGGTTTGGTTAGAGTAGTTGCCCAGTACTGCTACACCTTCATAATACGGGGGCTGGGAAACTAGGCATAGCCAGCATTCCTGAGTCTTGCTGGGGTCTGAGAAATTGAGGGCCAAGTAAGCCCCTTGTATCAGTTCAAGTAATCTGTCCCCTGTCCCTGGATATGGGGATGTGGGGATGTGAACTGGAGTCGCAACCGTAAGGGTAGCAGTTTTGGATGAGGGCGTTGGCAAGGGTGGGAGATGGGGTAGAGGCCTATGGGGCCGAAACCCATGAGGCTTGGTGGGAGGTTTCTGGTCTGTCAGAACTGGGTTTGGGCCCATGGTTTTGGTGATAGTTTCTATTTTGAGTCGAATTTTGAAGATGGCCCCCCGGTCTGGTCCCGACAGGTACCAGCGAAGGCCCCAAACATATCCCTTCTGCCATTCTGTTGCTTTCTTACCCTTATCCATAAAGGAAATGAGGAGAGGCATAGAGGTGGTACCGGTGGAGCCCTTTTGCCATCCTCTGGTTACCTGAATCTTGTCCCATGAGGATGAAGGCTTCCAGTAAGCATCCCCTGTTGTTTCACATCCCCAAGTGGCACAGAAAAATTGTCCATGACCCCCACAAGTCTGAGTCTGCTTCCAGGCCCGTCCGTCTCTAGGGCAGACATAAAAGTCCTTGTCTGACAGTTGGTCTTTGGCCCATTGACTGCTGCATCCAGGAGTGGTTTCTCTCGAACTTTGGAGTGACCTGCGCATTCGTGGCAAATCGTTGTCATTGCTGCAACATTGTTAGGGTAACAATGTGAAATGTCCCAGGTATCTAGACCAGCGACCAAGTCACAGAAATCGGGTGTCAATGTAGGCCACCATACACCGAGGGCATGGTTTTTGGTGGTCTCATAAATGACCTCCCCGTCTGGGAAAGAACCTGCCAAGTTAACGCATGAATGGTATGGGGGCTGGTTGCTATCTGGGGGGTAAACAGGCAAACAATCAATAGGAGGGTGTACGAGAGAGTCTTATCTTTAAAGGATTTTGAGTGCGGTGCGTGGTCCATTCTGATGCAGTGGCTGAATCGGTGGGTTGAGCTGGCTTTACATGGGAAGCATGTATCCAAGCTGCAATGCCGTCTACTTTGAGTGCGGTGGGGGTGGTAAGCAAAACGATGTAGGGTCCCTTCCAGCGGGGTTCGAGGTTCTTGGTCTGGTGACGCCGAACCCAGACTGTGTCCCCGATCTGGTAGGAATGGGGAATGGCAGGATGGTCCCTCTGGTCTTTATAGGCTTGAGCAAGGGGTTTCCAGACCTCCCGTTGTACTAGTTGGAGGGCCTGTAAATGAGCTTGGAGAGAAGGGGAGTTAGCAAAATCTGAGACATCTTGATCAAGGAAGTTAATGATAGGGGTAGGTACTCCATGCAGGATCTCAAAGGGTGTGAGCCCATGTGGTCCAGGGTTATTACGAGCACAGTAGAGTGCTAGGGGGAGTAGGAGGACCCAGTCTCTAGTGCCAGTTGCAAGCGACAATTTTGTCAAAGTCTCCTTGATTGTTCTATTCATCCTTTCTACCTGTCCTGAACTTTGGGGTCTATAAGCACAATGTAATTTCCAATCAATCCCCAACAAGGTGGCCACTGACTGACTTACCTGGGAGACGAAGGCGGGCCCATTGTCTGTTCCCAGTACCTGAGGCATCCCATAACGGGGAAAGATTTCTTCAAGCAATTTCTTAGTAACGATCTTGGCTGTTTCATGTTTAGTAGGGAAGGCTTCAACCCATCCTGAAAAGGTGTCTACAAAAACTAATAGATACTTGTATCCATATTTACCTGGTTTAATCTCAGTGAAATCTATCTCCCAATGTGTTCCGGGCCGGTAGCCTCTGACCCGGTTCCCGGGAGGAAGCTTCAGTCTGGATGCGTTGACTTGGGCGCACGCATCACATTGCTCAGTTACCTGTTTTAGAATATCATTCTTCCCCAAAAGGAAATTGAATTCCTCTTCTCGTTCGAGGAGCTCCCGCATCTTCTTGGAGCTCAGATGTGTCATCTTATGTAAAAATGTCACTAGGTACTTGGTTACTCGGTAGGGGATGACAGTCTTTCCTTCATAAGTCCAATCCCCGTTTGGTTCCTTTGTGGCTCCCAATTTCTCTAGGGTTTGGATGTCTCTTTGTTCATAGTCCCATGAGGGGAAGGGACGGTCGTTGGTGGGCTCTAGAGCCAGGAGGTTAGTGGTGTCTGTGGTCAGGGCAGCCTCTCAGGCAGCCAAGTCTGCCCTTCGATTGCCCCTGGCTTCAAAAGAATCCCCCTTTTGGTGTCCGGGGCAATGTATGATACTTAAGGCGTCGGGCAGATGAAGAGCCCTTAGGAGAGCGAGGATTTCCTCCTTATTTTTAATGTCTTTCCCTTCGGAGGTAAGCAGCCCCCTCCGTCTGTAAATTTCTCCATGTATATGGGCAGTGGCGAAGGCATAACGACTGTCTGTATACACGGTGAGCCTCTTACCTTCTGCCAATTTTAGAGCCTGCGTGAGTGCTATGAGTTCTGCCCTCTGCGCAGAAGTTCCAGGAGGGAGTGCCTGGGCCCAGACGACCTGATTCTCTGTGGTGACTGCCGCGCCCGCCCTTCGTTCTCCTTGATGCAAAAAGCTGCTTCCATCCGTGAACCAGATGTGGTCCGGGCTGGGTAGAGGCTGGTCAGTCAGGTTGGGTCTCGCCCCATGGGCCTCGGCCAGTACCTGTAAGCAATCATGAGCCTTGGGCTCCCCAGGGAGGGGGAGCAGGGTGGCTGGGTTCAGAGTCACCAAGGGCCCGAAGTGGACCCGGTCTTTGTCCAACAGCATAGTCTGGTAATGAGTCATTCGGGCATTAGTAAGCCATCTGTCTGGAGGCTGTCTGATGACTGCCTTAACTGCATGAGGGGCATGTATGGTCAAAGGCTGCCCCAAGGTTAGCTTGTGAGAATCTTTTACCAGCAGGGCTATGGCGGCAATCATTCGGAGGCAGGGTGGCCATCCTGATGCCACAGGATCCAATTTCTTGGAGAGGTAAGCGGTGGGCCTTCTCCAAGGCCCCAGTTTTTGGGTGAGGACTCCCTTAGCATAGCCCTCTTTCTCATCTACAAAGAGTTCAAATGGCTTAGCTAAGTCTGGTAGACCCAGGGCTGGTGATTCAAGGAGAGCCTTTTTGATGTTGGTGAAGGCTTTCTTTTGGGGCTCTTCCCATTTAAAAGCAACCCCTGGCCGAGTGAGGGGGTAGAGGGGAGCCGCCATTTCGGCAAACCCGGGGATCCATAGGCGGCAGAAGCCTGCCGTTCCCAAGAACTCTCTCAGTTGGCGGGGATTTTGTGGGGTGGGAATGTCTAAGATGGCTCGCATACGGGCTTCCGTTAGCCATCGCCGTCCATCCTTTATCTTGTACCCCAAATACGTCACCTGTTTCTGACATATCTGGGCCTTCTTGGCGGATGCCCGGTACCCTAGGCTCCCCAGAGTCTGGAGGAGGGTTTGAGTGCCTTCCTTACATTCCCCTTTGGTTTTGGCTGCCAGGAGAATGTCATCTACATATTGTAAGAGGATTAGAGCGGGGTACTGAACCCGGAATCCTGCCAGGTCCTGATGTAAAGCTTCATCAAAAAGGGTAGGGCTGTTCTTAAACCCTTGAGGTAGCCTAGTCCAAGTCAGCTGCCCAGAGATTCCAAGGGCCGCGTCCTGCCATTCAAAGGCAAATATAGGCTGGCTGGTGGGATGCAGGCGGAGGCAGAAGAAAGCATCTTTAAGATCTAAGACTGTGTACCAGGTATAGTTAGGTGGCAATCCACTCAGCAAATTGTAAGGGTTGGGGACAGTAGGGTGTATGTCCTCTATCCTTTTATTGGCTTCTCTCAGATCCTGCACTGGCCTGTAGTCATTAGTTCCCGGCTTCCTAACGGGCAACAAGGGTGCATTCCAAGGAGATTTACAGGGCACCAGAATCCCTTGTTCAAGTAACCTTCTAATATGTGGCCGAATTCCTTCGCGGGCTTCTTTAGGCATTGGGTACTGCCTGACGGATGCAGGAAGGATGGCAGCTTTCAAGGTTACTATAATTGGGGCCTGGTTAATGGCAAGGCCCATTCCTCCTGTTTCAGCCCAGGCTTGGGCAAATTCCGAGAGCCAGTGGTCAAGGGTTTCCTGATTGTTCGAGTTAGTCCTTTTTTCATGGAGTCTATATTCATCTTCTATGGACATTGTCAAGATGGTAAGGGGAATTCCCTCTGGCCCTGTGACTTTGACTTCTGCCCTCTCAAAGTGTATTTGAGCTTTTAATTTGGTCAATAGGTCCCGTCCTAGTAAGGGGTAGGGGCAATCTGGCACATGGAGGAAAGAATGCATGACCTTACCGGTCGCGAGCTGGAGCTGCTGATCTGTGGTCCAACGGTACTGCTTTCCGCCTGTAGCTCCCTGTACCCATGCAGTCCGGTGACTCAGGGGTCCGGGTGACCGATTCAGAACGGAATGTTGTGCCCCTGTATCGACTAGGAAGGTGACCGGATGCCCCCCGACTTGCAGTGTTATCCTGGGCTCAGGGGGGGGGGCTCCTGGCCCTGACTTCTCTAATCTTCTAGGTTCAGGAGGTCAGAGGTCCTTGGCCGTGGAGGCTTGGCCCGGGGGTTCTTAGGGCATTCTCTTGCCCAATGTCCTTTTTCTTTGCAGTAAGCACATTGATCCCTGTCCAGGTGGGGCCCCCTTCTGTCATCCCTCTGCCTATTCTGTCTCTGGCCTGTCACTACTATGGCCAATAGCCTACTCATCTCTTTATTCCGCTTACGGTCTCTCGAAACCTCTTTCTCCTCTGCTTCTTGTCTCAGTCTTTCCTCTCTCTCCTGGGTTTCCTTCCTCCAGCGTTCTTCTCTTTCTGCCTGTGTTTCCCTCTTATTAAAAATACGTTCTGCTTCCTTCAACAAATCTTGGAGTGTATATCCCTGTAAATTTTCTAGCCTTTGAAGCTTGTTTCTTATGTCCGGGGCTGACTGCCAAATAAAGGACATAGAAACGTTGGTGGCCTGACCTGGATCTTCCGGATCATAGGGAGTATACATCCTGTACGCTTCTTTTAATCTCTCTAGAAAAGTGGCGGGCGATTCCTCCGCCCCCTGTATCACCTGCTTTACCTGGGCCAAATTGGTGGGTCGGCATCCTGCCCCCCAGAGACCCGCTACAAGCAACTGGCAATAGAGACGCAGATGGGTCCTACCTGCTTCGGTGGTAAAATCCCATTCAGGTCTTTCAAGAGGGCAAGCTGCATCAATTTCATTGGGCAGCTGGGTGGGCTGCCCATTGGCTCCTGGGACATTCTTTCGTGCTTCTAGTAGCACGCGCTGTTTCTCCTCCGAGGTTATGAGGACCTGCAAAAGCTGCTGACAATCATCCCAGGTGGGTTGGTGAGTCGTGAGGACCGACTCTATGAGAGATGTCAGCCTCACAGGGTCTGCAGAGAAAGAAGGATTATTATTTTTCCAGTTATAGAGGTCTGATGCTGAGAATGGCCAATACTGAGGTTGGCCGTTCAGTCCAGTTCGGAGGGGCAAAGTGGTTGAATCTGGAACGGGCTGCTCCCTACGACCTCTTAGTCGATAAGCCATTGGTGAAGGGTCAGGAGCCGGGGCCGCCTCTGCCAAGGCGGCGGAGTCTGCTTCTGCCTCTGGTGGGGGCAGCAGTGGCGGATATGGCGGGGGGCTCCTCAGTTAGTAGATCAACCAACAGGTCTTCTCCCGGGGGGAGTACCTTAGGTGTCTTCTTTTCTTCAGCCTTAGTGTCTTTCACCGCGGTAGGGTAAAGGTTGGAATGGGAAGGGGGGTTGGGAGGAGTAGGTGTCAAAGGAGTGGGAGGTGTAGGGGCCGAGGGAATGGGTCGGCTGGAGCGATTAGAGGGGGGAAGGAGAGAGAGGCCCTTGTGATGTAAGAAAGGACGTACCCAGGGAGGGGGGTCCTGAACCAAAGCCTCCCAAGTGACGATATAAGCCACTTGATCGGGATGCCCGTGTGGTCCAGGATCCATAGTCTTCTCTTTTACCTGAAATATAGTCTGGGGGTTAAAGGTACCATCCCGCGGCCAGCCCACGTCAAAGGTCGGCCATTCTGAAGAACAGAGAGTAATCCATTTGCGTTTACGCACATCAACAGATTGATTATGGACATACTCCTGTACATCTCTCCAGTGCGAGAGTGTTAGGGACAAAGGAGTGGTGACAGTTTGCCCCATAGTTTCTAGACCTAGGAGGACACAAATGATAGTTACAAGACAAAGACCGAATAACACAGAACAGACTTTTGCAGCGCAGTTTCGGCACAAGGTCGAAAGTAAAATTTGAGAGGGGGTCGAAGAAGGGGGCCTCCCTTCTGTCCCGCGCGCGCTGTATTTTCTCGCTGGCAAGAAATACACGCAGGACACTCGGATCCTTCTGCAGACAAGCTTTAATGCATCTTGAGAGTTGGGGAGAGCATAAGCTTACCAGAGCAGAGACTCTGAACTAAGAAACCCATTTCCTTAATAAAGGCTGGCAAGCAGCCGCCTGGGACGTGTTACCCTATGAATGGCTTCAGCTCCTCAGGCCAAATGAGCCACGGGATAGGCAGAGATCAAAGGAATGGAGATTACCCAGCGCCTGTGAAGTAATTTACATCTTGGTGTCTTCAGGCACCATTATTGTAATGGAGAATGCAGGAAACGGCCCCCTACACCCTTCCTCGTCCCCGGTAAGGATTACAAATCCCTCATGCCGAGGGCCTTCTCCAAAGAGACTGGGAAAATGTCCAGTCATAGATCTAAGTTCAAAGACAAAAGTACAAATCTCTCACGCCGAGGGCTTCAATCGCTACCAGGACGTCTCCTGGAGCCGCGGTCGGGAGTCCAAACTCGTCAGTTCCTCCTCAGAGCCGCCAAATACAAATGTACGCAGCTGTGTACTACAAACGCAAGCGCAATTCATAAGACGGATTCAGACAGACAGGCAAGACAAGACAAGACAAGACAAGACAGCGGATCCGCACAACACTTACCTCCCAAACGTGGGTCGGTGGTCCCTGGGCGGGGGTCTCTATCCCGGACGAGCCCCCAAATGAAAGACCCCCATGGAGGTACTTTCGTAGAAGGAGACCCGTACCCAGGAATCAGCGAGACCACGAACTTGGATGCAAACTGCAAGAGGCTTTATTGGAGACACGGGTACCCGGGGCGACTTAGCTTCTGTGAGGCCAAGCATGCCGAGCCAAGGGAGAGGGGTCCTTATATAGCAAAAAGCGCAAGCGAGAAGCAGGGATTCTATTGGATAATTCAAATGAGGCGCAGTACAGAGCTATTCCCATTGGTCAATGTAAATGAGGCGCTACACAGGGTTATTCAAATGAGGCGAAGTACAGAGTCATTTCTATTGGACGGTTCAAGTGAGGCACAGAGCCATTCCAGACCAGCATATTCTCAAGGTCTGGTGTCTGGTACAACAGACTCAATTCCCCCCTCCGAGTCCAGATGACTGACCTTGGGGGCGAGGGCCTTGGGACGGAGTGTTCCCCATCGGGCGGGGGCTTGGGGGCGGGGCCCCGGGCCGCCTCGCGGGCTCCTCGCTCGGCCCCAGACCCGGGGCGTGGTGCCAGGCGGATGGGCCGGGGGCGCGGGCCCTGCCGGGGTGGACCAGCTTTGGAGGGAACCGGAGGCCGGACCGGAGGAAATGTGTCATGGTGGGGATGGGCTTTGAGGTCTCCTTTGCTCAAGCTATGCTCGGTTTGACACAGTTGCTTCTGCTGCCTGTGGATCAAGACGTGGGCCTTTCAGCTACTTCTCCAGCACCGTGTCTGCCCGCGTGCTGCCATTGCCACCCACCATGGCAATAATGGACTAAACCTCTGAACTGTAAGCTAGCCCCAGTTAAATGTTTTCTTTTATAAGTGTTGCTGTGGTCATGGTGTCTCTTCACAGCAATAGAAACCCTAGAAGTACTGTTCTGATTCTCTTCATTCATGTAGGAAAGCCCACGCCACTGTCAGCAGGTCCACTTTCTCTGCAGGCAGTGTTGGACAATATAAGAAAACTATGTAAATATGAGCCGGAGCATAAGCCAGCAAGGAGCATCCCTCTATGGTTTTTGCCATGATCTGGAAGTGTAAGGTAAAATAAGCGCTTTTCTTCACCAGTCGCTTTTGGTCAGAGTGCTTTAGCACGGCAACAGAGTAAACTTGGAACAGATAGGTAGTGTAGGGTTCCACGAAAATGTTCCTAGGCTCCCATATTTGAATACTTTGTCCTCAGCTGGTAGCAATGTTTGGGGAGGAGGTCTAGGGGGTATGGCCTTGCTGGAGGATATATGTCCCTGGCATCAGCTTTCATAAATCCCCCCCACTTCCAGTTTGCTGTCTGCTTTGTACTTTCAGTTCAAGCTGGGTGCTCTCAGCTACCAGCTCCTGCCACCATGCCTGCCTCCAACTGCCATGCTTCCCCACCGTCACAGACTCTGACCAATTGGGAACAGTAAGCCCAAAGAAACTCTTGCTTCTCCAAGTTGCCTTGGTCTTTTATCATAGCAGGGGAAAAGTAACTAAAGTAGAGGCTAGGATATTTGATAAGGTGAATAGAGGATAACATTAATTGTTGAATATAGGTGGGAGTCTCGTGTTCATTGAGCAAGCATTTAAATGTTCTATATGTTCAATTTTTTATGATAATATGTTAGGAAAGTGTAGTAGAAAATTGTTAACAAAGGCAAAGCATGTTCGCATTTAAAAGCACAGATAACTATTGTTTGTCTCAAATTAATGTTTGGCTTTATTAATTTTTAATTAGGAAAATGCTCACAAGTACATTCTTCCTTGATCAACACTACAAATCCTAGATCACTGTCAAAACCAAGCCTCATTATAAAATTTTCTGTTTCAGATTGGAAAGATGGCTCAGAGGTTAAGAGCACTGGCTCCTCTTCCAGAGGTCCTGAGTTCAATTCCCAGCAACCACATGGTTGCTCACAGCCATTTATAATGGGATCTAGTACCCTCTTCTGCCATGCAGGCATATATGCAGGCAGAACACTGTATGCATAATAAATTAATAAAAAATAAAATTTTCCTTCTCACCAGATTCATCTATCATATGAGCCTGCAAAACTGGACCAGCCTTGCCCTGTAAGAGGCAACTGCCATTCTCTGAAGGCAGGGTAGGGTCTATAAATAAACTATAGAGATTTATATGGCAAGCAACAGGTAATCAAGAAATATATTTCAAATGAATATAAGCCTGTAAAGCAGAGTATATCAGAAACTGCAACAAATAGAGCTGAACCCAGAATACCAATGACTTGGGAGGCTAGAAAAGGGGAATAGGAGTTCAAAGTCAGTCTGGAGTGCTTTCAGAGTCAACCTGAAAAAATATTTAAAAAGTATTACACACAGAGCTGGAGGTGCAGCTTAGTGGTAGATCACTTGCCTATCATACATAGGACCTTAGTCCAGGACTTAATATTGCAAGGAAAAACTTCCAGCAAAGCGGAGGCAACAATGCACCACAGAAACTCACGATCTCTGACTTGGGTCCGTAAGCT
Organism: Cricetulus griseus; assembly: GCF_003668045.3. NCBI lineage: Eukaryota > Metazoa > Chordata > Mammalia > Rodentia > Cricetidae > Cricetulus > Cricetulus griseus. The sequence goes on along the minus strand of NC_048602.1, from coordinate 6,194,374 downwards.
CCTACTTGCTCAGGTCATCTGTTTCCCCAGCATGGTCTGGACCCCTTTGCTCATCATTCCTCCCTCTCTACAACTGGAATCCAAGAGTTTGGCTCAGTGCTTAGCTGTGAATATCTGCTTCTGCTTCCATCAGCTACTGGGTGAAGGCTCTATGATGGCATTTAAAGTAGTCATCAATCTCATTATAGCTGAAGGACATTGATGATAGCCTTTCCACTATTGCTTAGATTCTAAGTTGGGGTCATCCTTGTAGATCCCTGGACATTTCCCTAGTGCCAGGTTTCTTGTTAAACCCATAGTGGCTCCCCCTATTATGGTATCTCTTTTCTTCCTCTCCTTCTCTATTCTTCGCCCAACTTGACCTTCCTGGTCCCTCATATTCTCCTCCTCCCTCTCCTTCTACCCTCCTCTTTCTTCCCCCCTCCCCTCCCCTGTGCTCCCAATTTGCCCAGGGGACCATGTATATCCCTTTTAGGGTCCTCCTTGTTTCCTAGCTTCTCTAGGGTTGTGGATCGTAGGCTGGTTATCCTTTGTTCTATGTATAATATCCACTCATGAGAGACTACATACCATGTTTTTCTTTCTGTGTCTGGGTTACCTCACTCAGGATGGTTTCTTCTAGTTCCATCCGTTTGCCTGCGAATATCAAAATTTCATTGTCCTCCCCCCACCCCGCTGAGTAGTACTCCATTGTATAAATGTACCACATTTTCTCAATCCATTCTTCAGTTGAGAGGCATCTAGGTTGCTTCCAGGTTCTGGCTGTTACAAACAATGCTGCTATGAACATAATTGAAGAGATGTACTTCTGGTATGAATGTGCATCCTTTGGGTATATGGTTAAGGGTGGAATTATTGGATCTTGAGGTAGACTGATTCCCATTTTCCTGAGAAACCACCATACTGATTTCCAAAGTGGCTGTACAAGTGTGCATTCCCACCAGCAATGGAGGAGTGTTTTCCTTTTTCCATATCCTCTCCAGCATAAACTGTTTTGGTGTTTTTTTATTTTAGACATTCTGACAGGTAAGATGGTATCTCAGAGTTGCTTTGATTTGTATTTCCCTGATGCTATTTCTTAAGTATCTTTCAGCCATTTTAGATTCCTCTATTGAGAAAGCTCCAGTTTTGTACCTCACGTTTCAATTGGATTATTTGGTGTTCTTGAGTTCTTTGTATTTTGGAGCTCAGCCCTCTGTCAGATGTGGGGTTGGTGAAGATCTTTTCCCATTCTGTGGGCTGCCGTTTTGTCTTGTTGACTGTGTCCTTTGTCTTACAGAAGCTTCTCAGTGTCAGGAGGTCCCATTTATTAATTGTCGATCTCAGTGTCTGTGCTACTGGTGTAATGTTCAGGAATTGGTCTCCTGTGCCAATTTGTTCAAGGGTATTGCCCACTTTTTCTTCTAAAAGGTTCAGTGCGGTTGGATTTATGTTGAGTTCTTTGATCCATTTGGACTTAAGTTTTGTGCATAGGATTGATATGGACCTATCTGCAATCTTCTCCATGTCAGCATCCAGTTAGGCCAGCATCATTTGTTGAATTAATCTTGGATCCTGCCACTTTACTGAAGGCGTTTATCTATCAGCTGTAGGAGTTCCCTGGTAGAAATTTTTGGGTCACTTATGTAAACTATTATACCATCTGCAAAGAGTGAACGTTTGACTTCTTCCTTTCCAATTTAAATCCCCTTGATCTCCAATTGTTGTTTTATTGTTCTAGCTAGAACTTCAAGTACAATATTGAAGAGATATGGAGAGAGTGGACAGCCTTGTCTTGTTCCTGATTTTAGAGGAATCGCTTTGAGTTTCTCTCCATTTAGTTTGATGTTGGCTGTTGGCTTGCTGTATATTGCCTTTATTATGTTGAGGTATGTTCCTGTTATCCCTGATCTCTTCAAGACCTTTATCATGAAGAGGTGGTGAATGTTGTCAAAGGCTTTTTCAGCATCTAGTTAGATGATCATCTGGTTTTTCTTTTTCAGTTTGTTAATATGGTGGATTACATTGATGGATTTTTGTATGTTGAACCATCCCTACATCCCTGGGATGAAGCCTACTTGATCATGGTGGATGACTTTTCTGATGTGTTCTTGGATTCCATTGGCCAGTATTTTATTGAGGATTTTTGCATCAGTGGTCATGAGGGAGATTGGTCTGTAGTTATCTTTCTTAGATGTGTCTTAGTATGGTTTGGGTACCAAGGTAATTGTAGCCTTGTAGAGTTTGGCAATGACCCTTCTGCTTCTATTGTGTGGAACAATGGAACAATTTGAGGAATACTGGTATTAGCTCTTCTTTGAAATTCTAGTAGAATTCTGCACTGAAACCATCTGGCCTTTTTTTTTTCTTTTTCTTTTTTGGTTGGGAGACTTTTAATGACTGTTTCTATTTCATTTGGGGTTATAGGTCTACTTAAATTGCTTATCTGTTCTTGATTTAATTTTGGTAAGTGATATCTATCCAGAAAATTGTCTGTTTCCTTTAAATTTTCCAATTTTGTGGAGTTCGGGTTTTCAAAGTATGACCTAATGATTCTCTGAATTTCTTTAGTGTCCATTGTTATGTCCCCCTTTTCATTTTTAATTTGTTGATTTGAATATTCTCTCTTTGCCTTTTGGTTTGTCTATCTTGTTTTCTCAAAGAACCAACTCTTTGTTTCATTTCTTTATATTGTTTTGTTTCTACTTTATTGATTTCAGCCCTCAATTTGATTATTTCCTGGCATCTACTCCTCCAGGGTGAGTTTGCTTCTTTTTGTTCTAGAGCTTTCAGTGTGCTGTCAATTCTCTAGTGTGACTATTCTCCAGTTCCTTCATGTGGGCACTTAGTGCTATGAACTTTCCTCTTAGCACTGCTTTCAAAGTGTCCCATAAGTTTGGGTATGTTGTGTCTTCATTTTCATTAAATTCTAGGAAGTCCTTAATTTCTTTTTTTATTTCTTCCTCAACCCAGGAATGGTGCAATTGGATGTTATTCAATTTCCATGGGTTTGTAGGGTTTTTGCAATTTGTATCGCTGTTGAATTCTAGCTTTAAAGCATGGTGATCTGATAAGATACAGGGGGTTATTTCAATTCTTTTCTCATTGAATTCTAGGAAATCTTTTATTTCTTCCTTGACCCAGGAGTGATGCAAGTGAGCACTGTTCAATTTCCATGAGTCTGTAGGCTTTCTGCAATTTGTGTTGTTGTTGAATTCTAACTTTAAACCACTGCGATCTGATAAAGTACAGGGCGTTATTTCAATTTTTTGTATCTGTGGAGGTTTGCTTTATTGCCGAGTATGTGGTTGATTTTAGAGAAGGTTCCATGTGGTGCTGAGAAGAAAGTACATTCTTTTGTGTTTAAATGGAATGTTCCATAGATGCCTGTTAAACCCAATTGGGTCTTAACTTCTATTAGTTCCTTTATTTCTTTGTTAAGTTTGTCTGGTGTTCCTGTCCAGAGGTGAGAGTGGGGTGTTAAGTCTCCTCCCACTGTGTGTGGGGTTTTATGTGTGATTTAAGTTTTAGTAATGTTTCTTTTACGAATGTGGGTGCCTTTGTATTTGGGGCATAGATGTTCAGAATTGAGACTTCACCTTGATGGATTTTTTTTCTGTGACGAAAATGAAACGACCTTCATTTCTTTTGATTAATTTTAGTTTGAAGTCTAGTTTGTTAGATATTAGGATAGCTACACCAGCTTGTTTCTTAGGTTCATTTTATTGGAAAATCTTTTCTCAGTTTTACTCTGAGGTAATGTCTGCCCTTGAAGTTGAGGTGTGTTTTTTGTAAACAGCAGAAGGATGGATTTGTCTTCGTATCCATTCTGTTAGCCTGTGCCTTTTTATAGGCAAATTAAGGCCATTGATATTAAGGGATATTAATGACCATTGTTGATTTTTATTTGTTTTTAAAGATTTTATTTATTATGTATACAGTCTTCTGCCTGCACACCAGCAGAGGGTACCAAATCTCATTCAAGGTGGTTGGTTGTGAGCCACCATGTGGTTGCCGGGAATTAAACTCAGGACCTCTGGAAGGACAGTCATCAGTACTCTTAACCGCTGAGCCATCTCTCGGGCTCCACCATTGTTGATTCTTGTTAGTTTTGGATTTGTTGTTGGTGGTGGTATAGTGTGTGTTTCTCCCTTTCCTTTAGGATTTTGGTAATGTGGGATTATCTATTGCCTATGTTTTGTGAGTGTAGCTAGATTCATTGGGTTGGAGTTTTCCTTCCAGTACTTTCTGTAGGGCTGGGTTTGTGGATATGTATTGTTTAAATCTGGTTTTGTCCTGGAATATCTTGTTTTCTCCATCTATATAGTTATTGAAAGCTTTGCTGCATATAGTAGTCTAGTATGGTATCCATGGTCTCTTAGTGTTTGTAGAACATCTATCCAGCACCTTCTGGCTTTCAGAGTTTCCATGGAAAAGTCAGGTGTAATTCTGATAGGCCTGCCTTTATATGTTACTTGGCCTTTTCTTTGCAGCTCTTAATATTCTTTCTTTATTCTGTATGTTTGGTGTTTTATTATGTGGCAAGGGGACTTTTTGTTTTGGTCCAGTCTATTGAGTGGTCTGTAAGCTTCTTTTTTTTCCTCTTCAAAGATTTATTTATTATGTACACAGTGTGGACACCAGATCTTGTTACAGATGGTTGTGAGCAACCATGTGGTTTCTGGGAATTGAACTCAGGACCTCTGGAAGAGCAGTAAGAGCTCTTAACCTCTGAGCCATCTCCCCAGGCCCGAGTGTTCTGTAAGCTTTTTATACTTTCATAGGCATGCCCTTCTGTAGGTTGGGAAAGTTTTCTATGATTTTGTTGAGTATGTTTTCTGCACATTTCAGGTGGGCTTCTTTTCTTTCTTCTATAACTATTATTCTTAGGTTTGGTCTTTTCATGGTTTTTCCTTATTTCCTGGACATTTTGTGTTAAGGATTTGTTGGACTTAACATTTTCTTTGGTCGATGAATCTATTTCCTCTAGTGCATCTTCAACTCCAGAGATTCTGCCCTCCATCTCTTGTATTCTGCTGGTTATGCTTGTGTCTGTAGTTTCTGATCCTTTGCACAGATGTTCTATTTCCAGCATTCCCCCAGTTTGTGTTTTCTTTATTGCCTCTATTTCAGTTTTCAAGTCTCAAACTGTTTGAATTGTTTCTTTCACCTGTTTGATTTTTCTTGGGTTTTCTTGCTTTCTTTAAAAGATTTGCTGATTTTTTGCATTACTTTGTCTTTTCTTCCATTTCTTTAAGGGATTTTCTCATTTCCTCTCTAAGGGCCTCTATCATCTCCATAAAGGTATTTCTAGGGTCATTTTCTTCTGTTTCATCTGTGTTGGGATGTTCAGATCTTGGTGTGGAACCCCTAGACTCTGGTGGTGTCACATTACTTTATGTTGCTGAATGTGTTCTTATACTGTCATCTTCCCATATCTTCTTCCAGTGGCTACAGGTGGGACCTCTCCCAGTGTGTGCAGGGCCAAGGGTCCAATGGCAGCAGCTCTCCCAGTGGGTGCAGTGCCAAGGCTCCAATGGGGTCAGATGCTGGATGGTTTGGTTTGCTCCCAGGTCTGTAGAGATTCGGTGAGTGGGATAGGTCAATGTGCCTTGTCAAGGGCTTCCAATGAGGGGGGAGGAGGAGCAGGAGAATCCCCAGCACTCACCTCTCCCACTGGGTGGGGTGCTAAGGCTCCAATGGTGGCAGATGCTGGATGGTTTGGTCTGCCCCTAGGTCTCTGCGGATTTGACAGGCAGGACCTCAGATGTTGCTTTCTATTTTAACACAAAGAGCCAAGTTTCAATCATCAGCATACAAACAGAAAAATAGCATGTAATCCCAGTACTGGGCAGGGTGTGGAGCTAGGAAGATCCCACAGTTTGATGGCCAGGCAGTCTCAGCAACTGGTGAACTTTAGGTTTAGTGAGTGACCCTATCTCCAAAAACTAAGGTGAAGAATCAACATACACACACATGCACACATGTCAAATCAACTTGATAAAGGATATATTTAAAGATTATTTTCAGACTGTATTTATCCACCTCTGGCTGACCTGGAATTGACCTGTTGCTTAGGTTGGCCTCAGGCTTGCAACAATCCTCCAATAAGTGTTGTGATTACAGACATAAAGTACTATGCTCAGTTGTTGATACTTGTAAAAAAATACTGTCTAATTTATATGGTAAATCTGAATATTTTCATCAATATTTCAGTTTGGTTCTATCATAAGTAGTCTTTAGATTCTATTCTGTATTGTTCCATATTTCTGCTGGATTTTTCAGTAAATGTGGATCCAAACTGACGGGAGAGCTTGTAGGTTCAAGATACCTTTATTCAGATAAATACCAGCCAAATGCAAGCCAGAGCGCGCCAGGGGCAGCCGAGCAGTGAGGCCAGGGAGAAGGGAAAGGAGAAAGGGCTTCCATGCGCTCTCGCCCATGCCTGACCTCAACTTGACTACGCCTAGGCAGCCTCTAACAGGCGTGGATTACTGTCCCCTACCTACATCAAACCATATCCATTCACTTTGAAAAGAGAAGAGAAGCTTCCATTCATTCTAAATGGATGCACTGTGGGTGTAATGTACAAAAGGTAGCAAGCCCTTACTCTCTCAAGGAAACTGCTCAATTGGTTCACCTCAAAAGCTGGGTATCATAAAACACCAATCCATGTTCCTCCTTTAAGAATTTGCTTTGCGGGCTGGAGAGATGGCTCACAGGTTAAGAGCGCTGACTGCTCTTCCAGAGGTCCTGAGTTCAATTCCCAGCAACCACATGGTGGCTCACAACCATCCATTATGAAATCTGGTGCCCTCTTCTGATGTGCAGACATACACGGGAGCAGAATGTTGTGTACATAATAAAAAAAAAGAATTTGCTTTGCACAGATCATTTGTCAGTCACATCTTTTACATAAATTACATCATGCATAGTTCAGGAGAACTATGATTTAATTACATAGAGTTGAAATGAAGACAAAAGTTTTCCTGCAGTGTATACTATATTAATATTTGAACTCCTTTCCCTCTCTCATGTGTATACTCCTGCCTTGACCATGGAGAGCTGTGACCTCATCTTCTGTTTTCATGTCTACTTTTATACTCTCATTTTAAAAAGACTTGAACCCGTGACATAGAATTCCAGCTATGGAGAAGTCTGAAACACAGTTCAACTATTTTGGAGACAGAAAAATCCAGTGTTCACATCAGGTTCCATGTTCTTGCTTATGAGATTATGACTGAGCATAACCTAGAGGAAGAAAGAGGCCCATGGATTTTCCATGGAGTCACCCCATACAATCAAGTCCTCCTTTAGTGTCTCTGAAAAGCCAGAGATACTATTCAGGGAGATTAATTTACCAGCAAAAGCAAAGTAGACAGGTTAGACAAAGTAGGCAGAAAGCAAACCAGACAGGATAGAAATGGCATCAACATGGACTGGTGTGGATGTCAGACAGAACCAAGGGACAAGTCCCCTCCAAGACTACATTCTTGGACACAGGGGACCCAAAGCTCAGTTGCAAAGCTTTGGCTCTTTCAATTTTTCCCCCCACAACATAGTTACACAAGGTAAACCAGGTTAAAACAAATAAGACTTGGGTCTTAGTTCCCAAGAAACTATGTATGGAGAGCCTTTGGGATAGAGCCTGACTGTTGGTATTTTTGTAGCTTCCAGATAATTCCATTGTGTATCTCAAGGTGACAAACACTGCACCAATCCTGCCAGTGGGGAGATATGAGAACAGAAAGGAGCAAGGCTGGGAGGCAGCTGAAGCTAGCTCTGGCACCTCAAGTTCAGACAGAGGCAGGTAGGTATTGTCAAAGATTTCCTAGCCCTGTCCCCTGTATCTTCTGCAGAGGTGTGGACAATCAACAAGAGTAACCTGACAGATATGATTGTTAACAAAAGATAAAGACACAGTAATGGAGTAGGAAAGCCCTGGTACTATGGAGAACTGGAAATCCATTGTGCCCATTTGTTGGGAGCTGAATTTCAGGACTGGGCATGAGATCCTAGGCCATGCTTGGCAGGCCATATAGTAAACCATTACATAGCAGCAGCTCTTTAGAACCTCAACTCAAGAAAAGAAACAACCTGACCCAGTCCTCCACCCACAGGCTCAGTCACCTAGGCAACCTTCCCTGGATCTCTTACTCATGAACTCTTTACCCTGCCAAACATCCTCTTTGAGGCTTCCTAATATCCTGCCTACACTAACACCCATTCTACCCCTCCCCATATCCTGACTATATAAGCTAGCCTGAGAAAAGTAAAGTTTGCCACTTGATCAGAATCCTGTCTTGTGGTCGTGCTTTCTGTGTCTCTTGTCCCCATTCCCTAGCCCTGACTCTCTTGCCCCAGGTTGATGTCCTGCAGGTCGAGACACCCATTTTCACCTACCATGTGCAAAAGAGATGAACTGGAACAGAAGAATATGAGTGGCCTTGGTGGAACAGGAAGTGTCTTGGGAAACAGTGATCAGAATTTGTCATCCAATTACAGAAAGCCCTAAGAAATCTGAACCTCTAAGGATTTCCATGGTCTTGATAAACTCTCCCAAGGACATTTCTGACCCATGCCCTGTGGTGTGAGCCCCTCTTTATCCCATAAAAAATAACTGATATTGTCATAAGTGAACTGAAGGAAAATTGAGTTCTCTTGTAACTTTGGTTGTGAGCCTAGCCTTTAATGGCTGAGCCATCTCTCCAGCCTGGAAAATTGAGTTCTCAAAAGTGAACTTGAAGTACACTTTGCCTCTCCTGCTCAATACTTTAAACAACAGCCTGGGGAGAGTTAGCTACTGGTCATAAATGCCGGCTCTTTAGAGGCTGGCACTGGCCACTGTTTTAAAGCTGTTATTGGAGTCTAGCACTGGTGTTTTATTATTTATTTAGCTTTTCCTTATTTACAATTTGGTGTGGAAGCATGCACTTCAGCTCGTGTACAAGACTGTTATGACCAAGTTCAGTTCCCAAGCTCAACTACCAGATGGCAGGCCTAGTCAGCTGAATAATAACCTTCGGAACAAATTCCAGGTGTTACGTGAGAATTTTGAGTGCTTGTGAGGACACTCAAAAACAAAAAGCAAAACCAAATTTTTGGAAAAGCAAAAACAAAACAAACAAAAACAAGATTCTTGTGACCTGTTTCTTCAAAACACGGGATTGTTCTTGGAATGTGTCTTTGTGCTCCTCCTGGGTGTAGGGGATAGAAATGAGTTTACTTACTTATTTACATCATTGCTTGCTGCTGTTAATCAATTACATGCCTCTATGGAAAAATATTTTTTTGGCCATGTGCAGTTTGTCTTTGTGATTGTATACAGCATGAACTCCTGAGAACTTTACTCAGGTGACCGTTCTTAACCCTCAGTATAAACTGTCTGCGGCTCTGACTAAAGTTGTCCACTGTATGAGACTTCAGTCTGCCTCATTTATTGGCACCATTCTCTCAGATCCCACTGCTTCTAGAGTGATGACAGTGACCTCTTCAAGCTTTCCACATCCCACCCCTTAGAACCTAGGAGCAATGCTACCATACATAGCAAAAGAGACTTTCCAAAGGAGGTGTAGCATGAATAATAAAAACCCAGAGACAGATAGTGGGGTTCAAGCTGAAGATCAGAAAAGCAAAGCAGCCAACCACTAGCTCTTAACCTCTACCTATGTATGCTCAGACCAAAGGGGGCAATCCTGTCCTCAGCGTGACTGCAAACTGAATATGCTGTACTGCCTGTACCCACCTTATATCCTTTCTTGTGCTAGGATTAAAGGTGTGCACCACAGCCCAGCTTCTATGGCTAACAAGTGTGGCTTTGGGATTAAAGCTGTATGCCACCACTGATGGGGAATGTACTTCTGTGTATATTCATCTTATTGGTTGTTGAATAAAGTACTGCTTGGCCAATGAGGCAACAAGTTAGGCAGGATTAGGAGTCAAAGAGGATTCTGGGAAATGCAGTAGAGAGGTGGTGATCCAGGCAGGAAGTAACATAGGAAGGAGACTCATATTTAAGCAAGGAGAAACAGGAAGTGTCTCTTTTCCCCTCCGCTCTTCCTCCAGTGGCATGATGTGATCCAAAGGCAAGGAGGAACACCAATGGAAGGTGTCTGATAAGTCTTATAAAATATATAGATTTGTGATAATTAAGACTGAGCTAACAGCCGGGCGTTGGTGGCGCAAGCCTTTAATCCCAGCACTCGGGAGGCTAAGGTAGGTGGATCTCTGTGAGTTCGAGACCAGCCTGGTCTACAAGAGCGAGTTCCAGGATAGCCTCCAAAGCCACAGAGAAACCCTGTCTTGAAAGACCAAAAAAAAAAAAAAAAAAAAAAAAAAAGACTGAGCTAACAGATGAGAATCCTAGTCATTGGCCAAGCAGCATTTGTACTTAATAGAAGTCTGTGTATTATTTTGTCCATCCACGAGGCAGGCAGAACTCGGGCGGCTGGCGTAAAGCGCACACGTGGCTGTGGGGCTCAGGTGGCTTTTGGCGGAAAGATTTATCATAATACACCACTGCCTGTGTGTATGGCTGACTAGTGTGGCTGGCTTTGCACTCTGATCTTCAGGCAAGCTTTATTTGTTAGATGATAAACAAAAGATCACCACACAGGTAAATGATATGGAAGTGGAAAGAGCCCTGACTGCCTCCCTGGGACCCATGGAACCACAAGCATCCTCAGATGACACATCAGAAGTCAGAGAAGATGTCCTGAGCTTTGACAGCAGAAAAACCTCTCAGCCGAGTCATGAACATGCTTCTTAGAAACTGAAGAGAGTGAGGAAGCCAATGGTCCTCAGCCTTAGTGAGGCTTTCCCTCTCCTGTCAACATTTGTCAAAATCCCGAGCATCTGACACAGTGTGAGATACTAGTCGAGTCCCACCCTGACCCAGCATCAATCCTCCGTCCTGTAGAGGCTTCTGAGCCTCTACTATTCCTGCCTGTGTGGCCCCTGCTAATGAGTAGAGATACCCTACAACCTCCAGAGAACAGAATCCTGGGAAATCTGTGTGGACAACCAGCCTACTGATTCAGAGGAGCTAGGTAATGTGTCACAAAAGCTGGAGGAAAGCCAGACACAATAGTTCACACCTGTAAGCCCAGCACTTTGAAGGCTGAGTCTGGATAATTGGCATTTATTTGAAGCCACAGTGGGCTATGATGCAAGTTTGGGGCCAGCCTGGCCTACATATCAAGTTCCAGGAGAGTCTGGGCTACAGTGAGATCCTGACTCAAAGAAAAATAAAACAAAATATATGAAAAGAAAGAACAACAATAATAAACAAAAAAGCAAGAGAAAGAAGTATTCGTAAAATTACTAAGTATAAAACTTTCTGCTGTCTCATGTGGACATGTTGTGTTAATTATGGTTTTTATGCTGTGAATAGATTCCATAACCATAGCAACTCTTTTTTTTAAAAGATTGTGTGTGTGTGTGTGTGTGTGTGTGTGTGTGTGTGTGTGTGTGTGTGTGTGTGTATAGTGTTCTGCCTGCATGTAATCTGCAGGCCAGAAGAGGGCACCAATCTCATTATAGATGGCTGTGAGCCACCATGTGGTTGCTGGAAATTGAACTCATAGCCTCCGGAAGAGCAACCAGTGCTCTTAACACTGAGCCATCTCTCTAGCCCTGGACCACAGCAACTCTTACAAAGAAAACATTTAACTGAGGTAGTGGCTACAGTGCAGTTATAGTTCTGCCCATTATCTTCATGACGGGGAGCATGGTGGAATGTAGGGAGACATGGTCCTGGAGCTGAGAGTGATACATCTTGCAGGCAACAAGAAATTTGCTATCACACTAAGGTAAGGTTGAGCAAAAATAACATCAAAGCCTTCCCCGACAGTGATACACTTCCTCAAACAAGACCATACCTTGTAATGGTGCCACTTCCCTTTGGGGGTCATTGTCTTTCAAACCACCACATTCCACTCCCTGGCCCCTAAAGGCTTATAGTCATATCATAATGCAAAAAAATGCATTCAGTCCGACTTCAAAAGTCCCCATAGTCAACCCTTAATGAAATAAAAGCAGTCATCAGAAGTCTCCCAACCAAAAAATGCCTAGGGCCAGAGGGCTTCAGTGCAGAATTCTACCAGAAATTCAAGGAACAGATAATACCAATTCTCCTCAAAGTATTCCACACAATAGAAGCAGAAGGGTCATTACCAAACTCTTTTTATGAGGCTTCAATAACCTTGATAACCAAGCTACACAAAGACACAGCTAAGAAAGAGAACTACAGACCAATATCCCTCATGAACATTGATGCAAAAATTCTCAATAAATTACTGGCCAATCGATTCCAAGAACACATCAGAGAAATCAGCCATCATGATCAAGTAGGCTTCATCCCAGGGATGCAGGGATGGTTCAACATACGAAAATCCATCAATGTAATCCACCATATAAACAAACTGAAAAAGAAAAACTAGATGATCATCTCAATAGATGCTGAAAAAGCCTTAGACAAAATCCAACACCCCTTCATGATAAAGGTCTTGGAGAAATCAGGGATAACAGGAACATACCTCAACATAATAAAGGCAATGTACAGCAAGAAAACAGCCAACATCAAATTAAATGGAGAGAAACTCAATGCAATTCCTCTAAAAGCAAGATCAAGACAAGGCTGTCCACTCTTTCCATACCTCTTCAATATTGTCCTTTAAGTTCTAGCTAAAGCAATAAGACAACAAAAGGAGATCAAGGGAATACAAATTGGAAAGGAAGAAGTCAAACTCTCACTATTTGCAGATGATATGATATTCTACATAAGTGACCTGAAAATCTCTATCAGGGAACTCCTACAGTTGATAAACACCTTCAGCAAAGTGGCAGGATACAAGATTAACTCAAAAAAAATCTGTAGCCCTACTATATACCGATGACACATTGGTGGAGAAAGAATTCAGAGAAACATCACCCTTTACAATTGCCACAAACAACATAAAATACCTTGGGGTAACACTAACCAAAAAAGTGAAAGACCTGTACCATAAGAGTTATGACCCTCTAAAGAAAGAAATTAAAGAAGATACCAGGAAAATGGAAAGATCTCCCATGCTCTTGGGATAGGTAGGATCAACATAGTAAAAATGGCAATCTTGCCAAAAGCAATCTACAGATTCAATGCAATCCCCATCAAAATCCCAACACAATTCTTCACAGGCCTTGAAAGAACAATTCTCAACTTTATATGGAGAAACAAAAGACCCAGATAGCCAAAACAACCCTGTACATAAAGGAACCTCTGGAGGCATCACCATCCCTGACTTCAAGCTCTATTTCAGAGATATAGTCCTGAAAACAGCTTGGTATTGGCACAAAAATAGACAGATAGACCAATGGAATAGAGTTGAAAACCCTGATATTAACCCACACACCTACGAACACCTTATTTTTGACAAACAATCCAAATTTATACAATGGAACAAAGAGAACATCTTCAACAAATGGTGCTGACATAACTGGATGCTGACATGCAGAAGACTACAGATAGACCCAAGCCTATCACCATGCACAAAACTTAAGTCAAAATGGATCAAAGACCTCAACACAAACCCAGCCACACTGAACCTATTAGAAGACAAAGAGGGAAATACCCTTGAATTAATTGGTACAGGAGACCACTTCCTGAACATCATACCAGTAGCACAGACACTGAGATCAATAATTGATAAATGGGACCTCCTGAAACTGAGAAGCTTCTGTAAGCAAAGGACACAGTCAGCAAGACAAAACGGCAGCCCACAGACTGGGAAAAGATCTTCACCAACCCCACATCTGACAGAGGGCTGGTCTCCAAAATATACAAAGAACTCAAGAAGCTAGTCCTACAAACACCAGACAATCCAATTAAAAAGTGGGGTACAGAATTAAATAGACAATTCTCAACAGAGGAATCTAAAATGGCTGAAAGACACATAAGAAAGTGTTCAACATCCATCCTCAGCCATCATAGAAATGCAAATCAAAACAACTCTGAGTTACCATCTTACTCCTGTCAGAATGGCCAAAATCAAAACCACAAATGACAGTTTATGCTGGAGAGGATGTGGAGAAAGGGGAACACTCCTCCACTGCTGGTGGGAGTGCCAACTTGTACAGCCACTGTGGAAATAAGTATGGCGACTCCTCAAGAAAATGGGAATCAGTCTACCACAAGATCCAGAGATTCCACTCTTAGGCATATACCCAAAAGAAGCACATTCATACAACAAGGACATCTGTTCAACGATGTTCATAGCATCACTATTTGTAATAGACAGAAAGTGGAAGCAGCCTAGATTCCCCTCAACCAAAGAATGGATAGAGAAAATGTGGTTCACTTACACAATGGAGTACTATTCAGTGGAAAAAAACAATGGAATCTTGAAATTTGCAGGAAAATGGATGGAACTAGAAGAAATCATTCTGATCGAGGTAACCCAATCACAAAAAGACAAACATGGTATGTGCTCACTCATTCGGATTTTAGACACAGAGTAAAGGATTACCAGCCTAAAATCCACACTGCCAGAGAAGTTAGTAAACAACGAGGACCCTAAGAGAGACATACATGGTCTCCTGGAGAAGAGGAAAGGGTCAAGATCCCCTGAGCAAATTGGGAGCACAGGAGGAGGGGAGAGGAAGCTAGGAGAATGAGAAGGGAAGAAGAGGAGGGGTGAGGCAGACATGAGGGAGCAGAAAGGTTGAGTCAGATGAAGAATAGAAGATAACAAGAATGGAGACACCATAATAGAGGGAAACATTTTAGGTTTACAGAGAAATCAGGCACTAGGGAAATGTCTGGAGATCTACAAAGATCACGCCAGCTAACAATCTAAGCAAGAGAGGAGAGGCTACCTTAAATGCCCTCCCCTGATAATGAGATTGATGACTGACTTATATGCTACCCGATAGCCCTCCTCCAGCAGCTGATGGAAATAGAAGCCGACACCCACAACTATTCAACTGAACTGAACTGAAATCCAGATGCAGAGAAGGATGAGTGATGAGCAAAGGGGTCCAGACCAGGCTGGCGAAACCCACAGAAACAGCTGACCTGAACATCAGGGAACTCTTGGTCCCCAGACTGATAGCTGGGATACCAGCATGGGACTGATCCAGACCCCAGGAATATGGGTTTCAGTGAGGAAACCTCAGAAATCTATGGGACCTCCTGTAGTAGTTCAGTACTTATCCCTAGCATAGGTGTGGATTTGGGAGCCCATTCCACATAGAGGAATACTCCCTGAGCCAAGACACATGAGGGTGGGCCTATATTATAATCCCAAAGGATATGATAAAATACTGATGACTCCCTATGGAAGGCCTCGCCATCCAGGGGTTTTAGTTGGTAGGGTGAGTTGGGGGGGGTGTGATAGGTAGGGTTTTAGTTGGGGGGGTGGTAAGGGAGGAGGGGAGGGAGAAGGGAACTGTGATTGTCATGTAAAACAATCCTGTTTCTAATTCAAATAAAAAAAAATCTGAGAAAAAAATGTCCCCATAGTCTATAACAATCTCAAACTTTCAAAATCCAAAGTCTCTTCTAAGACAGATGGCAATCTCCTAAACTGTAATCTCCCTCCCTATTGAAAAGCAAAGCGCAATCACATGCTTACAACATATAATGGCACAGGATATATACATTACCATTCCAAAATGCAGGGAGGGGAGCATAGCAAGGAAATACCAGACCAAAGCAAGATCGGCCGAAACCAGCTGGGAAAACTCCGAACTCTGCATCTCCATGTCCGATGTCAAATCACTCTTCAGATCGCTAGCCTGTTCAGCTTTGCTGACTGCAAGACACATCCTTCTCGTGGCCTGGTTCCACTCCCTGTCAGCAGATCTTCTTGGTAGGTATCCCATGACTCTGGCATCTCTAACATGTTGGGTTCTCCAAGGCAATCCAGGCTTCAACTTCACGGCTTCACACAATGGCCTCTCTACTAGGCCCCCATCCAGGGACACCCCTGACACATGGCTGGCCTCGGCAATTTTATTCCAGAACTCCTCTTTTCTATCCTTAACTCTAAACCCAGAACCACATGGCTGACGCTTCCAAGTTCTGCTGCTTGCTAGGACTGGAACATGGCCTCTTGGTTTAATTACATCATCACCAGCTTTCTGTTTTCCTTCATTGTTGTGTCATGTGTTCAGTTCACGTGGGTCCATGGAAGAAATGGAGTCTTTGCTGCCACAGGGGAGTCGGCTTCTGGTGAACTGACTGACTGTAGCTTTGCAAAAGAGTTTTGTTGTTGTTGTTATACGATTTACACTTTAGCAAGTGAATTTCTCATTTGAAGATCCTCAAAGGAGACAAATGCCAAAGCAATTTTCAGCCATAGAACTCCTCCTCAGTTTCTTGAGTTCTTCTGCAACCAAGTTTTGGTTTTTGAAACTTTTAGGAAACACTTAGATGATTTACATACTTCAAAAAGAAAGTAGAGAACGCAAAAGGTAGATGAAAGCCCAGGTACTAACACAAGGGAATCAAACCACCTGCAAAGCTCTGCAGGAACTCCCACTACAACTGCCTACACCTGACTGCCCTTCAACTTGCTCTTTAGACCAGGCTAGCCTCAGACTCAAAGATCCACCAGCCTCTGCCTTCCGAGTGTCCCACCACACCTGGCTCTCAGTTTTTCTTTAGCTTTTTTCCCCAACAAGTTGGAAACTTAACTGGGTGTGACCTTGTTCTGAAGTCACTGTTGTGGAATATTACTTTAACAATGTAAAGGTGCGTAGTGTTTAACTATGTAAAGATGTGTTGCTGTTTTTACCTTTCCTGCCTAAAGCACCTGATTGGCCTAATTAAAAGCTAAACGGCAAATAGCTAGGCAGTGGAGCAGTAGAGGAGTAGGTGGGGCTGGTGGGCAGAGAGAATAAAGAAGTAGGAGGTGAGGAATCTAGGTTGAAGAGAAGAGAGAAAGCAAGAATGAGGGAGAAAGAGAGGAAGATGCTGGGGGTCGGATAGCCACCATCCAGCGCTACACAGAGTAGACATACAGAATGAAAGGTAAAAAGCCTGGAGGCAAAATGTAGATG
This sequence comes from Cricetulus griseus, assembly GCF_003668045.3. Taxonomy (NCBI): domain Eukaryota; kingdom Metazoa; phylum Chordata; class Mammalia; order Rodentia; family Cricetidae; genus Cricetulus; species Cricetulus griseus. The sequence continues at coordinate 6,177,355 of NC_048602.1, read as the reverse complement.
AAGAGAAACAGGTTAAATTGAGTTATAAGAGCTAGTGGGACAGCCATAAGCTAAGGACAAACATTCTTAACTAATAATACATTTCTACATCTTGATTTGGGAGTTGGTTGGAGGCCCAGAAGAAAGCCTGCTACAAGTCACCATTCTCTTCATTCCATCTGAATCCATTTATCTCCTTGAACACAGGATTTAGCTCTATTCCACGTCCCGGTGTTCTTTTTCTCCTCAAAATTTACTTTTTGTAATTTCCCCTGCTCAGCCTGCTCCTTTTCATTATAAATCTTCATTAGTTACCACTAAAACCACATGACACAGTCTACACCAAGGCTGCTTTGAGATTTCCTCTGCCAACAGAATTAATCCACAACTGTCCACTTTCACCTCAGGCAGACTCTTCAGACAAGGGCCAAGGCCACCACTTCCTTCACTAAAATATCACAAGAATGATCCCTAGGCCATATACTACCATTCTTCTCTGAAACTTCCTGTGTGAGCCCCCAACAGTTCAAGTAACTCTTAGCACCTGTCTTGCATGCTCCAATTTGTATGGTCCATTAAGCGGTACTTAAAGCATTTCACTGCCTTCTAAACCCAAAGTACCAACCTCTTCCAAATAGTCACACGGTGAGGCCTATGACACCAACACCCCAGTCCCTGGTACCAACTACTGTCTTAGGGTTTTTTATTGCCATGAAGAAACACAATGACCACAGCAGCTCTTACAAAGCAAACATTAGAGGTGGCAGCTTGCAGTTTCAGAGTTCAGTCCACTGTCATGACGGGGAGGGTGACAATGTGCAGGCAGATGAGGTCCTGGAGCTGAGACTACTCTATCTTGCAGGTAACAGGAAGTTGACATCTCCATTTCTTTCTTCTTCCTTTTCTTTTTCTTTCTTCCTTGAGTCTAAATTCCTCCTCCTATTTATTCTCCCTGCTCAGAAGCTCGTCTCCCTCACCACTGGCTGTTCAGCTTTTAATTAGTCCAATCAGGTGCCTTAAGCAGGCAAGGTAAAACAGCAACACACCTTTAGATAAACAAATAAAGCACATCTTTACATAGTTATAAGCAACACATCTTTGCATAGTTAAACAAATATTCTGCAACGCTACATCTGCACACGGGGTTGACAAAAGTGCCCCTTAGACCGGAACAAACATGGTCCAGCCTAAGGTCAGACCAAGCCTCTCTTTCAGCCTTCGTCTCTCTAAAACTGCTCTCTAATACTGTTACTTCCCATCTGTGACATCATTTTCAGCACGGGTGACTGGTTAATGTGGACCAGTGACACACAGGAAGATAGGCAGGACTTGTAGGGACAGAGAGAGGAACAGAAGAATCTAGACATGTGAGCTATGCCAGTGGGCCATGGAGAGTCGGACTTACATAATGGAAGAGAGGTAAAAAGCCACGTGGCAGATTAATAAAAACAGGTTAATCTGAGTTATAAGAGCTATTTGGGAACAAGCCTAAGCTAAAGGCTAAGCTTTCATAATTAATAATAAGTGTCTGCATCATTATTCGTGGGCTGGCAGTCCAAAAGAAAGTCTGACAAGAAAGACTCATTACCCCCTCCTCCATGGATCCCAGAGGAAGGGTAGACTCCAGGGGCTGTTGACCGGAAACCCTTGCATCACAGACAATAATCTCCAGGTTGTAATCACTGGATTTGAGTTCCTTGCACTTTGCTGAAAGGGTCTCTCATTGTGCCTGCCCATTTCCTCAAAAGGCTGCATTTACAAAGCACAAACTCTACAGACAAAATTATTAAGCTTTTGGAGAAGACAGCAGAGCCTGAATCCAAGGTGGCCCTATAAACTACTTCCTCCTCCTCTGTTCAGGAGTTTGCATCCAGGGACTCTTTGTTGTATCTGTTTCTACTTTCCCAATTTAAGGGATTTTTTTTTTTTTTGAAATCATAGTTTGGGGTTCAGAGAGAACAGAACAATTGTCCTTTATTTTTTACTAGGCATTGTGACTACCTCCCAAGCCAAGAGCCTAGACCATCTGAACAGCCTTAGAAAATACGTTGAATGCATTATGCCTCTGTCTCTGCTGTCCACTTTTGAAACTTTGCTGTCCCTGGCTTACTCCTGTGGAAACTTGGGGCTCTTCTCTGACATTTCTGGCTCCTCACTGCCCATGCTGGGCATGTCTGTTTCTATGCATTTGCTTGGTGATTGGGGAAGGACCCCTGGCAAAGGCTAACTTTTATGATACGCAACATGCTCCAGCCAACCAGAGTGGGGTTGGCTGCTGGGTCTGCCCACGTTTCTGAGTCCTGAGACTCGGACTCAGAAAGATGCAACTTTTTCTTTCAGATGCTGGCCAGACCTAGGTTCTCCGCCCCCCATCTCCCCACCCCTCTGCCCAGGTACTTGAGGATTCTTTACTCTTCCAGTAAAAACCCACTTCCTGCCAGGAGGCTGACCTCTGCTTAACTCAAATCATAAGGTATTTCCTTCTCTCTCCACTCTCCTCGCTGCAGCTGTCAAGATTTACAGCTTGTCTGCCCTGTTTAATTTTTTTTTTCTGTCCTCGAGCTTCCTGCCCGTTCAATTCTTTTATTTAGGAGACTAAGGATCCCCAAAAGGTACCCGACTTCCCTGGTATCATGCAGCACCACAGAGGCGATTCTGGCTCCAGCTCCCTTCACACACACACACACAAAAAGTCTGCTGCTTTGCTGTCCATTTCGCCTTTGCTTGATTTTCAAGCTCTTCTGCCTTTTCATTCCTGCACCCCTAGAGGAACCAACAGTCAGAGGCTCCGCAAATGCTGCCCTGCTTTCTCAAAGGGACCCCGGGGGTCTAAGTCTCGTCCCGTCTTGTTCTTAAGAGACAATTTCGAATCAATTCCCATCCTAGAACCTTGCTGAGCCTCTGCGTGGCGCAGAGGACGCACGCCTGTCACCCCCGTCACCGGCTCTCCCTGCTCTCCCCGGCAGCGCCTTCACCGCAGGCCCGCCCGAGCCGGCCCCGCGAGGGATGCAACTGCCACTGCGGAGGCCAGGCGCGGTGCATGCACGCGCACGCGGAGACGTCACAGGCGGAGTCCAGGGGCCCCCCGCCGTCGTCAAGGTCGCTGGTGAGAGACACAGTCCCGCGTCAGGACACCCAGGACCTCGCTCTCGAGGCGGGGAAAGCCTGTGTGTGCCCGCGGAGGCCCCGCCCACCGCCCCGCCCACCGCCCCGCCCCGCCCCGCGCGGGGACCCCCGTTAGCGCAATCTCAGAGTGCCCTTGGCTCCCAACTGGGATAGCTTGGGTTTCTGTCTGTCTGTCTGTCTGTCTGTCTGTCTGTCTGTCTGTCTGTCTGTCTGTCTGTCGGTTTGTTTTGAGACAGAGAATCGCGACGGAGCCCTGGAACTCGCTATGTAGACCATACCCGCCTGGAACTCACAGCAATTCCCCTGCCTCTTGACTCCCCGCGAGTTTGGATTGGTGTACCCCATTTCCCTGACCCCCTACTTACACCCCTCAGCTCTCAGTACCCCCCTTCATTTTCGTATCAAATGTATCCTTTTAACTTCCCACTCACCACCCTTAAAGCCTCCTTTGCCCCCCCATACACACGTGAGCCCCCCCTTAGAGTTTTCTGGCCTCTATGTCATTGATCTCACGTTTACATATGTGAATTTAGCAGCTAGAACCCATTAATATAATTTTTCCCATTGTGTAATTTACAGTTTCCATTTTTGATTTACTCTGTGTGTCTGGTATGTTTGCTTTTTTTTTTCTCCCTTGTTGCTTTTTTTTTAATGTTAAATATATCATCTAACATTTTTTAAGTTTTCACTATTTCCTCTCACAATACTCTTCATTTTAATATTGATTTGCTCCCAGGAAAATGTTGTGAAATAATAGTCCTTTACTTTAATAAAGAGCTGAATGGCCATTCGCTAGGCAGGAAGAGGTTAGGTGGGACTTCTGGGGACAGAGAGCTGGGGAAGAAGAAAGGCAGAGTCCCCAAGCAGATTCGGAAGAAGCAGGGCAATACAGAGTAAAGGTAACCGAGCCACATAAAAGAATGTAGCATAATGGGAATGGGTTAAGTTATAAGCGCTAGTTAGAAATAAGCCTAAGCTAAGACCAAACTTTCATAATTCATAACAAGTCTCCATGTCGTTTTTGTGAGCTGGCAGCCCAAAGAAAAGACAGTCTACAAAAAATATACTTCAATGGAGTCCTGCTTCCTCCGTGCATTGCCCTCTGAATTTTTCTCTGAAGTAAACTGGTGCTCATTGTCATGACCAATACAGGTCTCATTGTCATGAAAAGCCCTATGTTATTAAGACCGTTTAAATGCCACATTCTGTAGGTCTTTTCAGTGTTTGAAGACCATCTATATATTTAAATATATGTTTGACCTGGCAAACATAACCCAACATGATTATAAATTTGATTGTTACAGATAACCAACGACTAACCTGTATTTCTCTAATATCCTAAAGAGCTTCCAAAGACTAAAACTTTACAGAACCTTTTAAAATGGATTGCATAATACCTTCAACAAGAGTGGAAACATATATACAGTATAACAAAAATAACCCTGATTTTGTATCAATATACAAAAATCCATACCAATGTAAAATATTTGAGACTAGTGGCTGTTCAAAAGCAGACTCAAACCCAGGCGTTGGTGGCGCACGCCTTTAATACCAGCACTCAGGAAGCAGAGGCAGGTGGATCTCTGTGAGTTCGAGGCCAGCCTAGTCTCCAGAGCGTGTGCCAGGATAGGTAGGCTCCAAAGCTACACAGAGAAACCCTGTCTCATAAAAAAAACAAAAAAGAAAGAAAGAAAGAAAAATAAACCCAGACTCAATAATCCACCCTTTACCTCATCATTTCAAGACTGTATCCCTCTTTTTTCCTTCAGAAATAGATCCCTGAATGTAACCTCTTTTGTTTAGTTTTCTCCCTGACCATGATCAATTTGTAGCAATTTGTAACCAACCCTCTTAAACTATACCAAACATCCACAACCCGTGGAATGATCAAAAGCCATCCACACCACCTCTTGGTAATGTGGGTGTTGTGTTCTCTAGACTGCTTCCTGCTGGGCCCCATATGTAGCCGGCTTTTCTTTGGGCCACCAGCTCACAAAAATGATGTGGATTCTAATATTAATTATGAAAGCTTGGCCTTAGGATTGTTTCTTACTACCTCTTGTAACTTAAATTAAACCATTTCTGTTAATTTACTTTCTGCCTTGTGGCTTTATTACCTCATTCCTGTACTGCTCATCCTGCTTGCTCTGCATCTCCTGGAGTCTCTGCTTTCTTTTCCCATTGTCCCCTCTGCCTAGCTATTGGCCATTTAGCCCTCCACCAAACCAATCAGAGTGAATAGATTATTCTACAACATACACATGCCTTCCATTGAAGAGACAAGCCTGCATGCTTAACATTCCTGGTTTCCCTAGTGTTTTTCTGTGAGCCTGTGTCATCTACATTTATGTGTGTGTGTGTGCGCGCGTGTGTGCGTGCGTGCGTGCGTGTGTGTGTGTGTGTGTGTGTGTGTGTGTGTGTGTGTGTCCTTGTATAGGGTTTGGGGGTGGAGCTTTCCAAGGTGACTTGGGGTTGATGGATTTTTGTAGCCTGATTCTGGTGCAAGCTCAGGGACTGGTGGATTTCAAGCCCTGGTCCTGAGGGCAGGGTGTTTTTTCCTTGGCCCCTTTTACCCTACACTCACTCATTCACACCTGTCACAGCGTCTGCCTTAACTAAGCAGGTTCACAGGGAACTCGTCTGGGACATATGTCTGAATAGATGATGTGCATGAGGGTCCCGGGAGGTCCAGAAAAGTCCAGTAAGCCTAGCAATCTAAGAAGCAGAATCTGATTTCAGGCTGTCAGCAACCTAGGTCTTGTGAATGAGATTCCTCTCAGCTATGTGAGCCATTTGGCTGTGAGTACCAGTGCCCTGGACTAGATTTTATCTCTTAATGGCAGGATTACTGCTCTGGTGTCCCCAGAGGTGACTTTAGATTTTAATTTTTCTAGTATTTTTTAATGGAGTTCTATATTTTAGCTCAGGTCACCTAGACTGGTCTCCCAACACTACAGTCATAGGATTAGGCTCACTTCTTGTCTTTTGATATGCAGGGGTGGGGCTTGAAGCTACAGCCTTATACATGGTGGTCAAGTGCTCACTGCTGAGAGCATCCCTAAAACTCTTTATTTCCCTGGGACTGTAAGAATGAGACACAAGTGCCTGCCACTGTGATGTCAGTATTACACTAGATTCCTAGGACCAATAGATAGAGGGACAGTAGTTAAAACATTTAAAAGTCGTTCTTTTTAAATATTATATGGATTGATATTATTATGTGCATAGAACAGCCCCCATTCCAAAATTTAATTTGGACATCAGGCATGCACCTGTAATAAAAACAATGGGACTATTGAGGTAGAAAGATGGCAACAACAAGGCCAGCCTGGGCTACAGATCCTTCCTCAAAAAGCAATAGAAACCAATTAAAAATAGATAAAATGTTACAAGTCCATTGGAAAATATAAATTTATATATTCAAGAATTACTGCCAGGCATGGTGGCTTACACCTGTAATCCCAGCCCTCAGGAGGCTAGACAATTGGTATAAATTCCCGGCAAGATCCTGTTCTCCCCAAACTGAAAGTCAGCAGGGCATGGTGGTGTGTGCCTTTAATTCTAGCTCTTGGGATGCTGAAGCAGGAGGATCTCTATGAGTTAGAAGCCAGCCTGACCTACATAGCAAGCAAGCTCCAGACCAGAACGCCAGTCAAGGCTACCTAGTAAGACTCTGCCTCAGTAACAGCAACAAAACCAAACAACAATAACAAAACCCACCCAAACTTAGCTTATTAGATGTGGTGATGCATGGTTTTAATCACAGCAACCAGGAGGCAGAGACATGTGGATCACGGGGTTTGAGGCCAGTACGATCGACACTGAATCCTCAGTACATCAGTGAGACAATGTCTCAAAACAAAAACAAACAAAACCTCCATAAAGTGTTACGCCACACAAATATTCATGATTGGCCTAACATGAGTGCTTGGAACCGAACTCAGGTCTTCTGGATGAGCAAAAGTGCTCTTAAGAAGTGCCCAGCCGTCCCTTTAGTCACTATTTCCTTTTCTGGACACAGGTTCTTAAGTAACCTTGGTTTCAAACCCACTATGTTACCGAAGCCGGCCCTAAAAGTCCTTATTGTCCCGTCTCTACCTCCGGAGGGCTGGGATAGAGGGTGCACACCCCCAGGCCTGGCTAAAGCAGCGCATTTAAATTAGCGGCTATCGAGCATCAGTAGATTGCGTTCTAGCGAAGACATGATGACCTTCGCCTCTTCCAGGCATTCCCAGTCCTAGAGGCCTTGTGACGTCGCCCCACAGACTGGGGACTCCACACCTAGGCCGCTCTGAACAGCAGGGTCAAGAGCCGGCGGAGCTCTTCCCGGAGAACGCAGTCTGCGATGGCCTCTGGGAAATGTAGTCCCGGGCGAGGTCCCTCGATCCGGTCCTTGCCGCACTCCTGTTTCTGGAGTAACGATCTCCACCCCACCTCGGAGACGAAACGCCTGAAAAGTTCCAGAGGATTCCAGCCCGGGATCCATGGGAAGTTCTCCCTTAGAAGGCCGATCGTACGTTCCCTAGTTCCAACATCATCGACCTCCATTCTCGGGCGTTGAAACTCTCCCGGGTGGGTGGGTGGGAAATCTAGAGGAGCACGGCCTTCTGGGAAATGTAGTCCACTTTAAAAGCCGAGACACATGGCGGAAGTGCCTGGAGAGAGGTTGTTCCGGATCATCGCAGTGCCCTACCCGACCTAACCGGGTGCTGCCCTAGGTGGTGTTCGCCGGTCCTCGGAGTTCGGAGCCCGCGGGGTCGCAGTTCTTACTTTTGAGGTGAGTCTGGCCCTGGTTCCAGGCATTGGGGGCACGGGGCCTCGCGGCCTTTATTTGTCTGTCGCCGGCTCTAGGGGACCCACCCGGGTTCCGGGATGGCGCTGGAGGCGTGAGAGCTTCCTCCGCTGGGGTTGTCCAGGCGAAAGGGTTCGGGGAGGGTGTGGATCGTCTGGAAGGGTGAGGGCGAGCGTGCTCCAGGTCCTCTGGACACGGGTGGTAGGAGGTTACCGGATCCACCACAAAGTGGGGGGGGGGAACACGCCTGCCCCTCCCTGGATGTCAACTTCGCTTGAGAAATTGCAAAAAAAAAAAAAAAAAAGAGAGAGAGAGAAAGCTAAACGAGAGAGGTGGTAAAGGGTCTCTCTGCACGAGGTGGATCGATTTACCAGTCAGCGTGACTTTATTAAATAGAGTCAGGAGTCAGATGGGGCGAGCCGCGTCCGTAGCCTCAGCACTCTAGCTGCTGGGACTCTGAGGACAACCAGAGGTCCACACACAGTGAGTTCCAGGCCGTCGTAGGCTACGTACTGAAACCCTGTCTCAGAAATGGTGAGAAAGTACACTTGAAAGAACTTAACCACTGGGACTGATCCAGATCCCAGGAACGTGGGTTTCTGTGAGGAAACCTCAGAAATCTATGGGACCTCCTGTAGAAGCCCAGTATTTATCCCTAGCATAGGTGTGGACTTTGGGAGCCCATTCCATATAGAGGAATACTCCCTGAGCCAAGACACACGGGGGTGGGCCTAGGCCCTATCCCAAAGGATACGAAAGACTCTGATGACACCCTATGGAAGGCCTCACCATCCAGGGGGAGCAGAAAAGATATGTGACAGATAAGGTTTTAGTTGGGGGGGGTAGGGGAGGACGGGTGGGAGAAGGGAACTGGGATTGTCATGTAAAACAATCCTGTTTCTAATTCAAATAAAAAAAAGTTGGGGGAAAAAAAAAAAAACAACCCCTGCTGACTCCTACCTTTGTTGTGCGACATCCTCAGTTTAGCCCTGTTTCAGGAACAAGCAACAGATTTGAAAAGCTGTAGAGAATCTGTTAAGGCTCTCAACAGACTGCCATTGGAGAAGTCAGAATTTGGAGTTCCAAGATTCAGGGTGATCTACTTCAGGTTTTAAACAGAAAGCCTTCCCAGCTCTGGGCCTTTATGACATGAGCCACACCTGAGCAGGCTGGATCTCAGTTGTTCCCCCATCTCCGCCCTCCCCAGTTTAGAGTTACAAACCTAGCCTTCAATGTGGTGGGTTTAGGAGGTGGGGGCTTTTTGAAGATAATTCCATGGGATTAGTGTCCTGGCTCCCTGGAACGGCCTCTTTCCTCCCGGAGCACACACAGAACAGAGTCTCCCATCAGGAGACAGGAAATAGGTTTTCACTAGATAGCAAATCGGTCAGTGCTGAGATGGGGACTTCTCTGCCTCCATAGGCGGCAAACAGATTTGTTGTCTGTAAGCTACCCAGTCTCTGATATTTTGTTATAGCCGCTTAAATGTTCTAAAATGAATTGCACCTTACCTGTTCCTGCAGAAATGATTTCAAGTTGCTTTGCTTATGGTTTCTATTGAGATCAAGTTCCTCTTTTTTATTGGCATGAGGTGGCGGATACCACAGGAAAGCCTCTCTTTCATGCCTTGGGGAGCTATTTCTGCTGTCCCAGTAAAAGAATGTGGGAGAGAGGTTTGTGGGGTGAGGTAGGGTTGGAGGATGAGTAACATGGGATGAGATGCTGGGGTGGGTGTGTGTTTTGAAGATTATTGAACCCATCAATGATGGTGAAATGGAATGGTGGCTAAAGCTTGGAACCACAGCTTTGGATGGAATTTGATTTTATTTTCTGATGGCATTTTTTTTTTTTATATTGCTGGACTGAGCCTGGGCCTTTCAGTCTTAGGCAAGAATTCTGCCCCTGAGCTTCATACAAAGCCCTTGGTCAATCTTAGATGCAGGGACGGCCCTCCCATTCACCAGGAGGAGCAGGGGTTCCTTTCTGGTTCTTTTGGGAACTCTGGGGAGAAAATTATGTGCCAAGAAGCACTCCTAGGTCTCAAGTCTCCAAGTCTTCTGAAGGAGCCCAGTGAACGTAGAAATAGAAACTCTTTATGGGGCTGGAGAGATGGCTCAGCCCTTAAGAGCACTGGTTGTGCTTCCAAAGGACCAAGGTTCAATTCCCAGCATCCGCATGGTGGCTCACGGCCATCTATAGTGGAGTCTAAAGAGCACTGGCTGCTCTTCCAGAGGATCTGGGTTCAATTCCCTGTACCTACATGGCAGTTCATAGCCATTCATAACCCAGTTCCAGGGGATTCATTTCCCTCTTCTGACCTCTCAAGGCACCAGGCATACAGACATATGTGCAAGCAAAACACTGATAAGCATAAAATAAATTGATCTTTTTTGTTTGTTTTTCGAGACAGGGTTTCTCTGTGTCTTTGGAGCCTATCCTGGCACTTGGTCTTGTAGACCAGGCTGGTCTCGAACTCACAGAGATCCGCTTGCCTCTGCCTCCCTAGTGCTGGGATTAAAGGTGTGTGCTACCACGACCCGGCCCAATAAATTGATCTTTTAAAAACAATTCTGAGCATGAGCTCTTAAGGCAGATGCTTTCTTGGGATGGGGACAGGGTTGAAGAAAAGGGAACAAACAGCACTTGTTTTGGGGAAACTCCGGTTCTCTGCAGAAAAACCAGAACAGGCATTTTATTGGGTACTTAAAGGGGCCTTGGGCATTGGGGAGAAGTGTTTTTAAAAAGTTAAAGGCCGAATACAGTGGTCCTCACCTGTAATCCCAGGACCCAGGAGGCAGAGGCAGGTGGATCTCTGTGAATTTAAGGCCAGCCTGGTCTACATATTGAAGTTTCAGGCCAGCCAGAGCTACATAGTGAGACCCTGTCTCAAAAAAAAAGGAAGGAAGGAAGGAAGGAAGGAAGGAAGGAAGGAAGGAAGGAAGGAAACTAAAGGAGCCAGGTGAGAAAGAAAGAAGGGAAGAAAGAAAATTAAAGGAACCAGGCGTGGTAGCACACACATTTCATTCTAGTACTTGGGAGGCAGAGGCAAGCGGATCTCTGAGTTGGAGACCAGCCTGGTCTACTTAGTGAGACCCCATCATTAGAAAAGGAAAAAGGAAAATCTCTTCATGCTCATAGAAAGCTTTTCTATGCATGCTATGAATCAATGGCAAGTTGTCCCTGGGAACCTCTTGGGATATTAGTCCTGTAGCTGGTGGAGTCTACCCTTGTGATAGGGGATATGAGAACGGCACGTTGCAGTAGGAAGGACTTCCTGGGTGGGTAACAGGCCTTACAAATGGAAAGAATAAGATCTCTCATGGTCCCCATGAGTGTCCCTCAGGAACATTTCAGTCACAGTTGTGGTTTTGGTCGTGGGATTTTTGACCTGGTCTCTCTAACTCCATCCTTCCTTCTCCAGTTCTGCACTTTTCCCAAAGTGCCCAGAAGAGCCAGGAAGCATGGCTATTGTGGATGTCAACACGGTGTTCAAGGTGAGGTAACGTTTCTTCTTCTCTCATCTATCCTCTGGTTGCTGATTCTGGAAATGGAATTGTAACCGTGTTGTCATGGTAACCATGTGAAGTTTGAGATTTGCCAGTACGATTCTGTTTTCTTCAGTATATGTGAACTACAAGAGACTATATCGTTTTTTTCTTTGTTTTGCTTTTGTCTTTTTTTTCTCTTTTCATTCAAGCACCTGGGCTATGTAACGAATCTCAATTCCTCTGTGTTCGTGAGTTTACTTCATTTTTCTAACCCTCAATTTCCTTATCCGCAATTGGGAGAAATAATAGCACTTGCTTCTAGATTTGTTCCAACTGAATGATAATGTAAAGTCGTTAACAAGTGCTGACACATAGAATATACCAAATGAGGTCATGATTGTATCATATACTCAGTCGCCTAAGAGCCAGGAAAAAGGGAAATATAAAATTATTCAGGATTGCTGCAAGTTCAAGCCCATCCTAGGTCACCTAGTAAGTTTCAAGCTCATTATATGAGATCCTGTCTCAAAAAAATTAAAAAAAAAGAAGAAGAAAAATCAACAAAGAAAAATGTTCGTAGGTGTTTGCAAATAAAGAAAAATACTTTTGTTTTTAGGTTTGGAGTCTTTGTATTTTTATTTTGTTTAATTAATAAGACAGTCTTATTATGTAGTCTGTAACTTGCTCTGGAAATTACTCTGGCTTTGAATCCACAGAGATCTGCCTGCTTCTGCCTCCCCAAGGCTGCAACTAAAACCTGAATATTTACTATTATTTTCATTTTTAGTCGGGGTCTCATGTAGCTCAGGCTGACTTTGAACTTGGTTTAGAGCCAAGAATGAACTTGAACTCATGATCTTTCTGCTCCCACCTCATTTATTGGTTGCATGTCCTTTGATGCTACCCCCTACAACAGACACATAATTGCTTCCTTATTTTATTCAGTATTCCCATCAGAAACCCATTGTCTTTTCTGTTCTGCTTAGTAAGTTTCCACCTAGAAAATAAAATAAAAAAAAAATGTTTCTTTTAAAATTTATTTATTTAAATTTTGGTTTGGTTTGGTTTGGTTTTTTGGGGTTTTTTTTTGACAACATTTCTCTGTGTTTCCCTGGCTGCCCGTCACTCTATAGACCAGGCTGGCCTGGAACTCACAGAGATCCACCAGCCTCTGCCTCACCAGTGCTGGGATTAAAGGTGTGCGCCACCACCGCCTGGCTTGTTTCCCCTTTCTGCATCATCTCTATAAGCAGTCTTTTGACCTCAGCATACACAGGTACGGAATTTTAAAAATTAAGATAGATAAGGATGAGTAACACTGAGAAGCTGAGAGAAGGTGATTTTGTGGGCAGTGCAGAGATAAAGGGGTTCAAATACCCTACCGGCTGTCTAGGAAGGATGGGGGTGGGGAGAGGCCTGCATAATTTAGCAATCCTGATCAAGGTGTGGTCTAATCAATCCGTCCTTGTCCTTTTCTGTTTCTGCAAGCTGGTGGGGACAGATTTATTCTCAGCAGCTAGTTACTTTTTCCGCTCCTGATTGGGCCCTATCCTTAGGGACAATTTCTACATCTGGGGGCAGGGGCCAGCCCTTGAGGCTCTGTTATTCCTGAAGTCCACAGTGAATGAAGGGTTAGGACCAGGGCCTGAGACCTTTATGTGCCTTGTAGGGGTTCTGGAGAATGAGACACAAAAAAGTTGACAGTAGGGTGCCACCCTCCTTGTGTGCTATAGCTTTGGAAGGAAGGAGACAGGCAGTGTAGGTATCACTGGTTTCCTCCTGAGTGATCAGCATGGCTGCTTACAGAGCTTTGCTGGTGACCCGAAGTCAAGAGGACAGACACAAGAGGGAGAAGGGAATCGGCCGTTCATCCTGCTTTCGGTTCTCTCTTTATTTTCTAAGTGCCTTCTGTATCTCTTGTCCCCAAGAGTATGCCCATTGCTATTTTATGTGTCCCTATTACTATTTTAATCGAACCAAAACGCCCACAGAATGGTTTTCAGGCTTCCATTTGAGTGTGTCAAGTTCCCAAAACAGGTGGCCTCAGCAACAAATGGCTTTATCCTTCTGAGCAGCTGGTTATACTGAACAATTACAGTCTCTTGCCCTGAGCCTGTCTGCGGGCCCCAGTGTGCTACTGGATTTCCCTCATGCATACTCTTTAACTTCAACTGCAACTCCTCATCTATGGGTTTGGGTTTCTTGTTCTCTTTTCCCATTTGTAGCCCAGGCTGGACTGGAACTTGTGTAGCCTAGATGTCCTGATTAGTGTTTATATCAATTTGACACAAGCTAGAGTCATCTGAGAGGAGGGAACCTCAATTGAGAAAATACTTCCATGAGATCAGGCTGAAGGCAAGCCTGTAGGGCCTTTTTTAAATTAGTGATTGATGGGGGAGGCCCAGCCTATTGTGGTGGTGCCATCCCTGGCCTGGTTGTCCTGGGTTCTATAAGAAAGCAGGATGTGTGAAATATGAGGTGAAATGTTTTTGGTTGATGTTCATGTGCAAGTGTCAGCTTGAATAAAAACATAAAACCACTTTGATTAAAAAAAAAAAAAAGCAGGCTGAGCAAACCTTGTGGAGCACACCACCAGTAAGCAGCTCCCCTCAGTGGCCTCTGCATCAGCTCCTGCCTCTGGGTTCTTATCCTGTTTAAGTTCCTGTCCTGACCTCCCTCAGTGCTTGGTAAGGGGAACACACACTTTCCTCCCCAAGTTGCTTTTTGTCGTCATGTTTCATCACAGCAATATTAACCCTGAGACCCTGGGCTAGCCCTGGATGTCTGGCTGGCTTTCCCAGTCAGAGCTGGGATTAGGGGAGTAAGCTGCTCATCTGGGTAGATGGGAGTGATTCTTGGGTTGAATTGGCAGGACTGAGAGAAGCAGTTATCTTCATAATTGTGAATTTACTCCAAAAGAATGCACAATAGGAAAGAAATTTGCCGGCGGGGGGGGGGGGGGCAAAGTCTAGGCTCTGCATTGTGTCATCCTGGTAGAAGTCTGGAGACACACTTAATTCTCCCAGCCTTGCCATGAGATGACATGTGGCAAGATGGCCAACAAGTGACGCTTGGCAAATGCCTTTTCATCCGGGGTTTTTCCTGGGAGTGCTGGCTATGGCTACTGTTAGACCCCCGAAAACTTAAGTACCGGGGGTCCCAGACCACGTTCGAGGTCACCCCAATCACTAGGTGGATTCGAGAGCTTGATGCAAACTGCACGAGGCTTTATTGTTTTTTAACGAGCTAACCCCACGTTAGCTCGGGTCTTTCACCCACCCGCCTTGGCGGATGCCTAGCAAAAGACGGCTCCTAGGGCCTCCCGAGAGATCTTATAGGACAGCGTAAGGGGAGTGTCTAGGGGTATGCACAGGCTCACGATTGGTGCGCCTCCAGGCTTGGAGGGCTTGCCCTGTGTTGATTGGTCAACTGGTTGTTATGGCCCATAGGCCCTCCCTGGGTGGTTGCTATGCTCTCTACATCATTGCTGTGCACTTGTCTGTAAAGCACACCCAGGGTCGTAAAGCATAGCGCCACCAGCTAACTTCTGATTGGTTCCTTGTCACGAGGCAGGCATCTGACTTTCTAGTGTCTAGGACAAGGTCATAGAAGCACGTGTTCAGCCGTTATGGCTGCCAAAAGGGAAGCTGGTCCCTTCAGCTACAATTCATCTTTGTTATCGACTCTCAGGCCTCCTAGAGATCAAGCTGGCACAGCCCAAGGTCCCACTCAGGCAGACAGAAAAGAAACACCTCATCGGGCAGAACCTTCAAGGGATCAGAAATGATTTCTTAGGAGCCAAGGGCCGGTCCTTTGAAATGTTCAGTTTTCCCAGTGCTGAGAGGGGACAAGCCTTGCCCTCGGGAGCCTTGGAAAGGGCGTCTCACCATTGGCCTGACATGATGGTCTTCACTACCGCCTGTGTGCTTGCCTTCCAGGAGTTGGTGGTGTTCAGGGACGTGGCTGTGGAGTTCTGTAAAGACGAGTGGGAGTGCCTGGGCCCTGATCAGAGGTCTTTGTACAGAGATGTCATGTTGGAGACCTACAGTAACTTTGTGTCGCTGGGTAAGGCCATCTGTTTCTCCTCATTCAGAACCTGCATTCCCCAAGGGTTGGGGATGAAGATCTGTGGGAGAGTAAAGTCTGTCACATGCAGGGCTTGACTGTTGAGCCTCTTCTCCGTCCCAAAGCCACCACTTCACAGCTGGTAAATAGCTTCCTTTGAAGCCCTTTGATATACGGCATACAGACTTTCTCCTGACACTTCCCTGCTAATTTTAATTTTCATCAGTGACTCCTGCAGGCAACAATTATTTAGGAAAGGCCTTGCGAAACAGTCACTTATTTATTTTAAGTCACAGTCATCCTAAAGACCCGAAAGTTGTTTTAGGTTAAACTAATCTTCTAACATGTTTTTGGCTGTCGTTGCTTGTTTCTGTATTTGTTTTGAGCATTCTCTTTCTTTGAGTAGGACTCGCCGTTTCTAAGCCATCAGTAATTTCACTACTGGAGCAAGGCAAAGAACCCTGGATGGTGGAGCAGGCAGGATGGTATCCAGGTGCGTACGGACGTCGGGAGCAACTGGAGTGGTTTGGTTTTGGGGAAGCCCACGCTAATCATAGAGTGGCTATGATCTTCCTGTGATAGAGGGCACAGAAAGTTCTGCTGGGAGGACAGTGTTTGGGAAGAAATTGTTACAGAAAGAGAGAGGATCTGCAGCTTGCTTGTTCTTTCTCTGTTTTGTCTACTTTTATTTGGAGCGTTTGTGTGTGTTCTCTCCTGCTACCAGGGTCACACTCAGGTCCCCAGGCTTGACAGCAAACCCCTTAACCTGCTGTGCCGTCTCACTGGCCCCATTCAGCTGTTGGTGTTGTTGGGCTTTATAGAATGGTGCACAGTGCTGTTGATAATTTTGTTGTCCTGATTGACTGTTTGGAGGGGTCTGGCTCTGTGAGTTCCTGGGAGACGGCTGTAACATCTGCAGCTATGATTGAAGCTATGTTTCTTTCTTATTTCTGTTTTCCCTTATGCATTTTGAGACGTTGTTACTATAAAACTATAAGATTGTGATTGCCAAACAGATGAATGTGACCTTTGACCATTGTGATAGAATTGTCTTTGGCAATGTAGATTATCATGAAGTCCATTTTATCTGATAGTAGTGTAGCCATTCCAAGGTTACCTATGCCATTTAATTTTTAAAATTCCTACTTTGTTTTATTTGAGTGTGTTAAGTCTCAAACCCCTGGGACAAAAAGTTGAGGTGCCTATTTAACATATCAAAGCGGACCTGGCTGCCAGGTTCTCCCAGCATCCCTCAGTCCCTACCTGCTATAGGTATGACTGGCAAACCCTGCCCTCTACCCCAACTCTCCAGCCCAGGAGCTGGGCTGCCTTTGCCCCAGAGGCTCTCCCTATGTAATCCGGCCATTTTGGTCACTTGTCCCTTTTTGTACCTTTGCCCTCTTGGCTGCTTCACCTCTTTTCCCTCTCTCCTTTCTCTTCCCCTCCCCCTCTTTCCTTTCTCTTCCCCTCCCCCTCTCCCCACATGAGTCATGTCCACTCTGGACTCTCCCATATGTCTCTGCCTCTGGGTGCGCTGCCCCGAGTATCTGTAATACGCCTTCTCTTCTGCCATACCTAGGAGCAGCCACGTCCTCCCCTCCCCTCCCCTCCCCTCCCATCCCCTCCCCTCCTCTCCTGTCCCATTTTTATTCATTTGCTGCCAAAACCCAAGAGTGGCCTAAGTGAGCTCCCTTCTTGGGAACTCAGCTGACTCTCCTGAGGTATGCACTGGTCATTTGTTTCTGCTGGCTTCTGCCACCCCCCGAATTTGATTCTAGAGTCTGCTTCTTCCCTACACCTGGTCTTGCCATCTCTCCTCACCTGCTCAGTAAGTAACCCCTCTCTCCCTGCGATGCTTTTTTGGGCTGCCCGCCACATGTCCTTTGGGGCCACCACATGGGCAGTCTTATTTAACTAAGACACTTGCACCTCTCCAGCTGTTGTCCTCTGCCTTGTTCTCCCCACTCGTCTGTCCCCTTCTGCTGGGTCAGTGCCACTACAGAGCTCCCTGTGTTGTCTGCTTTTACTATAAAAGCCACACCTGTGTGCCAGGAAGCTTCCTCTCACCCTGCTGGGCCCCCTGTCGTGTGGAAAGGGACACCTCTCTGCGATTTGGAACATTTCTGTCCCACAAGCCTTTCTGCCTGCTTAAGGGTGACACTCCAATTGAAATTCTTGCCACCAGACACCCCATCTGCTCCCTCGTGGCTCCTCTCGGCTTCTTCCTGGAACTTCTTCCCCTCTCCCTAGGAGCTGCCAGGTCTACTGTATATGTTAAATAGGCCCCTCTGCCATTTGTTCCAAGGTTTGAGACTTAACAGTGGATATGTGCACTTTGAGGGGCATCCTTGAAGTCTAGAGGACAACGTCTTTGGTTTGTTCTGCTCTTCAGCTGTGGGGCTGAACTTAGATTGTCAGGATTGCATGGAAAGCACTTTTATTCACTGAGCCATCTTGTCTGCCCCATTTACTTCTTAATTTTTTTTTCTTTTTTTGGGTATATGTAGTATATACATGAGTGAGCGTGTGTGTGTGTGTGTGTGTGTGTGTGTGTGTGTGTGTGAGAGAGAGAGAGAGAGAGAGGGAGAAGAGAGAGAGAGAGAGAGAGAGAGAGAGAGAGAGAGAGAGAGAGTCCTGTGCGGGTGAAAGGTAAATGTTGGCAATCTTCGTTGATCACTCTCTCCCTTTTGAGACAAGGTCTCTCAATCAAACCCTAGTTTTCCTAGCCACCTTGCCCTGGGAGACAGATTCCCTGTCTCTCTGCCTTTGGGGACTGGACTTAAAGGTGAGCCTCCATGCCTTCTTAGTGGTTCCATGAGTTCTGAGGATCTAAAGGCCCGTTCTCTCGCGCTGCAGCAGTGATCATCATTTTAGGGCTGGGGAGATGGCTGGATGGCTAAGAGTACTGGCTTCTCTTCCAGAGGATCCAGGTTCAATTCACAGCACCCATATGGCACCTCACAACTCTGTGTAACTTCCAATTCCAGGGGACTTGAAGCTGCCTTCTGGCCTCTACAGGCATGCATGTGATACACAGATACACATGTAGACAAAATAGTTATATATATATATATATATATATATATATATATATATATATATATAAAATGAAATTTTCTTTAAAAAATCATTGGTTTTTTTTTTTTGGTTTTTGGTTTCAAGACAGGGCTTCTCTGTGTAATAGCCCTGGCTGTCTTGAATTGCTCTTTGTAGACCAGACTGGCCTTGAACTCACAGAGATCCTCCTGCATCTGCCTCCCCAGTGCTGGAATTAAAGGCATGTGCCATCAGCCACCCATTTGTTTTGAAGCTGTTTCATGTCTTCTAGTACTAAGTATGGACTTATTTTCTTTCAGATTTGCTGTCTGTAAATGAAACTAAGAATTTATCTCTAGAGAGTGGCATCTTTGGAAAGGAATCATTAAAATGGAAAATAATAGAAAGAGTCGGTAATTCTTGCCTTGAGGAATCTTGTTTTGGAAATGATTGGAAATTTAAGGGACTCCTTGAGACACAGCCAGAATCTACAGAGGAATATTTACAGGGAGTGACAGCCCCGTTGGAAAAGATGTCAACCAAATTCATTCAGCCTACACCCGTTGCTCTAGGTGAAATGACTCTCTCTGAAACAAAACACTATGAACAAGAAGCAGGTGAAACCGTGACTCAGCCAGTAGGACTTCCTACCAGTGATAAACTTAATGAAATGTACGAGAACACCTTTATCTATTACACAGATCAGATGAAAAATCGACAGGATTTTGCTGGTGAGAAATGTGAGGAATTGAAAGAGTGTGGCAGAAGATTTGCCTATGACTTCCAACTTGCCCCATATCAGATCAATAAGAAGCCCTATCAGTGTGAGATCTGTGGCAAGATCTTTGAAAAGCATGCTTACCTTGTTCAGCATAATCGCTTTCACACGGGGGAAAAGCCCTGTGAATGCAAAGAATGTGGGAAAGCCTTCACTAACTGCTCCCTGCTGGTCCAGCACCAGCGAGTTCACACGGACGAGAAGCCCTATGAGTGCAAGCATTGTGGGAAGGCCTTCCTCTACTTCTCTACCTTTTTTCAGCATCAGCGAACACACACCAATGAGAAGCCATATGAATGTCACAAATGTCAGAAGGCCTTTAACAAGAGTGCAAATCTCACCAGACATCAAAGGATTCACAGCGGCGAGAAACCCTATGAGTGTAACTTATGTGGGAAGACTTTCACTTGGGCTTCCAACTTGAATGATCACCAGAAAATTCACACGGGGGAAAAACCATACGAGTGTAACTATTGTGAGAAGGCCTTTCTCTGTCATTCAGCATTCATGAAACACTATAGAACCCACACTAATGAGAAGCCCTATGAGTGTCAGGAGTGTATGAAGGCCTTTAGGCAGAAAGCGCATCTCATCCAGCACCAGAGAGTTCACACTGGCGAGAAGCCTTATGAGTGTAAGGAGTGTGGGAAGGCCTTTGCTTGTCCTTCATACTTTAATAGGCATCAGAGAATTCACACTGGGGAGAGGCCTTATGAATGTAAAGAGTGTGGAAAGGCTTTCATTGATTGTAAAACTCTTATTCTGCACCAGAGGATCCACACTGGTGAGAAGCCCTTCCAGTGCCAGCAGTGCAGCAAGGCCTTCCGGCAGAGGTCCCATCTTACTCAGCATCAAAGAATTCACACCGGCGAGAAGCCTTATGAGTGTAAGGAGTGCGGACAGGCCTTCACTCGGCTCTTACAGGTGAAGAAGCACCAGAGACTACACAGCATGGGAGAAATCCTGTGTGTTTGAATATACTGTCCTTTTATCTCTTGAACAGCCCGTATTCGACATCATCACGGACATATGGAAGAAAAACGTTGAGAAGATCAGAAATATGGGAAACACCTTTATGTGTCCCTCAGCTGCCTAGACCCTGCTGAGAAAAGCCCGGAAGTGAGGTGTGTGGAGCCCCTCACATCACACTTAACATTGTGTAATTTATACAGGAAGCCCTCTTTTTTCTTTTCTTTTCTTTTTTTTTTTCAGCTATTCATTATGGAATAAGAGTTTGTAAGAGAAGACCATTTGATGGCTGTCCTTTTTCTTTTCTTTTCTTTTTTTTTTTTGCTTTAGAACCTACAATTTATTGAGTATTAATTCACATAGGAGAAATAAAAATTAAATTATGAATAGAAATACTAATTCTGTTACCAACAAAAGGGTTACATTTAATTATAGCTGTAGAAAATGCCACCTAGAGAACAAGCGTGGACATTCTCAGTGTACAAGCTAGCCCACGCATCATTTGCCGCCTGTATGTTATTATCAGTTAACTCAACGCTGCTTCAGATTGCTGCCTTCTAGCCAGGAGTAAGGTTATTGCGAGGATTGAATGAGTTAGTAAAAGGGACCTTTGGCATAGTTACTAGCAAGGAGGAATGCTTAGGAAATAGTAGGAATGATTTACTTATGATAGATAGTCTTTGCTGTTGCTTTTGGAATGTTTGTGTGCATTTTATTAATGACATCTCCTGTCAGCTTGTCCCAATATCAAAGCTTTCAGAATTCTGGAGTGAAAATGATTGGAATAGAACACAAGTAGATTTTTTTTTACTTCCACTTCCGTTGAACCAGACAGATGACTCTGGCAAGCCTGCACGGACTCAATGCACTTAGCATGTAGGTGAGATCCAAGTATCCGCCACAGCAGAGACAGTGTGTGTTTTCTTACTAGGGACGGTCGGGTTCGCACAGGACATGAATTGGAACACATTTATAATCTATAACCGTCACCACATGACTCTTGGATTACACGAAAAATGCAGTCTGAAAAAAATGCAGCTTGCTTCAGTGTGAAAGATAAGCAGCCCTACATTCTAAAACCTGATGAGGCTCATTTGCATAAATGCTATAAATTAGCCAATTGCAAAAAAAAAAAAAAATAAATCCTGGAGTTGACAGCAGAAATACATATTATATGCAATAATTGACCAATGAATTTAAAGGAGTTTTTTAAAAAAATCAAATAGATAACTGGACTTCAAAGGCTTTTCCCAAACCATCTGATACATAGACTAGATTTTCCAGGTCCTGTGGAGACATTTGAAAGAAACAAATGCAGTAGTCAGTGCTAATGGGAAGGGCGTAGGACATTTTCAGGCAGAAATCTATTCATTCAGTTGGTTTTGAGGGGTTTTATTCCAAGACAGGGCCCTGCTTCAGTCCTTCAGTGCTGGGGTTAGTAGTAGTGCCACCACACTGGCTTGAACTCAGCTCCATGAGCCGGCTAAGCATTTGTTCTGCCACCGAGCCACTCCCAGCCCTCTTTATTTCCCTGAGATATGGCCTCGCTGAATTGCCTAGGTAGGCCTTGAACTCACGGGCCCTTACATTAGCCTCTCAGATAGCTGGGATTACAGACCTGCCACCAGGTACAGCCAGAAAATCTTGCTGCTATAAAATCATTTGTCAAGTGTTATAGCAGTTAAATTTGAAATGTTTAGAATAAATTTTGTGTGAATATATATACATTTTTCTGGTTGATTCACAAACCTATAGAATAAAGCCATTATACTCTTAATAATAGAAAAATGTGTTGTGTTATCTTAAAGGAAGCATGTGGTAGTCTTCAAGAGAGGAAGTAAGTGTTTGAGACAGGGACTCATGTGACCCATGCTAGCCTCAATCTCAGTCCTGCTGAAAGTTCCCAGGTGCTGGCATACTATATAGCAAGGAAATCTGAAACAGATTTGTCAACATAATGCCTTTGTGAGTCCATCCTTTTATGTTAAGGAATCTTCTTAATGGCAAAAAAAAAAAAAAAAAAAAAAAAAAACTATCAGTGTTAGCTGAGTATGTTGGTACAGCCATGTAATGCTAGCACTGAGAAGAAAGTGGATGTAGGAAAATAAGGACCGTTCAAGCCCAAACTAGGCCACATGAGACCCTGTTGGATGCTAGAATCATTAAGAGAAGGTAGCTATAAAAAGCAACCAGTAATCAAAATAAGACAGCAAACAAAGACAGAGAACATAGAAGTAGCCAATGGGAACTTGTGTGGTAGAATGGTAGACATAAATTGTGTCAGTAATTCCAAAAGCTCTGCTTGTTTGTATGGGTTTTCTTTTGTTTGTTTTTTGAGACAGGGTTTCTTTGTGTGTTGTCCTGGCTGTCCTGGAACTCACTCTGTAAACCAGGCTGGCTTCAAACTTACAGAAATCCACCTGCCTCTGCCTCCCGAGTGCTGGGATTAACCCAAAAAGATTTTGAATAGGCTGGTTACTATAGTTGAAAGGAAGCTCTTTTTCTTGTTTAAATGGAAGACTAGGTTGCTGGGTGACGTACCTGGAATTGGATTCCTCGGGAGGCAAAGATAAGATTGCTGTTGTTTCAGACTGGCTTAGGGTACATAGAGCAACTCCACCTCAAAAACAAACAAACAAACAACCAAGAAAGATAATGATTGATAAGGATTGAAATTAAAGGATGGGGAGAGAAACCATGCTGTCGAGATATTAACCAAAGAAATCATACCAGGAAGAGTTCAAGAAGAAACAACAAAAATGATTTACCAAAAAAGTAGGGGAAAAAAATGACATAATGTCCAAAGATTCATTTCATTAAAAGGATCTGATTTTTAATTGTATGTAACTAATAGCATGGCCTCCATAAATAAAAAGCAAAGGTTAATCAAATTACAAAGAGAAAAAGCAGCTTGGACTTTAAGATCCCTGTCTTGGGCAAAATCAGGATAGAACATTTGAACAAATACCCCTGAAAGGCCTAGCAGACATACATGGACTCCAAATTTACAAACTATTCTTTTATATATGAAATTGTTTTCTGTGTCTGGAACTTCACGTCTGGATAAGTATCAATCAGTTCGAATTATACACAATGTCTTCTTGCATAGGACTAGGGCTGTCTCACCATATATTTGGAAATATACTTTTAAATAACTTCAAAATAACCACTAATTAAAACTTAATGGAATTGAGGGGGAAAGTATTTCCCCTTGGATAATTTATGGATGAGGTCAGTGAAGAATTCATTGTCTTAAGATGCTGGAGAATTTTACAAGGTAAAAGAAGAAGGTTAGAAACAGCAATTCAGCAGGAAGCAAACATTGACATAACTTGTTAAACAATTGAGGTAGTCTGGGGTAATCTTTAGCTGTTAAGGAATTATGGAAGCCAGATGTGGTGTGGCACATCTTTAATCCTAGCCTTCAGGAAGCAGAGGATCTCTGAGTTCCAGGTCAGCCTGGTCTACATAGTGAGACTCTTCCTGTCTGGGAGGGGGGGGTGGGGGATTGAGAGGCGTAGTTACTAATTAAGGCCTGCAATCCAGCACTCAGGAGTGTAA